>NW_027040943.1:1983000-2644000 GCF_037179485.1 Ochlerotatus camptorhynchus
GACAATGATTCACATTTTTGCTTAAACTCGGCCATTTTGGATTTTGTCAATTTTTAAATCAGTGTCTTAATTTTTTAATAAACTGTTTCGCAAAAATTGCACATATGAGAATATTTGAAGACATAATTATATTAAAATCATACCATTGTTATGTACAAATTCTTTAAAAAAAAAGATTCACGAATAAATACAAACAATCTTAATAATAAGTTCACTACCTCGCAAATATACCTCAGACGGGTGTGCAATTCTATATCAATCAACATATCCATCTTTTCACCATTAGAAGTGGAATGTATTCTAATCAGATCGAAAAATAATTACACAAAACTGGGTAACGTCAGGTCAATCTCGACCCTCATCCAAACTCATCAATCTTCTCCGAAAGGAGGTTCATTCTTATTCAAATAAATATGGATGCATCAGTGAAGCGATAAACACAACCGCACCCAACCGTCAAAACGAAAGCGAAAATTACGCGATCAAGCCCGCAAGATGCGGTGGGAAAACGTATTCGTGATCCCTATCGGAAGTAGTTTTCCTATAATTGATGAAACAACTTCCCTCCTCATCGGAAACCAACTTGGAGCAAGCGAAAAAAAAACCTGCTTCGAAAAAAGAACGTTCACTAATTAATCATCCTCACTTCCCCGGGCAGAAGTTTTCTGTCGAGTCGAGTCTACCTTCATCGTTGACGAAGCTGACTACTACGACGACGAAGGTGGTGCGGTGGTTAAACCCTTCCGTCCTGCTTGCGAGTTTCGTTCTGGGAGCTGCAGCCATTCTCATAAAATTGTTTAACAATAAATAGAAATGAGCCTGCTACTCCACCGGTAGCCACCCACCCGGTCCCACACGACCCGGACAACTAGTGTATTATTCGATTCGATGAAGCGGAAGTAGAAACTGTTTCGAGGGAGAAAAAAAAATGAAAACGAAAACGAAAACCGGAAGGTTCTCTTTTTACCCTTCACATAGGGCGCCGCAGACGCTGAACTTTGTTGCTGGCGTGATAGAGTACCATTAAAACGATTTGCCGTTTCCGAAATGAGGGAAAACAGCTAGCAGCTCGCGGTTATGGCCCACTGCCGATGATGGGAAAGGGCACCATCACGGATCCCTCTAACTGTTTTGCCGCAATTTCTCAACCGAACGGTGATGGGCGAGAAACTGATGAGCCATAGTTTTGCTCGTTTAGCAATTAAAGGGTTATGGAGTTTGCGTTTTTGGGGTTTTTGGCGGCTGTGAACATACTGGGATGTGTGATTGTAATGGAATGTTTGCAGAATCAAGCACTGCGGGGGATGGTTTTGAAGTTTTCTGAAATTCATTGACCCTTTGCAGCCGCGGATAACCCCTTTACATTCATTGAAAATGTCAAGCTCTGAAAGGGGAGGAAGGGGATTTAATAATTGTGACAAGCAGTAGGTCTGCATTATGACACAGCTCGCACTGACTTTTTTGACGTAGGACTACGTCTTGTTAATTGCTATACTGGGGGTCACATTAAACAAAAAAAAAAAATCAAAATTCAGATATGTAACGAACAATCCCAAACACGGACGCAACGATAGAGCGCTAATCAAACAAACGACACATTGCGCATGCTCACATGAGCGAGCTCAATGCTCGGTTGATCACTCACCATTTCACCAATGAAAGGAAGGGAGGAGAAACGCAGCGATAGTAAAAACGCTTGCCAAATCGTTTTCTTCATTCAAAACAAGCTTGCTGTCTACAAGCAAATAATCCTAACGTCATCATCACCTCAAACTACAAAGAAGACAGAACAAGATCCTGAGGATGATCCTCAACAGTCCACTGCGTACTAAAAATTCTGAGGTCCACCACCTGGCTGGTCTTCAGACCTTGGCGTTACGGAGAACTGCTACCATCGAAAGGTTCAAAGATTGCTGCATGCGATCCGATCAACAGATAATTAGGGTTCTGGCTCGTTAGGTTAAGCAACTAGGTTAAGTAGGTAGAACATCAAATTTTAAATAGGTAAATAAACAAACATTTTAGTAGTTTAGTTTTCTTCATTCCATTCTCTGCTTGACCATCAAGCTGTACAGTTCGATTTTCTTCAATCTAACGAGTCGTTCGGTGTTTTAAGTCGGTATTTTAGCCGTCCATACCCGTCACGAGTTTTGCTTTGGCTAGCAACGTGTCGTCAGTTCTCACCTCTCTTGTGGCAGTCGCTAAATCGGCGGTAGTGAAAAACAAAAGGTGATGGGTCGCCAAAGTTCAAGATGCCCCGAAAAGGCCTCGCAAGAAAGCTGGTGCCAGCAACCACACGGAAAGGTTGCTTCAGAGTAATCCGTTCTTGGCACACCCCGAAGAAGCAGATGTATATCCAGTTGAGAAACAGGAAAAAATGCCCCCACTGTTCACCTCGACGAAGAAACTCGCGTTGCTCAGAAATGAGCTGCCAAAAAATCAAATTAACCCACTGTTCAAGCTGTGCAGCACGGGGATCAAAATCTTGTGCTCGATGCTGGCGGACTACAACGCTGTTGGCACTTTTCTTCAGCTGAACCGGTTTGAGTTCTACTCACACGACGTCCCTGGAAGCAAACCACTGAAAATTGTGATCCGTGGTCTTCCAAATCTCCCTGTTGCGGAGATTAAAGCGGAGTTGGAGCACCTTCATCTGCCAGCAATCAACATTTTTTCCATTGCGAGACGTGATGAAACCAGTGCATTCCGGGACCAGTTGTGCCTGGTGCATTTCGATAAGGGCTCCACCAGTGTGGCTGCTCTGCGGCAGATTCGCGCGCTGTTCAACATCGTGAATCAGTGGGAGCAGTATCGCCCTCGGCACCGTGACGTGACACAGTGCACTAATTGTCTGGCATTTGGGTGCGCTACGAAGAATTGTCACATGAAGACTCGTTGTTGCAAATGTGTTGGGGCTCACAATACTACCAACAACCAATACGAAACAAACGATTTTAAATTGGCTCACTACTTGACAAGCCTATTGGTCCCAAGCAAACGATTAACGTACCCCATTCTAGTCGAAATTCTAGTACTACGCAATGTTTGTTTTGATTCGCTATGAAAGTTTGACAGGTAAAATGAGGGGTTATTGGTTTTTCCTATGTTTCGAGGGGTGAATCGATTAGCTTGGGACCGAAAAGAGTACCAGAGCTGAGCCAAAAAGTTCTGCACGTTATTTCGGGACTTTCTAGTCTTAGAGTTACCTCTATGATACTACCGCCTGCAAGAAGAAACAAGAAGCTGAACCTAAGTGCGTGAACTGTGATTCCAACCATCTGGGCAGCGATAGGAGATCGGCCTTCATCCACGAGGAACCAATCCTGTCGCCACCGCAATAATCGTGCTCCTTCTGTCAACATGGACACGTTTCCACACGGCTCGTCGTATGGTTCCGAATCTAGCACTGCTTCCACTAAACCAGCGCCCCCCATTGCGAATCCAACATCAGATCAAGCGGGTCCCAGCCACCATTCAGTTCAGCATCGCCTCACTGCCACTGCGGCCCAGCTGAGCCACGGCTCTACTGCCCCGGGATTATCGTACGCCCGTGCTGTGTCAGGTGAGTCAGAAGACAATTCTCCACTCACAAGTGACGAACTAGTGATCCTCGTGACTGAGGTGATCATAATCTTGCGCACCACCAAGACACTACCTTAACAGCTTCGTGCAGTTATGTCCCTCGTGCAAAAGTATGGACCGTGAAGCCAGCAAAATGGTTCGCTAAAAAGCAAAATCATTGAGTTCGTTGATTTCTTCAATGAACATAGCATTGACATCGCCGTCATCACCGAAACACACCTGAAGCCGGAGATAAATGTTCACCTCCTTGATTTTCGGCTCGTAAGGCTAGACCTGACCAGGAGGAGTGGCTATCGCAGAGAGCAGAAATATTGACAGTCGACTGCTACCGAGTTTCCAGCTGAAGATGATCGAAGCGGAGGGTGTGGAAGTCTCCACTCCTGTCGACCCTATTACCATCATTGCGGCCTACTGTCCCAAACAAGTCACCATCAGGAACGGGTCGGCAGCAAACTTGTGGAGAGACATCATCAGGCCAACTCGACGCCGTGAGAAGTACATCATCGCTGGCGACCTGAACGCCACACACCAGGCTTGGGGCAACAGTCGACGCAACCAAAACGGCACAATCCTGAACGACGACCTGCAAGAGGCTCACTACACCATAATAGTGCCGGACTCTCCCACCCACTTGAGCCGGTCTGGCGTACACTCCACCATCGACCTCTTCGTCAGCAACATGGGAGACAACATCTCGCAACCTGTGACCCACCAGGAGCTGAGTTCGGACCACTCGGTGGTGGCCGATTCCAAGCTTCTCGACACAACTATCATCGTGTCAGCTGGGATCAGTTCCAACACTGTGTCGACTCCACTGTCGACTACGGTGTCGTTCCGGAGACGCCGGAAGACGTTGACCGGTGTCTGCGTTCCATCTTAGAGAAATAATAATAATAGAGAGCTCATTTCGAAGGAAACCTCGCATCACTGAAACAGCGCCTCTTTCAATTATGACAGCCAACGGGTGAACTAATTCACAGCAAGCGTGCGCATTTTACATGTACGATGAACTACCAGCTGTAAACTTACCAAACAAGTAATTATTTATTGATACACGCTTCAAGATTGAAAGGCAGGAATAAACTTGTGAAAATTATACATTCGACGAAAATCAGATATCGAGTGTACATTGGACTACCGGATAGGCATGCAGCAAAATAAAGCACGAAGCGTGTCTGAAACGGGCACAGTGACGAAGAATTCCAAAATCTGTTCGAAGCTTGTTCAACACCGAAGGAATGACAGTACCGGGATATAATTTTATAATATTAATTTTAGAAATGCAAAAAATGCATTCCAACGCACTTTTTTTCCGTAGAAGCAAAGATCGTTTTGTATCAATAATTACCACATAATTCTCGATGAACATTTTAAATGGTCCTATCTGTCGATTCTCTTCATCGACTTCAAATACAACAAGGAAAAGTTTTGCAGCTGAGTTATTAACAAAAGAGGAAGTCGATGAAGAGAATCGATCAATGCAGATAGCACCCTTTGAAATGTTTACCTAGAATTATTCAAAAATGAGGAAAGCATCAAAAATTGAGGTTGTTTTTATTATTGTGGTATAGACCTTTCGTATGGACCTAGATTGATTTTAGAATAGGTCCTATCTCCATTTTTCCATCAAAGAATCGAATAAATTTATTCGGTTTCTACCGCAACCGCGATGGATTTGCAATATTGACTCACGCAATCAAAAACTCAAACCTTGAACTGTTGATTGCATGTATAAGTATTGCAAATCCGTCGCTCAGATCGCGGTAGAAAGCGAATAAAGTAAATCGATTATTTGATCGACAAATGAAGATCTGACCTATTCTAAAATCAATCGAGTTTAACTTCCAGCTGATCAAGTTGTCATCTCGGTTTTCATTGTCAAAGAAAATGCGCCGGTAATTAATATGCATGTGCACGGTACGAACACAAAATGCACAAGGCAGGAACAAAAAGCTTCACCCGTTTATCAATAGATTGCGCTCATGACAGTGTTGAAATTATTTTATTCGGGAAATGATTAAGTGAACTCTCTATTATAATTATTTCTCTAAGGTTCCATCGAGGAGGTGATATTCCGGGTCAGGGAACTACACGTGCCAGTATCCAGACAGGTGAGCAATACTCTGAACCTTGATAGAATCACCAAAAATCTCATTAGACTCCGTAACTCCGTTCGAAGGCAATACAAGCGTTCTGGCTTGCCTGTCTTGAAGACCCACTGCAATCGCCTAACAAAAACCATCCAAGCTAGGGTGGTGGACCACAGAAATCAGAACTTTGCTAACAGGATCCGCTCTCTCCCAGATTGTGCAAAGCCATTTTGGAAACTAACCAATCTGGGAAGGATCCGTCCTCTCCTTCAAGATATCGACCAATCAGCCTTCTCTCAGGGTTATCAAAACTGTTCGAAAGAGCAGTCTACCACCGGCTCCTAACATGTGCCGAAGAAAACAACTTGTTACTCGAGGAACAGTTTGGTTTTCGGAAAGGCCGTTCCACCGTCCACTAACTGACTCGAGTAACAAACATTCTCAGACGGAACAATTCTATTTCGAAAACATCTGCCATGGCGTTGTTGGACGTTGAAAAAGCGTTCGACAATGTCTGGCATGATGGCTTGGTGTTCAAATTGCAGCAGTACGGTCTTCCAATCTTCCTAGTGAAGATAATAAAAAACTATTTATCGGACAGGACATACCAAGTCTCTCTGAATGGCACATTGGATTGTTTCAACATCGGTTCCGAGGCTCCACAAGGAAGGTGTGGTGGCTCCCTGAAGGTGGATCGTTGTCTCTGTTCGCAGATGACACATCCATCGTCTACAAGGGTAGGGTCATCGGAGCTTTGACTGCCAAACGACCTGTCTGAATATTTCAACAGTTGGAAGATCGGTATCAACGCGGCAAAGACCCAGGTTCAAACTAAAATTTGGGTCGTTCTCATTCGCCGTGCACCACCTTCATCATCATCATCATAACAAGCAACAAGCACTGATCACATCCCTGATGCATGCCGCGCCTGTGCTTGCTTATATTCTCTCCCATGCTATTTCTTGGGTCCAAACTACCGGGAAACATACCCACCACCTCTGGGGCAATCTTCAAAGATTTCTCCACAACTTTTACCTCTTTATCGCTTTGGAATAAGACGTTCACTTGATCACTCTTTCCTTCGAGGATTACGGTAAGCTTAATGAACTCCATCACCATAAGTTTGACAACAATCTGAAAATTACAGCTTCAGCTTTGCATGTGATCCAAGTTCACGATTTCAGTATCGAAAATCACAATTATGGGTTCATGGTATCATGGTGCTTTTCGCATTGAATCGGCCTAAACTACGTTCACGGATTTGAGACTAAATTCATGAAAATTTGATTTAGTCGATCACGTGGGAATTGTTTTAACCCCACATTAGAGTTTTCATAATTTATTAAATTCCAGGAAAATACTTTAAATTTAAGATAAAGTATAATAGTCCAAAATGCATGACATACATCAATTTTGTGTAGTTCTACATCATACTGTGGTTGTGTCTAGGACACAACCCTTTAATTCTTTTTTAAGTGGTCTCAAAATGCAGGGATACCGGGTACTGGACTTCCTTCAGAAGCTTCTTTTAACTACCTCCGAAAATTCCTTTCATTTTTTGACGTAGAACTACGTCTTTGTTGACTATACTGGGGTGCAAATCAAAAAATATGTGTGGTGAAGGAGAGTTAGGTTTTGAACGCTTGTAACTTTGTCATTTATAGATGAAATTAAAATCCAAATACGCCAATCGATAGGATATTACATTACGAACCTGTTGAAGTAAATATTTTTCCAATTTTTCTGTAATTTAAGTTTTGAAAATGTACAAATGATAATTATATCACTGATTTCATAAAATAAACCTTTTTCCCAAACGCAGTCATCATAAACGAATACCACTTGGTTGCACATCATTCTGCTTGAACCTGGAAAGATATAAATCAGCGCTGCTCTCATGCCACTGCTCAACGACATCACACAGTTCATTCGCTGCCAGACTGTTGAGCAGTTCAGTCGATTTGAATTCTCTCTAGTTTCGTTCGTTCGTTCGCAAGTCGAATTAGCTCCGCTTTGTATAGTGACGCTCTCGCTGACCCAGCCATGGGTAAGAAATCGCGCGGTAACGCGAGTGCCGGCTTACCGGGAAAACAGACTCTCCCAGGAGACGGCGCGACCACCGAGCCAGCTCAGAAGAAGCAGAAGAAAACCCCATTGCCCGTCCCGACAGGCGTTGCGGACCCGCAGCCGGGGCCTCCCGGAACTAAACGACCCAGACCTGAAGACATCAGCGCCACCGCATCGGCAGCAAAAAAGCTGCTGAGCAACAATCCGTTCTCCGCCCTGCAGAACGGAGCCCAGCCGCAGTCGGACCCTGAGACGGTGCCTAAAAAAGTTAAGTTGCCACCCTTCTATGTGAAGGGCTTCCCTCCCGGGCTATGGGAGCAGCTGGATTTCTACATTAAGCAGGGCCTTCGCTGCATCATTCAACGGTGCACGGAAGGCTACAAACTGATGGTCTCGGCCGAAAATCACTACAACGCAGTCCAGGCCCTCTTGGACAGGATGAAGCTGGAGTACTTCTCCCACGACGTCGAGGCCACCAAGCCGCTGAAAGTGGTGCTGCGCGGGCTCCACGACATGGACACCACCACCTTAATGGACGAGATTAAGGCGAACGGCCTCAAGCCGGTCGAAATCCACAAGATGACCCGCAGCAAGGCCATCAAGTATCGTGACCAGCTCTACTTGGTCCATCTGCAGAAGAACTCCACAACCGTGAAGGATCTCCATACGACACGCACACTGTTCCACATCGTAGTGAAGTGGGAGCGGTATAAGCCAACCCACCGTGGCGTCACTCAGTGCTCGAACTGCCTATTGTTCGGGCACGGCACCAGGAACTGCCGCATGGCCAGCCGCTGCATCAAATGCGGCAAAAACCACAAGATCGACGACTGCGACAGCATCGAGGAAGCCGCTCCCACATGCGCCAACTGCGGTGCTGCCCACAAGGCCACGAGTAAGGCCTGTCCGAAGCGGGCCGAATACGCCGAGATCCGGAAGAAGGCCTCGTCCAACAACCAGCCCGGTCGCAAGAAGGTCCTGGAAAACAACGCGCAGAACTTTCCTCCGTTATCACCGGTCCAACCACGGCCAATTCCAGTGTTGGCGCCGCTCCCGCTCAACCAACAGTTGGCTGCTGCCCAGTCGGCTGCCGCTGCAGTACCCAGTCAAGCCTCCGGCCCATCGACGGATCCCCCTGCTCCGGGATTGGCCGGTACAACCGGTGAAGCTACAGACGATTCTCCGCTGTCAACGGATGAGATCGTCACACTATTGGCCCAGGCCATCATCATCAAGCGCACCTGCGCAACAAGAACACAACAGCTCCAAGCTATCATCTCCTTCGTCGCTAATTATGGACCATGAACCCATAAAGATCGCCAACTGGAACGCTCGCTCCGTAGGGGCGAAAAACATTGAGCTTGCAGACTTCCTCCGCAAGCACGACATCGACGTGGGCCTTCTCACCGAGACCCACCTCAAGACCGGTGACAGCTTCTGGCTGCCCGACCACAGCATTGTCCGGCTTGATCGCACCAGCTCCAGGGTGGGCGGTGTCGCGGTCATCATCAAGAAAGGCATCAAGTACTGCACCCTACCCCACTACAGCACTTCCATCATCGAGGCCGTCGGCGTTGAGGTGGAAACATCGACCGGAAACGTCCGGTTCATCGTTGTCTACTGCCCCCGGCAATGTACCGTTAGCAATGGTACAGCACAGCAGTTCAAGAACGACCTTGCCATCATAACCCGCACCAATGCCCGCTTCGTAATCGGAGGGGACCTGAACGCCCGGCACGAGGCCTGGCGGAACTACCAGCAGAACCAAAACGGCCGCCTGCTATTCGACCATTCCCAGCATGGTCTCTATTCCGTCTGGTTTCCGGACGAACCAACCTTCACATCACCGGCGGGCAACCCATCGACGCTGGACCTGTTCTTGGCAAACACCAGATTAGCCAAGCCGGTTGCCGTCAACGACCTGAGTTCGGACCACCAACCGGTGCTGACCGAGCTGGGCTACAACGTGGCCCCTGCACCGTGCCAGCGGAAGGACTACCATCGAGTCAACTGGGTCCAGTTTCGACGCGTGGTCGACCGCCACATCGACGACAACCCACCACTCGACACAGTGGAGGACATCGACCGGGCTCTGGAGGGTCTCCATCAAGCCATATCCGTGGCTGACGAAGAGTTCGTTCGACGAGTTCCTGTGAGGGGTAAGTTTCAAGCAATTGATTCCCACACCAAACTCTTGATTCGGCTCAGAAATGTTCGTAGACGCCAGTTTCAGCGGACTGGGGATCTGCAGCGTAAATACGAAATGGTCGATCTGAATCGGCAGATCGCTTCCAGAATGGTCTCAATCCGGAACGAGAGTTTCGGGCGGCTCGTTCAGAACCTGGACGACCGTTCCAGACCATTCTGGAAGGTTGCCAAGGTGCTGAAGTCTCACCCCAAGCCCATTCCACCACTTAGAGTCAATGACGAACGGCTTATCACCAACGAAGAGAAGGCCAATGCAATTGGGGAGCACATTGCCCAGTCGCATTTGCTTGGCTCTACAATCCCAAGTCCACTCGAGAACCAGGTTGTGCAGTGCGTCCAGACGTTAGATGCCTCCCCTTGTGCCGTCCCTCCAGAAGAACGGATTACAGAGGAACAAATTTGCTCAGCGCTGAAACACAGTACGAACATGAAGGCTCCCGGGTTTGACGGAATATTCAACCTAGAGTTGAGGGTGCACTCGCTGCTGGCTGCCATCCTCAACAGATGCTTGGAGCTGCACTACTTTCCAAGCATCTGGAAGGTGGCAAAAAATCATCCCGATCCGCAAACCTGGGAAAGACCCTTCACTACCGTCAAGCTACAGACCGATTAGCCTGCTCTCAGCGCTGAGCAAGCTGTTCGAAAAATTGATCCTCAGCCGACTAAACAAGTTTGTGGAGGAACATGACATTCTTCTTCCGGAACAGTTCGGGTTCCGCAAGGGGCATTCCACCAATCATCAGCTAGTGCGGGTGATGAATAACATCCGAAGTAACAAAGCTGTATCCAAGTCCACAGCCATGGCCTTGTTAGACGTCAAAAAGGCGTTTGACAATGTCTGGCACGACGGACTTATATACAAGCTTTGTAACTCCAACTTTCCACCATACCTTGTGAAAATCACCCGTAACTATCTCCAGCAAAGGTCGTTCAGGGTGTCGTTGAATAGTTCCCTTTCGGGACAATTTCCGATCCCAGCAGGTGTTCCGCAAGGGAGTCTGCTGGGACCACTGCTTTACAGCATCTACACGTCGGACATCCCTCCTCTAGGAGACGGTTGCGTGTTCTTCCTGTTCGCAGATGACACCGCGATAGCCGTCAAGGGTAGGATGCCTCGTGAAATTACGAACAAGCTCCAACGATGCCTTGACACCTTTACTGATTATGCCACCACGTGGAAAATCAAAATCAACGCCTCGAAAACCCAAGCGATCATGTTCCTTCACAGACAATCACCAAAACTTAAACCGTCTCCCTCCTGTACCGTAATAATGGATGGTACAAGGGTCGAGTGGTCCACTGATGTTACTTATCTCGGGATGTTGTTCGATGAGAAGCTCCTGTTCCGCTCGCACATAGAGAAAACCCTAGTTAAGTGCTCCGCCTTGGTTAGGTGTTTGTATCCGCTCATTTGCCGCAGATCCCGCCTCTCAAGGCAAAACAAACTGGCTGTTTACAAACAGATCATAGCCCCCGCGATCTTCTATGCCGCCCCGGTGTGGGAATCGTGCGCTCAGACCCACAGGAACAAAATCCAGGTTGCACAGAATAGAGTGTTGAGGATGATCCTAGATCGTCCATTCGACACAAGAATAGCAGACCTCCATCAAGAGGCAGAAATTCCCAAAGTAGATTCCAAAATTGATGATATGACAACTAAATTTATTCAAAAATGCAATCTTTCTGAACATGCTTTAATAAGCAATTTGTACATAGTAGGTTAAGTGTATATAGTAGAGTAGGTTAGTTTTAAGCTGTAAATAGTAGTATTAAGTAGTTTCTCTTCAAATTCTAAAAACAAAACAAACTTAGTCCTAGACCGTGTACTAAGTCTAGGACTAATCCTGTAAAACAAATTTTAAATTTTGCTCATACCTAAAGATGAAGAAAGCAATTAAATCACTTAGTAAAAATTTATATGGTAATCGTCCAAGTTAAACTAAAATAAAGATCATTTAAACTAACTAAAACTAAAAAAAACTGCCACTGCTCATTACCGCTTCGGACGGCGTGGCACTAGGTCCTACATCAAGTAGGACTAGGTTAGCGGCTAAAGGTGGATCACGGCGTATCCACCACAATGAGGAATGAGACTTGAAAAAACGTGCATGTAAAACCCCCTCCCGCTTAACAACCCCCTCCCGCTCCCCCTTAACAATAACCCGAAAAAGACATGGACATTGTATGAACAATTAATTTTTTACATGCAGAGCCAACATTTTCAAAAAAAATATTACTTAGGAGACGTACACTCGATGAATTACCAACAACTGACAGTAAAACATATCTGGTACCTCTATATATGCAATTATATTAACATCCAAAGTCCATCCTCTTTTACATATTCTGCACAAAAGAAACTTTTTGCTCCACCCCATTCATAAAAAACGGCGGGAAATCCTATCAGGTTCTGAACCTGAAAAGATATAAAACAACGCTGCTGTCATGCTTTTGCTCATTGTCGCTTCGGACGGCGTGGCACGGCTTACTGCAGGACCAAATCAGCGGCTAAAGGTGGATCACGGCGTGACCACAATGAGGAAAAGTAATTAGTAAACTCTCTCCCCCCTTCACAACAATCTCTCCCCCTCCCTCAACAACCTATCCTAACCCCCCGCCCCCAACAACCGCTCCGTACCCCCCCCCCCACTCATCAACAACTTTTTTCTCCCCCATCAACAACCTCTCGTAATCCCTCCCCCACCCCTCAAATACCTCTCCTAACCGACCCCCCCCCCCAACAATAACCCGAAAAAGACATAGATTTTGACGATCACTTTTTTCCGGGAAATAAATTTTAAACAAACCACAATTATTAGTAAAAACAAGTTTTCCCCTTAATTTCTTCCCACACTGAAACTTTCAAACTTGAACAAAAAATTGCTTGAAAGACATGTTCGATGACATTCAGTTGGTGAATTGGGTTCTTTAATTTTGAAAAATATATCGGTTTTTATATATCATCTGAAAGAGCTTTGTTTTCTGAGCACAGCGATATTTTTTTCAACCCCACGAACTTTCATCTCGATTTTTAAATCATGATTTAAAGCAAAATAATAACTTCACTGTTTGACACTAAACTGACAAACTGACAGCTCGCTCCCATACAAAGTGACACCGAGGGGCGCTAATTAGGTGATTTTTGCAAATGTAATCGTACTTATTTTAAATAGTTCCAGTGTGCCAAAATTGATGATATTTTGGGTTTGGGTTCCATTTTTAATGCAGATTACGAATATGCATTTACCTCAATACCCTTAAAGAACCCAATTACACACAACTGACGGTGAAACATATCTGGTGCCTCTATATATGCAATTATATTAACATCCAAAGTCCATCCTATTTGACATATTCTGCACAAAAAAAAACTTTTTGCTCAGCCCCATTCATAAAAAAATGCGGGAAATCTTATCAGGTTCTGAATCTGAAAAGATATAAAAGAGCGCTGCTGTCATCAGCGCTGCCATTTATACAGATTTATCTGTATTATACAGATTTTTTAATCTTCGTTTTGCAACACAAACGCACACAACAAGGAGGAGAAAACCGATTGTATCGTAGCACAACTTTTAAATAAACACACTAACACTATCATCAGGCGGAAAGCTTCCATGTTCGAGCCACGCCGATAAGCACTCAAAATCGCAACTAAATAAACTCTAATGCTATCAACAATCGCGGATTTTGAATTTAAATCACTTTCCACGGTTTTCATGCTTGCCAGCAACATACGCTGACTAAAATGTCTCACTTGAACTCTTTATTGTTGTCAAAAAAGGAACGAGAGATTCGACCCAACGATATAGTTCAGCCCAATAAGTTACTTTTCAGTAAATTCCATATTCTCAATTTTACGTGAATTAAACTTAATTTTGGGTAGAATATACTTAAGAGAAGGTTTGCTCAGTTTATGTACGCGCAAGGTGCGTGAAAGAGCTTGGCACGATCGGTGTTGATCAACATCACTTGCAACTATTTTTGCAAAAAATAAAAAAAATAATTAAGTTTTTTCGAAAGAAATTGATATCGCAAGTGTACCAAAAGTGCTTCTGAACGTGTTTCGCAGTTGGATGGTGAAATTCGCGGTTGTTTTCAGTGAAAATTCCGTATCACAAATTTTCTCACCGAGTTCCCTTTTTTTTGCCGTTCGACGACATCAGGAATGCGCTCCCGGATATATTGATTTGGTGAGTACGTTCCAGTTGAGGATTGTTCTTGTACATTTCTCGATTGCATTTTCGAGGGGACGTATCTGCTTTTGTGGGCAGTGCGTTTGATGGTCGGTTTGGTAGTATCCTTTTAAATATAATATCTCATGTCCAAACAACCTCGATTTTCGGTCTATTGATTCAATACTTCAGTATTATATTTTCAAAACATACAATTATGCATTATGCCATTTCATGGCACATAAAACAAAAAGTCTGTGTATAGGACCCAATAATCTAGGTTATTTGTATTTTGTAAAACATCTCTATTTTTTATTATATTTTTCATTCTACTACATATTTTATATACATTATATATTACATGATTATATATATATTCATAATGTAAATTACAATAAATACTGGGAATGGGAGGGAGCATCAGGGCATCATTGAAGTTGTAACTGGACAATGGAGTGGAGTGCCAACCGGAGTCTAGGAGGGAATGTGTACTGTCATTTTAGATAGTTACATTTCACTCCAACAGTTGCAATGAATTTGACGCGCTCTTCTTTAACAAACCATCCCGTGAAAAGCTAACATGTATGGCGAATTTCGTTATTCATTTTGTTTGATCATATTGTTGGAAGGAGATTCTCTTATTCCCGCGGGTTTCGCGTAAGTGTCTCTGCTTACGGGCCCGTCCAACCCCTTTTGGCCCTTCATACAGCAGTATGTTGAATTCAGAATGATGACGGAATTTGATCTTGCTGTTGAGTGGAGCCGCATGCAGGGCAAGACCCAAGCTAGGATGGTGGCTACTTACATACATTATACAGATTTTTTAATCTTAATACAGACCCGATACAGAATACAGATTTATCACAGATTTTTAAATTACAATACAGATTTATACAGATTTTTATAAAATGCTTGAGAAAAAAAATCTATATCAAAATAAGTTATCAAGCAGTTCTCACTAATATCAATCTATGTTATAATTTTGATATTCTTCACATATCTTTTAGCTCTCATTTTTGTTCTGTTAGCCATCAACTCCTTCAAAATGAAATCAATTTGAGTTATCAGGAATAATGAAAACAACATAATTCTTGTTTTCATTTTGTTCTCACCCTCTGCTCGGGAACCTATCAAATTTCCATCGACAATAATTAATCATGTTATGGTGTTTTTGACAGCATTCACGCTTTCGGATGCATATGGAGCTGGTAGTAAACGATTTGAGATTGTATGGGGATTTACAGTATTAATTGAATATTTCCAATATAAGCATGTATGTTAAATACAAGAAAAGTGCCCAAGCACATTAAAATGGTACAAATACAAGTACTCGTAAACATTTTACTTGCATTGAAAATGTATTTCGTAAGAAATTGCGCATTTTCTGATATTCTCCATACTGCAAAAATTATTTTACCAGCACTGGCGGGGCGACATCTCTCGACTTTTTGGTGTAACTACCACACAAATGATGTAATTAATTGTATTCATCTATATTAAAAATATCAAATAGTAATGAACTCGTGCACTTTTTTGCATTTAAAACTGCTTATCAGGAAGATAATTAATAGAAACTAAAATCTCCATACATTTTCAAACGGCTTCATATCACTCTTATAAATAAGTACGGACGATATCACAAATGGCGCAATTATATCTCGTATGGTTTGTACGATAGCCCGAATAGGTGGTTAAGCACTTTTTATGGTTATTTTGTATGCACTGTATTTGTAAAACAACAAAACATGATTAATTAAGAAAAAATCGTCAATACAGAAAATACAGATTTTTTAATAGAGTGGATACAGATTTTTTATAAAATCACCTGGCAGCTCTGGCTGTCATGCTTTTGCTCATTGTCGCTTCGGACGGCGTGGCACTTGTTTCTGCAGTAAGCAGGACCAAATAAGCGGCTAAAGGTGGATCACGGCGTAACCACAATGAGGAAAAGTAATTAGTAAACCCCCTCCGCCTTTCACATTAACCCCTCTCCCTCCCCCCTTCACAACAATCTCTCCCCCCCATTCATCAATAACCTTTCCTACCCCCCACCCCTCAACAATAACCCGACAAAGACATAGACTTTGACGATCTCTTTTTTCCGGGAAATAAATTTGAAACAAATCACAATCATTAGTAAAATCAGAAGTTTTTCCCTTAATTTCTTCCCACACCAAAATTTTCAAACTTGTACATATAAAAACCATGCGTGACCTCTAGACTGATGCAAAATTTGACTTTTTCGCTCCACAGTGCTTAAATGGTTTCAAATCGGGTCCTGATTAGCCTCCCAAAGTTACAACTCATTTGGTTAGAAACAGACTTCACACAATCCATTTGAAGTTTACATGTAAATTACTATGGGAAATCTCAACTTTTTGTTCATTGCCTTCTAGCCTTTTCCATATTGAGCTGCGAAACAGTTCGATAGCTATTCTTATAGAAAATCGGTATAAATACCGATAGATCGGTATATCTGGCAACGCTACCCAGTAGTTCGACTAGCTCAAAAGCACTTTCAGTTTTCTTGGATGTTTATCCCCTGACAGATTCTGTCACAACTGGCAGCCAACAGCAGTATAAAAAATCAGTATTAATAAGCAATTGTAGCAGAGACTAAAGTTTCCATTTCAGGCTCAAAACTTATCATTCCACCTAAATCTGCATTCTGGACCACTGTGCATTGGTAGAACTCTCAAGCGATTGGCAAAGAGAGTTATTTTTGCTCGAGATTATGGAAACACCATAGCTACTCCACGAGAATTATATAACTGGACAGTTGAACAAACAGATACAAATATCACAAAACTACGTTTCGAGTACATATCCTAATGTCAGAAGAATTCGAAGAACTATATAATCGCACAAAGACAATATCTGGCACACAGAAATTCCACAGCTTTGTGCCTATAGCTGGTGAAAAAGAAGCGGCAAAAAGGTATTCTATTTCAGAAGATGAACCAAAAATATTTAACTTGATTGGAGAAAATAGCATCTATGAAAATAGGTTTAAAACATTGAAAATATATTAATAAATGATATATGAAAAATCTTGTCTTTTTTCTCTCACATATTATCTGATTTTGCCTCCATGGTTGACAACAGAATAAGGGAATGATATGTTTTTGACAAGGTCTACATGTCCAGAAAGTTTTATTGAACTCTGAGAGGGTGCTGCCAATTCCGAATACGATTTGGCAAGAAACGCATCATGAGCCCTTTTCATATGAAAGTCTCGATTAATCAAAGTGAACTCAAAGTGCTGATTAGACAAAATTGAATCGCAAATTGAGCTTCATTGGAGTCTGAGATGATTTTGAGCTTCACTGGTTTAGTTTTGTGTGAAAATGGCAAATCAAAAAACAAATCAGTTCAGACATGAAAAAGTTTTTGTTAGAAATTTTTTTCCCTTAAAGTGCCCATCTTGCGATGTATGGATGGTTGGTAGTAGACAAAATTACCTTTCTTGAGACAAAGTTTCATCCAAACCAAACATGAAATTTTTTTTTAAATCGACTTTAAATTTTTAAAATCGATTTTTTTTTCATTGTAAGTCTCTAATGGAATTTTTTCATTTTTTTTTTAGATAAGGCCGGAACATATATCAAGTTTTTTTTTGTCACCCCCCCCCCCCTCCTTCAAAATTTTGGAATATAACGAAGGGGGTGATATTTCAGTGTATATATATTTTTCAAAAATTCATTTGGGTATCGATACTCGCTTTGATAGATTGTATTATGATATTGTTGTTGTTGTTGTTGTTGTTGTTGTTGTTGTTGTTGTGGTTGTTGTTGTGGTTGTTGTTGTTGTTGTTGTTGTTGTTGTTGTTGTTGTTGTTGTTGTTGTTGTTGTTGTTGTTGTATCACCTTGCTCTTTTAAATAATTTTAACTTGACCAGCAAGGTATGACAGGTCCTTTAAATCGAATCAGCTGGTTTCAGTTGTTGAAAACGGATTTTATCGAACATCATTCCTAATCTTGTTTGGCAACTCACTAGGTAAGCCACCTTCAATCTGATCGATCCCTCTTGTTCGTTGCGCACATCTTCGTCTTGTCCCAATCGGATCACTACAAAGAACCATTTTCAGCGGGTCGTTATCCGACATTATTACGCTGTGCCCAGCCCACCGTAGTTGCCAGATTTTTGCATTAGATCTACGTTTCTTAACTTACAAACCTTGTGCAATGATACTTAATGATTCACTTCTTTTCTACAGTGATTCGACAATTTCCGAGCTAAATCCAATCTTTTCAAAATTGGTTTAAAATTTTTAGAAGTGAGACCAAATCAGAAACGATTCAGAAAATTCCTAACTGAGGTGACACTTTTCAAAGCAGATTCAAAACCGAGTCTGAACTTTTTTGAAGTGAGTTCAAACTTTCGAATAAGTCATCAAAATTTTTCTAACTGAGTCTAAACTTTTCTGTTATGTTATTCAATCCTTTTTAATGTTGTCAAAACTTTCCTGACGTGATTCAACATATTCCAAATCCAATCTTTAAAGAATTGGTTTCGAATTTTCTGAAGTGAGGCAACATTCAACTTTTTCCGAACTGAAACCAAACTAGTCAGAACGGGTTTGATATTTTCCTAAATGAGCTCCAGACTTTTGTTAACTGCTTTGGCATTTGGAAAGGACACAATCTTGCTTAGTGAAAGTGTAGAAAGTTTTCCGAAGTGAACCGACAATTTTTTTAGCTTAAATTTTCCAAATGGTGTCCAACCTTTTCTGAAGTGGTTCAAAACCTTCCTAAGGGAGTCCAAAGTTTTCTGTTGAGTGATTGAATTATATTGAATGTTAGTCTGAGCTTTTCTGAAGTGATTTACCTAACTTTTAACGTAGATTCCGCTCCCTTAGATCCCTTCCTCGTTCTTGTGAGATTCACATAGTTTGAAAATTAGGCTGAGATTTTAAAGAATGGACCTTTGTGTGTTCATACCTGATGGTAGTTTTTTTTTAAAGCAAGCATAATTGTTGAGAAAACTGGGTTTAGATCCACAAAAGTACGTATTTTTATAGAAATTTGGATTTCTTGATCAGCCAAGTTGGATTTTGGCTCTGTCCTTTGAAAAACAGGCTTGGATGTTAAGGAATAGACCTTTGTGAGTTCATACGTTTTGAAGCCAGGTTGGATTTCGGTTCAATCTTTTGAAATTTGTGCTTAGATTTTGTAAAATGGAACATGCTGAATACCGGAAGGACGAACCTGGCTAATATTCAAAAAAGAAGGTATTTTCATAGAAAATTAATTTTTCTGTTTTTTCGAACTGAATTTTGGTTTCTATCTTTGAAAAATAGGCTTGTATTTTAATAGAAGTTGCTGAATCCGTACGTGAGGGTTGAATTTCTTCAATTTTTGAGAATATCGAGTTTAAATTCACAAAAGTACGTATTTTCATAAAAACTTTGATTTTCTGTTCTGCCAAGTTGAATGTCGGCTCCGTTCTTTGAAAATTGACTTGAATTTTATAGAATGGACTTTGCTGAAACCAAGCCTAATGGTAAATTTTTTGAAGCATGCACAGTTTTTTTTAGAAATCTGGGTTTGAATTCTCAAAAGTACGTATTTTTATAGAAATTTGGGTTTCTTGTTCAGTCAAGTTGAATTTCGGCTCCTTCCTTTGAAAAATAGGAGTGGATTTCACCGAATCGCTGAATCCATCCGTATTTTCGTAGAAATTTGGTTTTTCGGTTCTGCCAAATTGCATTTTGGCTTATATCTTTGAAAAATAGGCTTGTATTTTTTAGAATGGACCTTGCTGAATCCATACGTGAATGTTGACCCGGGTTTGTAATTCGAAAAGGTTTTTTTTTTTGGTTTTCCTTTTCTGCTAAGTTGGATTTTGATACTATCCTTGGGAAGTTATGCTTAGATTTTAAAGAATTGACCTTGCTGAATTCATATGTGATGATTATTTTTTTAAACACACCCAAAGCCAGGTTTAAATTGACAAAACTACGTATTTTTGTTAAAATTTTGTTTTTATGTTCAGCCAAGATGGATTTTGGCTCCTTTTTTTAATATTACGCTTGGATTTTGTTGAATAGACCTTCATGAACCCATACGTCTAGTTAGATTTTTTGAAACACGAACAATTGTTAAGAAAACTGAGTTATACGTGGATAGGCAGGAAGTATCGAAAACAGAACTTTTTTTTTCATAAGAACTCTTACGTTTGTGGTATTCCGCTTGATGGTTTATCCGGAATTTATCAATACCCAAAAATTGCTTTGATCCTATTCATCTACATTATTTCCAATGTTCTTCCTTGAAATGATACAAATTTTTGGAAGCCTCAAGGATTGTTACAAATAAACATACCGCAAACAACTCCAAAGTCCGCCAATTCCAGTCATCAATCATCTATGACGGAGTGATATTGCCGGGTCAGGAACTTGAACCTCAACACCACATTTTTATCAACCGATTACCGGGACGCTCACTTGCCACTAGCATTTTGGAAGCCCCTGATCCCCTCATCACAGTCGAGCCTCTCCTGCCATCGACCTGCAGTCGTCCCGGTCCTGTGTTTGAGTCCGGAAACGGGGTTTCCAAAATCCAACCGCAGGCAAGTATGATCGCTTTCTGAATAATTCCGTCCCTGAAACGATTATCACTTCTAGTCGAACTTCAACAATGAACTCCTTCGTGATTGACCCATGTTGGACACCGGGACGCACGACTGCCATATGTGTTATGGAAGCCCCTAATTCATCCATCACAGTCGAGTTATTCCTGCCAGCGACCTCCAGCCGCCCCTGTCCTGTGTTTGGATTTGATGAAGGGGTCTTCCAAAACCCTATCTCAGGCAAGTACGACATTATTTCGAACAATCCACTTCCTGAAATGTATTATGCCTACAGCCGATCATTTCCGATAAAAGCACAACCTGCTTTATTCAACTCGACACTCAGACGCACACTTGCAACTAGCCCCTGATCTATCTGTGGAAGCCCCTGATCCTATCATCGCAGTCGAGCCTATGCTGCCAGCGTTCAACAGTCGTCCCAGCCCTGCGTTTGAGTTAGGGGAGGGGGTCTTCCAAACTCCAACTGTAGGCAAGTATAATCAGCAAGCAACAACTGCTCTGTCTGAAAAATTCTTGGTTTCCAGAGTGCCATTGTATATGTCTGCTCCTCGACAATTGTGGTCTGAAGATAACATTAACAGTATACCAGCCCCACCATACCAGAAGCCGAGACGCTCCACAGAAAATTCACCGGAAGAAGCATTCAGATCCTCTGATCTAGTCCTGCCGAAGATTGACGACTTACACCATTATGACGAATCAACTTCTGTTTGTTTACTGGGACGCACTGCCGTTGGCATCATGGAAGCCCCCGAGCTCCCCGCCACAGTCGAGCCATTCCCGCCAGCGACCTGCAGCCGTCCCGGCCCTCTGTGTGGGCCTGGTGAAGGGGTCTTCCAACCACTCGTTTACGGCAAGTATGAACTCGTCCATGTGAATTCAACTGTTGATCCGCCACTTCGTTTCAGTTCATCTTCGCTTATGGCCACCATTTCGAGCCTTTCTACGTCAGGTGATCTTTCGCTGCCTGATAGTTCACCGTTCTCTCGTGCGGATCCTGGACAAGTTATCATTGACACGGCTCGCACCGAACACTCTAGCGGTTTACGTGTCTACTATCAGAACACCAGGGGGCTCATGACTAAATTGGACGATGTTTATTTGGCTGCGCTTGACGGGGAATATGACGTTTATGTATTCACGGAAACTTGGCTCGATGGGAGGATCAATTCAGTGCAACTGTTTGGTGACTCTTTTACTGTCTACAGATTAGACCGTAATTCATCCAACAGCATTCGTACTCGCGGTGGTGGTGTGCTCATCGCTGTTTCCAACGAATTCGCCTCCTGCGTAATCTCCAACGAACTATTTACTACAATTGAAGCGGTTTGGGTTAAGATCAGCCT
This sequence comes from Ochlerotatus camptorhynchus, assembly GCF_037179485.1. Lineage (NCBI taxonomy): Eukaryota > Metazoa > Arthropoda > Insecta > Diptera > Culicidae > Ochlerotatus > Ochlerotatus camptorhynchus. The sequence goes on from NW_027040943.1 coordinate 2,005,058, forward strand.
CACTTCTGACATGGTTTTTGTTAGCGAAAGTGCACTTCTGGACTGTGTCGTCGTTGAAGCGCCTGATGTCATCGTTCATCTTGACAATTTCCACCCTGCTTTGGATATATCTATCGCGAACGGATCTCAAATTCGTTTGGATGAAACCATGACTGCCACTCGGCTCAATTTCCGGAAGACCGATTTCCGTTTGCTGAGACGTTCCTTGTCCCGGATCAACTGGAACGTGTTGAATGACCTTGATATCGATACAGCAGCCGCTCGATATAATAGCCTTTTGCGCGACTGTGTTTGTGCTTCAGTACCGAAGTGCCAACCTCCAAGAAAAGCGCCTTGGTCTAACGCTACTCTCAGCAACCTGAAACGAGTGCGATCTAGAGCTCTCCGTGCTCTCACTCATCGACGATGTACCCTTACCAAGCGAAATTTTTCAATTGCCAGCAATGATTATCGCCACTACAACAAGCTTCTTTACAAGAGGTACAGTATGCAAAAAAAGTTTATCCACCCCCCTACCAATTTACAATTGTTTTTGTTTTTCTGGTGAAAATCAGTTTAATTTTATGAGTGTTCCTCCATGATTTATCAATTTATGTTTATTTATCACATTGCCATTGAAAATACGGCGTTTATACCTTTTATTGAGATTTCATGTGATAAATTATGAAAAATGGTGAAAAATTACGCAAAAAAAGTTTATCCACCCCCAAACGGATACTATGATTTAAGTGTGTTTTACAGAGTTTTAGTGTGTATTCTGCAACTTTATCGAATGTAAACATTGTGCCTATCTGTCATTTAGTGCTCTTGAAGTTTTCGTGCTCAAAATTTCAGTTTTGTGTTCAAAATTGGAAGTTATTTGTTTCAAAATGCCCAAAAAAGACCAAATTTCGATCAGTATCCGAAATTTGATTATTGAACATCACAAAACTGGCAAAAGCTACCGTGATATTGCTGATATTGTCAAGCTTCACAAAGATACGGTCGCTAGAATTGTGCAGATGTGCAAAAAGCGTGGTTTTATCTCGCCAGCTAAGCGATCGGGGCGTCCTTTAAAGACAACTGACCGAATTGACAGAGCTATCGTGAAGAAGGCGGAGCTGGACCAGGGACTATCAGCTCCGAAAGATGCGAAACAGATTGAAAGCGAGTTTTCCATTCAACTGAAATCACAATCCGTACGAAATCGTCTTCATAAGAACAGTCTTAATGGCAAAGTAACTCTTAAGAAGCCATGGTCAGGCATGGAAAATCATTTGCATTCATTTCGTGCATTCATTTACATTCATTTGCCCCTAACTTATTTCATCGACAGAATTTCGCAAAATGATGTATGGAGCTTTTGTAGGTTTTGTTATTAGATACAACTTTTGCTAGGAACTCAAATCCATATCTCTTATGCATGACAAACCAGAGCAAACAGAACCCACTACTGTTTTTCAGTGAATGTAATTTACATTCACTGAAAAATAGTAACGAGTTCTGCCCGCTCTTATTCGTGATACATAAGAGATACAGATTTGAGTTATGGTCAAAAGTTTTAGCTAATAACAAAACCTACTAAAGCTCGATACATTATTTTGCGGAAAGCTGTTGATGAAATAAGTTAGAGGCAAATGAATGTAAATGAATGCATGAAATGAATGTAAATGATTTTCCATGCCTGGCCATGGTTGACCGCAAAAAAAATTGAAAAAAAAGATTTAAGTGGGCCCAGGACCACATTTCATGGACCAGTGATGACTGAAATAAGGTAATCTGGTCAGACGAGACGAAAGTAATGCTCTTTGGGTCACCATTGATACCATCAGACCATACCATTAGATACCATAAAATTTTGGTCCATGAAATGTGGTCCTGGGCCCACTTCAATCTTTTTTTGATAATTATTGCGGACAACCATGGCTTCTTAAGAGCTACTCTGCCCTTAAGACTTTTCTTATGAAGACGATTTCGTACGGATTATGATGTCAGTTGAATGGAAAACTCGCTTTCAATCTGTTTCGCATCTTTCGGAGCTGATAGTCCCCGGTCCAGCTCCTCCTTCTTCACGATAGCTCTGTCAATTCGGTCAGTTGTCTTTGAAGGACGCCCCGATCGCTTAGCTGGCGAGATAAAACCACGTTTTTTGTACATCTGCACAATTCTAGCGACCGTATCTTTGTGAAGCTTGACAATATCAGCAATATCACGGTATCTTTTGTCAGTTTTGTGATGTTCAATAATCAAATTTCGGATACTGATCGAAATTTGGTCTTTTTTGGGCATTTTGAAACAAATAACTTCCAATTTTGAACACAAAACTGAAATGTTGAGCACGAAAACTTCAAGAGCACTAAATGACAGATAGGCACAATGTTTACATTTGATAAAGTTGCAGAATACACACTAAAACTCTGTAAAACACACTTAAATCATAGTATCCGTTTGGGGGTGGATAAACTTTTTTTGCGTAATTTTTCACCATTTTTCATAATTTATCACATGAAATCTCAAGAAAAAATATAAACGCCGTATTTTCAATGGCAATCTGATAAATAAACATAAATTGATAAATCATGGAGGAACACTCATAAAATTAAACTGATTTTCACCAGAAAAACAAAAATAAATTGTAAATTGGTAGGGGGGTGGATAAACTTTTTTTGCATACTGTATGTAATTCGTACTCAACATAATCTGGAATGCCACCCCAAGGGATTCTGGTCGTTTGTGAATACGAAGAGGAAGGAAACTGGGCTGCCGACGTAGCATTGACAACTGAGGACAAATGCAGCCTATTTGCTAGGCACTTCTTAAGCGTCTTCTCGAATGACTCCCCATCGCAAGCAGAAATTGAGCGAGCCGTCCGTGATGTGCCAACCGACGTCGTAAACATGGATGTTTTTGTCGTAGATGTACAAATGGTTCTCTCTGTGATGAGTAAAACCAAATCATCATTTTCACCAGGTCCGAGTGTTATTCCATCTGCAGTCCTAACAAAATGCTCCGATATCTTAGCTGCTCCGTTGTCCTTGCTCTTCAACCTGTCACTTCGTCAACAGAAATTTCCCGCACTATGGAAACGGTCTACTATGTTCCCTGTTTTCAAGAAAGGAGACAAACGCAATGTGGAAAACTACCGTGGGATTACCTCGCTTGGGGTTTAATCTAAGGTGTTTGAGTCGCTGATAAATGAGAGATTGTTTGCTTCCTGCAAGCATTACATAAGTACATGTCAACATGGTTTCTTTCCTGGCCGCTCCGTGGAAACTAATCTCGTCAGCTTTACGTCGTTCTGTATGGAAAATGTATGCAAGAAACTTCAAGTGGATGCCATCTACACTGATCTTAAAGCTGCGTTTGATAGAGTTGTGCACGACGTTCTGCTAGCAAAGCTTGAAAAAATTGGATGTTCTGTTTCCTTCTGCAGCTGGCTTAGATCGTACCTCGTGCAACGTGAAGTTACTGTATGCATTGGAAACTACTCATCGTACTGTTTCTCGAACAGATCAGGAGTTCCACAGGGTAGCACTTTGGGACCAATGCTCTTCTCTTTATTTGTGAACGATGTAACGTTTATTCTACTACGAGGAGGTAAATTGTTTTTTGCCGATGACTTGAAGATTTATCTAGTCGTTCGAGGCTATGCTGACTGTTTAGAACTACAAAACCTTCTTGAAATCTTCAATGATTGGTGGGAACGTTATTTTATGGTCCTGTGCGTCTCAAAGTGCTGCGTAATTAGTTTCCGTCGAACTAGGACTGCCATTTTGTTTGATTATAACGTTGCTGGAACTGCAGTTCAACGTGTTGATCACGTTAAAGACCTCGGTGTCATGATGGATGAAAAGCTCACATACACTCGCCACTTCTCAACCACGATCGACAAAGCTAATCGACAGCTTGGATTCATGTGATCCTCTGTGTTTTAAAGCCCTTTACTGTTCATTGGTACGCTCACTACTGGAATTCGCGAGTGTAGTCTGGAATCCCTACCAAGCTGTATGGAGTGGACGATTCGAAGCTGTTCAACGCAAATTCGTCAGATACGCACTGCGCTATCTTTCATGGAGTGACCCGCTGAATTTACCACCGTATGCTGACCGCTGTCGTTTACTGGGTTTGGATACTCTTGCTAAGCGACGAAACATATCGCAGGTCGTCTTCGTTGCTAAAGTTTTACTCGTAGAATATGATGTTCCTGAGTTACTGGCCAAAATTAATCTGTATGCTCCTGCCCGAACACTCCGTCCGAGAACCTTGCTACATGAAGTAGTACATGCAACCAACTATGCTGCAAACAGTTCGTTTGTCGCCATGATTCATCAATTCAACGAAGCCTCTGACCTATTTGACTTTGACATCATTGCCTCGATGTTTCGTCATCGTTTGCTGTTGGCCAATTTTTAATTTTTAATGAGTGACTACATTTAGATTTAAGTGTTTCATTGAGACTATCAAGTCAGATGGGCTATAATAATAATAATAATAATAAACACTTATGCGCGAAATGCCTTGTTGATAACTCGAGTGTTACACATAATAAGTTCAACATTTGTTGCATTAGTGTCAAAAATCACGGCTTCAAAAAGTATAAGGCTAAGAAAAAATGTTAGCGTTTGAAATATACGGTTTAGATATAATGTAAAACGAATTTTTTTTTATTTATTTTTTATCCCCCCCCCCCTCGACTGGTGCGAGCATCGAGTGACAAAAGAAAAACTTGTGATTTGTTCCGGCCTAATTTGGACAACTTTCTAAAAGTTATCCATACAACACCTTTTTGTAGGAGTTGTTATTTTTCCATAATATATTTTTGAAAAACAAAAAATCGGCAAACAAAGTTTGGCCCTTCTCAAAGGTTAGTCTAGATAAATTTTGGAAAAACTAAGTATATGCATAGTGGGCTTATTTAGTCAAGGTCCACACATCCAGCAAGTTTCATTGAAGTCTGAAAGGGTGCTGCCAGCTCCGAATACGATTTGGCGCGAAATGCGTCTATTATGAAATGGAGCACACTGGATTCGAATCTTGTTAAGATTATTGAGTTCGTGATTTGCGCGCACGTCTATCAACACTTGGGAAATTGGATAGGCTAAAGTCGTATAAGGGCCACCTTATGTACTACGATAACTATTTACAAGTCATGTTTATGGAATTCATAAGTGTTTTATTGATCCAAAATTGTCCAGGTTCAAAAGCCATGACTTCTTCTTCTTCTTCTTCTTCGCATTTCAAGCTTATTGCATATCGCATATTAGCTTATTGCGTGCTCTCAACTTAGTGTTCTAGATGCACTTCCACAGTTATTAATTGAGAGCTTTCGATGCCTTTACCATTTTTGCATTGGTATAATTGTGTGGCAAGTCCAATCATAATTCTATGCCCAGTCGAGACATTTTCCAACCCGAAAAATTCCTAGACTGGACCGGGAATCAAACCCAGCCACCTCCAGCATGGTCTTGCTTTGTAGCTGCGCCTTTACCGACTGAGCTAAGGGAGGCCCCATGACTTATGGATTTCAAAATTCTTAAGTGTATCTATCCGTGCATAAATATATGAAGCAAAATCTCCCGGATACGGAGTTTGAAAATCAAACTAGCTTCCCTAAAAATTAGAACTAGATTTCACTGGTAGGAAGAACAAGCTGTCTAATTTTCAAATATTTAAATTAAACAAAATACCTGTTTTTTTTATCAACACCCCCCATCTCCCCCATATATCCCCCATAATCCTAACTGCACCACAGTTAAAGCATAATCCATTCTTGAGGATCAAATGGGTTCTATTATTTCAATTATCTTCCTCAATGAAATCGCAAAAAAATGACTTAATTCCATTCCCTGCCCGAAGAAACATCAAAGAGCGCCCATCCACTGGCATTATCAGGCAACGCATGTTTTCGCACCATCTTCGCCGACCGATCCTACCTTAACGTAAAATATGTACAAAAAATCCCTACCCAGCAAGAACCCTTAGCAAAACGAATCACCCGAGGCTCATTTTTCCACCCGTTTTTCTATTATTTTTCCTTTTCATCACTATACTCTCAATCATATTTTTATTACAATTTCATGCTCTGTTTACGGTTATACTCGTCTTATTCCATCACCGTTTGTTCCACCTCAGTTTCACATCGTTTCATCTTCCGGAACAAGTCAACCTCAGTGCGAAAGACAAATGATACCTCCGTCATTTCTTTTTTTTTTTTTTGGTTAACAGACTTGGAAAAGGACAAAGCTTCAAAGCATGACAAATGGAGCCGTGAGACGACTTCGGGTACTTACTTGTATTGAAATTCCTTTGCTGAACGCTGATTTTGTCCTTACTGATGAACGATTTTCTGTTTGCTTTGTTATACGAAAAATTGAGCAGTCGCTGTCAGTCAGAGCAACGAACTTACCGCAAGAGGGGGAAATCGAGCTACACCCGTTGATTGAGCTTACTTAACACAGCTTAACACTTACACAAACGAAGAATTTACAATTGCTACGGCAGAGGCGTTAGAATTTAGAAAATCACAACTTTTCTTCTCTACGATTATTTTACCCTTGGATAACACTCACTTAAAACACTACCTTAACGCTTACGAAAACACCACTAGAAAAAGGATGATATGCTTTGATTGGGTAGAACGGATTAATCTCTTGCTTTTTTTTAATATTCACTCTGGGTACTGATATGTGTCGAAGGGAAGGTATCCTTATTTTCCGGTGAAACCACCATCTGACAACGGTCACAATTCACCTGGAGCACTGATCTCGCCAGAATTTATGCAACACAGACACAACTTTCTTCGGAATCCCGTCCGAATCTGCACATGACACACCTTATCCAATTGGGCATTCTCAGTAATTCCGTTACGTGGCTTCTTCGCTGCCAAGAAGGAACTGGGTTTTCCCGGAATGCGGAAAGATCGGATCGAATTAAATTCAAATTTATTTCATTGCTTCGTCCCTCTCAGGGATAGGCTCACACTCACACTCGCTGCTACCACCTTGGAAGACCTTTACTGCTGCTGCTGCTGCTATTGCTGCTGATATGTATCGTGTAATCCAAATTGACTGCGATTCTGTTTGACACCAGAAATTTATCACATTTACTCCGTTGTCTATCGATGGAATTCAAAACTTCCTAGGTCGGACGCACTAGAGTTGTATAGATTCACTGAAGGTCCGCATAGACCGATCCTCATTGCACTGCATGCAAATCAGCTGCCTCAGGTCCAGTCCAGTTCGTACTTGTTCCTGTGGTCGGTCGATTGGTAGAATAAATTAAGCCTTTTGCGAGCCCGAAAAAAACCACCACTTCCTACAAGTTAATTCACCTTCACTGCTGCTGCCGCCGCCCTTTGGGGCATCATCACACGCGCGCGCGGTCGGTAGACGGCAGCCTTGACGCAGGGGGAGGAAGATTTGAATTGCAAAAATGCTGCATTTGCGTTCTCCGTTATCCTCACTCTCTCTGTATGACCATGTGTGTGTGTATGTACGTATTCACCTGTGTGCCCTCGTTACATCAACGCTATACACCAGGGCTATCAACAGCACATTTAGACCCCCCGTCCGCTGCTGCTGCTGGATTATTTGGACCGTATAACCGTATACCTGTCGTATAGCTGTCTATCGCTTTGCTTTGCATATGCGAACCCGAACCGTAGAAAAATCCCTCACGACGCACCCCCGGCCCCTCGCGGACGCATACCGAACTGACAGACGGAAAACATTGAGGTTGCTCCGAATTCCGTACGTCTGTGCTTCCTCAACGAGCAACGACCTCTCCTCCACAACAACGACTTCCAGATCCCGGCCCGGCGATGACGACGACGACGACGACGACACGCAAAATGCAAACTAACCGCGCCTGGGGGTAACCTCGAGTGATGCAGCACAAACTAACGGAACGACGACCGACCGACCAACCGAGCGACCGACGCACACACGACGCAGTTCCGGTTTTCCTCAGGAGCTTCGAACGAACCGTACGACTCGACAACGCGCGGTCAAAACTTGGGGCGGACAACCACGACGTACCGAAGCACACGATAAACTACCGCAGCTGGTAGCTCCGGCGTCGACGAGAACACGAACGCGAGATGTACCTGCCTGCTGATGTTTGGGGATGCGTCCGCAGCAGCAGTAGCAATAGCAGTCTGGTTGTGAACTCACGGGGCAGTGAGTGACTGGGCTAAGGGAACTCGCCCGTTGAACAGCTGATGGTGAATCAGTCAACGGCGGTGGAATCGACGAACTGAAGTGCGCATGCGGGCAGAGAGTTCGCGGTTAGAGATGCCCACAGAGAGCAATAGCACGTGGAAGGTTGACGTTTGCTCTCCGATGGATGGGAAGGAAGGGGAGCTGCACACACGTGTTGACGGCCTTTTGGGGTGCATGAATCGTTCGTTAACACGGAGAGCACGTTGTTTTGAGCGATGCTATGATGAAGACGGATGTGGGGTGTTTTTTCGTTTTAATTAATCAAATTTGGGTTCTCCAAATTGTCGTACAGTTAAGTGCTAAACACACACGGCGATTTTTACGACGAGCTTTGGTTGCCCTAAAATGGCCAATATGAGATCCTTCCAACCTGTTCACACGGGTGACCATTATCGGCGATAAAACTATCCTTCAAAAAATAAATCGCTTGTGTCGCTGGCAGGGATGCCAGGCAGTTTTTTTTTTTTAATTCAAATGATGCTAGTGATGACAAATCAGGATTTATTAGGGAAGGCATTTTGGATATTAAATTATTAAGGAACAGTCTTCCACTCGATAGAAAATACGTCTTCAACAGCAGATTTTGAAAAAGGTGTACGGGGAGGGGGGGGGGGGGGGACAAATCAAGGTAAATCAGGATATTTTTTTTTTTTAGAAAATCAGGATAAATTGGCAAATGACCAATTCCACGCCAAATCGGTCAGTCACCAAACTTGACTATCTTCGATCTGGATGATACTTGGCACATATTTTCAGTATGATAGACCAAGTATTTTACGCAGGAGAGGAGACCCTTTTGACTCAAGGGTAATTTTTGAAAAGGGCCTATGTGTTTTTGCACACATACTTTAAAAAATGTAGTTCGAAAACAGTTGGTTGTAGAAAAAAATTTACTAAGAAAGAGTTGTAGGAAACTAATACGGCTTTATAAAAAAAAATTAAAACGGAATTTGTTTTTTGTTTTTTTACAAAAAAAAAATTAAAAATAATCCTCAAAATTCAAATAACAAAAAAAAACTTAAAGTTAGGAAAATCCTGTTAGAAGAATTAACCACTAGCAGCAGTTGGCGCGCAGTCCAGATGCATCACGCCATGGAATGCACCAATACGTAGCAAGTAGGGTAGAATAGCTTAGTAAGCACTTTTAGTGCATAAATAGGTAGTGAACATGAGGTTCGCTCTCTTTTTCATTATAACCGCCGGTGCAGTAAGTAGTCAATATAAGTATCTAGCATAAGAAGTGAAGTGTTGGTGTTTTTTAAAAACGAATTGAAAGAAATCACTTTCATTATTGGCGCAGCCGGTAGGATTGAGCATACCGAAGTATACAAAAGGAGGCCCAGCGACAGGGAATCCAAGGAGGTCACGTTAACCAAACAGGAGGAATTCAACACCACCACGGGACGACGCCCAACCTTAGAGGACGACTGCTAAGGCCCGCTTCGGAGCTCACCACCAAGGAATCAACGAGCTACATGCTCAAATTAATCACGTAAGTGACCCATTTTACTACCTATTCACCTGTGGAAAAATTGCTTAGTGTGCAGAAAAATGCCAAGCAACCGGCAAGCCGAAATTGTGCAGCTTCAAGCCACCGTGGCTGAGCTACAAGAGTTGCCACTAGGCAACGAGCGGCAACCTGATAGATTCAAGTTGCCTGACCCAATCAAAAACATGTCTGAGTTCACAGGCATTAAAAAAGAATTAGCCACCTGGCTCGAAGAGCTAGACGAGCTTGTCGTGAAGGGAGAAAATAATGCTCCCGACACTATCCCTAGCCACTACATGCGGGCTATTAAAAACAAAATTAAAGGCGAAGCGCGCACAATTTTGTGTGCCAGCGGAAACCTCAATTCGGTACCATGTATCAGGAGCATTCTACTTGAAAATTACGGTGATCAGAGAGATCTAGCAACAAACCTGTCACACTTGTTTAACATGAGACGAGGTGACAGAAACAACCATAAATTTTATTCAGATGTAAAGGAATTATCATCAAAATTAAAAATCAATTTGACAATAAATCCAGTTCAGACCAACGACTTAATTGAAAGGTTAATCATAACCAAATACTTAGACAACATAGGTGAACCATTAGCCTCAATAATTAGACAATCACGACCAACAACACTTGAAGCAGCATACCAAGCAGTATGCATTAACCAAAACGCTGAAGCAAGAAATCGCCCAGCACATCAAAATAAACCACGACCACATTTCAATACCGACAATAGTAAAACAAATTACAAACCCAAGTATGAGGGCAATAGTAATACGAAATTCTTTCCAAAACCCTCGACCAGTCAGCATAAATTGAAACAGAAAATAAAAACAGAAATTAATAATAACGTGGTTGAAGAAGAACCAGAGGAAGACGAACCCGACACCGGTTTAAATTACAGTGATGACGATGACAACGACAGTGACGGACACGGTGAGGTGGACGAACTCGAAACAAATTTTCAAAGCGTTCGCATAGCGAAACAGCTGACATGAATTTCATTCCCTACTTACGGATACCCACTACGAAAGGTTATTTGAATTTCTTAGTGGACACCGGCGCAAATAAATCGTATCTCAATCCAGAGCATATTAAAAAATCTAAAACTTTGAAAAGACCAGCCGTCATAACAAACAAAAATGGCAAGTTTGTTATCGACCGCATCGTGCATGTTAATCTATTCCCAGAAACCCTTACAGAAAAGCTTCCTTTTTATGCATTCAAATTTCATAATTTCTTCGATGGTCTTATTGGCTATGAAAACTTAGCTGCCATGCGAGCAGTCATCGATACTTCAAAAAAATATATTACTATCAATAACCAAAGGTATGCTGTGTCTAAATATATTCCTACTTCTATCAATTTTCATGAGACCAATGAAAACCTTTTTGAAATTAATACTACCAGTGATGGATCGTTTGTAATTGATCATTATAATGCATGATAGCACTTAAAGTTCAATGTTATTTTTGATTCACTTCCTCCTTCAAGATGGATGTTTAAGATACACATATTTTGCTAGCTGGCAAAATAGGGTCATTGCTGTATAATTATTCTTTTTTTTCAGCCTTCATTTAGACTGGATCTATTGATTTAAATTATTTGAGTTTTCTTCCAGCTCTTCGATAACGGAACATCATTAGATTTATACTGTAATGATTCACTATTACAGCTTTCACCCTGGTTTTGTATGTTGATTTGATTTGTTTGAATTGGTTTTTAGCTCCTTGGTATTGGCAGTCGTGGGCGGTCAATTTTGCTGATGCTCATGCTCTAAGTTTATTTTCAGCTTTTCGATGATGGAGTCTTCAGATTTATATTAAAACAATGATCCACCATTTTGTTTAGGCTTCAGGCAAATCCAAGTATAATGCATGAAAACACTGATTCATTTAAAACCATGGTCGCATCACTTAACAAGGTGAATCCTGATCCAACGAATCCAACTTACTAACAAAATCTCCTTTCCTGTGTCTTTGTTGGGGTGCAGAGGTAAACACGGCCCACAAACAACAAAGGTCACTTTAATATTCCTTCCCTACTCCCACCTGATTGCAAGGACGTGGCCGGCGCCGTTATTGATTTACAAAATATGGAGTCACTGAAACTTGTACAATGAGAATGGACGGTCACTCCCAGCCCCATTCAGCTGATTCATTGTACAATTTCACTGATTCTGATCAATCACGGAGTAGCAACCATTGATATGTGCAGTCAGTCGAAGCGCAACGTGATGGGGGAGTATGACCGTTCAAACCAAGATGACCTCAAATTATAAACAGCTTTCGGGGACGCCGTTTTATTTGCATAGCTTTGTTGCGTATGCAACCACTCGACGAACACTTGAAGAAATATTATTATTTAAAAAATATTTTCAGCTCTTCAATGATGAAACATCTTTTGAGTTCGTTGATGACGGCACATCTTTGGATTTATAACGTAATGATTAGTTTTTCATAGCCTTCACTCAAGTTAGATCCGTTTTTTTCAATAACTTAAGTTTATTTTCAGCTCGTTGAATATTTGAATATGTGACATCATTAGATTTACATAATAATAATACATTTTTTTCAGTTTTCATTCATGCGGGATGTAGGGATTTTAATTATCTATGCTTGCTTTCAGCTCTTCGATGATGAAACACTAGGGTGCTTCATTCTGAAAAAAGTGATGAATTTCTGATGGGCCACCCTCCAGTTCGATTCATAGCCCCAAAATATGAACCTGTGCAAAAATTGGTAAAGATTGATGAAGGTTTAGAGGTCGCGCCAATGATTTGAAATTTGTATGGGAATTACTATGGAAGAATTTAAAAAATCGCTTATATCGCTATAACTTTGCTTCTACTTGTCCAAATGTCGAAAAAATTTAGTATGTTATTGCTATGGCAATAAACAAAAAGCCTACAGTTGCTACGCTCAGTTTTGCAGCGTATCAAGAATTATAAAAATGTGAAAAAATGGCAAAATAGGGTAAATTGACAGATGAATATGTACAAGGCAACAACGCCAATTTCATCGCAACAACAACAGGCTTGTTGATCATTGTCATGACAACCACATATTTTTTTTTTTCAACGTTTGGACAACTACAACCAAAGTTAGAGCAATGTAAACGAAAATCAATAATTTCCCATACTAATTCACCAAAATCTCCATACAAAATCCAAATCATTGGCGCGACCTCTAAACCTTCATCAATCTTTACCATTTTTTGCACAGGTTCATATTTTGGGGCTATGAATCGAACTGGAGGGTGGCCTATCAAAAATTCATCACTTTTTTCAAAATGAAACACCCTAATGAAACACCTCTAGGATTATATTATAATAATTCATTTATATTATTGAACTTTGCATTTATTTTATATTATAAATATTCACTTTTTCAGCTTAGAGATGAACTAGCCTACAGAAGTTAAAGTAAAGTTAATGTAAAGTTAAACTAAAATTAAAGTTAAGTTAAAGTTAAGTTAAAGTTAAGTTAAAGTTAAGTTAAAGTTAAGTTAAAGTTAAGTTAAAGTTAAGTTAAAGTTAAGTTAAAGTTAAGTTAAAGTTAAGTTAAAGTTAAGTTAAAGTTATGTTAAAGTTAAGTTAAAGTTAAGTTAAAGTTCAGGTAAAGTTAAGTTAAAGTTAAGTTAAAGTTAAGTTAAAGTTAAGTTAAAGTTAAGTTAAAGTTAAGTTAAAGTTAAGTTAAAGTTAAGTTAAAGTTAAGTTAAAGTTAAGTTAAAGTTAAGTTAAAGTTCAGGTAAAGTTCAGGTAAAGTTAAGTTAAAGTTAAGTTAAAGTTAAGTTAACGTTAAGTTAAAATTAAGTTAAAGTTAAGTTAAAGTTAAGTTAAAGTTAAGCTAAAGTTCAGGTAAAGTTCAGGTAAAGTTAAGTTAAAGTTAAGTTAAAGTTAAGTTAACGTTAAGTTAAAGTTAAGTTAAAGTTAAGTTAAAGTTAAGTTAAAGTTCAGTAAAGTAAAGTTAAAGTTAAATTAAAGTTAAGTTAAAGTTAAGTTAAAGTTAAGTTAAAGTTAAGTTAAAGGTAAGTTAAAGTTAAGTTAAAGTTAAGTTAAAATTAAAGTTAAGTTAAAGTTCAGTAAAATATCATTTTATATTCTGTTTATACTCACGAGTGCGTGTGTGTGTTTTTGTGTTTGTGTACCTATCATAAATCACTACAATCAGCATTAGTTTACCAAAAACGATCCCTGCTGCTGCAAACCTTTCCCCACATCCAACATCCCAGTGATTTCTCGTGGAAGCGCAGAGGATTTCTCGGTTTCCTTCACAGCGAGTATCACGTCAACACATTCCTTCCCATTCCCTATTGGACCTGCATTCGGACACGGCCGGCGCTGGTATTGCTAAATATTAGATCTTCAGTTTTTACACATTGAGGATGAATGTTAGTCCCAAACATCATCTGTTGGTTCTCTGTGTAATTTCAGCTGATCTGGCAATAACAGAGTAGCAACCGTGGGCGGTCAATAATGCTAATGCTAATGCTAATGCTAATGCTAATTGCAAATGCATACATCCTACAAACCGATAAACAAATCGTCTACGTACTGAAGATTCCAAAGATTAAAGCCATTAACTTCGATTTATACTACATAGAACCGGTTATCAATAACGGTTCAAAGGTTCACATTCAGTCAAATTACTACTTGAAAGGCATCAAATCATATTCGGTAAAATCACTGTGTCCGAAGTTGAAGAATTTGTTTGTCTGCTCCAGCTCCCAGACAAGATTAGCTGACCAATGCGTTACGCAATTGATGAACGGGAACTCCGCTCATTGTCCCATGGAGAAAACGTATGGTCAAAATCATATCAAACGAATTGACGAAGTCAATATCGTGGTTAACGACGCAAACGTCACCATATCTTCAAATTGTTTAGATCATCCCAAGGAATTAGTTGGATCATTCCTTATCCAAATTTCCGGCTGTTCAGCATATATGGATGGAGAAGAGTACATAAATCTAGACACCCTGGTGTCAGTAAAGTCGTTTATTCCGACCACTGGACTAAAGGTAAACACTACAAAAACCATAAACCGCATTCCTCTGGAGTATTTGCAGACCTTTCATCTGGAGCACCGCGAGACACTTAGGAAGATGAACCTCACCACGGAAAATATTCAAGGAGGGCTACACCTATTCAAATGGCTATCTTTTGGATCAATTTCAACAACCACTATCATAACCATAGGAATCATCATCGCTTGGCTTATAAGAAATAAACATCGATGTAGTAGGAAATGCGCGGACAAACAGGAGAACGTACAGGCAGAACCGAAAGGGGAACACAGCTCTGTTCCACACCCCAGGCGACCGAGGTTAATTCCACAATAGAAGAGGATCCCGAAGGCCCAGGACGACCCGACAGCAGCAATGGACTATAGCAGCAGAGGATCGTGAAAACCGAGGACGGCTTTCCAGCAGACGGGGAGTAGTTAGGAAAATCCTGTTAGGAGAATTAACCACTAGCAGCAGTTGGCGCGCAGTCCAGGTGCATCACGCCATGGAATGCACCAATACGTAGCAAGTAGGGTAGAATAGCTTAGTAAGCACTTTTAGTGCATAAATAGGTAGTGAACATGAGGTTCGCTCTCTTTTTCAATATAACCGCCGGTGCAGTAAGTGAATAGTGTAGTCAATATAAGTATCTAGCATAAGAAGTGAAGTGTTGGTGTTTTTTTAAAACGAATTGAAAAAAATCATTTTCATTATTTATAAATGATTTTTTAAATACTTTTTTAATCAAAACTTGAATAGAAAGCAGAAGTTTTTACAACAACTCCAGGATGGACAAACTTTTAGTAAAAAAGTTTTTCTAAGAGCAACTTTTAAGGCATTTTTGAAACTTTCATTACACTAGTTTACAGCATTTTTGAACTCGGTAAGGTGATGATCATTTCCAATGCAAAATCCTACGCTGAATTCATTGCCATGGTCAGAAAAAAATAAAGTAGAGCCATTTTTGAGATATACAAAAATGTTGATTTTTTGAATTTTGGACAAAAGTACGATTACTAAAATGTCAATATCTTTGAAACTATTGCACCAATTTTAAATCTTTTTCAATAAAAATGAAGCTTAATAAATTTGCTATCGTTCACTAGAATATTATGTCTTAATTAAAAATTTAATTTTGAAGTCATTTAAAAATTTACAGCATTTTTTTTCCTGCGAATTTTCCATAAAAATCTTGTTTTAATCAACATTTTTAATGGGATAAAAAGATTCAAAAAATCATTCCATAATTTATTCTTAAAGTCCATTCAAAACCGAAGAAAATGAGCCTTTAATGGATGAAATCGGTTGGAAATTGTCAAAGTTATGAGCATTTTTGTAAAACACTTAAAAATGTTGCTGAAATACAACAGCTTTAGAGTTCCTTTTCTAGATGTCGTTGTAAGCATCCAAATCGCATGTAAAGTATTCATGGGAGATTCTTTTCTCTACATATCAATTTGATTAAGGCATATTAGGATTTAAAACCGAGTTGATACAAAAGAAATTTATTTAGGTTTTATTAAAAATGATTGAGAATCGAATGACTTTGTCTTCGATGTTTTGAACTTGTTTCTCGAATCAGAAACCAACAATAGTCACCCATAATTGCTTCATCCCAAAACCCTTGGTAACGACGTTCCATCATCTTCATTTGTTGGTGAAAACGTTCGCCGTGCTCATCACTCTCGTCACCAAGATTTTCCGGGAAAAAATCCATGTGAGAATGTAGGAAATGTATCTTCAAAGACATATTCACACCTGTGTTCAGTGAAATAAGATCGGAACAAATTTTCCATTTGTGTTGATTGTAATTTATCAAATTGAGCAATAGAGCCATTGATTCATACGTTTTCTTCATATTAACGGCATGAGCTAATGGAATAGAAGGTTTCTCATTCAATTGATGCAGATAAACGGCTTTCAAGCTCAACTTGCTGCTATCGATGAATAAACGCCATTCAGCTGGATCATATGGCTCACCAAACTCTTCAAACAAGCCGTTTACGTCATGGCAAAAACATGCCTTATCCTTTGTAGAATAATATTTGTCAAATTTCTTGTGACGATTCCTGTGACAAGAAATTTTGACCTCCTTGCTCAGCATGTTGTGTTCTTTCAAGCGTGATGCCAGCAATTCGGATTTCTCCTTCGATAAGTCGAGATCTCACACCAAATCATTAAATTCGGATTGTGTAAACAGTTTTGGGTTTCTTTCCAATTCCACCTCGAAGTCTTCCTCGCATTCCTCCTTGAATTCCTCCTCACTTTTTGTAACGGTCGATTCAACAGAGGGCGCTCGTTTCCGCTTTGGATAAACAGGATACGGGACCGAACTTGAATGTGGAGCAGGTTTTGTCATAGAAGCCTGAACTGTTTTGTGACGTCCTTGTTGCTTAACTTTTGTCAAGCAGAAATAACAATCCGTTGCATGACAAAACGGTCGACGCCATATGGTGGGCATGTCAAAGGACAAATAGCGACTGACAGATAACAAATAAGTGAGTTAGTAAGTAAGACATTAACACTTATCAAAAATAGATGAAGTAAGATAATGTCGATCAGGAAAGAACAAAGCACTACATCCTGTACATAAATTGTTTATATGAAAGTTATTCAAAAAATCAATTTACCTTGCGCCTGACATCCACCTAGCCAAGCACGTTTTGCACGAACTACATAATACTTTTGAAAACCACGGTTCGTCAAAGTCTCCAGGATCAATTTTTAAAATAAAGCCTGTATGCAATTAGCAACGAAGCAGTGAAATTGACCGATTTTGTAAATATATAGTTGCCACACGCGTAATAAAACTTTTGAGGATCATTTTTACACTTGAATTCACGTTTTGTCGTATACATCGTTAAGCAATGTTAAAGAAAGAAAGCTGTCAAATTGAGTTGGTTGCGTTAGGTTCTCGCCGAGCGGTCTCACAAACACTAGCGTAAATTATATTGTTGAAAATATACCATTTAATTTTGCGTGACAGCTGGTAGTGTTAGTGAAATGCACCGTATGCGTACACGTCCGCAAAAAGGCTTACTGGAAGTGGTACATGAACCTAGGAGCGGGACAACGGCCAATCTTGGAACATTCAATTTCCATGATTTTACAAAAAAAATCATAACTTCGACAATTTCCAACCGATTTCATCCATTAAAGGCTCATTTTCTTCGGTTTTGAATGGACTTTAAGAATAAATTATGGAATGATTTTTTGAATCTTTTTATCCCATTAAAAATGTTGATTAAAACAAGATTTTTATGGAAAATTCGCAGGAAAAATAAAAAAAATGCTGTAAATTTTTAAATGACTTCAAAAATAAATTTTTAATTAAGACATAATATTCAAGTGAACGATAGCAAATTTATTTAACTTCATTTTCATAAAAAAAGATTTAAAATTGGTGCTTAAGTTTCAAAGATATTGACATTTTAGTAATCGTACTTTTGTCCAAAATTCAAAAAATCAAAATTTTTGTATATCTCAAAAATGGCTCTACTTTATTTTTTTCTGACCACGGCATTGAATTCAGCGTAGGATTTTGCTTTAGAAGCGTTGGTCAACCACTAAAGTTCACACTTTTTATGTTGTTTTGTAAACTAGTGTTATTTACGGCAAAATGTTCAGTTTGATGTCAGTATATGATTAAAAAAAATCATTTTAAACGATAGTGCTCGTAACTATAAACTTCCTAAATGTAACCGTTTTCGAGATATTTCAAATTTACTTTCATCATAATCAATTTTTTGTGGAAAATATGCCCTTTTCGTAAGTTATACGTGATTGTCCATCAAATATGATAAGTTATGCAAGATATGCATGTACTTACCTTCAACTTACCCTTCCACCAATAAACTATTGGAAAATTAGTTATAAACTTATAAGATAAATAAGGTAAATAAATGAAATACCCATGCGTTTTTATTTGCATCTTACATTTACTACTTTCGATCGTCTTAAATAATAATAATTTGTACATAAACCTTTTCGTTGGATATATTTTTATTTGATGAACTTTTGATTGGCATGTTTTTATATGTTATGAATGGTGCGTTCTTCGTCATTCGAAAATAGTTTCGCTGATATTTTATTTTCGGAAATCGGAACAATACAGTGATATTTTCTTGTACCTGGGATCGTTTGGGTCTTTTCAAAAATGCTTTCCCATTCTGCAGCCCCCTGTTCGTATTCCTTTTGTGACACAAAACAAAATGACATTTTTGTTAAATAATCATTACTCTTCTGGTTAGCCCATGCATATAACTCTGCTGCACTTGTGATTGGATGTTCGTGTTCTACAGCCACACTTGCGTTCCTTGCCATTCGTTTTAATGTGCCATTCAACATCAATATTGTCCTTCGTTTTAAATTTACAAAGACTTGCAAATTTTTTGCAATTTTTATATTGGGATGCAGCTTCATCAGACATAAACATCGCTTTTTTTACTTGTATTTTTGTTTGCAAAAAGGTCAGTAATTTTGAAATAAATACTTGCACCGCAATTGTATCGTGTTTTAAAACTTCAGAGATTACGATCAAATTTAAATTTTTAATTATACCTGATTCTGAATAATAAATGCAAAAAGGATAGCTTGATGATTATTCCAGTAACTACTTTGGGCAGCAAAAAATTCGGGCTAATTAGGGCAGCAAAATCGGAAAAATCACAAATTATGACAACTTCTCCATTTTTAAGAGTATATGTTCGTGACGCACTCGCGAACTTCTCAACAAATGACGGCGTACCAGGAGTTCAGGAAAAACACGAAAGTTAAACTTGGCGGAGTGAACTTAACTGACTCGAGAGCGAAACGCGGCGGACTGTTCGACCTCTTCGGATTTGGAATTGAGACTTGGGTATACGTTTGATGACTTTGATGGCTGTATTCATACTGAAGTTCAATAGTTTTACAAATTCATGGCTCTCCTATCTATTTTATCACCACTCTTTGCTCGACTGTTGAGCTGTTCAGTTCGTTTTCTTTTTCGCTCGAGTTCTCGCTTCGATTCGGTTTGTGCTGTCGCGTTGCGCTGTGGAAGCGTCGCCACCTTCGCGCGTTCTGGCAAGTTTACTGCAACTTGCCAACACGAAACAAATGGTGCGTAAACGTACCAATGATTCAGCAGCGGGCCCTTCAAAGAAGGTGGTAATCCAGCACAGCGCGTCGCAGGATGACACCGGAAAACGTGTACTGCAAGCCAACCAGTTTGCGGTGCTCCCCGAAGAAAATGGCGATGGTGACGTCGTTCCCATCGCTGCAAGAGAGCGGATTCCCCCGCTTTTCACGCCGGAGAAGGATGTTGCCAAGCTGCGTGCCGAACTGGCAAAACACAAGCTGCTGCCTCGCTTCAAGCTTTGCAGCATCGGCACCAAAATCATGTGCTCCAGCCTGGAGGAGTACAATCAAACAGGATGTTTCCTAAACGAAAACAACTTTGACTTCTTCACGTACGATCTGCCATCGAGCAAGCCACTGAAGCTGGTATTGCGTGGATTACCGTCGTTCGAGGCGGCTGTGGTTAAATCCGAGCTGGAGCGGCTTGGGCTCAAACCTGAGGCGGTGTTCCCAATAAACCGGCGTTCCAACCAAAATACCAGCTTCCGTGACCAGCTGGTGCACTTCACGAAGGGATCCACCAGTCTAGCGGCTCTGAGATCCAAAATCCGGGACCTGTTTCAGGTCATCATCTGTTGGGAGCATTACAAATCCCAACATCGTGATGTTACGCAGTGTATGAACTGCCTCTCCTACGGCCATGGCACCAAAAACTGCCATATGAAGACTATCTGCGGCAAGTGTGCTGGAACTCACTCGACTGCGTCCTGTGAGCAAGATGATGACATCGAGCCAACGTGTGTCAACTGCGGTGGAAACCACCAAGCCTCCAATCGCGGATGTCCCAAGCGAGTGGAGTTCATCAATATCCGTCGGAAGTCTACGATCAATAATCAGCCCGGTCGCCTACGTAATCATCGTTCGCCTCCTGCACGCACGGAAGTCCAGTACCCAGCTCTCCAGCCCCGTCGACATGTTCCGAACTTAGTCCCACTTCCGCTCAACAACCAACAAGTCAAGCATGTGAGTATTCCTAACAATCGAACAGTCCAGCATCGTCTCGCTGCTGCTGCTGCCCAGCCAATGCCAGGTCCCTCCACCGCCCCTGGTTTATCATACGCTGGTGCTGTCTCAGGTGAGCCTGTCGACGATTCTCCGTTCACCTCGGAGGAACTTGTGACGCTCGTGGCCGAGGTCATCATCATCTTGCGCACCTGCAAGACTCGATCTGAACAGCTACATGCTGCCCTGTCCCTTGTCACTAAGTATGGACCGTGAAGCCATCAAGATCGTAAATTGGAACGCTTGCTCCTTGAAGAGCAAAAACATCGAGTTTGTTGAGTTTCTCAATGAACGAAACATCGACATTGCCATTACAACTGAAACCCACCTGAAGCCTGAAACAAACGTCTACCTTCCCGATTTCCGGCGCGTGAGGCTTGATCGAACCAACTCTGGAGGAGGAGGAGTGGCTATTGCACTAAGGAGAAACATCTGCTGTTGACTGATGCCCAGCTTTCAGCTGAAGATCATCGAAGCCGTAGGGGTGGAAGTTTCTACTCCTATCGGCCCCACTATCACTGCCCCAAACAAGTCAACATCAGGGATGGATCGGCAGCAGATCTGCGACGAGATATTATCAAGCTAACACGACGACGGGAAAACTTTATCATCGCTGGCGACCTGAACGCCAAACATCAAGCTTGGGGCAACAATCAGTGCAATCAAAACGGCACCATCCTGAACAACGACCTGCAGGAAGCGCAGTACAACATCTTGAGTCCAGAAACTCCCACCCGGTTGAGTCGGTCCGGTGTTCACGCTACCATCAATATCTTCATCAGCAACATGGGCTACAACATCGCTCAACCTATCACCTATCAGGAACTCAGCTCGGACCACTACCCGGTGGTGGCCGAAGTTGGATCCTCGGTAAACCGATTCGAAGCTTCCCGGCGCAACTACCATCGAGTCAACTGGGCGCAATATCAACACTGCGTCGACACAACCATCGACTACGATGTCCAACCGGGGACGTTGGTAGATGTTGACCGGTGTCTACAAACCATCCAGGAGGCGATTTCCCGGGCCAGGGAACAACACGTGCCAGTATCCAGACAAGTGAGTAACACTCTGAACCTTGACAGCCCTACCAAAGATTTCATTAGACTCCGTAACACCATTTGTAGGCAGTACCAGCGTACTGGCCTGCGTAACTTGAAGACCTATTGTAATCGATTAACAAAGATCATTCAGGCCAGGTTGGTGGATCTCAGAAATAACGATTTTGCTAGTAAGATCCGCTCTCTCCCAGATTGTGCTAAGCCCTTCTGGAAACTTACAAAAATTCTTAAAAACAAGCCTAGGCCCATTCCCCCACTGACCCCACTGAATCGTCCCGGCGATCCAGTGGTTTATCTGATAACTCCTGAAGAGAAGGCTGGCGCGATAGGTCAACACTTCGTCAGCTCCCATAATCTCGGACAAAACATCGTCAGCCCTCATGAATCTAAGGTTGCTGAAAATGCAACCAATCTTCTTCAGATTCCTAACATTTTTCCAGAGGAATCCGAGATTACGGCTGACGAACTGTTGGCCTATATCAAATCATCTAAAAACATGAAGGCCCCAGGTTTCGACAACATCCTGAATCTGGAACTCAAACACTTGAGTTCCAGATTCTACAACCATCTGGCACTCAGACTTGGCTACTTCCCCTCGTGTTGGAAGTCAGCTAAAGTCATACCCATCCGGAAACCTGAGAAGGATCCGTCCTCTCCTTCAAGTTATCGACCAATCAGCCTTCTCTCAGGGTTATCAAAACTGTTCGAAAGAGCACTGTACCACCGGCTCCTAACATCTGCCGATGAAAACAACTTGTTACTCGAGGAACAGCTTGGTTTTCGGAAAGGTCGTTCGACCGTCCACCAGCTGACTCGAGTAACAAACATTCTCAGACGGAACAAGTCTGTTTCGAATACATCTGCCATGGCGTTGTTGGACGTTGAAAAAGCATTCGACAATGTCTGGCATGATGGCCTGGTGTTCAAATTGCAGCAGTACGGTCTTCCAATCTTCCTAGTGAAGATCATAAACAACTATCTATCAGACAGGACGTTCCGAGTCTCTCTGAATGGCATCTCATCGGATGCTTTCAACATCGGTGCCGGGGTTCCACAAGGAAGCATTCTTGGCCCCATCCTATTCAACCTGTTCACCTCCGATATGCCAGCTCTCCCTGATGGTGGATCGTTGTCTCTGTTCGCAGATGACACATCCATCGTCTACAAGGGTAGGGTCATCGGACCTCTGACTGCCAAACCTCTCCTGGACGTTCTGTCTGAATATTTCAACAGCTGGAAGATCCGTACCATCGCGGCAAAGACCCACACTCTAAATCTCCTAGACTTGTTCCGTCGGAGAATAACAATATCTGCCTGAACGGCACAGTGGTGGAATGGTCCAAAGAGGTTGTGTACCTCGGGCTAACACTAGACAGCAAGCTTCTTTTCAGGGAGCACGTTGACAAAACAAAAAACCAAGTGCAACATCTTGATAAGATCGTTGTATCCACTTATCAACAGGAAGTCAACCCTGTCCCTGAAAAATAAGCTTGCTGTCTACAAACAAATCATCCTTCCAGTAATCGAGTACGGTATGCTAATCTGGGAGAGTTGCGCAAAATGCCATCACCTTAAACTCCAAAGGATCCAGAACAAGATCCTTAGGATGGTCCTAAACAGTCCCCCGCGGACTAGAAATTCTGAGATCCACTTCCTGGCTGGAATTCAAACATTAGAAGAACGGAGAGTATTCATCCTGGAAAGGTTCAAAGACACCTGTCTGAGATCAAATCATCAGATCATACGCGATCTAGCACGTTAGGTTAAGTTATACTCGTAGTTCCGAGTTTCCAATCGTATTCCTCATTTCGTCGCGTGTGCCGATTGTTCCGATCCGTATTGTTTTCTTCGGTATTAGCATCTTTTTATTTTTTTCCAGGGCGGCTTGTTGGCCTACCCCAACCCCCTGTCTTGCCGGAGGACCACCATGCACAGCTATGTTTAGAGTCCCACGATGGCACAAGGCCGTTTTGAGCCGCACCTCCATGGTGAACAGACACTCGGGTTTGGGAACATCACTATGCCATATTTCTCGAGAACGAGTGAAGATATCGCAAAATACTTTTAGAAGCATATGTTTTATTTGAAAAAGTTCATCGTTTGACATTTTGGACTTCGACCCCTTGCGCCACCTCGAAATGTCAACTTAAAAAAAGCTCAAATTTTGATATGTTACTCAATTAGTCCCAATAATCATTTTCCAAATATTAAAACATGTCCCCAAACGATTTAAAAAAAAGCCCCATCCTACTTTCAAAGGATATGTCTACGGACCAGTGAATTCTCATAATTCGATTGATTCCAAAGGTCAGAAATTCATTGCTTCAATAATGAATACCGTAAAACGGGGTAACATTGATGTAATAATAATTTATTTATTATAGTCACTTTAACACTCTTGGGTCATTCGTGACTTGTCCGGGGGTGAGATTTGAACTCGTGACTTTGGCGTGAGAGGTAAGGATGTTAACCACTACGCCGGGGTCGCCCCCGTAATACATTGATGTTTTTTTTTTAAGTATATTTCAAATATTTTTAATATCAATCAATGTTTCTCAATTTTATTTTTTTAATCAAGTACTGAAGATTCTAGAGTCAATTCGTTAATAATATATTCAACGAAAATTATTGCATTTGCATTATTGTTTTAGTCTTGTGACCGAACATCAGTATTTTGATTTTGGGTTACTTTGATAATGCTCGATTAATGTAGACAACCATGCGTAAATGTCAAACAATTAAGTTCAAGAAATATGAAACTTTGAATGAGTAAATAATCAGAAACCCCATAAGCAATAATAAGACAACATTGAATTTGTGATGGCTATATCAGAATAACATTTCATAAGTGATGGTTTGAGTGCTTTTCAGACAGGCAAAAAGCGAGAACATTGTTTTTCAATATGTTTGGCAAACATGTAAAACAAACTATAAAAACTACATGCGATATCAAGGGAAATGCTCTAAGCTACAATATGGAACCACCATTTCTAATTCGAAAAAAAGGAGAAAGTAAATAAAATCATTATATTTTACCATCAAAGTTACCCGCATTATCAAAGATACCCCATTTTACGGTAGTGTTATTTGTTGTACTGATAGATTATCCAAATAAGAAGCACTATCTTCCTTCGATGAGCTTTTGTAACCATTACGTTATCGGAAATCTGTAACTATTCCGAGAGCAAATTGCACTCATCTGTCAAGTCATGCAACTGAGTTTGCAGTCATTATTCAGCAATTCAATCCAACAATGTTCCATTTCTGCCCACATGAATGTATATGTCTAAGGCAAAAGATTTCCGTCCGGAATTTACAAGCCATCATCTAACAAATGACCCAATTCTGGGTGGTTTATTCGAATTTCAATCGACATCGGGGTAAAAAATATCATCGTTACACAATCACATCCCCATCCGGACAGCAACGATGACAACACGATGACCACGGCAGATGGTGAAGCTGCCATTGCAAGTGCAATTCACATCGATATGCGGTAAAGTATTCCACTACAAGGGCTAAATATATGCAGTAACGATTCCATCAGCCATTACAATTGTGTTTGGCCTCTGCCTGAATCCATACAATAGCTAGAGTAAGTGTAGGCTGGGAGGACTGTTTTGTGGAATCAGAGTCTGCTCGACTTACCGGTGCGAGTCCTACGGTTGAAGCTCATTATTCATTCCAGGAGCATTGACGTTGCAGCAGTCAGTGGTAGTAGATTGGAACGGAAAATCGTTGCTAGGCTTTGTGGTAGTCATGTAGGCCTCCGGTATCGAACAATTGTGATTCGAGACGAGTCGGTGTACCTACAATAGCACGCCTAATGAAGCTCAAGTCCTCGCTGAAGCGAGATTGAACCTCGTTAGCTGCGCCATCCAGAGAAAAAGCTAACGAAGTGGGTTGTCCAAAGAAGGTTGTTAATTAATTAAAAATCGTTGAAAATTTCATGGAATTTGCCGGGGCCAATTAATACTCCAATGGAGAACCCCAGTACCCTGCCCCACCGCCTGTTAGCATTCTGATTCGGGTCTGTGGTTATCCATTTTGTTTCCCTCAGTCCTATTCCCTGGCAGCAATAATTCATGTTCTGAGAAAATCCTTTGATAATATACGACACATTTCAAGCTGCAGACGGCCAACCTTTACCGGGATCACTTGGGACTCTGTGGGCGCTGGACGGTGAAAAAGCAGAAAACCCATAACTCTTTTTCATCTCAGTCCTGTTTTAATGAATAAATGAATAAATATGAATTTTCCCTCATCCGTTCGTGAAACACATGTGCACAGTGCAGTTTGCAGAATAGAAAACCACTTTATTTCCACTTCTTGCTCCTCTGTGTGTTCTGAACCAAGTCGAACGTACAGTTCCGAGCAGAACAAAATCCTTCAAGATAGCTTAATCTCGTTTGCCATTATTATTTTATTATCCGAAGCGCGCGGGCCAGGAAATCCTTGGCGAGTTTGGCCTCTCTGCACTACTAGTGGTACTTGCACAATACACATGTAACGCTAGTGCACATTGCACATTGTCAGAATCCTTGGCCAGCGGGTGCCGGCGGAGAATCCGAGGGAAGCTTCTCCGAAAATAAAAAGAAGGCCAACTTTTGTGAATTATTCATCGGTTTCATTTTTCGGCTTGCAACTTTGCTATCGAGTTCGGTTTCTTTCCAAGCGAAAACTGCAAACTATCGGGGGCAGAATAATGCAATGCCATTGCTATGCTTGACTACCGTGGGCAAAGTGGATTCGTACTTGTTTTTCTTTCTTTTTCTTCTTCGGAGCGGTACGGTGTGGTCACCAATTAGCAATTCAGAAGAATAATCCACCAATTTAGGAGATAAGTTCGGATTTTGCCAAATTCAGAGCCAATGCCGTTGGGTTCAATTAAATAATCATGGAAGAATACTCAGCAAATGGACTGCTAATTGGATAAGGATTAAATTTGGGGAAAAGCGATTCGGCGAATGATTGTAGAGACAATTGTTGATGGGATGGATGAATTATATTAAAAATATATTTTTCATTGCAGCTCGTAATTTAAATCGAGCGATATTTATGGCGACAAAGGGTTGTTCATAAACAACGTAGACCGGCTAAGGGAGGGGGTTCAGTGAGCGTAAATGACCCACACCTTTTGTGTTTTTAAATTGTATGAAAGACAGCATACAAACTAGGCCAGTCAGTAAGATTTTGAGTTACGGAACTTTCCGTTGAAAGATTTAAAAACTGTGGAAAAAAAGAGATAATTTATTCCGAACTTATACAAACTTAGTTCTGTTAACCCCATTTATTGATAGTTAATAACATTTGTGGATTTGTGCGATATTAATAGCAGAGAGTGCATATGTTTTTTTTTTCAAATGTGATAACTGTCTATCAGTTCAGTGTTGTGACAAGCAGAACGTTTTGGTTTCGGATCCTAAAATGATTGGTGAATCAATGCAGCAATTGTTTTCTGCCGCTGACTCAATCACTGACATACGAAACAACGTACAGTTCAAAGGGCCTATCATTGTTAATCGATTTTCTTCATCGATTTTCTCTTCGCGAATAACCCGACTGCAAATTAATTTCCCATTCAGTGTGTTGTTTCAGGTGCAAGCTAACATCATCTTCTGTTGAACTGTGCTGCGAGCTTAACGAGAAATTCGTTTATATTGCCGTGGTAAACCAAAGAGAAAGACGATCAAGAAAATCGATCAACGAGGATAGGACCTTTTCAAATGTTACGAGAGATTTGAGCTCATGTGTCGGTTTAGTTACCCGGCACCATACCACCCTTAAAGGCGTTCCAGTCAACAATGCATATGGCATTCAGGCGAGAAGGAACGCACCGCTGTAAAAAGACACTATACTGTACACAAATTTAAGGTTGAGCTTTCCCCCGAAGAGCGCGAGTAATACGTACCGCGTTAATCGAATTCGCGTAAATGGAGTATGCGTAGCATATGGGATTTGACCTAATAGGGTCCAACATGGAATATCTCGCGACCCTGGACATATAGATGGTTACTGTCTTCGGTTACTGTTATTACTTGAAATCCTTGCCATCTAGAAAGTTGCTTTCTTCGGCGAAGTTATTCAGTGGATCAAGACCTTAATTTGATACATTTTGAAATCAACGATGGCGGCTTCTGATTTCAGAAAAAGTGGGAAATAGTGCTAAATACCCTTCAATATGGATATTTTAGGAATCTGGATGACCTCTAGAGACCAAAAATTGATGTCCGACGTCATTTTGGAATCCAAGATGGTGGTTTCTGGTTTCAGAAACAGTGGGAAATACTACCAAATACCCTCGGGATGACGTCTAGAGACCAAAAATCTATATCCAGCACCATCTTGAAATCCAAGATGGTGGCTTCCAATTTTAGAAAAAGTTGTAACTACTGCCAAATACCCTTCAATATGAATATTTTCGGAATCGGGATGACTTCTTAAACCCGTAAGTCGATTTCCTAAGCTATCTTGAAATCAAAGATGGTGGCTTCCGGTTTCAGAAAAAGTGGAAAATACTGCCAAAAACCCGTCAATATGTATATTTTCGGAATCGGGATGACAACTGGAGACCAATAATCAATGTCCAGCGCCATATTGAAATCAAAGATGGCGGCTGCCGATTTCAGAAAAAAGTGGGGTATGTATATTTTCGGAATTGGGATCACGTCTAGAGGTCGAAAAATTGGGAAAAACTACCAAATACCCTTCAGTTTTTCAGAATCTGAGAGCCACCATGTTGGATTACAAAATGGCATCGGACATAGATTTTCGGTCTCTAGACGTCATACCGATTCCGGAGATATCCATATTGAAGGGTATTTAGCAGTATTTCCCACTTTTTCTGAAACCGGAAGCGGCAATCTTGGATTTCAAAATGGCGTCGGAAATTGATTTAAGGATTTTAGACGTCATTCTGATTCCGGAAATACCCATATTGAAGGGTATTTGGTAGTTTTTTTTTTCACTTTTTCTGAAATCTGCAGCCGCCATCATCTTGGATTTCAATATGGCGCTGGGCATCAATTTTCGGTCTCCAGACGTCAGCCCGATTGTAGAAACATAATTATTGAAGGGTATTTGGCAGTATTTCCCACTTTTTTTTTCTGAAATCTTGAAATACAGATTCCGGAAATACTAATATTGAAGGAATTCAACATTATTTCCGGCCTTTTTTAAATCTGATCTCCGTATTAGAATGGATGGTTTCTTGCCGTGATGCTCCTTTTTTATAGACATATAGTACTTTGTCTCATGGAACAGTGTGAGTGACATATGACTAGAATAGATAGTCGCGACTGGATGGATTCTTGATTTTGTCGTGGTGATCCTGTCGTGCGACAAGAAATTTCTGTTTTTCATTTTTTTTAATGTATCTTGTCGTGCGTCAATGACAAACGCGACAATGCCCATATCTGAACTTCACCCAAGACAGCAACTTTCTATTTGGCAAGGATTTCCAGATATCACATAAACAACGATATCACAAATTCAAGCACACTAGTGCCGCGTAGTGAGAAAATTCTAAACTTCTGTCCACCAACAATAAGGTCTTGATCCATTAAACAACTTCGCCGAAGACAGCAAGTTTTTAGATGGCCAGGATTTCAAGATATAACGTAAACTAGAAAATCACAAACACGTGCACACTAGCGCCGCGTAGTGAGAAAATTCCAAACTTATTTCCAACAAACCATTTGGTCTTGATTCACTTAACAACTTCCCCCAAGACTGCAACTTTCTATTTGTCCAGGATCGCGAGATATTCTATGCTGGTCCCTATTAAGTCAAATCCCATATGCTACGTGTACTTCATTTACGCGATTTCCTCGCGTAAACGGAATCATTCGAGAAACGTGAATGGAATTTGCGTTCTTCGCAGGAAGAGTGTAACTACCTTTAGTTTGAACTCAGTATTCCATTCTTCATGTACCTATCATCTAAACAATAAACTTCAAGTTACATGGAATTCAATATTCCAATGAACTTAAACCCAAAGGGTGGTAGTTTGGAAGTATCCTTTGTCCTTATACTTATGAATGGAATGGTGGAATATTTACTCTGGGGAAACAGGAAGGCCCATCAGAAGATCCGGAACATCCGTAAAAGTGGTCAATTCATGAAACTGATCCTAGAGCTACACGTTTTTTTTAAACCTCTCGTAGACGCCTTATTAGAATGAATTCGGAGTTGTGACCAGAATAAGGACGCTGGAGACCACGGAATGGTCCACTGGAAGATCCGGAACATCTTAAAAGTGGTTTTCTCGAAATCATTCATAGACGTTTTATCATAATGAATTCGTAGTTATGACCGGATTATGGTCTCTGGGGACTACGGGACTGATCCTAAAGCTCCACATTTTTTTCCAAAACCTCTCATAGACGTCGTATCAGAATGAATTCGTAGTTGTGACCGGTATATGGACTCTGCGGATCACGGGATGGTCCACCGGAAGATCCAAAACATCCGTAAAATTGGTCAATTCATGAAACTGATTCTAGTGCTCCGTGTTTTTTTCGAAACCTCTTAAAAACGTATTATCATAATGAATTCGGAGTTGTGACCAGAAAATGGACGCTGGAGACCACGTTATGGTCCACCGAAAGATCCGGAAAATCCGTAAAAGTGATACATTCATGAATCTGATCCTAAAACTTCGGGGTTTTTTCGAAACCACTCATAGATGTCTTATCACAACTCACCAGAATATGGACTCTGGGGAAACGGGATGGCTCACCGGAAGATCTGGAAGATCCGGAACATCCGTGAAAGTGGTCAGTTTATGAAACTGATTCTACAACTCCGCAGTTTTTTCGAAAACACTGATAGACGTCTCATTAGGAGTTGAGAACGGAATATTATATTTTTAGTAAACCACATAAAATATACTATAGTTTAACCTGTTAAAAATGTTACCTATTTCACACGCTAAAAAATTACCCTAATATCCATTTATATGATTCCTTAACCCAGTCCATTCAACATCGAGATTTACATAGGTAGTATGGATTCCCTGCATCTTTCTATGTAGATGTTTGATACATTTTCCTCCATATTCCCTGCAATTTTAAAGAAGTGGCCAGGTGTGTTAATCCCATAATCGTGAACATTAATTATAGTTCACGGTGTACATTTCCTGCCTCGCTGGGATTGTGAAGTAAAGTTCACTGTTACCATCATTGATGCTCTGCACACTTAGAAATAACTAATTTTACATGTGACGGAATCCATCTTTGACATAAAAGATGAGACGTAAACAAACATGTCATGTAATATTAAGTTCTCTGAGACCGAAAAGTTCGTTGCTCGACGAAAAGTACGTTTGATTGAGCTATATTTCACGTCTGTTATGACTCAAATTTATGTCAAAATTGACGCTCGTAAATGTCACAGAGTACCTTAATTTACATGATTTTTTCTAAGTGTGTGTAATAACCAAATAAAACTAGTCAATTTTAAAATTTTGAAAAAAGCTTTACAATACTGTGTGGGGTGAGTCGATCTATCCGTGCGCCACTCTATATTGTGTACTCTCCTTGTCGACTAACCGACATCCAACAGAGAGCGAGTAAGCAGAAGCATCATTACGTGAGTGAGTGTCAAGCAGGTAAGATGCGTCCGGGTCAAAGATGGAAGCTTACGGAATGGGTGGTTTCCTGATGGCAGATTACATCTTCACATTTGGCGACCGTGACAGGTCTTTTCGCTGCCTGTTTCATCACAGCGGAAAGAAACGAATACACATTTTGCCGTTGATGCAATTTGGAAGGAAATCACTCACTCCGCAAGCTAAAATAGAACAAATTTATTATGCTGGAAGTGCAAAATCAAGATGGCTGCCAGAATGGCTAGTACGGCAAGGAATATTGGTAGTGAAACAAACTTTAGTTTAACACTGTGGAGGTAGTGCCAGTTAAAAAAAAAAGCAAATTGAGAGGACTGCAGGTTTTCGTGAACAAAAGTAGAAAAAAACGCTGATCTCTGATTAATAAAATGCGAGTTGTGAGAACAGCTTGTTTTGAGAATGTGTGTGTGTGTTCAATAAAATAGCGTGTTGAGAGGACCGCAAAGCACAGCGTGTTTAGAGGACCACTCAAGTATGGCGTGTTGAGAGGACCGCAAATGAAGAGCGTGTTGAGAGGACCGCTACTTTTGGGAGAATGTATGTGTGTTCGATAAAATAGCGTGTTGAGAGGACCGCAAAGCAGAGCGTGTTGGAAGGATCGCAATAGCAGGCCGTGTTAAGAGAACCGCAAAAGAAGAGTGTGTTGAAAGGACCACAAAATTGATAGTGCGTTGAGAGGACCGCTGGTTTTGTGAACAATAAGAAGAGGAAAAGTACGTCTGGAGCATTTTCCTGCCATTCCTGCCAGCACGCCACGCATTTCATCTGAGCTCGCTGTTGAAAGCACTATCCGTTGGGATAACATCACACCTTTTCCGAAGAACGTCCCGGCTACCAAAATGTGGGAAGCTTGAACGTGCTTCATTGAGGACTTCGAAATAGCATCTTCATTGTCGAATATTAAGAATCCAAAGCGTCGTGTTGATTTGCTTATATTGTCAATGGGCGAGGAACTGAAAAGTATTGTCCGTGCTGCCAAGCTGCGACCGAATTCAGAGGATGATGCTTGCTACGAGACTTTGGTAAATAACATTTACCGGTATCTTAAGTCCATGACTGATCCAGCTGCTGAACACGAAAGCTTTTCAAACAAACGTCAAGAAGAAGGAGAATGTGCTGTTAATTTGCATGCACGGTTGACAAGGAAAGTTCAATTGTGTGGCTACAGTCCGGATGATCAGGACCGTTTCGTTTCGTTGAGGGGGCTCCGTAATCAAGAGCTCAAGAAAGCTGCTCGTATGTACGGTCATGATTCAAACTTCATCGTGCAATCAGCAACTCGGACCGAAGCATTTTAAGCTGAGACTTCACCATCTGTAATTGAATCCAACGCCTTAGCAGCAAGCAACAATCAGTACCGTGGTTCACAATATCGATTCAAGCGCGGAAATTCAAGAGTATTTTAAAAAGACGTGTTTGGTGGCCAGGCATGGCGAGCGATGCAGAGAAGTGGGTTAAATAGTGTGCCGTTTGCGCTGTTAATGGAAGACCAGAGAGGCCGACCCCAATGCAGAGATCACTTGCACCTAAAGCCGTTTGGGATACCATTGCGCTCGATTTTAATGGACCGTATCTGATGTTGGGAAGCATATAAATTTTGTTCGTGATTGATCTAAGGTCGAGATATGCAATAGCACGTCCTGTTAAATCAACCAAGTTTGAACACACCAAAGCAGTACTAGACTCGATTTTTGAAAGGGAAGGTTTTCCAAGAGCAATAAAATCGGACAATGGACCACCATTCAATGGCGAGGACTATGCACGCTATTGTTCTGAACGTGGCATCCAAGTTATATTTTTGACGCCCTTTTATCCACAGCAAAATGGCTTGGTAGAAGGATTTATGAAAATTGTGAATAAAGCGATGTGCACTGCAGTGTCTACAGGCACAAACTATCAGAAAGAATTGCAGTTTGCAATTCAAGCATACAATGCAGCAGATCATACAACCACGAAATTGCCTCCCGAGGAAGTGTTTTCGGGTCGCAAAATCAAGCGTGGATTCACAGGAGTGGAACTTTGGATCAGAAAGTGGCACCACTTGTCATTTGCAAACACTAGCGCACCTAGCGGTAGAAGGCATATTTTGCCTGCAGTTAAGATAGGCAGCATGCTATGATAGTGTGAGTGCACATAGAAATCTCGCGTGGAACGCTACCACAACACATCGCTTGTTGAGCAGAAAAACGAACCACTTTTTGATTCACCGATTTGTTGCACTTCCCCTTCTGTTCTGTGGTGGATTGTCACTTCTTCATCCTGGAAAGTCAAATCATGACGAACACGCATTAGAAACTCGAGATCGTGAAGCGAAATTGCAGTCAAAAGAACGAGAGGACGTTCGACGTGGCGCTAAGGCATGTAGAGTTAAACCAGGAGACACGGTTGCCGTAGAACGCCCATCTAGGACAAAAGATGAAAGTAGATTTGGCATGAAGCGATACGTTGTATCCGTTTACATTTTATTTGAGAAATATGTAGATGTTCATGATTTATATTCCGGTCACAATACCGAATTCATTTTGATAAGACGTCTATTAGTGATTTCGATAAATCCGTGAAGCTCTAGGATCAGTTTCTTGAATTTAACATTATAAAGGATGTTCCAGATCTTCCAGTGTACCATAACGTGGTCCCTGGGTCTATACATAACTACAAGTTCATTTTGATAACACGATTATGAGTGGTTGTAGCCAGCCTTGACGATCCTACTTAAAACACGTGGCTTAAGCGCCACTCCACAAGGGAGACCACACGTCCAATGTATATTAGCCCGGTTGAGACTCGCCGTTTGGAATTTCCTAGAAAGGATTTACGGATCAGGCAAGCCGGCTTACAACTAACCGGCCAAATGGGAAAACCCTATTATCTCCGTAAAATCACAAACACGATAATCACTCAGAGAGTCGGTGAGAGCTCATCCATACCAAAAAGACCTCTACGAAAGAGAATTTATCCTCATCGGCAGTCTTGTCACTTGCCACTAGACGTCGCCCTGATCGGGAAGTGAATTACTCTCCCCAACATTCAAACTCTCAACAATAGGATGGAACCCGAAAACTACAACGGAGAACGTGAAGTGATGTCAAATGCATTCAATCAATTAAAGCTAGAGAAATGGTTCGTTTAAGAACACATTTATTGCTACGAACTAGTCAGATGGTATACCGACGGAATAACGGGTATTTCAACATTACTTAACCTACGTAGATTTATTTATATGTTATCAAATATATCATATTAACAATATGATCCATTCATGCCTTTTCCAAATATAGCAATGGCAACCCGCAAAATATTGCTGCACGCACCATCTTCCGGAGAAGCGTTCCGGAAAAGCGTGTCACGGAAACTCGGCGCTATTCGCTCCTCAGTCTTAGACTGGCAAAAAAATCACTCCGTGGCGCCCTCGCAGGACGCCACACTCCAAAATAAAAAAAGGCTTGACTCGTTGGCTTACGTGATCACAGTCGATGACCTATCGACGGGTTCGACGCAATCGTTAGTGATCGTCGATGGTGATCCGATGAATGGAGCTCGAGCAATGGCGTTTCACACGGTTACTCTGCCGTACCGATAGGTTGACGAACTGACGGGTGGACCTTGTCCACGTGGAGATCCCCTGATTATCCTCGGACAGATTTTTTAACAGATCCGTCCGCTTCCATCCGGTTGACGATTGCCGGGAAATCCGTCGGGGAGAAGTTGCTGCGCTCGGGTACGGTGAATTATTCTGCGAACGATTTAAAGATGACTTCACCAGAACAGTGAGCACAAGCACGGGCAGGAACATGGACAGAACATATTGAGCACATCTAATCACCTGCAATGTTATAGTCTGCCTCCTGATCGCACAAAAGTTCTTCACGCACACGCTAACTTCTACTAGCTATGAACTAATTACACCTACTTTAATTTGAAAAATAACAACCACGAACAAACGCGCACACTTCAAGTTCGTTGGGAAGTCACGGACGAAATGATCGAGACCGTGAATCCTCAGATTAAAAAAAGTGAAGCTCGGACGAACCGGAAGTCCATCATTTCCCAAAACCCTTCATGTCCTATCGTGAAAGATAAAGACACGAAAAATAACTTGACTCGTTTAATCGTGCGGCTTTCCCTTTCCTACCTTATCCATAAATTAAATGGACCCCTCTTAGGAAAGATTTCAGCAAAAAAGCTTGTGTCTTCCTACTGCCAACAGTAAGGAATTTAATTCAAACAATTTAAACCTATTAAGCTACATACAAATTTAAACAAAATTCCTGATCGTTCCATGGCTTATATAAAAACCGTGGAGCTCTAGGTTCAGTTTCATAAATATACCACTTTTACGGATGTTTCAGATCTTCCAGTAGACCATCTCGTGGTTCTCAGGTTTCATATTCCGGTCATGACTCATTCATTCTGATAACACGTCTATGCGCGGTTTCGTATAAACCGCAGAGCACTAGGATCAGCTTCATGAATTGACCACTTTTCTGGATGTTTCGGATCTTCTAGTGGACCACCCCGTGGCTCCCAGTGTCCATGTTCCGGTCAAAACTTCAAATTCATTCTGATAAGACGTCTATGAGAGGCTTCGAAAAAACCGAGATCTAGGATCAGTTTCATTAGTTGTCCACAACTCTAAATTCATTCTGAAAAACCGTCTATGAGCAGTTTCGAAAAACAAGTGGAGCTCTGGAATTAGTTTAATAAATTTACCACTTTTACAGATATTTCTGATCATCTGGTGGTCCATTTCGTGGTCCCCTGGGTTCATATTAGGGTCACAACTTTGAATTCATTCTGATAAGACGTCTTTGAGTGGTTTCGAAAAAAAAAACCGCGGAGCTCTTGAATCAGTTTCATGAATTTCCTACTCTTACGGATGTTCCGGGTCTTCTGAAGGACCGGACTTGTGACTTTCCGGATGCAAAAATTTACCAAAAGGAGATCATCTATCTTTTTAATAACTGTTCACAACGCACTGGCGTGCACAGGCTGGGGGAATTGCCCCCTCTTTTATAAATTTTAAAATTAGAATATAAAATAACTTGATTTCTTGAAAACTTGATTTGAAGGTAAAATAACTTCATTTCATAATATAAGGGCACTGAAAACCTTTTATTGCGTCAATTCCTTTGAGATGGTTCCTGAAAATTGCACTACAAAGGTGCGTGAAGGGACAAGTTTAAATTACATTTTTTGGTCAAAAAATTGCACCACAGTGGTGCATACAAAAAATCTTGGTGATGGTAAATCGAATCAAAAGCTTTTTACTGAATATTTCTGGTGTAAAAATATCATCAAGGTGGTAGTGCAGGGAGGGACTAATCAAAATGATTAAAGGGTGATACGGTCTAAATTTGGTCAAGGGAAAACGCGTGTAAATCGGTGAAATCGTTTATTTAAAAAATCAAATTAAATTTCTTTTTCAAGTTCAATTAGTATAAAATTCAGGAAAAATATTCAGTTAGGCTTCCGCTTTTCCAAATCCGAATTGCCGGGCCTTACGCTTGACCCCTGCCA
The DNA here is from genome assembly GCF_037179485.1 of Ochlerotatus camptorhynchus. Classification (NCBI taxonomy): domain Eukaryota; kingdom Metazoa; phylum Arthropoda; class Insecta; order Diptera; family Culicidae; genus Ochlerotatus; species Ochlerotatus camptorhynchus. The sequence continues at coordinate 2,042,088 of NW_027040943.1, forward strand.
TCAGATTTTGTACAGCCACCTTGTCCACCTTCTTCGCCGCAGAAAGCCAGTTTGCCTTGAACTGCTGCTCGCCCTTAGCAGTTTTTTTGGTCTTCTTTAGGTTCCGCTTGACAATAGCCCAGTATTTCTCAATTGGGCGGAGCTCTGGCGTGTTGGGAGGGTTCTTGTCCTTGGGAACCACCTGCACGTTGTTGGCGGCGTACCACTCCATGGCCTTTTTACCGTAATGGCAAGATGCCAAATCCGGCCAAAACAGTACGGAACAACAGTGTTTCTTCAGGAAAGGCAGCAGACGTTTATTCAAACACTCTTTCACGTAAATGTCTTGGTTGACAGTCCCGGAAGCTATGAAAATGCTGCTTTTCAAGCTACAGGTACAGATGGCTTGCCAAACCAGATATTTCTTTGCGAACTTTGACAGTTTCATGTGCTTGAAAACATCTGCTACCTTTCCCCTTCCTTTTGCCGTATAAAACTCCTGTCCCGGAAGCTGCTTGTAGTCGGCTTTGACGTAGGTTTCGTCGTCCATTACCACGCAGTCAAACTTCGTCAGCATCGTCGTGTACAGCCTCCGGGATCGCGCTTTGGCCGTCGTATTTTGTTTATCATCGCGATTTGGAGTCACTACCTTCTTGTAAGTCGATAGTCCGGCTCGTTTTTTGGCTCGATGCACGGTTGTAGACGATACACCCAGCTTATTTGCGGCATCTCGGAGAGAGAGGTTAGGGTTTCGCTTGAAACTACCGGCAACTCTCTTTGTCGTCTCAGCGGCTTCCGGTTTTCGATTTCCTCCCGATCCAGACTTCCTGGCTGTCGACAAACGTTCCCCAAACACTTTAATTACATTTGTAACGGTTGATTTGGCAACTTTTAGCGATTTTGCCAACTTTGCGTGTGAGTAGCTCGGATTTTCGCGATGCGCGAGCAAAATTTTGATAAGCTGCTCTTCTTGCTTGGACGGCATTTTGACAACTGAAGAGTGAATTCCAAAATCAAAATAGGAGCAACATTCTACACACACACACCTTCAAAATGAGGGGTGTTCAGGTTTTTTAAATGCAAAATTGAAAGAAATACGTCAAGTTGATATTGACCAAATTTTGACCGTATCACCCTTTAACTCTGGTGGAAAAAATTGAATCACGCTAAACATTTGGAGGTGCACATTTGACTAAAAATTTCTGTGGTGAATGTAGAAGCAAAGTTCATTCATTTTTCTGGTACGTAATTTGCATCGTTCTGATGAATGCAAGCTTCATTGAAAATTTATGGTGGAAAACCTGCACCATTCTGGTGCATGAAGAGGCAAAGCCTGAAAATTACACCACAAAGGTGCATGATGATACAAACTTCACTGAAAATTTTTGGAGCACCGTTCTGGTGAATGGAGGACCATGCTTTATTGAAAAATTTGCATCGCTCTGATAAATGAAATGAACAGAAAATTTGTGGTGGAAAACTTGCACTGATATGGAACATGAAGTTACAAGTTTTATTTAAAATGAAGCTTTATTGAAAATTTCCGGTGGAAAATCTGCACCGTTCTGGTGAACGGATGGGCAAGCTTTTCGGAAAAATTTTGGTCCTAAAATTGCATCTCTTTGCTGAATAGAGAAACAAATTTTAATAATTATTTCTGCTGTAAAATTTGCACCATTCGGATGATTGGAGGGAAGCTGCTTTACTGAAAATTTATGATGAAAAATCCGAAAATAGGGGCAAGCTTTATTTGGTGGAAAACCTTCAACATTCTGATGATGGAAGAAGCCAGCTATATTGAAAATGTCTGATAGAAAATGGAAAAAGGAAATCTGCACGAATCAGAAGACTGGAGAAGCAATTTTTATTAACGGTGGAAAATGTACACCCGTCTGGTCAATTTAAATTTTCTGGTCTAAAATTACCTGGGGAAAAGTTTGTATTGAAAATTTCTGGTGTAAGATTTGCAACAATCTGCTGCATGGAGGGGCAAGCTGAATTGAAAATTCTTGATGTAAAAATTGCACAGTTCTGGTGAATGTAGGGGCAAGCTTTATTGAACATTTCTGGTTGAAAAAAAAATACAACGTTTTGGTGAATGGACGGGCAACTTAAACTTTACTTCCGAGAAGAACCTCAAAGGTATTGAATTCTGAGAACTGTTTCAAAAGAAAAGATTTCTGGGATGATTCCATGAATATTCTGCGAATAATTTCTAGTGAATCCTGCAGATAGTTCCAAGATAATACCGAAAAGAATACCGGGAAAATTAATTTTTTAGTGAAATTGCAAAGGGATGTTGAGGAAAATTTCAAGCTCATTCTGGGAAGAATTTCTGGAGGATACAGAGGAAATTCTTCTGAAACTTTAGAGAAATTTCAGTTCCAAGGTGTTCTGAGAAAAAAAAAGTTCAAAATATTCCGAGAAGAACCTTAAGGATATAGAATTCTTAAAATATTTCTGGGGAGTATTCCAAGAAAATTTTAATAATTAATTTCTAGTGAATCATGCAGATAGTTCCAAGATAATTTTGAAAAGAATACCGTGAAAATCAAATTTTGAGTGAAATTCCAAAGGGATTTTGAGGAAAATTTCTAGTGAGTACCGATAATTGATGCATTTCGCGCCAAATCAAATCGAAGCTGGCAACACCCTCTCCGATTTCAATAATATTTTCTGGATGTGTAGACTTTGACTAAATAAGCACTTTTGCATACTCAGTTTTTCCAAAATTTAGCTAGACTAACATTTGAGAAGGGCCAAGCTTTTTCTGCCGATTTTTTTCAAAAAAATATTATGGAAAAATGAAAACGCCAATAAAAATATGTAGTACAGATAACTGTTAGGAAATTGACCAAATTATCGAAAAAAATACTACAATAAAAAATTTCAAGTCATTTGTTACCGTGGTTAAAAAGTCACAGCTGTTTATGTGCGTTGCAATAAATTCGGGATTGTCCTTTGTATCATCTTTAAAACATGTTGAATGTTTGGCATCATTTTGTGTCACCCCGACTGGCGGTACTTTGGGCAGAGTTGACATGCACAAGTCGTAATTCCGTTAACAATCATGTACTTGCCTTTGTTCCAAACGTTACATATTTTTTTAAACCTTTCTAATGATCCTAAACCTATAGCCTTGGCATTTAGGTCAAAATTTAAAAAAAAATAGAGCTACAACTTTCGCTAAAAATTACCAATTTCTACTGACTCGCAACGGTAATAGTAACGTGGAACTACAACAAGATATAAGGGCAAACAAAACGTTGAAATACTCAAACTGTAACTGTAACGATGCCTTCAAAATATACAAAAACGTACTGCACAAAATTTCAGAAAGGTAACTGAATAAAAGATGATACCAGTACCATGAAGAATATATTTTCTTTGGTTCATATTTTTAACCTGTAAAGAAGAGCATGACGCAAAACATTCCAAATTCTACAGGGTTCAGAAATTGGAAGAAAGCGACCGAGTTGCTGGGTAAACACAATCGCAGTGATACCCATGTTGGTAGTATGGAAGCGTGGAAAAATTTCAAAACCAGGAAAGGTATCGACGAAGAACTGGACCACCAAAAACAGCTGTAATTGCTGCTAGGTGAGACAAAGCGGCTACAAAATCGCTATATAATGGAACGTTTCATCGATATTGTGCGCATACTTTGCAAAGGTGGCCGACCACTTCGTGGACATTCGGAAGGAGCGGAAACTGTGCCACCCAGTTGGTGGTTAACTACGATTACATTGGCTGTCTGAAAGCAGTTTGCATTGAAGACACATATAAAAAATTAAATAAAATTAGCTAAATTGAACGGTAGGGAAACAGTGGTGGGTGGACAGCACCATCCACCATGCACTTTGGAGTACTCCCCATCCCCAGATTGAATGCACTATAGAAAAAATGCCCCTCCTTAAAAAGATTTCTGTGCACGCTAGTGTTTACAAGACACCAGGAGGCTATCTCTTTTAATTAACCTACCATTTTATCCCCAATTATCTCTAATCCCATATGGTACTGGTATTCGTTAATACCGGTTCCGGTAGTGTGAGCCCTATTAACCGTACCGTTTTTGAAAACACAGTTGGATCAAAAACACCAAAAACAGTAATTTTACAAATGGTAAAGCTAATCACCCCTATTCTGTATTTCGTTTCGAACGAAATTCTCATACAAAAAAATATTTTTTTGTATGAGAATTTCGTTCGAAACGAAATACAGAATAGGGGTGAATATAAATAATTTGAAAAATGGGTAAAAACTATAGTGCTGTTGATTCCACTTCGGTGCCAAGATTGAAAATAGTAGGCATGAGCGATCAGTATTCCTTCGATGTCTTCATTGACTATGCCGATATGAATACGTTCGTAATTTGAATGGAAATGCGACTTCAGCTTGTTTCGTTTGGTTCCAACTATCTTCTTCTTCTTCTTCTTCTTCTTCTTCTTCTTCTTCTTCTTCTTCTTCTTCTTCTTCTTCTTCTTCGCATTTCAAGCTTATTGCATATCGCATATTAGCTTATTGCGTACTCTCAACTTAGTGTTCTATAGATGCACTTCCACAGTTATTAATTGAGAGCTTTCGATGCCTGTACCATTTTTGCATTGGTATAATTGTGTGGCAAGTCCAATCATACTTCTATGCCCAGGGAAGTCGAGAAATTTTCCAACCCGAAAAATTCCTAGACCGGACCGGGAATTGAACCGGGACCACCTCCAGCATGGTCTTGCTTTGTAGCTGCGCCTTTACCAACTGAGCTAAGGGAGGCCCACTGGTTCCAACTATGGACCCATGCATTAATTATGTCACGCTAAATCGAGCAAAAAATTACCCCCTCCCCCCTATCGTGACGTTTTTTCCTATACCTAATGCACTGCTCGTCACAAAATCTTAGACCCCCCCTCCCCCCTTAGAGCGTGACATAATATATGCATCAACCCTATGTGATGGCTCTGTTAGGAAAGGCACTTTGTGGTCTAAGGAAATGTATGGAAAATTTGGATGCTTCAAATTTTCGTTAAATTTCATAGTTGATTAATTATTTTCGCTATTTGCTCTATATCCCATAAAAATTCCCGATAAATGTCCCCTTCGAATGGCACATTGCATGCTATATTTCATATTAATTCTGTTGAAAAAATATGCGATTGAAAACTACCCCATTTTCGTTACATGCTTCATTTTCGATTTCTCAATGTGACCCCCAGTATAGTAAAGAAAGACGTCAACAAACAAAGAAGAATGACGTCAAACGTCACTAAACGAGTTCAGGTACCATTGCCAAAACCATTCAGTATGAGCACCTACTAGAAAGCAAGAACCTCTTCTCATTTCAAACAAAAGTCTGATGGTACTACACCTGCCATACGAGCTCCCGCCGGTGGCGCAGTTTGTAATTGAAAATCATAAATTCTCACAAGTGCACATTTGCATGAATCGTTGCACTTATCTTCCATTCCATTCCTGCATTCGAAAACATATTTCACCTGGGTATGATCTTCCGTTCTGCTGCATTCGTGACCCACGGAATTCCGACAGCCATTTGTTCTAGGAATGTGTATTTTTCCATTACATGAAAAGAAGACCTGACCTGACACCAGCCACTTAAACCGAGAAAAACTTTCCTTTCTCGTTCTCACTGTGTTTTGTTTCCCATCTTCGAGATATCACATTCCAGTCACGCGTGGGACCATTCTATTTTTATTTATCGTCTGAGTCAGAGTTCTGCCTTCGTCACTTATTGGATGATTTGGCCCCTGAGGGAGCTATTGGAAAACGATGAGTGGAGTATTTTTTTTCTTTTCAATGCGTGGGAAACTTGTGAAACAATCGATGACTCGTCCATCGCTGATAGATTCTCTTCAATCACTGCAAATTGTGACAAATCTAAATTACATTGCCTTCAGGCATTTATTCGCTGTTCATGAATTGACATTTTGAGTGCAAAAAAAATCACCCCCTGTTATGAATCCCATGCAGTAAAGTGAACAGACGCCATATTGATTTATCATTCAAGCTATTTGACCCATAAAGTGATACCATTTTTTATCCACCTAGTTTAATCCACCATCATACACCAACAGACATGCAAACCGAGCCACTCCTACCTGATTGAAGGAAAACTCCTACTCACTCTCCAGTTGAGCAGAACGACGTGGTTGCAAATTTGATTGACGATTCACAATTTTCCCTGTCTGGTTGCGGTGTCCTGGCTCACCGATCATCCTGGCTGCAGCACCACTCACCTGCTTCTCGAGTGGAAGCACATTGTGATTGTGGCACATTTTCACCTCATAATTCTCGGAAACAGCTTGAACCCGTCGTCTCGTTCTCGATGCGATTTTCATCTTCTCTCTTCGGTGGTACATACTGGTGGAAAACTGGCATCTGGTGTTGGAAAAATATCAAATCCAATCAAATAATCCATACATGAACATGAAACCCAACGATCGATATCACTAAACGTCAGAGTGCATCAAGTTTTCAACTTGGCTCATCCCACCCCGCTTGCATATGTCAGAGCTGGATGTTCTCAACTTACAATTAAAATTTACAAATTGATTTCATTCTTTCAAATTGCAATTTCCAAAGGGAGTATTTGCTCAACCTTCATACAGTTCATACTTCACATGCACATTTTGCAATCTACCTGCAGGATGGTCCTAAATCAAATTCCGACTCTGCCAAGTACTTCTATTACAGCCCGCCGGAGAAGCGCTTGTGGCAGGCAATCGAGCTGCAGCAACATTCAAGTCCTAGAACTGCTTCATTCGTTCGTTTGTTCGTCTGGAGAAGACACTTTCTCTGAGCTGTCTCCCTGCCCGGACTGAAAGATCCAAACATGCAATATTATTTATGAAACATTATTTCCTTCCTTCCTCTGCAGCAGCCGCAGCACACGTGACTGTCTCACCACCGTCGTCGGTCGGGCAAAGCCCAGCCAATGGATGGGTGCTTTCTGTTTCTTACTCCAATTTGCATAATTTTCGCTTTCCTCCCCCTTTGTCGGGGAAACTATTTCAAAATGGTATTCTTCCCCCAAACTCGTTCACGGTCGGTGGTTGCTTGCGAAAGACTCAGGACCGTGATGTTGTTGTGAAAAATAGAAATAAATATGATTTTACATCCCCGTTATACCAAGTTTGTGAGACCCAGCTCCGTGAAAGCCACGCGTCATGCTCGCTTACTTTATGAGCTTGCACACGCTGGCTGTTGTTGCCTGCTATCTTCACCAGTAAGCCGGGCTATAGTCCGTTTACCTGAGTGTTGTTTGGTGTTGGTTGTTCTCCCGACTCATAACTGCAGAGCCATGTAGATCACCTAGCAGTGCGGTCTGAGACCACTTTCTCTGGTTTCAATTTCTAGTTCCATTATGGTGTATTCAGATCTGAACGTGCATTAAGCAAGCACCACATGGGATTTTTTGTTTGTCTATTACTTTATATGTACAGGCTCAATCGAAAAACTTTACAGAGCCAAATTATCATTTCCGTTACATACAATATTAATGCATTAAAACTAAAGTTAAAGGAATTCATCGGATACTCGCAGTCTTCTCGACGTTAGTGGATGACAATTTTATAGATGTGAAGAGGGAGAAGATTTATGATCAAAAATTTTCACTATTTCTAAAACATGTACTTAACCCTTTCCAACGTTATATCAGCTCTGTAATTTTACAATTGTTTTTTTTTTTTGCTATCCTTGATTTGTTTTCCGTCGATCTTATTTTCCGTGCTGAGCACCAATGCCATCGACGCCAGGGAGGCAGCTCCCACACCTGAACCCTACCTATCGACCCATAAACTCATGAACCGGGAACCAACGGCTTTACTTCCCTTCGGAAGGAAGGCATGATCAGAGATGTTATGCCTCAGAACATCCCGGCGACGCCAACTGGGATTGAACCCAGGCCTGCTGGGGTGAGAGGCAATCACGCTTACCACAACACCACCGGTGCCGCTATTTTACAATTGTTACAGAAACAAATAAACAAAACAAAAAAAAAACACGCACACAAAATACAAACTTAACACACGGTTAATCAAACCTAACATCTAAGGATAATATTCTTGTATCAGTGTATCTCAAAATTTAGCGTACATCTGAATGGGCAATTTTTTGAAAGACTGTGAGAAGATAGATTTTTGAAATCTTGGCTAGTGGTTGAACAACTATTTATTGATTTATCAGTTTAGCTTGGGACTTTATGGACAGAGTAAAGGGTGTCCCACATCAACTTGCATCACGGAAAAAAAACGCTGTAGAAAATTACCCATTGGGTATTTTCTCTTGAAAATTTGAGTAGAAGTAGTTTAGAGTGTATTATTTACACTGTATTTTTATCGCTGTCAGTTTTCCGAAAGTTGGAAAAAATGGCGTCACCTGAAAAGCAACATCGCGAATTGATTTTGCGCAAGCACCTGGAAAATCCTCAACTCTCTCATCGGGATATCGGAAAACAACTCGGAATCATGCAGTCAACGGTGAGTCATTTGATTAAACGTTACTACGAAACTCTGAGCATCGAACGGAAGGAGAAATGCAGTCAGAATGGATGTTCTATTAGTGATCGGGATCACAAGCGTGTCGTGAAAGCGTTCAAGCGGAATCCCATGCTTCGGTCAGGGATGCGGCCAAAAAGTTGAATCTGTCGAAGTCTTTCGTTCAGAGAGCCAAGGGAGGGACTGCATACGTTCAAAGTGCAGAAGGCTCCAAATCGTAACGAACGGAAAAATACAGTGGGAAAGTCACGGGCCCGGAAACTGTACATCCAGATGCTGACAAAGCCTCAAGTCCCATCATGGATGATGAGACTTACGTCAAGGTGGACTTCCGGCAGCCTCCGGGGCTACTGCTCTTCATCGCCCAGCACAAGTTTAATGTTCCGGAGGAAGTCAGTGCAAAGTTTGCCAAGATATACATGATTTGGCAAGCGATCTGTTTATGTGGCAAACGGAGTGCGCCGTTCATGACTACCAGGACTGCAAACGGGGAGATCTACCTCAAGGAGTGTCTACAGAAGCGTCTGCTTCCTCTGTTTAAGCAACATGAGGGCCATACGATCTTCTGGCCGGATCTAGCTTCGTGCCACTATTCAAATGTTGTCATGGAGTGGTACGAAGCCAACGGGGTTACTTTCATACCCAAGGACATGAACGGGGGGGGGGGGGGGGGCGTAGTGTCCTTTTGTACACCCCCCCCAATCAACAACCAGCTCGGTCGCCTTCGTAATCATCGTTCGCCTCCTGTACTCACGGAAGTCCAGTACCCAGCTCTCCAGTCCCATCGACATGTTCCGAACCTAGCCCCGCTTCCGCTCAACAACCAACAAGCCAATCCTGCGAGTATCCAAATGGTTCCCAACAGTCGGACAGTTCAGCATCGTTTCGCTGTTGCTGCGGCCCAGCTAATTCCAGGTTCATCCACCGCCCCTGGTTTATCATACGCTCGTGCTGTCTCAGGTGAATCTGTCGACGATTCTCCATTCACCTCGGAGGAACTTGTGACGCTCGTGGCCGATGTCATCATCATCATGCGTTCCTGCAAGACTCGATCTGAACAGCGTTACCAAGTATGGACCGTGAAGCTATAAAAATTGCAAATTGGAACGCTTGCTCACTGACGAACAAGCATAGAGAGCTACTCGATTTCCTCAACACCAAGGAGGTCGACATTGCTATCATCACCGAGACGCATTTGAAGCCCGAATTGAACATATTCCTTCCCGACTTTCGGCTCGCCAGACTCGATCGCACCTGCTCTGGAGGTGGAGGAGTGGCCATCGCTGCAAGACGGAACATCAGTTGCCGGCTGCTACCAAACTTCCAGCTGAAAACAATTGAAGGCATCGGAGTGGAGGTGAGCACATCACTTGGCCCAATCACCATCATCGCGGCCTACTGCCCCAAGCAAACCAACATCAGGGACGGATCGTCAGTGGCCCACCGGAAAGACATCATCAAACTCACCCGGAGGAGCGGGAACTTTATCATCGCTGGCGATCTGAACGCAAAACACCAAGCTTGGGGCAACGGTCAGAGCAATAGAAACGGCATCATCCTCAATGAAGACCTGCAAGAGGGCCACTATAACATCTTGGCCCCGGACTCTCCCACCCGGTTGAGTCGGTCTGGGGTCCATGCGACCATCGACATCTTCGTAAGCAACATGGGACACAACATCTCGCAACCTGTGGCATTCCAGGAGCTGAGCTCGGACCACTACCCGGTGGTGGCCGAAATTGGATCCTCGGTAAACCGATTCGAAGCTTCCCGGCGCCACTACCATCGAGTTAACTGGGCGCAATATCAACACTGCGTCGACACAACCATCGACTACGATGTCCAACCGGGGACGTCCGAAGATGTTGACCGGTGCCTACAAACCATCAAGGAGGCGATTTCCCGGGCCAGGGAACAACACGTGCCAGTATCCAGACAGGTGAGTAACACTCTGAACCTTGACAGCCCTACCAAAGATCTCATAAGACTCCGTAACACCATTCGTAGGCAGTACCAGCGTACTGGCCTGCCTAACTTGAAGACCAATTGTAATCGATTAACAAAGATCATTCAGGCCAGGATGGTGTATCTCAGAAATAACGATTTTGCTAGTAAGATTCACTCTCTCCCAGATTGTGCTAAGCCCTTCTGGAAACATACAAAAATTCTTAAAAACAAGCCTAGGCCCATTCCACCACTAACCCCATTGGATCGTCCCGGCGGCCCAGTGGTTCATCTAATAACTCCTGAAGAGAAGGCTGCCGCGATAGGTCAACACTTCGTCAGCTCCCATAATCTCGGACAAAACATCGTCAGCCCTCATGAATCTGAGGTTGCTGAAAATGCAACTAATGTTCTTCAGATTCCTAACATTTTTCCAGAGAAATCCGAGATTACGGCTGACGAACTGTTGGCCTATATAAAATCATATAAAAACATGAAGGCCCCAGGTTTCGACAACATCCTGAATCTGGAACTCAAACACTTGAGTTCCAGATTCTACAACCATCAATCAGTGCCTCAGACTTGGCTACTTCCCCTCGTGTTGGAAGTCAGCTAAAGTCATACCCATCCGGAAACCTGGAAAGGATCCGTCCTCTCCTTCAAGTTATCGACCAATCAGCCTTCTCTCAGGTTACAAAAACTGTTCGAAAGAGCAGTGTACCACCGGCTCCTAACATCTGACGATGAAAACAACTTGTTACTCGAGGAACAGTTTGGTTTTCGGAAAGGTCGTTCGACCGTCTACCAGCTGACTCGAGTAACAAACATTCTCAGACGGAACAAGTCTGTTTCGAAAACATCTGCCATGGCGTTGTTGGACGTTGAAAAAGCGTTCGACAATGTCTGGCATGATGGCCTGGTGTTCAAATTGCAGCAGTACGGTCTTCCAATCTTCCTAGTGAAGATGATAAACAACTATCTATCAGACAGGACGTTCCGAGTCTCTCTGAATGGCATCACATCGGATGCTTTCAACATCGGTGCCGGGGTTCCACAAGGAAGCATCCTTGGCCCCATCCTATTCAACCTGTTCACCTCCGATATGCCGGCTCTCCCTGATGGTGGATCGTTGTCTCTGTTCGCAGATGACACATCCATCGTCTACAAGGGTAGGGTCATCGGAGCTCTGACTGCCAAACTTCAGAGAGGCCGAGACGTCCTGTCTGAATACTTCAACAGCTGAAAGATCCGTATCAACGCGGAAAAGACCCAGGTCATTATCTTTCCACACTCTAAATCTCCCAGAGTTGTTCCGTCGGAGAATAACAAGATCTGCCTGAACGGAACAGTGGTGGAATGGTCCAAAGAGGTCATGTACCTCGGGCTCACACTAGACAGCAAGCTTCTTTTCAGGGAGCACGTTGACAAAACGAAAACCAAGTGCAACATCTTGATAAGATCGTTGTAACCACTTATCAACAGGAAGTTAACCCTGTCCCTGAAAAATAAGCTTGCTGTCTACAAACAAATCATCCTTCCTGTAATCGAGTACGGTACGTCAATCTAGGAGAGTTGCGCAAAATTCCATCACCTTAAACTCCAAATGATCCAGAACAAGATCCTTAGGATGGTCCGCGGGCGACGATCGGCCTCCTGCTAGAGGATAACCAGCTGAATCTAATCAAGGACTGCAAAACGGTGAAAATGACCTGGGAAAAGCTACGGGGACATTACGAGAAGGCAACACTGACGTCCAAAGTGTCGATTCTCAAACGAATCTGCGAGAAGCGCTATTCCGACGGAGAAGACATCGAGCAGCAGATTTTTGAAATGGAGAGTCTGTTCGACTCTGACCACGACGTTGGAAAGCAGGTCCGACGACGAGTTAACGCTGGATCTGGTCAAATCCAAGGGGGTCGACGAGGTGGCAAAACGTTGCTCGAGCGGCGGACTGGACTCGGTGCTCAAGACCCACGTGAAGCGGAAGCAACTTTTGTGTCATTTTTGCCAACAACCGGGGCACAAGCAGAAAGATTGTCCATCTCTTGCCGAGAAGCGGACAAGCGAACGGAAATCATCAGATGGCCAGCGTGATAAGCGAAACCAACCACGGGTGCGAGCAACTCGCGAAGAAACCCCGAAGAAGGAGTATTCGTTCGCGACAAGAGGAACTGCAACGGTATCAAATTCATGGATCGTTGATTCCGGCGCAACGTCGCACATGTGTGTGGATCGGGCAATTTTTATTGAGCTGAATGAGAGTCATAAGCAGGACGTGATTTTGGCCGATGGTACTGCGACGAAGGCGGAAGGCATCGGTTCATGGCAGGTAAATATACTGTCTCCGGAGGGTGAGCCATCAATAGTAACCCTCAAGGAGGTGCTGCTGGTACCGTATTTCGAATCGAGTTTGTTTTCCGTGAAGAAGTTGACGCGAAGTGATTGCGGCAGCAACGATTTCTGGGGGACTGTACTCCCTGAAGGTACCCCAGTAAGCACTGGCCGTGAAGCACCATACCTCAAACTGTCAGCACACTTGGCACCGTGTGTTGGGGCATCGTGACCATGAAGCCGTCCGTGAGCTGGTGACCAAGGGTATGGCAACTGGAATCGAGATGGAAGAGTGCGGCTGCCGAGTCGTCTGTGAATGCTGTCTTGAGGGCAAGCTGACACGTCTTCCGTTCCCCAAGAAGTCGAAACCAAAGTCCAAGCAACCATTGGACCTTATTCACACCCATGTGTGTGGACCCATGCAAACCGTGACACCCGATGAGGGTGTCGTTATTTTCTCACCATGATTGACGACTTCACCCAGCTTACCGTCGTATATTTCTGGAAGCAGAAGTCCGAGGTTTCCCAGCGTATTCAAGAGTACGTCAAGTTCGCCCAGACGGAATTTGAAAAAAACCCCGAAGATCATCCGTTCCGACCAGGGAGATGAATTTCGGAGTAACGTGTTGGATGCGTTCTGCCGAGCGCAGGGGATACGTCAGCAATTTACCACTGCCTACACTCCGCAGCAGAACGGGGTTGCGGAGTGGACGAACCGCTCACTGGTGGAAATGGCGCGCTGCATGCTACTGGACTCCCGCATGCCGTTGAAATACTGCGCGGAAGCGGTTAACACTGCAAACCATCTACAAAACCGTTTGCCGACGAAGCCGTTGAAGAAAACGCCGTACAAGCTGTGGTATGGCACGAAGCCGGACATGAGCCACCTCCAGATGTTCGGTTCACCGGCGTACGTGTGGATCCCTGGAGAGAAGATAAACAAATTAGAAGCGAAATCTCGGAAGTTGCTGCTCGTTGGTTATTTCTCCCAACACATTCATGAACCCGAATAACGACAAGCTGACCGTCAGTCGGGACTGCAGGTTCCTGCCATTGAACGAGGTTGGGAAGAATCGTTGATTATCCATTTAGACTCCTAGAGCATCCGAAAGCTGAGGTCCCCGTTATTCCAGCAAAAGTGGACGAGAGCGAGGACGAATCGGATGAGTCCGATCTACTCGGGTTTGAGACCAGCTACGACGATGCCAATGAGTAGACGTTTGTGGAAACAGAAGCGCAGGAGGAGCTTGAGACATCCGACTATCAGGAGGAGCATGACGTCGTCGGCGAAGTTGATGTACCAGTAGTCCGACGATCGGAGCGTACCACAAAGGGCATCCTGCCAGAACGGTACCTAGACACCGTGCGACTAGCAGCGCAATATATCGACGAGCCACGCACATTCGAAGAAGCAATGGCTAGCCCCGAGCGCAACATGTGGGAGGCAGCCATGGAGGAAGAGATGTAGGCGCATGAAGAGAAATCCACATGGGATGTCGTCCGTTTGCCGCTAAACAAGAAGGCTATTGGCAGCAAATGGGTATTCACGCAGAAGATGGACGAGGGTGGAAACCTGATCCGCTATAAGGCCAGGTTGGTAGCGCAAGGATTCAATCAAAAATACGGAACCGACTACCATGAGGTCTTTGCGCCAGTCGCCAAGCAAACCACTTTTTGGACCCTGCTGAGTGTCGCCGCCAGACGAGGAATGCTGGTGAAGCACGTCGACGTGAAGACGGCGTTCCTACATGGAGAGCTGGAAGAGACCATTTTCATGAAGCAGCCGGTAGGATTCCATAACGGGGTCAAGGACAACGTACTGCATCTAAGAAAAAGTCTCTACGGTCTGAAGCAGGCTGGAAGGGTGTGGAATGAATAAATCACCAAAGTCTTGAAGCATCTGGGCTACGTGCCATCTGAAGCAGACCCATGCCTGTTCGTAAAAACCTGGAAGAAGAAGAAGACGTTCATATTACTATATGTGGAAGACATGCTGATTGTCACTATCAGACAATCAAAAGCGAAGCGCTCGCCGATACCGATGGACTCCGGGTACCCGAATGTACAGCAGAAGGAGGAGCAGCCCATGCCCAGAAACGACGAGTTCCAGAGCCTGGTGGGTGCTCTTTTATACATCGCGGTCAACACGAGACCGGACATCGCCATAAGCGCCTCAATTCTGGGCCGCAAGGTGAGTCGACCAACGGAAGCAGACTGGACCGAAGCAAAACGGACGCTCCGGAATCTCCAGTCAACAGTGGATTGGAGCCTACGTCTGGGTTCATCCGGACCGCTGGAAGCATACGTCGATGCAGACTGGGCTGGTGACAAGACAGACCGGAAATCAAACACCGGTTTCGTCTTCTGTCTTGGAGGACCAATCAGTTGGGCAGCCCGAAAACAACCATGCGTAACTCTTTCGTCTACCGAAGCGGAGTACGAGGCGCTTTCCGAAGCCAACCGCGAGCTGATGTGGCTGATGAAGCTACTGAAGGACGTCGGAGAACCAATTCTGGCTCCTGTAGTTGTACACGAAGACAACCAAAGCTGTATTGCGATGCTGAAATCTGCCGGCGGTAACAACCGAACAAAGCACATCGACACTCGCTATAATTTTGTGAAGGAGTTTGTTGGGCGGTAAAAACGAATCTTTTGAATCCGTGAATTTTATTCCGGCAGATTGATCGAAATGGAAAAAAAATTACAAATTCCTGAGAACATTGGACAATGTTATGTTTCGTGCACAAATATAAATATTGCATTACACTTACTTTTGGTGATTCGTTCCGCAGTAATTAGTTTGCATAGAGCAAGATATTATGGTTATAAGTTAAGGTTTTCTTCAGCTGTAGGTAGCTATTAGATGTATATATAGATATGTTTAGTTATAAGTTCACTAATTTTCCAGCTAGTTCTCACCTTAGATAAGTTCAAAGTATTATAAGTTAATCAAGATACTGTAGTCTAGTTCAATCGACACGTTAGATAGTGATAGTATTTAAGTTTAACAGTATAAATTAGGTAGATTAAGGTAACACCACTTGCGAGTAGAATTAATTTTACTTTTTACTTCCTCGATTCAGCTATTGTTCTGGCTTGTTTACACATTTTACCCGTCGACCGCTTGACTTTCATACGATCGACGATCCTCTGACCAACACACGGGTGTGGTCGCGTTGAGGTGTATGCGTCCGTCACAGTGGTAGCGGTGGGGCTGCTGGGGCTCGTCGGGCCATTGGACGTGGCGGGATTAACACTCCCTCCCGGAATGCGCCGATGGTCGTCCTGAGGCGTATCCTTGCAGACGCCTACGTCTAGCACGGCGAGCTTCACGGCTGGACGCTCATAGATACCACTAATGGTCCGGACGGTTGCGCACCTCACTTGGCCGTCGGCTCCTGGCTTCGTTGCTATTACGCGTCCCTTTAACCAGCAGTTTCGCTGAAAGTTCGGGTCCACGATGACGACGATGTCGTCGGTTTCGATGGGTTTCACTGGGCCAAACCATTTGGTTCGGCGAGTGATCGACGGCAGATAATCTCGAACCCATTGTCTCCAGAACTGGTTGGCCAAGGTCTGAGAGCGTTGCCAACAGTTCCTGAGTACCGCAGGACTGTCGTCGAAAGGTAGCCACGGCTTCAAACCGTTCGACGATCCCAGCAAGAAGTGGTTCGGTGTGAGCACCGGGGATTCGTCGTCTTCCAATGGAATGCTGGTCAGCGGTCGTGAGTTAACCACGTTTTCGACTTCTATGAGCAGGTTTTCAAGGACTTCGTACGATAGCGTGCTGGCTGGCAGGATCTTCCCGAGGTTCTGTTTGACTGTACGGATAAGACGTTCCCACGCTCCACCCATGTGCGGGGAGGCTGGTGGATTGAAACTCCAGCTGGTGTGAGGAGTCGTGAACTCGATCATCAAGCGTTCCTGATCCAAACTCTCCATAGCGGCCTTCAGCTCCTTACTAGCGCCTCGAAAGTTAGTTCCTTGGTCACTATAGATGACCGCCGGTGTACCCCTCCTACCTATGACGTTGCGTAGAGCCATGATGCAGGAATCGGTATTTAGAGTGTGTGCAATTTGCAGGTGTATGGCG
Source organism: Ochlerotatus camptorhynchus (assembly GCF_037179485.1). Classification (NCBI taxonomy): domain Eukaryota; kingdom Metazoa; phylum Arthropoda; class Insecta; order Diptera; family Culicidae; genus Ochlerotatus; species Ochlerotatus camptorhynchus. The sequence goes on from NW_027040943.1 coordinate 2,058,939, forward strand.
CGGATGGTCAGGCAGGTAGCTATCAACACCCAGCGTTTCTCTGTTTTACGGTTGGCGGATACCATGATCGGCCCGAAATAATCCACCCCCATATGCGTGAACGGACGAGAGTACGCAGCCAGACGTGATAGCGGCAGATCACTCATGGTCGGCGGTAGTGGAGTTGCCCTTTCGTTCATGCATTTTTGGCATTGCTTCCGGATCGTGTAGTATACGGACTTGAGGTGAGGAATCCTGTATCGCTGGCGAATCTCGTTGAGGACTGTGTTGTGGTTTTGGTGGTGATATTTGCTGTGGTAGTGAGAGACTATCAGCCGTGTGACATGGTGGTTACGAGGAAGAATGACAGGGTTGACTGCATCGTAGTCGATCAACGGGCAGGCAGCGGTACGGCCACGGACTCTCAGCACGTCGTATTCATCGAGAAACGGACGGAAGTAGGCAATAGAGCTGCACTTTGGAATCGACTTCTTCTCCGATCCAATTCGGCGATTACTGACGAGGATCGCAAGCTCGTCGACGTATTCGCAACTCTGGGCAAGGCGATAGAGAAAGTTCTCGGCCCTGTATAATTCCTGTTGCGTCAACGGTCCACCGGTTCGCTGTTTCGTCTTGACCATCTGCTTTGAGTTGCATATGTACCGGAACACGTACGCTGTACTCCGTAGTATCGTTGTCCACTTGGAGAAGTTTTGTGCTTCAACAATTGATTCGGCCGTGGAGACGTGCGTTAATAAGTGCGCACGCAGTTCCACATCCGTCATTCCACATCGCAGGCCAGAAGTTCCACATCCGTCATTCCACATCGCAGGCCAGACGGCCATTCTGCTTTAGACTGCCTCAGGAATTCCGGTCCTTGAAACCAGCGGCTGGAGGCGGTGAGATCAGGATGGCGGGTCCATTTGGTTCCTTCGTCGGCCACGTTCAGCTTCGTGGGAACCCATCGCCACTCCTTCACATCAGTCGTTTCCAGTATCTCGCTCACCCGAAATGCTACGAACTGGCTGTATCTTCTGTGATCAGAGTTCAGCCAGCATAGAACGTCTCTGGAGTCTGTCCAGAAAAAGCGTTCTGACACCCTAACGGATAGTGACTGGGCGACGCTTTTCGCTAAGCGAACTCCGAGGACACTGGCTTGAAGCTCGGAGCGGGGTATGGAAAGGAATTTCAACGGGGCAACTCTCGTTTTTGCACTCACGAACGCGGTTTCAATTGCGTCTCCTTCTTCAAACCTGAGATACACTACCGCTGCGAAGCCGTTCTCACTTGCGTCAACGAACGTGTGCATTTGAACTTTGCAGTTGCTTCCTAGTGACACAGACGCTCTATAACACCGTGGAATCTGGACGTTGGTTACCTCCGGCAGAACCTTCAACCATGTCAGCCACTTCTGGAACTGTGGTTCTTCAATGGGGGTGTCCCAATCAACCGAGGATCTCCAAATCTCCTGCAGCAGTACTTTCAGGTACATGAGAAAGTGCGTAATGAAGCCAAGCGGGTCGAACATCATCATAAGCGTTCGAAGCACCTCACGTTTAGTTGGTCGACGGTCCCCGGACAGCAGGTCCTGGTCGTACCTTGGAGACACCTTGAAAGTGAAACAGTCCGTAGTCGTATTCCACCAAAGGCCTAACACCTTTTCGGTGACGTTTCCTTCTTCTCCAGCACTACGCCAGTACGGTCGATGAATTGGACAGCCAATTTCGCATTTCGAAACCTCCTGCGGCATGGATGCGTTTCACGTCCTGTGCCAGCTTTACAGCTTCTTCCTCCGTTTCGACGCTGGCAAGCATGTCGTCAACATAATGCTTCCTCACAATGGCATCGACGGCTTGCGGGCACTCGTGTTCGAATCGTTTCGCATTGATATTTTTAACATACTGGGCTGTCGTAGGCGAACAGCAGGCGCCAAATGTCATCACTTTCATAACATACACATCCGGCGCACCATCCTCCGCATCTTCCTTCCAGTAGAATCGCAGGCAATGCTGGTCTTCCTCCCTCATCAACACCTGGTGGAACATTTCTCGTAGGTCCCCGCATACCGCGACTCGAAACTCCCGGAACTGAATCAAGACTAACAGTAGAGACATCAATTGATCGGGTCCTTTCAGTAAAACCGAGTTCAAGGAGATTCCTTGGACGGTAGCTGCTGCATCCCAAACCAACCTCAATTTTCCTGGCTTGTTGGGATTATAGACCGGAAACACTGGCAGATACCACTCACGCGGTTGACGATGCCTCAGTTCATCTCCGCTCAGTTTCCGGACATACCCTTTCTGGACGTACTCGGCCATTTTTGCACGTAGTGCCTCCGCCAATCCTTCGTCCTTCTTCATCCGCCGCTCTAAACACTCCCATCTCCTGAGAGCCATAGCTTTACTATCGGGAAGCCGCACTGCGTCATACTTCCAAAGAAGGCCTGATTCATAGCGGCCGTCCTTGGGTAGTGTCACCACTTCCAGAATGTCCATAGCACGCTGGTCGTCTACGGAGAGCGGTAACTTGTCAGGCTTAGAGATGCCCATGCTATCGAGAGTGAAGTAGTTTTTCATTGCTGCATGGAGACTTTCGTCAGAACCTTCGTTGCACTCGCACGCTTGTACAGCGTGGTAGTTTACATGATTTCCGAGATGATTGGACGAACAGCTCCCGTACACGATCCATCCTAGACGGGTTTTGACGGCAATCGGTTCGGATGGTTTTCCTTCGCGACTCTTGAACGCATGCCCAAGTTGCGCGTTATCCAGTCCAATCAGGATTCGCGGACTTACTTCAGTGTAGGAATCGAAGGGGATTCCAGTGAGATGATTATACTGACTCTGCATTTCCGAAGCTATCAGGGTTTGTGGCCGGAGTTTCAGCTCATGTATAGTCCGAACATCCGCCAGTTTGTACTTTTGGGATGTATTTCTCACAGAAGAGATGACCACCTCTACCTTTTGAGATTCGTTCTCCATTCTTCTGCTACCACCTGTCCATTTCAAACAGAGTGCTTTGTTTGGTCCTTGTAACCCAAGCTCCTGTGCAAGAGAATGCTCCATGAGGGTTAGCTCGGACCCATCATCGATGAAAGCGTACGTCTGAATCATCTTCGACGGACCGTGGAGCACAACTGGAACAATCCGGAATAGCACGTCGTTTGTCTGCGCTTGATGAACGTTACAACTGGTGTTCGTAGCAGCTTCCACCCGGGAGCCGTTTCTGGAGGCTTCGGTTCTCTCGGAGTGAAGCAAAGGGTGGTGCAGGTAGGTACATTCTCTAACTCCACATTTGCTTTGCTGTCTGCAGGTGCCGTTGTGTTTGCGAAGACACTTACGGCACAGCTTTGCTTCCCGTATTACTGCCCACTTCGACTCGTAGCTCAGCTCGACGAACCTTTTGCACTTAGCAAGTGACGGACAAGAACCTTTGCATACAAGGCATTCCTTTGGAGAATCTCTCGATTGGGTACGCGTATCTTTAGCTGGAGCTGCAGAGAATCCGGATCGATCGTTGCTAGTTTCGGTGTGGACGTTGATGAATCCATCTTTCTTGTTGACTCGACTTCGTGGAGCGTTGATGGACGTCTGCATGACTGCGCTTGCATCCTCCGCCATGGAGTATAACCAGGTACTGAAGTCCGCGAGATTTGTGGCCGGATTGCCTCTAGTGTATTTCGCCCAGTCCAGCTTCAGCATCGACGGTAATCGATCTACCAACTCGAGCTTGAGTGAGGCGTTGTACACGAAGTCCTGTATCCCACAGGCTTCTATCGTTGCTACTAAATTTTCGACAGTGAGCGCAAAGTTGACCAGACTCTCTAGACGATCGATCTCCGGGGGTGGTACTGAACGAATTTTCCTTATCGCTGCTTGAACGATCGCTTCTGGCCTGCCGTAGAGCATCTTCAGTGTTGTAAGGACACCATACACGTTGGAAGGATGTAGCAACCGACATCTTACAGCATCCAGTGCCTTTCCTTTTAGGCACTTACGTAGACGAAGCATGTTCTCTTCATTGGAAAAGCCACACATCTGTGTTGATGAGGTGTACATCGAGAAGAAAAGTGGCCAGTCCTCGGGGTTTCCATAGAATTCAGGCAAGTCCTTAGATACTGCTTGTCTGGCGGCCATCTGGCTTCGGTTGAGGATACATATGGTCTCCTCGACAGGAATTGGTTCAGGTTCCATTGCCGTGAGCGTTGGACCGGTCACTGATGGTCGAGGAGGAAACTGCGGTCTTAACATGGATGCCGGGAACGTAGAGTAACGCTGAGAGGTAGGATCCGTTGGACGAAGCCGCGTCTGTGGCGTAGAACGTTGTTCGGGAGCGAAATCTGGTATGGTGTTACGCCGCCCTCCTTGCGAACGATGTTGCTGTCCTACTTGTCGTTGGTCGACCACTACTGACTGATCGGCGAGTCCAGGTGGAAACCTCGGTTCTTCCGAAAGATTCTCTTCTTCGACTCCAGAGTCTTGAACTACTCCGCCGCGTTCCGTATCTTTGATCCATTGCGAAACTGTAGACATTTTCTCGAGATCCTCGTTGTCCAAATCCGTCTCACTGTCATCTTCCACCTCTTCCAAAATTCTGTACTTTTCTTCCAGGAACTTTTGTTCCAGCTTCCTCTGCTCCTCGAGTTTCTGCAGCTTCAAGTCAATTTTCCGCTGTTCACTCCGTTTGCTGCTTTTCTTTCCGCTTGATTTCGCATCGCCAGAGTCCTTTGGGGTTGGATTAGCAGCCTGCACTACTGCTTGGACGTCTTTCGCTGGGGTTGATTGTTGGACTTCGCTCTGCCCTACTGGACACACTGGGCAGTTCCAACTAACTTCAGCTATTCCTTCAGTAACTTCCACGCAGCAGAAGTGGAACCATCTCTCGCAACCATCACACTGCACCATTCTACTATTATCACTTTCTGCACACAACTCACAGCTATTGAACCGATATGCCCGCGCATGACGTACCGGATTGCGTCTGACAACGTCCTTTCCGTGTAGATTGGAAAGGACAGATTTAACTTTAGGGTTGACAGTCGAAGCCGATTGCTTCGGAACTGCTCCTTTCTTCATGGCATACACTTTATTTGCAACAACGTCATCATTTACCTGGGGGGTAGGAGGGGGATTTCCTGTCCTTACCGGATCAGCCGAGACTACTGCTGCAGTGCGCAATGCGCTGGCTACCTGGTTCGTCAAACCCACTGCATCGCACGTCGCGACCGCTGCAGCATTCGGTGCACTCGCAGCGACAATGGGGCTGTTGATAGGAGCAACTGCAGTTGTGTTGACTATTGGGTCGGCTATGCCAGACGAGGTCCTCGCTGACGAATAAATCGCGCTCGCTCCGTCTTCCCGACGATCAGTGAGCGTAGTTCTAGCGAGGTCGCCTTTGGCCGATCCAGACTTCGATCCCTTGCCAGACATCGTAAAGTTTGCCACAAAAGAATTTGTAAGATGTTGGGCGGTAAAAACGAATCTTTTGAATCCGTGAATTTTATTCCGGCAGATTGATCGAAATGGAAAAAATTACAAATTCCTGAGAACATTGGACAATGTTATGTTTCGTGCACAAATATAAATATTGCATTACACTTACTTTTGGTGATTCGTTCCGCAGTAATTAGTTTGCATAGAGCAAGATATTATGGTTATAAGTTAAGGTTTTCTTCAGCTGTAGGTAGCTATTAGATGTATATATAGATATGTTTAGTTATAAGTTCACTAATTTTCCAGCTAGTTCTCACCTTAGATAAGTTCAAAGTATTATAAGTTAATCAAGATACTGTAGTCTAGTTCAATCGACACGTTAGATAGTGATAGTATTTAAGTTTAACAGTATAAATTAGGTAGATTAAGGTAACACCACTTGCGAGTAGAATTAATTTTACTTTTTACTTCCTCGATTCAGCTATTGTTCTGGCTTGTTTACATATTTTACCCGTCGACCGCTTGACTTTCATACGATCGACGATCCTCTGACCAACACACGGGTGTGGTCGCGTTGAGGTGTATGCGTCCGTCACAGTGGTAGCGGTGGGGCTGCTGGGGCTCGTCGGGCCATTGGACGTGGCGGGATTAACATAGATATTTCTGTTTAGATTTCCAAGACAATGGTTGAATTATGCCGAGATGGACTCCATGGACATTATTAGCAATATTTGAAGTACAAATTTTCTAATGGTAACGTTTAAAGAGAATGATTTAAATAAATTTAACGGAAACCTTGCGAGAATTATTAAGAATACTAAGATAATTGTAAATTAAATTCTAAGAATTTCCTAGAGGTGATCCCAAAAGTGGTGTAGAGATTATTTTGAAGGTTCTTAGGTACAAACATTTCAATGGTATACTAGAGAGAAGAATAACCATATTCAGGAGCTGCGATTGGAACTGTTGCCTACAGTGCTGGAGAGAAGGTGCGTTTGAGCTGTGATTGATTTGAACTCTGGAGCAGCAGCTTCATTCCGTCCTGCAGGATATGGGCTAACGATCAGTTACGAACGCTGACTGTGGAGGAATTTGAAGTCATGCTGGCAGCTAATGCAGGCAATCCGATGGAAGCAGATCAAGTTGATGCGAACGAAGAGTGAGAATCGAGAGAACGAAATCTGTCAAAAACGAAATGGTTCGACTGCACACCGTCCATGATAAGCAGCAGAACGTTCTGAAGAGAAACTTTGAAGAAGCTGGTGCCGTCAACAAAAAACAGAACCCGGGTAGTCAGTAAAAACCCATCACCCATCAGAGCAACTGCGATCTTCCCCCGAATCATGTTCATGGACATCAGCAGCACATGACCGTATACCGCTAGCTAATTAGGGCGCCATGTTTCGGGTTCACTACTATTAAGGTATCCGTGTGATCACCGGTCGAAGGTGATTCCTATCGTGGAGTATATCTGCTCATTTAGTCTATTCTCATTTATTGATTTGTTTTAATTTATTGTATATTGATAGGTATGTAATACCTATACACATACAGGGTGCGTGACGAATTTTTGCAGTAAATGGCATATTTGAGACAAAATACACCAGTTAGTTATTCTAGCAATGAATTGTGTGTGATTTATTTTCTTTCGCAACATATGGAAGTTGTAAGTAAATTTATTCAAAAAAAATTGCCTTCCCTTTCGACGACTGTAGTTAGATGCTTCCGGAAACTGCAGTATGCACGTTTTAAAATGTTTCGATCCATAGATGTCATCACTGCCTTGATTTTAGCTTTTAGCGACTTAAGTGTGGTGTGAGGGGTTCTATTGGTATCCCGTTGGACGACGCCCTATACAAAATAATCCAACGGATTGATATCGGGACTGCTTGGGGGCCAAATTTCTTCCTCCCAAATTTACGAAATATTTTCCGTAAGCCATTTCTGTGCTTTATTAGCAGTATGAGCAGGTGCTCCGTCTTATCACTTTCCCAAGCCTTTTTTTTAATATTATACACTGTTCTTTCAGACACATTTACCGACCGAACTATTTCTTTCATGCATACTCCGGCGCGCAACAAAGTGACAACGGCTGACAGATTGCTCTCTTGTTTCGACATCTTTACGTTTACTCAACATTGTTTGTTTAAATCTTACACCTAACAGTATAAGCTATCCAGTGCTGCCAAATATATCTAAATCATGATGCACAAGCAAGAGAAATTACTATTTGAAATTTACTGCAAAAATTCGTCACGCACCCTGTACTATGTATATCAAGAAAAATAAATTATCGTTGGCGTATAGATTTTATCCTGCACTATTTTCCTGAACAGCACAATAAAAACAAATAAAGTAATCGATTAAATTATCAGTGCATAAATCAATTTTATACGATGTTATTATATTTTAATTTAATTAAATTTAATGTAATTTATACCGAGCTATGCGTCTGGCGGGAGAGTAGCTTTTATACAACTTTGATTTCAATATTTTTTGAGTGTACGATGGTCATTTACAGGTGATTTACGATGTTTGAAGCAAACCAGGCAGTTTGCTTCTCACTGGAGGTCGGAACAAGCCGTATTTTGAGCTATTTTACTTTCGAATGGTTATTGAATTCGGTGAGAATTGTAATTAAGTATTAATCAATGGTTTCTTTTTAATTTAATACGCATTTTTCACTTTATGGATTCGAACCGTTCTCATTCTGTCCCATATAGTGCAAACCAGACGAAACACGTAAAAGAAGAATCGAAGACTACCAAGACGGACATCATTTATCATTGTCCTGATACGGTTTGTTATATCCCAAATATAAAGATTTTGTACTGTTACTCTTGTTTGAATTATTCGACTTGATTTATAGCAAACCATTTTCCAAACCACATGTTTTAATAACCATGTTTTAACATACCATAATCATTAAGGATATCTCATAAAATGAATGAGAATATACTTTCATAATAAAATGAAAGGATTCCCTTTATTTTGACGATCTTTAAAATCGTCTTGCAAAAGAGCGTTGAAAATTTCAAATTAGAGAACTTCTTGATAAACACGTTCAACTTGAAGCTATGACACTACGAAATGGTGTCTGAATGCAGCTTCGATCAGCATAACATTTTTGGTTATCGACGTGCGGTCAATATCTGACTGAAAAAAAAATAACGATTGAATTCAAATTGAACGAGCAATAGATGGAATGATCCCGTCACTTCTTCCAGTAACATGGCAAACGGATTACGGTCAGTGAAATGTTCGAAAGTGCAAGCAAGATAAAAAGAATCATCAAACCACTCAATTCGTTTCCAACATCGCAGCCAAAATTGGCGAAACATTCCCTGCGTACTGTTGGGGTCTGCGTTCCAACACACGTGAGGAATATAAGGAATAAAGATGAGAAACAAACTAATTATAAAAGCTTTCAGGAAAAGGGCAGGTTCAAAATATTCACACAAAATTCTAGACAACATCAGATAAACAAACAAATTTGTCTAACAACGATGGTAACGGACTAGCACTAAATATTTCTTAAGTATTTTCAAGTATTTCTAGGTATCTTAGATATCATTTAGGTGTTTTTGTGTACAATGCAATAAATACAATGTTTAGAGTGGGGTGCCCCTAGGTTGGACGAGTTATCTGGAACTGATAGTCAGGCTACCAAAGAGCATGATAAAACTCAAGTTCATAACGAAATTATTGAAGAATTTATTGCTGGGCTCTTTGAAGAGGATAGTGATCTATCTCCGCCTGCTAGAAATGCGTTTACTATCGGACAGGTTTGGGCCAAAGGGTATTTGAATTTTATAACACTTTGCCCACAGGTAGAGAATATGGATATATGAACGAACAAAAATGAAAAAATAAAACTGTAGTGGTTGATTTTTCCGAAAAATTTTAGTTGAAGATTTCGGATTTAGAAAATTTATCGAAGATTGAAAAATCAGTAGTAAAATGATAAGGAAATTATCACAACAATCTATATAAAATATAATTGGAAAATGCTCTCCATGAAAATAGCAAAGAAAAAAATGTTTGTTTATATAATCATAAAATCTACCTATAAGAAAAATTTCACATAATTCTGAATCCCTTCGGCCCATTTTGCCCAATAATAATAAAAAAATCCCCTTGACATAAATAACAAAATAATTGTTTAAATATGTATTAATTTCAAGCCAATATTTAAAGAAAAATACACAAAATAGTAGCATACCTGATAGCAAATGACGGAGTTATTTTCACGAAGGGTTAATATACATTAATTTGAAAATATGTTTCATTGCCATCTTGAATGAAAATTGATGGCTTGATCCAATGGTTTTATGCCTTTTGGCTTCATTTAACCAGATTTAACCTAAAATAGAATGATTTAGATAAATCAAATTCGATTTAATGATGTTGTAGCATAAATACATTTCGAAGATTGATGACAGCTATTCAAGCTCAAGGAATGCCAAGCTCGGCGTTGTTGGTCAATTGCGCAGGATTCGGTTAGGCAAACTGCCCCGTTATCTGCTAATATTTGTGGGACTGCATTATCCCGTTGTTCACCTGAGCACCGACGTTGGCCAGCATCTCCGACTTCGGTCCATTCATCTACACGTCGAAATCATGGTGGACGACCTGGTTACGAACGTTGTAACCGGGAACTGTTCGCACGATGCAATAATCGTTCCAGCAGGAGATCACAGGAGGAAAGCATTAGCACTTTTTGATTCCGTTCGCGACGATGAAAACGGCAGTGACACACTACTTTTCTAGAAATTCGAATTTCATTACACAACTTCTTTATAAGTAGCTTGATCTTTTACAGTAAACTTATGTTTATGACTTCACAACACTTTTTTTCCTTCTAGGTTGCTGTGATACTTAAGTGCTTGTCAAGTTTTTTTTTCAAACCTACTTTGATGAATAATGACTTTTCCCCAACCTATTCAATTATTGGCCGTCAATTAAAAGGGCCTATCAGCGTTTGCAAACAAAACTTTGTTAGCCCTTTCCTTACAAAGCGTAGGCCGCCCACGCAAATCAACAGCATCATCGTGTAGGGGAAAGTTCAGAATTCAGAAACCAGTTTCTGATTGCCTGATTCGACAGATGTATTGTCCCTCCCCATGGACATTAGAGTGATTCAAAATTTGAAATTTTCGCTCCACAATACTTAAACGATTCCAAACGGATCCTGACTAACCTCTCAAAACTTGAACCCATTTGGTGAGAAACTGATATGGCACAAACCGTTTGAAGTTTGTATGGGAATTACTATGGTAAAACCAAGATTTTTGTTCATGTCTATCTAATAATTCACCATATCGGTCTGCTTCAAAAACTTTGAAATGTACTTTTAGGAAATTTTCCCAACTACAACTTTGCAAAAGACCACTTTTTGATTAAATGCAAGAATCGAAAGTTATCAATGGTTCAATGCGCTGATGTCTTATGATCATGCGCAATCAACTGCTCAGCAGGCAACATTGGTGTTTCTGGGGCGTTGAATAGAACACAAAAATCATGTTGTTACATTGCAAAATACAGTGTTGCCTACAGAGCAGCTGCTTGATCATGTCATAAGTTTACCAATCTCTTAAATAATTAATAACTTTTTCCTGTCTCGTTTTACATAGAAACGATCTTCAGCAAAGTTGTAGCTGAAAATTTTTTCTATAAGAATGGCTATCGGACTGTTTCGCAGCTCAATATGGAAAAAGACTAGAAGGCAATGAACAAAAAGTTAAGATTTCCCATAGTAATTTACATGTAAACTTCAAATGGCTTGTGCGAAGGTTGTTTCTAACCAAATGAGTTGTAATTTTGGGAGGCTAATCAGGACCAGATTTGAAACCATTTAAGCACTGTGGAGCGAAAAAGTCAATTTTTGCATCAGTCTAATGGACATGGAGGTTTACGGTACTGAAGCAAAGGGTTATGTTTAATTTCTTTATATTTGCAACGATGATGATTTCCTATAGTGACACATATCACCTTCTTAATGCTTCAGTATGCCTCAAACGATTAATTCTTGGTTGTTAATAGAACTTCCTTGATGAAATCCGCTGCTTCTGCAATGCAAATCGGTTGCAATTCTGATTACAATATCATATTTGTTCTGTATACAGAGGAACTGGGAGGGCTTATTAGAAACTTCTCACCAATAAAGTAATGATCTTTTAGTTAATTTTGCATATAATTTTATTAATATTTTATTTTATGTAAGCGTATTATTTTTGTTACAGTCAATTAGTATTAGCATAGGATACAAGAGATTTAATATTACTTGCTCGTTTTTGCGTAAAATAATCAATATTTATTTTATTTGATCTGAAAATTCAAGACCAACAATTGAAAAGGCCTCAACTCCATTTTGTAAAAAAAACCTTGTAAGGCCAATTTGTCGTGAACCGAAGTCCACCAACGAAAATCAACAAAATGAACAGTTAGGGGAAATTCTCCTCTACCCGATTGTGTTATAGGATTGTGAATGTAGGTTTCTGTTCGCAAGAAAATGGCCTTACAAGGTTTGTTTACAAAATGGAGTTGAGGCATTTTCAATTGTTGGTCTTGAATTATCCCAGTTTGGTTAGAAGTTTCGAAGCTAACCCATGTAGCATTTCTTGTTTTATTGCACTCTATTAGTGGTTATTGAGATCAATTTCATAAAACCGCCAATAAAATTAATAGCTCCAGCACAACCTTTTGATAACCGCTATAAGATCGTCATACAGCTTAGTGGACCACTCTTGATAAGGTTTATAAAGCATGTTTGAGAATCACAATAAAGCTGTCTTAAAACCTTTTGTCAGGAAGCCTCATACTCTACAAAAGGTTCTCATAGCCTCTATAAGAGTAATATTGTATCCAAGCAGTTTTATTACGCTTTGGTGAAAATCAGCCAATTTAATTTGTATTGGCTTCAAAGCAACCGCCATAAATTAGCTTGTTGTTGTTCTGTTCTGCGAAACTTTTTTTTTGCATATGGAAATCTTTAGCGGTAAAAATAGGTTTGAGTGTTGGTGTCAAGATCACCATGCAATCAATTTTGTTTCATGGCGACATTAGTGAAAATCTTAAAGAAAATATACGACTTTTTAGAAGTTCCAAAACATATGCGCTTGAAATGTTATCGTGTATATTGGGATAATATGAGCGTTAAATAAATGCGCCTCCAAAATAATTCAAGTTAACAAAAAAGATTGTTTCAGAAATCAAATGAATTTGATGGAATCACCTTAATTTTACAGAAAATAGATCTCAATACATAAATTCATACCAATGCACACTGGAAATCATTCCGGATCTCTTATTTAGCCATTATTTTATTGAAATTTCTTTAACCTGGAAATTTCAGGGTTACATCTTCCTTATTGGGAGCTGAGGAGACATAGAGCTGCATCATATTGTATGTAAATTAATTATTATTTTCATTGCGGAATACCAGTTTTTTTTACCCATATAAATGTATTTTCATTATTACGTATTTTAATGTTCTGATATATTTCATTTCTCCATTACATATGTTTACTATATATATAAATAAATACTGGGTTGGGAGGGAGCATCAGGGTATCATTTGACCTGGAACTGGACGATTGGAGTGGTATGACAACCGGAGTCTAGGAGGGAATAAACGCTATCATTTTCTTTATCCTACCGATTCGATTGTGATGGTGTGAATTCTACTCCAACAGTTTCATGGAGATTGACGCGCCCTTCTTAACAAACCATCCTGTAGGAAGCTTAATAAGTATTGCGAATTGCGTTATTCGATTTGTTGGATCGTATCGTTGGAAGGAGATTCTTAAATTCCCGTGGATTTCGCGTAAGTGCCTCTGCTTACGGGTCCACCCCACCGTTTTTGGCCCTTCATACAGCGATATTGTGAATTCAGATCGGTAGCTCAAATTGATCTTGCTATTAAGTGGAGCTGCATACAAGACAAGATCTTCGAAGGGATGGTGGCTACCTTACATACATACATACATACATACATTATTTTATTGAAATTTCTTGGATTTTATTCCAAGGCTAATGGCATTTTCATAATGACAATATGGTGACAGAGGACAGCAGGCAAGAAAAACACCAAGCGCAATTTCTTAAAATGTCTAATGCTTACATTGCACACTGGGTCAGGAATGCAACCTAGCGGAGCAAAATTAATAACTCCGAAACGAAGCATTTCCGCGACTTGGTGTCTTCGGCAAAATTTCTCGTCATAATAAGGACCATCTATTGACATAAACAAATAGTTCAAAACTCTTCCGCAAAGATGGTGCCACAATGTAACTTCTCTCTCTGACGTTTTGGAGACTTGATGTCTTGGGCAAAGTTGTTTATCTTGACAAAATGAACAGCTCTTTCAAAGACGTTACATTTCCACTGTCTACTGGTTCCAAGTTATATGGAGTTAAAGAAAAAAATGTCGAAAATATAGTTTTTTTTTCTGTTTCGGTTTTTTTGCTTACAGCTTTATAATGTTATATTTTTCTCTTATGCAAATACATTAAATAAATAGCTTTTGTGAAGAAACATACTGAATTAAGCTTCAAATTTCAAAGACATTGTTGAAAAAACGAGAAAAAAAAACACAATTTTGACATTTTCAGCATAAGTTAAGCAATACTCGATAAACAAAATATCAAAATTTGAGAGAGGTATATTTTCATGTTTTTTTTTAGATTTCTTCAGTGGAACATGATTTTTTTCTATAACTTTTTTTAATGCATTGAATTTGTGTTTCGAAGACTTCACGACTTTGTCAAAGTTGGTTATCTTGATAAAATAAACAACTTTTCTTAATACGTTAAAACTTCACAGCCTACGGTTTTCGAGTTATGTGAAATAACAGAAAAAATGTGAAAATAAGTGTTTTAATTTTAAATATATTGTTTAAATGAATATACCTCGAAAACAGTAGGCTGTGAAGTTTTAACGTCTTAAGAAGAGTTATTTATTTTATCAAGATAAACAATTTTGCCAAAGTCGTCAAGTCTTCAAAACGCCATTTCAATGCATTAAAAAAGTTATAGAAAAAAAATAATGTTCCATTAAAATGAAGAAATCTACAAAACACCAAAATATACCTCTCTCAAATTTTGATATTTTGTTTATCGAGTATTGCTTAATTTTTGCTGAAAATGTCAGGTTGCGATTTTTTGCGCTTTAGGAGATATTAATGTTCAAAAATTGTGTTTTTTTTCTCGTTTTTTCAACAATATCTTTGAAATTTGAAGCTTAATCCAGTATGTTTCTTCACAAAAGCTATTTATTTAATGTATTTGCAAAAGAGAAAAATATAACATTATAAAGCTGTTAGCAAAAAAACCGAAACAGAAAAAAAAACCATATTTTCGACATTTTTTTATTTAACTCCATATAACTTGGAACCAGTAGACTGTGGAAATTTTACGTTTTTGAAAGAGCTGTTCATTTTGTCAAAATAAACAACTTTGCCGAAGACATCAAGTTTCCAAAACGTCAGAGAAAGAAGTTAGATTGTGACACCATATTTGCGGAAGAGTTTTGAACTATTTGTTTATGCCAATAGATGGTCCTTATTATGACGAGAAATTTTGCCGAAGACACCAAGTCGCGGAAATGCTTCGTTTCGGAGTTATTAATTTTGCTCCACTAGGTTGCATTCCTGGCCCAGTGTGCATGGGATGAAAGCAGAACAGAAAAGCATAATGCATGATTTTATTACGAGAACTATTTTTTTTTACAAGAGCAATTCAAGCTGAACTTTACATTAGGTCCTAAGTAACATTGATCGATTCTATTCGTCGACTTTCTCTTTCGTTAATAACTTATTCACAGAACCGTTTCTTGATGTGTTTGTCGTATTGGATGCTAGATAAAAGCTTCTTTTATCGATTTATGTGCTGAAAATACCTGGGAATGTCTTTACATGACCATGGGGATGCAAAGAGAAAGTCAACGAAGATAATCTGTCAATGTTACTTAGGACCTAATGCAGTGTTCAGCTTGAATTCATTTTTTTATTTGAGGGCAAATGTATATTCCTATTCTACGGGTGCAACCGATGAATTTTACAAATATTTGGAAAAGTTTTGAATGGTACATTAACCTTTATGAAAAGTTATGCGTGATTTCAACCTTTTTGTCCTAGGATTGTCACCATTCCATGTATTTCGACCAAGATTCGACAGTGTCACCCCATGTATATGCGAGCGAGAACGGAAGAATTATAGAGATTGCTGACGTTTTTCTTACTCACTACGTCGCGTATACGTATACACGAAATGTTTTCATGCTCATGCTAAAGGCCGGCGCACAATAGATACGTTTTCAGGTTTTTTGACAGTTAGCCCATGCATTATCTGTCAAAAAACCCGAAAACGTATCTATTGTGCGCCGGCCTTAACAATTTTGTTGATTTTCTTTGCGCTCCGCTTGGAAGTACCGGAAAGTTTTTATTCTTTTCTATGTTGTAAAAATAAACCACCTATTTACATTTCTGACAAGTTGCAACTGAATGCTTATAATTGTTTTAAAATAACTGTTTCATGGCCAACTAGTTTTATTGCGCTTACTTATAAAGCAACGAAAGGATTTATTTTTTGGTTTTATAAGGGCAATTCATATTACTTTATTGTATACTTCAAAGCAATCATAAAACCTTTCATAAGTGAAAATAGCATAAGCATCAGTTGGTTTTTTAATTAGCTTTATAGGGGTTTTGTAGATAGCTATAAGAATGTTTCATGACCGTGATAAAGCTGCAGCTGCAATAAAACCTTTATAAATTTTGAATATAGCCAAGCAGCTCTAGATTTGTTACTTGATGCATGTTCACAGGCCAATAGAAAGATAGGCAGAAAAAGTGTATCATGAAGAATGGTTGCATGCAGGGTTGCTTCCACTCACTTGCTATAGATGAGTGATTTTCGGAGTTTTGAATTCGTTAGATGTTGTAATAGAGATTTGTGTTGTTGGATGCGGGAGGAGATTGGAGGGCAGGTGTTTGACGCATAGAGCCTGTAAATTTCGCTTTCAGAGTGTCACAGTCAGCGGTTTTATGATTTGTGAGCGCTCGCAATTCGTAGAATCGTTGATTGTGGCTGCAAGTGGATTTGACAGGTTTTGTGTGTCGGACGCTTGCTTTTTGGCCTCTTCTCGTGTCTAAAATGTGTAGAATATCATTATAGCGTCTAATGGTTTTGAGATTCCTGGTTGCGTGAAATATATTTGTGAGAATATCTTTTTGAGATTTTAACTGTCACGTGTTGTTTGTAGTTTATATTTTATTTCTTTCATGAGATCATCGTAAATAATAGGTATTCAATAATAGATAGTTCATCCATATATTCGTACTTTGACGCGAAGCGCTGTGGATTATGAGATGCTCGATGACCCTGGAGGGATCGATTTTGCTTACTGGGCAGAAAATCATGAATTTAACCCCAAGCTCTCCCACAGCACAATAAATCGCCATCATCATTTGTATATTTGATATTGAACACTAACCTTGGAAACTACTTGCATATCAAGCGAAAACGTAGTCCTGTATTGTCGCGAAGCGTTATGGTTCTGAGATGCTCGATGACCCTGGAGGGATCGTTTTTGCTTACTGAGCAGAAAATCATGGGTTTAATCCCAAGCTCTCCGTCATGACTCTTAAAATTCATGATCACTAAACAAAATGAATATGTTCTTTCGATAGCCGGCTATCGAGAGATTAAATAAACAACAAATAAACAATACATACTTTTGGTTGCATCGTCAATTTGAGGTGAATCCTAACCGAATACCTTATCCAACCCTTCAACTCCGAGAACATATGTAGGTAACTGAACGATCGGCGAAGCGTTCATTTAACCAGCGATTGAGTGTGTGAATAATACCATAGAGGTAACTGTAAAACCAGAAGGTCCCGAAGAAACGTACTCAACTTTTTGGCTCAGCTCTGGTACTCCCTTCGGTCCCAAGCTAATCGATGCACCCCTAGAAACATAGGAAAATCCACGAACCCCTCATTTTATCTGTCAAACTTTCATAGCGAATCAAAACAAACATAGTGCAGTACTGGAATTTATACTAGAATGGGGTACGTAAATCGATTTGCTTGGGACCAATAGGCTAGTCAAGTAGTGAGCCAATTTAAAATCGTTAGTTTCGTATTGATTGTTGATAATACGACACAGCAGATATCAAAAACAAAATCAATCAACGCAGAGAGAAATTCAAAGGTTTTCGCAATTATTATCATTTGTCAATATCCATGATACATACTATCCGTCGGTCATTTATCATTGCCAAAAGCACATACATTAATCAACATGCTATACGAGTTGGCAAATTTACAGCAAAAAAATAATTTTAATATCACATCAAAGTGGATGCGCTTCAATCGTGTCGAAAATATTGTGTAATATTACTTGCCAAAAAGGACAAAATTATCATTAATACAGTGCATGAACTGAAATTACGGTGCTTTTACTGCATTTGTTTATTTTTGTAGTCATAAAAATTACATTAGATTTTAGACATGATTGAAGTGTATCCTCTTGGATGTAATATTAAAATTTATTTTTTGCTGTGTTGGCTATGTCTGATCCTTGGACGCGAAAGAATGTAAATATAGAAGTATCGGAAAATTGTCTACTAAACGCGCCGTTTAGTACAGTAGAAAACGCAAGGAGAAAACTGCTCAAATTTTTATTTCGAGGTTACGTATCTGGTGTTAGCGGCACCGGTGGTGTAACGGGAAGCATGATTGCCTCCACCCCAAAAAGCCTGGCTTTAGTCCCAGTCAGCGCCACCAGGATTTTCAGAGGCATTCACACTTAGAAATTATCGCCGACTTCGGTAATTTTGACCGAAATCTGAACAGCTGAACTGTTTGGTAAAATTTGTGCAATTCAATTGCTTTTCAGTTACTTTGAAACTAAATCTTCACTGAAATGACAAGATTTGATCATTTAAACAAGGTTGAACCTTTTTCAAATTGTTTTTTTTTTAATTCAATGGATTTTAAAATGAAGGTCAAAGTTTTACCAAATGTTCATCTGTTCTGATTTCGGTAAAATTTACCAAACATAAAATGAAAATCTGAAGGGAAGTAAAGCTCTTGGTCCCCGGTTCATGAGTTGATGGGTCGATAGGTAGGGTCCAGGTGTGTGGAAGCTGCGTTCCTGGCGTCGGTAGCATTGGTTTTCAGTACGGAAAACAAGATCAAACGAAAACAAACCAAAGAAAGAAAAAAACGTGCCTGGTGTCGGTCTCAACGTGTCATTAATTTTTTTTACAAGATGGGTTTTTTTTAAGGAGAAAGTTGCTTTGGGTCAAATGAAACGGCATCAACGAGAATGCCATGAATCACAGCCGGTGGAAACACCGTCACCAACGCACCCGAGACACACATCTTGTGGTGATAATTGAGATGGTGGTGAAATAAGCGACAGTGATAGTAGTGAATATTTCTGTGAGAAGGAAGATGACACAGTAGATGAACTATCCAACGAAATTGATGACAACCGCTAAGTTTCCGGTGTGTATTTTTACTCTTAATTTTCTTGCATTTTTCTATTGAAGTAATGAAATTGAGTTGTTAGCGGAATGCTTAAATAAAACAGCAAAAAGGGTTATCTTTCATTTAATTCCACTTAATTAATTTTGGTATCCATGACAGATACGTATTTCGACTACAATGTGCAGTCTTCATCAGTGTCATTCCCACTAAAGAACTTATCAAAATCTAACCCCCTTAAGTACTCATCCCCTAGGTAAAAAAAATCAAGATCACAGGTATAAAAATGAAACTACAATCTGTTAAATTGGAACCTACCTTACTAATAAAAACCAAAAATTTAAGTAAACTAAAAGAGAAAAATCTATACAACTCTTTTAAAAGGAAAATCCCAAAGGCTTGGTAGTCATCATAATGAAGTAATGAAATTGGGTTGTTAGCGGAATGCTTAAATAAAACAGCAAAAAGGTAATCACTGAAAATTTCAGTTGCAGTGTATCAAACAAAATTCTGTTTAGGCTCCGAAAATGGATCCAAACGAAGTGCAAAGGACTCCAAAAATCGGCAAAGTGATCGAACATTGACTGAAATTGTGACAGAATACGTCGAACGTGATGGTTCAAAGGGCAAATGCATAATTGACCCCAGCATTAACTGTAAGTACGAGCAAGCGAGTTATGATCCGGGGAATTTTATCCGGAATGTTCGTGCCAAGCATTCAAAAAAAGCGCTAGAAATTGGCATAATGAAGGCAGAAGACGTAGTCACCGAAAAGCCCATCATTGTTCCGAAGAGGCCAATAGTCATTGATCAGCAGCTGTTCATTGATTCCGTAATTAAGATTGTTTCACTGCACAATTTTTCCCTGGCAAGCCTAGAATGGGAAGGCTTAAAGGAATTGTTTGATCCAATTGCTGAGGCTACCGGGTTAACATTAAATCGTTCGAACACTAAAACATACCTAAGATCCGCTGCACAGAAAATTCGAAGTGCCATTTCAAACGAAATGATGAATCATTTGAAAGTTGATTCCGCATCGAAACATCATCGCCACGTATTGGAAATAAATGCTCAGTATGTCCTGTGGGATAAGGTTGTCATTCGGGCATTGGGAGAGTTTGTTTAGATTTTTTTTTTAAATATTAGACTCAATAAAGACACTTTTGTACCTTGATTTGGCTTGATTGAGGTTAAGGAAAGACAGAAAGCGGAATGTTTAAAAACGAAGATCATGTCACATCTGTCTAGCTCATTCCAATATTTAACTTAAAGTGTTTTTCTTATTATTAAATTTCCGACGACAAGTAATTCTACTGGGAGATTATACTCAATCCCACGGATCAAATTTCATGCCACCTCAAATGAGAAAACTAAAAACGCGCCTAGTGAGCGGATGAACAAAATAATGAGTGAAATTTCATGCAGGGATAATTTACTCTTGATATGAGTTCACCAGTTGCATACAAGTAAATTGGGATAGTGCGTGTCGTTTCGAATAGTAACAGTGAACATTTGTAGCATTTGAACTTCATGCTACATTAATTTAATATCTAATTAGATCTACAATGTACAATCTCAGGATGATTACGATGACCAGGACACACAACCGGGAACAAATGAGTTACAAAATAAACTATGTTTGATCCGTTGCGCTGTACAAACGGTGCAGCTCGCTATATTGGAGGTAGTTAATAAGTTTAAAGAGTCCGTCAAGAAGATTACTGCAACTGCTAATAGGTATCGGAACATACAATACAAGGCTAACTTTGAGTTTCATGGCACCTCATTTCCCCCCATATGAGGTCAAACTCGATGGGAAGTTTCGTTAATCAACAAAACTGGTTTCCAGAACTTGGTAAATTTTTATACAGTCATCGATCCATTTACGTGGTTTGTTTGATTCAAGTCAACGATACTTTTATTTAATTTTCGTTTACGGAGGATTTAAAAAATAATAAAAAATCAGTTTCCCTATCTATTCGATTTGAAACTAGTAGAACATTCATATTCGTCCAAACGCAACAGAATTTATTAACATTTTCTCAAACCAAACACTTAAACAAACAAGTATAATAATATTGACCGAGGCCCATATTTGTATGTAAACTAATAATGACGTTTTAAGTAAAATATGTGACCATGGCTAACCAGAAACCCTGTGAGGTAATACCATGCGGCATTCGGACTTTGCCATCAGCGCGAAGTATTTTTAGTCCTCTGGTACTGGTGCATACTGGTACATATTAAGAATAAATAAATGTGTTATTAGTGTTATCAAACAAATCTAGTTTCCTCAAAGAAGTTTGATATTCAACATTAAGTGTTCAATTTAGGATTAGGAAATGCGGCCTAATTTAATTTATGAATGCTACCCGGTTCCCAAAATATGTGCACTTATTACAAACCATTTTCAGAAAGCTATCAAATAACATGTAACAGTTTAAATGTCAAGTAAATCCTCTCCCATAGTAGCTCAGATGTTTAAAAAAATAAATGGTGAATAGATTATAATTTTCACAAATTTAAAATCACGTTTTCCCAATTCCTAATCTTTTGCATTAAACTTTTTTATAGACTTATCGAGTCATTGGGAGTTCATCACTAATTATGAACAAGCCTTCAAGCCACTTTATCTGGCTACAAATAAAATGCTGGCAGCGCAATAGGTGATTTTTACATACAGTGGCTAATGGCGACTATTGAAGTCCGCAAAATGCGATCAAATCCATTCACCTCCCAGCTAACATGTAGCTTGACAAACCGTTTGGACAACTTACGATCGTCTACGGCCTTTAAAGTAGCTCTCTACATAGACCCTATATTTATTTATCTTAATTTCAGGATATTCGATTCAGATGAAAAAGTTCAACTTCAGGCAATTATTATTAATAAACATTTTGACTGCCTGGAATCAATATCTTATAGTAATTCATCAATATACTTAAACATATCTACTACATTCCAGGAATTTACCATGTAAACGTGGAAACGGATTTGTGCACTCAATCCCTCTACCTCCACTACATCAAACAATGGCAGTGTTCCATCGGTGGAAAACGATGAATTCGATGACTTCATCACAGAGCTGTTTGGTTGTTCTCTTCAATCCGACATATCTACGAAGACCTCAACGATAAAAAAACTGATAACAATTCGCAATGGATGTTGAGCCACGACGGCAATACAACTTCGATGTTTGACAGCTCTGGTTACAGCGTGAACAGACGCATCCTAAACTACACGCAGTGGGCATGGTATTATTGGCAACACCATCGAACCTTAACTTATCGGTGGAGAGAGCCTTCTGCGCTTTTTTCTTTGATATTAACGGATCATCGTACAGGACTGAAGGGTGGCTGATATCCTCATTATTAAACTAAACCGAGAGTTTTATTATACAGTTTTACCAAATCTGCTCCAAAGCAATGAAACCGATGTGTTAACTGGGTCAATCTTATAGCTTTGCTTTTTATTTGTTTTGTTCTGATTGTGACCTATGGAAAACTTCATGTACGCTTGTTGTTGTTTAAGTTTTGTTTGAATTGGTTAAAATTTTTATCTTTATATGCAGTTTCAGCTTTTTCTCGGTGGAGTTTCAACCAATCGATTTTATACAAGTGATTAGTTCACAATTGACACTGCTCACAAGCAAAAAATTGTCGAAAACTCGAAGCGGGTCGAAAACCCACTGAGAGAAAGCGGTGGGTACACCTCAATGAGTGCCATCTTATTGGGGGAAGCCTGTACTTTCATTTTGAAAAACTAGTTAAGGTGTTCCTCAGCTGGTGATTACAGAAAACGGGACACAGTTTGTCTACGAAGAGATGAAAAAAAAAAAAACATTAATTTCACTCACCCAACTTCTGCTCTTCATCACCAACAGGCGAATGTCAAGGCTGAAGCCATACTCATTGGAGGAACATTCTGAACAGGTTTGGATGTACCCCGGCATAGAGATTTTTCACGCCGTAACTGATGCGGGGTTTCCTTTCTTTAAAAAAAGTACGTTCCTCGTGATGTTCCTAACATTCCAGACACAATCCTAGAGAACAAGCAAGGAAATTCAAATAGAATTTTGACCATGGATCTCAGGAACTACCTGTTACTACAATTTAAGACTCCAGTCCGTTAATTATGATGTTCAAACAGCTCCTGGGAGCGAATGGCAGCTTAAAAGTCATCATCAAAGTCAAAGCCATCTGTGATCTTTCATTCAGAATCAATAGTTTCAGGAGCGCCCATCGTACCGCGTGTCGAGCCACGTGGTGAACAAGGCGATATCAATAGAAATTAAAGTGTTTCGTAATGTAATTATGATTTTTCGTTTATATGTATAGATGTGCCCCACCATGATTGAAATGATTCATCACCTGTTCAAAGAAGTATTTAGATGCCACGATCGGCCAATTCCACTAGCTTGCAACCAACTGGACGGGATTACTAGAAACATTGGATGTAGGTATATGGTGAAACCTTTCCATTATTAACATTTTATGTACTTTTGAATAGATGACATATTATAATCTGTTAACTGTATTGCTTCCATTTGAATAATGATTTATTGTTGACATTTGTAATTGATTATGATTCAAGTTGAAAAGAGGTTTTTCCCACGCGAGAAGAGGTAGTAAAATTGTTTTCACTCCCGCGGGTTTTCCCTTCAATTAATAAAAAAAAATGATAAAACGCATCATAATTCCGTCCTTTTAATTAGCTATGGGTGTTACAAAGATGGTGAGTTCAGCAACCTTATCTTCCAACAGACGCTCTGGACAGCAATTTGAAGATTTATTAAAAAAATCTACATTTACCTGCAACACTGACTGGGTGTATCCTATGGCTTACCTTCCCTGCTAACATCATTCCTAAATTCCCGAAACATTTATGAGGGGTCGTAGAGTTCTCTGCATCTCTCTTAAGTAAATGTTGGACTAAAATACCTTTCCCTACCAGTTGTAAGGATGTGGCTAGGACAATCCTTAACTGTTGGAGCGAGATATGTCTTTATCTGGGAGAGAGTTATTATTTCCTACTTACTATCTGTCCAGTAATAGATATCCGTCTTGCTCTTAATAGTTTTGAACTCGTACCACCTACGTTATTGTGCAACTTGTTCGATGCTAATGCTAATACTAATGCTAAACACATTTCCCAAGATGTATGGATTTGACATCTTATGATGAACCATATGCCTTTTCAGGAAGTTGTGAACTTGTGCCCAATCTCATAATAACAATCAATTATAAGCTTAATTATATTTTCTTTCTTTTTATTATTATATTTTAACCGTCATCCAAAATTTAAGTATTAATTATTTGTCCATCTTTCCTTAGTATGAATATTAATATTAATTTTGTAATGTTTTGAATACATGCGCTTCTTTTAAAGGATACTTTATCTACTAGAAGGGCATAAATTGTTTTGTTCGTAATAGTATCTTCTTATTGTAGAATTGTAAATTAAAATATGCTCAGCCATTTTATATGTAGTGTTTTGTTGTATTTATGATGTTGCCTATGGCTGAGTTTTTGAGTGTCCACTACCAGGGGATCAAAATGGAGCTTTTTTGTGTAGGGGAGAGTGGGGGTACTAAAAAAATAAATAAAGAAGCAGTGTTAGATTTCTAACAATATACGGTACCGTACCGTAAAGGAAGGTAAATAAATTTTAAAGTCATATATAGTAGCATCACTTCGTTTTTGGGTTCATATCCGTTCGAAAAAGAGAGGTTAAATGTGGGTTGTGCTTAGTAGAACGGAAATTTGATCAAAAACCCTATTACCAATTGGAGTTACCAGATGCTCAAGAACCGAAATCTATTATCGACACCAAGCACATATCTTAAAATTGAGTGTCCGTGGCAAGCTTATGGAGGAGTCTTGTCACTACGTTTGTGGAATCTCGTTGCAAATACGCTGTTAAGGGAACTCGCTAACAGTGGCTTTCCTACCTATGGTCGTGTTGACGACTATCTCATTCTGGTAGTTAGTTTGTACATAAGCACTTTATGTGATGTAGTTCAGAACGCTCTTACCGTAGTTAAACGTTGCACCAATATGGTGAGTCTTTTCTAATTTGAACAAAACATCTATTGTCTTATTTTCTGAGTCTTCTGGCTCTGATACCGATGTGAGTAGTCAAGTCAAATTGAATTCAGAGTTAAAAAGCCATTGCCTTTGGGAAAACCTTGTGAATAAAACTTAAGTACATAAAATGGATTTAAACAACTGTTTTGCGACCAATACTGGCTGTAGATGTCTGTGGTGAGAGAAAGGAGAGCTAAGAAAAGTTCAGACAAAATTGAGCTATCTGCAATGAATGTACTTCATGGCTTTGTCTGGAGCGTTATTTACAACTCCTACTGCCGCACTCGAAGCTTTATTCGATATGGCACGGCTACACATATACATTACCCGTCATAAGTATGGAGTTACATAAATGCCCCGTAACGTGGGTAGATCACCTTTTCATGGTACGTTACGAGATGTAAGATTTACCACCGATTCCTAGTCCTGACCTAGTACCACGCATTATTGGTGTCATTATTTAATGTTGTTGCTAAGGAATCAAATTTCAACTGACAAAGGGGAACATTGGAGGGTGCTCTCACTCTTCGAAGGGTATAAATAGCGAGACCTTTCAAATAGTCTCGTTTCCTTGCGATGACGGAAAAATATGACAACAGTATCAAAAATGAATACTTCATCGTTTCTCAATAGTGATGGAGTATTACGACATGCACTAAACTAAGGACACGGGATATACTATAATAGATCAAATTACTGGTCGCAGTGGTTTCAAGTTCCGAACAAAGGAAAAAAAACATAGAGACGCATAGAAAAGAATTGTTAAACTCATTGGAATATTTCATGAACCCCCAACAAGTTTAGCCTAACCTGAAAATGTTGAAAAAGCTAAAAAACATGCTGAATACGCTTGGAGACGATAAAATTTGCGCCTTTGGAACTTGAAAAATAAAAACTGATTCACTCTAGAAAAACTTGAAATCATTTTGGAAAGTACTGAATCACTTCATAAAAAAACCGGATTCACTTCGGAAAGATCTGAATCACTACAGAGCAAAAAAAAGTTCCCAAAACTACCAGTAAGGCACCAAATCAAATCCTAAAAATTTTAAGACGCAACTTCAACAAACCTAAGCTGAGTTTTTAATAAATTCTCAGCACTTCTAACAAAAGCTTTGAGCTTCCTCAATTTTGGCAAAAC
The DNA here is from genome assembly GCF_037179485.1 of Ochlerotatus camptorhynchus. Classification (NCBI taxonomy): domain Eukaryota; kingdom Metazoa; phylum Arthropoda; class Insecta; order Diptera; family Culicidae; genus Ochlerotatus; species Ochlerotatus camptorhynchus. The sequence continues at coordinate 2,085,072 of NW_027040943.1, forward strand.
TTCTATGAAGTCCCTTCAATTAGTGTCGGTCATTGAGGCCTACTTTTTAGGCTATTGTGGCCTTTAGCCTACCGTGCTTTGAATGAATGGTGAACGAGGCGCCGCGTCAGAATGAGGCGCCGCGTCAAAACGAGGCGCCACGGCTCTAATATTGGCCTATTAATCTAAGATTGGGCCCATCGCTAAAAATCTGCTATTTATCAATTTGATCTACATGAACGCGTCATTGGGACGGTACTAATAAATATTTTTGGTCGCAATTGAAAATTTAGTCGATTGCTGAATTTATGTATGGGCCCAAATAAGGGGCATTTAGGCCGATATTACATCCATTTCCCCTATTTAGGATGTGTTACACGATGTTAAATTTCTACTGGTATTATCCAATGTATTTACGCCGGTACTTCTTCTTTTCTTTATTTAACGTCGGTCTCTAGTGCCAATCACCCACGGACATCGATTGCCATCTATTGACAGAAATCGAATGTGCAGGAAGGCTTCCACACCTGCGTAGGATATCGCACCCATTCAACACACATGGGCTGGGACAACGGCTTTACCAGACCAGAGATTTTTATGCCTCAGAAAAATCCCACCGACCTCGACTGGGATTAAACCCGGTATTTATTGCTGATGTTATTCGTCTAGCATATGTGCTCTCACCTCTTTTACCTTCATTGTCTGGGGAAGCGGAAGATCCGCACAAAAAGCAAATAACCGAATAACGAAATACAGGAGCTCTCCACCTCACAGCTCAGCTTCGGATCCGAATCATCGACCCAAATGATTCACTGGGAGCTGTTTATGATGACAGCTTTTGGACCCGTCCAGCTCTTCGGATCCGGATCTGAGCTGATGATCTAGAGCTGAAGTCGAGCATAGTGAGTGCAATTATGCTAGAGAATCAATAACAGCAATAAAATCTGTATGTAGACTGTATTGCATAGTATGATAAAAGGCGTAACATCTTGTGACACGATGTCAATCATATCATCACGTGTGATCACCTAGGTCTCTCGCAAACATTTTAAGTTTTACTCATATGTTGTTGGCACTTTTTGAGCGCATTGGTTTACGCGGTGGTTGTTGAGTGTTGTTGCATTAGTGGCGTTTTAAAAAGAAAAGTAGAGCCATGTTGTAAGCTACGGATTTACGGATTTATTGGATTAGACTAGTTTTAATCTTACATAGCTCTATTGGTTTAAGCGTCATCTTCTTATTCCTTTCCCGATTTTGAATTTGTATCAAAATGTCTATAATTTCAATGTGAGCTGAAGAGCGGTTCAAAAGAGTCGACTCCCCTTAGTGAGCTGGACGAATCTGATCCGCTCAGCCAAATGAGCTGTTTTACATACCTCTAGATACTTGTACTGCGTCATCTAAATGAACAAGTGCGAGCAGGATGGGTTCACATGAGTTCCACCTTGTAATTACTTTCAGTTACAATCCAGCTTTACACGTTATCGCTCAAATTGAAAAACACCACAAAACACTGTTGAACCACACACAAACAGACATAAACATTGAATATTTTTCAATATAAAACATTGTCGCTAAAACACTACCGTCATCTGTTGAGTATACTGTGATGGAAAGTACGCTGAACAGATTGTGGTATTGTGTAAACGTCAAACGCAAGGGAATTGACTATGCGTGCCACTGGTGGTGGTACTACCAACTAAAAACATTTTAATTGACCATTAAATGCGTGTTCGATAAACAACATGCGAGTGTTCTGACCGTCGGTGGTTGAACTTTTTTTATTAGTATTTCCAAAAAAAATGTTTGATTTTGAAAATTTATATTTCTTGCGTACATAATTTATTCATAAGAATGAACTAGTATCCCTTACCTCAGTCGGTAATGACGCAGCTACAAAGCAAGACTATGCTGGAAGTGGCTGGGTTCGATTCCCTGTCCAGTTTAGGATTTTTTCGGGTTGGAATATATCTCGACTTCCCTGGGTATAAAGTATGATTGTACTTGCCACACAATTGTACTAATGCAAAAATGGTATAGGCATCGAAAGCGGGGAAGTGCATCTATAGAACACTAAGTTGAGAGCACGCAATGAGCTAATATGCGATAAGCAATAAGCTTGAATGCGATTATGAAGAAGAATAAATATCGTTAAAAATAAAAAGTTTCACTAATTTACAAGATCTAATCGCAACTTAGTTGAGTAATCCCAGTTTATTCACAATTTTTCAACAATAATTACAGGTAATCCTTTCTATATTTCTTAAAATATCCTCTCCAAAGGCCCATTCGCTCTTTGCAAGGATTTCTTACCATTTCAGATCGCAGTTCAATATTCAATGCGTCAAGGTCGAAATTCACAGAATCTCTTTCTATGTGCCGAACGGGAGTCCATTTAAAAGGCAACAACTGATCATCTCTATCCGGCGTTGGATCACTGTACTTAGCAAAGTTTGTCCACATCCGCACCATTGTTTTCCTTATGTAGCACTCGTCACTCGTCTCTGCTAGTTGAGGTAGCATTTTAGACCTTGAATCAGTTGAACGTATAATTAAATGTTTGTGACAATGTTTTTTACCACTGCCTCTTACCTGAATAGATAGAAAATATCATCACCATGACTTGCTCCAGCAACATGACTTAAATTGAAAATTTTCTTAGAAAAACTCAGTCTTCCATCGTAGCAAAATCGATAGTGATATTGTTTTACATTAGGTTGGTATTTTGCTATCCACTCTGTGCTTACATTTGTGTTGGTGATAAAAATGTTATCCGATAAAACGTTGCACAATTCGTTGAGAGAGCTTTTGTCGATTTTCTTATTACCAAAGTAGAATTGCCGAATTTCTTTTCCAAGCGTCCGTTTTTCCAAATCTGGAAGGTTTCCCAAAAGTTGCGGAACAAGCCGATCTGATTCTTGATCGAATTCCTTCAAACGCTTCTGTATGAGCATTATTCCTAGAATCCCTTCACCATCAGTACATCCATTAATTAATGGCATCTTAATTGTGTCGAAAGATTTCAAAATTTTCTCTGGTGGTTCTGTGATGATGCTATCGTCAGAGAAGGCATCTTCTATTACGGGTCTGAAAAACATTTGTAGTGCTAGACGTTTCTCGTGTTCACTTCCCACTTCATTTTGATGCTTGATTAGCAAGTGCGCGGGTGCTTTGAGAAGGGTTTCTGAAAAGTTGATATTATTTTATAAGTGGACTTTTTCGATGAATATTTTATTTCATTTACTTACCCAGCACTTTGGAGTCATCATTTCCGTCGTATCCAAAATGTATTGCAAGTTTTCGCGCCTTGTCAGCTCCATCTTTTTGGAAGAACGATTCGGAGCATGCTACTCCACTTTGGCATATGACTTTGTGAAAATACTTTCTGGGAACAAATTATGTGTTTTGTTATTAACATTTTTGGTTTGTGTTGGGGACATCAGTTTGCCAGTTCCTAGGTTCTCAATATTGTTTCTTTAATCTGGATAATCGAACTAATTCAATGTTCTGTTTCGCACATATTTCTGTTTGTTCCAGAATCTTCAAACTTTCAACGAATGTATGTTTTTTTTAAAATAGAAGGCTATAAAACTTAAAGATCCAGTAAAAAAGGTTATCTGCCATTCCAGTTAATAAATTTTGGTATTTATGATCAGAGGTAAAAAATTAAACTACAACGTTCATTTTCATTCAATTTCAGTAAAACAACATTTTCCAAGGGTTAAGGAGCATTTTATCGACACAATATTACGTTTCAATTGCTGCCGATGTTAATTACTACACCAAGACCGTTTTCAAAACATTCAAATGCTATTCATGATTTTGTGAGACAAGAAAATAAAAAAAAAAGAAATCTGGAATTTTGAAGAACATTCATTGGATTTGATCAGAACTCACTGAAACTTGACATCCGTAAACAGAACATGGTATTCATAATATGGTATGCCCAAATGTAGACGTGTAGACCAATTGACTAATATTTTTTAATGTATTGTAGCCATCAGTGTAAAATATTTTAACAATTATAGAATCAATATTTTATGAGCAGTGTGCTCAACAAAAAGCTGTAATGCCTTCTACATGACGTGTGATGATTTCTATGTTTATGGATTTAAAATTTATGAGACAATTTTAGTTACCTTGAATTCGGTGACAAATAGTGCAAGTAAGCCGACATACTACCAGCACTTTCTCCAAAGACAGTCACATTGTCAGGATTCCCTCCAAAACTTACAATATTTTCTTTCACCCATTTGAAAACCAGTAACTAAAAAACAAATTTCATCATTTAACAATCATTAAATTGAATATTCATTCAACACTTACCTGATCTTTCAATCCTGCATTTCCCATTATTCCAGCACTAGGCAAACTGAGGAATCCCAATGGTCCAAGACGATAGTTCAACGTTACCACAACCACTCCTTCCTGAATCAAATAGGCAGGATCATATACGAAGCTATCTCCACTTCCGCCGATAAATCCTCCTCCATGGATCCACACCATAACGGGGTACTTGGGGTTCTTCTTCTCTTCAACAGGTAATCCTGGCGAGAATATGTTCATAAAGAGTCCTGTTTCTTTTCCTATGATAAATTTTCCCAGCGGTTGTATGCACATGCTTCGATCAACCAAACAGTCCACCACGGGTTTGTAAAACTTTTCAATCGGAACTGGTGGACGGAATCGAAGCTCCCCTACGGGTGGCTTGGCATAAGGGATCCCTTTGAAATAGTGATATGTCGATCCATTAGGTAACGTTGAGGTGACTCCACGAAGTTTTCCTTGACGAACTTCTACGATTGGTCGTTCTGGTGGTGGAAAAATCTTTATCATCTTATTTGAAACCATGAACTTTGTCAGTCCAACAAGCAACGTGAATATTGCTCGCATAAATTCGATCATCATTGTTATCTGAAATACCGAAGATAATCACGAAATTAATCACAGAAAAAAAAAACTTTAGAACTGCTTCCTCTTAACGTTTGATTAACACTGAATTTGACTTGTCTTGACGTAGGTACCTAAATGAAGGCCCAAGTAGTATTTTATTATGGTATGATAAGCAGCGAGCGGTGTTTGTTGTGATGGGTTGCGTGAATGAACTTTGATACGCATGCGCAATTTAATCGTTAACTATAGTTATATATGTACATATATGTACAGGTATTACGTTCACTAATAGTGTACGTAGTGTGTACTGCATACTGGCTAGCATCTCGCATTTACTTTAGTACCGTAATCCGGGGCCAGATTGATCACTTTTTATTGAGAATAATTACTCGTTTTTATTGTCTCTTAAATAAGGGTGTTCAAGCTTTTGTTGGTTCAATATGATACCAAATGAAACTCGTAGATCTACGATGTTTACGAACCGAAGTTAACAAAACAAATTTTCATTGTGGCAAAACGATACATATTTTGATACCAGTATTCCGAGGAACTTTTTTTTCCTTTATTCGGGACATACATAAATCCACTACGACCAGTTATTTGATCTATTGTGGTATACCCCATGTCCTTAGTTTAGTGCATGTCGTATTACTCCATCACTATTGAGCAAAGATGAAGTGTTCGGTTTTTGATAAAGTCCTCCTTTATTGCAAGGATCCGACTCTAATCCCACTCTTTATACCCTTCAGAGTGTTGGAACACCCTCCAATGGCACACTCCTTTGCCAGTAAAAAACAGATTCCTTGGCAACAACATCAAGCAATAACACCGATAATGGCCAAGCATCAGAATCCTAGTCCTAAACACTTCAAACTAGCGAGCAGTGCATAAATGATTAGGAATCACGTAGACAAAAAATAACTACCTAAATCTTTTTTTCCTTGTTTTAAAATCATCCTCGGTGGAAAAAGCCAAGTCTTGTCACTATCAACAATGCATAAAAAATACAAAGAACTAAGATTTTTTCCTTGATTTGTTTTCCGTCGATCTTGCTTTCCGTATTGAGTACCAATGCAACCGACGCCAGGGAGGCAGTCAGCACACCTGGACCCTACCTATCGACCCATCAACTCATGGAGCGGGGATAACGGCTTTACTTTCATTCGAAAGGAAGGCGTGATCAGAGATTTAATGCCTTAGAAAATCCCGGAGGCGCCGACTGGGACTGGGACTCACCACTACACCACCGGCACCGCTAAAAAAGGACTAAGATGTGTTCCTTTAATTACAAAACAATCCTGTTCCCCTTCTTTGAAGTAGTTCGGACTAGCCTTCGGTGGCAGATCTTAATGCCAGTAACGCACCTCGAAAAGATTATCTACCAGGTGTTAATGGGATTCCGTGGAACTTAAACCCTTAGCATTTTTTTTCTGATTTTGGTTATTTTTGTTAATTAAAATAAATCTGAAATGTAGGACAAAGCACGAATGACTTAAGAGTGTAAAGTGATCATAATAACAATAAAACCACAGACAAGCAGACATAACACATTGAATATTTCTTACTGTAAACCATCGTCGCTAAAACATTACCGCCATCTGTTGAGTACAATGTGTAACCGTCCGTCGAATTCGCTTGAAGAGAAGGTTTTTAAAATGCAGTAGCTTATGCGCCACTCTCGAGATCGAGAGACTACTGGTCGTGTTGAATTGTCCGACTATGCTCTAAAGAGCGAATATTGAGTCCTCAGGGGAGTCTTCGAACGGTTGATTCTTACGCCGACTGAGCATTCTAAAATTTAACAAAAAAAGTCACGTTTCCAGTCGGTCATACGCCGTTAAAGGTGTGAACGTACTAGGAGAACGAAAAGCTAGGTGAACGTAAACGAAAGTGAATCGAAGTGAACGGAAAGCTTTTACCTAGGGAATGGTCATAAATCAGAACAAAAGGTAATTTCATTTGAATGAACTTTAATTCATTTTAATTCATCTTTTCTAATTCGAGTTGAACTCTGTGTGTGTGGCGTGTAAATGTTTTAGTGTAATGGCCATTTTGATGACGTACCTGCGCAGGGTTTATGCTGACGTCACAGACAAACAGACGTAACTCTTTGAAAAACTTGTTCTTGAAAACATCGTATCTCAAAACATATAACCTCAGTAGCGACATCTCTCTGGCTTCTCGCGGAAAACAAGCTTGCTCGCTAACTCGTAAACAATATTGCATAAAAGTTCTATAGAATAGGGTAAATGTTGGCTTCGGCACCCATTGACTGTTTTCGGCAACCAAAATTTAAACGTTAATTTCACTATGTTTTCCCATCAACGCACTTCCCTGAATGTGTCCAAACGATTGTTTAGCCTTTCAGCTTCAATCTGATTATATTTGAACGATCGAGCAATCCAGTAATGCTACATTTTTCTTCAAATAAAGCATACGCACTACAAAATGAGGTTGATTTCGAGTTGCCGATAATAGAACAGCTGGTTAACACGCAGTTCTAATGGGATGGTTGCCGAAGTAAAAGAGACTGCCGACAATAGCCACACTCACCTGAGAAGTATGGAGCGTTGTAAAAACGCTTTCAAAACGTTTTGAAAAATTCTGTCGATTGGAATGGATAGAGAAGCAAGCAGCAGATGAATGTAAACAAACAGACACATCATATATGTGCGTGACGCTAAGAAAATGCTAGTAGAAGTGCAGACGCTGCTTAGATTGACGAGAATACGTAAATTCCCCTATATAGAAACGTCTAAGTTATCCGATGCCAGCGCTGCGGCGAGTAGTTCGCGGAACTGATAATATTCAAATCAACCGTTAAATGCATGAACGAAGATACACAATGAAGAGTTACGTCTGTTTGTCTGTGCTGACGTTGACTTCTCGGCAGGTACGGGAACGGTCGAGGGGTCCATCGAACCGCGGCGATGTTTTGCTGACAAGGTGGTGTAGGGTGGGTATTCACCAACCTCGGAGGGCTCGTATGCATTCAAAGAGGGCCGAACTAAAGGTGCGGAGGTGGCGCGGCTGGACGAAAGCTTTCGATTTCGAGGTTAGCAGGCCGTCCAGAGCAACCCAGAAATCCCGCAAGAAGGCCAACGCACCCCGCCGAGTGACCCTCGCGAACTACCACTACTCGATCACTACGGGACGAAATGAAACCTTCCCACAAGACCCCCAAGCACTCGGACGTTACCTTAAGATGATTGGAAACCGTTTAGTTACCGATCAAAGCGGTTCGAAACGAGCATACGAGCGATGGCGGTCAACACGTGAGTGTGTGGTGTCGTGACAGGAATCAAGCCTGTATATAAAGCGCTCGTTGGACGAACGCTGCTTGTCCAACGTGAATCACTAATTTTAGTACCAATAATTTAAAAGAAATCAATGTCTAAAATTACCTTTGTTATTTTCAATAAACTGCACACAGAGCAGGAAAATTGTGCCTTCTTGGCTTTGTTTCTACGAAACTTTAACTAAATAAAATTACAAAAAAAAGGATTAACCTTCACTTCACAACTTTACTAAATTTTTTAAGTCACACCTTAATTGAAACTAAAACGGAGATCACTGCGAAGAATTTTTCAATTAGACATCTGCTCACCAGCCGCTATGAACTTTAAGTGAACGAGAAGAATCCTAAATGCTACTAAAGACCTCGTTTTTTAGAGGAAATGACCAATGTCGACTGCTAATGACATTTGACATTTCTATCACATTCTAGAATGTTCGTTCGCCATCTTACATTTCGTTCGAAAAACAACATTATTCAATAACTTGGTAACCTAGTGTTGATATATATTTGAAGTTGCATTGGAAAAGAGGCATTGAAATTTAAATATTATACCATTTTATAGCAATTTATTAAATAAACGAACCATGTTATAAATTCAATATATTGCATTGGAGATGGATATACCTTTAATTGGAAACCTATCCTAAACAAATAAACCGCATTCATATGGAAAACTAATCGAAATAGATGAACAACGTTACAAATGTGGTGGGCACTACACTGAACAGATGGCGGTAGTGTTTAAATGTCAAACGCAAGTGAATTGACTATGCGCGCCACAGGTACTAGCAACTACGATACTTTTAAATTGTCCCTTAAATGCTTGTTCGATGAACAACTTTCGAGTGTTATGTCTGTTTGCCTGTGATAAAATATTCAATGTTAGTTATATCATGTTCGTATGACCACATTAGCCTCAGTTAGCTTAGGCAGTAATGGTTCGGTATTACCAAGCCGGAGCGGTTGGTTTGATTCTTGGCCCAGTCAAGGAAATCGTTCGGGTTGAAAATTTTATGGACTTCCCTGGGCATAGCTTGCCACACAATGTACAAATTCATGCATTAGTTGCATGGAAATCTGTCAATTGCTAATTGTGTAAGTGTATCTACAACACTAATAGCGAATTCGTTTATTATACAGCTCCAACCTAGATCGGTTATCAAGATTGGGTCTGCTTATTTTCTGATAAACGTTAGTTTGATCGTTTGATTTTAAAACCTACCACAGGTTGAGGTTCGCACTGATAAAAAGTTCAGTTTCGCACTGATAATAACAATATTCGCTATAAGTTGAGAGCCGTCAAACTGACGCATCACTTCAGATTGCAAAAAGCTCTCGTCGACGAGAGCTTTTTCCAATCTAAAGTGATGCCTCAAAGATTACCATTTTCAAATTTTTAATTACTCACTACACACTTAAAAATTATCGCCAACTTCGGTATTTTTTACCGAAATCTGAACAGCTGAACTGTTCGGTAATTAATGCAATTCAATTCAATTGCTTTTCAGCTACTTTGAAACTAAATCTCCACTAAAATGACAAGATTTGATCATTTAAACAAGGTTGAACATGTTTTTAAATTATTTTAAAATTCAATAGCCTTTAAAATGTAGGTCAAAGTTTCACCGAACGTTCAGCTGTTTTGATTTCGGTAAAGTTTACCGAACACGAAAACAAAATCTAGGTGTGTAGGTCACTTTCACCTAAAGGCCAGTGCCTTAATAAGACTTTTTGGAGTTGATTTCAGAAATGATAGTGCACTTCATACCGATGATTTTACTCCCGAAGTATCACCGATGATTAAAATGTCTTATTTATCATTTTTTCCTCTACGATATTTCAATGGGCACCTAACTGGAGCAAGGATGAAATCGAACAAACATGTGCAAGACACGACTGGACAGTTACTTTCCGACCATAGAAGCCGTTATCACCAGAATTTCGAAAACGTAAGTGGAGGTGGGTCAGCCACACACTACAAAGTGGCGGAAACGAAATCTGTAAGCAATCGCAGGATTGGAACCGGTAGGACATCGCAGCAAAGACATACCCAAGGTCTCATGGCGGCGGAGCAGCATATTTCTGATCTAAGTCAGATGGATCCAGATGCTGGAGCGCTAGGAAGCAACAACGATGAATTGCCCTCGGGGTTGCCGTCAGATGTGGACATCCAACAACACAGTTCTCCTCTTCGTGATCCGACTGTTTCCGTATTGGAAGAGATCGATAATTTGATGAGACCAAATGCTCTTCACGATTATGTGGATCAGCGCAAGGCGATGGACTTAATTGGTGATTTGCGAGTGAGACTGGAGCGTTGTCTAGAGCAATCGGAATCGACTTACCCTCAGTTTGCTGATTTACAACAACAGTTGGAAATCTGCAAGAATGAGATCCAAGGGATGCATTCGACCGTCCATCGTTTAGCGACGGTATCTTCATCCGACGCACAAGTAGGGGCACTGAATACGGAAGAGGTAGGTGGGAACTGAGATGAAATACTTGCGCAGCCAGACGCAGCGGAGGTAGGTGCCATCGCCAAACAGTACTCAAGTGTATTCCCATTTCCAACCATGCAATTTCCCCCACATGAGCAGCAGCGTTTCCCTCCCGCGCGCTCTAATATGATAAATAACAACCCCATGTTACAGACACAGACTAGCAAATGTACTTCCCCCAACTTACACCCACACAGCAACCCCCCCCCCCCCCCGCCTGCAGCCTTTAGTGCGTCAGCCTGTATTGCAGCAGCCTTTAGTGCATCAGTATGTATTGCAGCAGCCTCCAGTGGAGCAGCCCCCTGTGCAGCAGCCTCCGTTGCAGCAACCTCCTGTGCAGCAGCCTCCTGTGCAGCAGCCTCCGTTGCAGCAGCCTTCAGTGCAGCAGCCTCCGTTGCAGCAGCATCCAGTGCAGCAGCATCCAGTGCAGCAGCATTCAGTGCAGCAGCATCCAATGCATCAGCATCCAGTGCAGCATCCCTTAGCGCGTCAGCCTGTATTGCAGCAGCCTCTAGTGCATCAGCCTGTATTGCAGCAGCCTTTGGTGCAACAATATCCAGTGCAGCAGCATCTAGTGCAGCAGCATCCAGTGCAGCAGTAGACTGATGCAAATTTTGACATTTTCGCTCCACAGTGCTCAAACGGTTCCAAATCGGGTCCTGATTAGTCTCCCAAAATTTGAACTCATTTGATAAAAAACTGACTTCGCACAAACCATTTGAAGTTTATATGGAAATTACTATAGGAAAACCAAATGTTTTGTTCATATCCATCTAACAATTTACCATATCGCTCTGCTTTCAAAAATGATAACTGAGCTCGTAGAAAATTTTCTCAGCTACAACATTGTCCTGAACCACTTTTCAATGTAATGTAAGCATCAAAAGTTATCAATAATTCAAGCCACTAATGTCTTACGATTATGCTCAATCAACTGTTCAGCAGGCAACATTGGTGTTTCTGGCGCTTGGAATAGAGCACAAAAATCATGGCTACTATGTCACACTGCAAGATACAGTGTTGCTCACAAAACAGCTGCTTGATCATGCCATAAGATTATCAATATCTTAAACAATTAATAACTATTTTATTTGACGTTTGGCTCAACAACTATCTTCTGCTAAGTTGAAGCTGAGAAAATTTTCCATAAGTATAGCTTTTGAATTTTTGAACAGTGCCATATGGAAAAAGGTAACAAGACAATGAACAAAAAGTTTGGATTTCCCATAGTAATTTCCATATAAACTTCAAATGGTTTGTGCCAAGTCAGTTTCTTTTCAAATGAGTTCAAATTTTGGGAGACTAATCAGGACCCGATTTGAAACCGTTTGAGCACTGTGGAGCGAAAATGTCAAAATTTGCATCAGTCTAGTGCAGCAGCCCTTAGCGCGTCAGCCTGTATTGCAGCAGCCTCTAGTGCATCAGCCTGTATTGCAGCAGTCTTTGGTGCAACAATATCCATTGCAGTCGCTTCCAGTGCGGCAGCATCCTGTGCAGCAGTACCCTGTGCAGCAGCCTCCTGTGCAGCAGCCTCCGTTGCAGCAGCCTTCGATGCAGCAGCCTTCGGTGCAGCAGCATCCAGTACAGCAGCATCCAGTACAGCAGCATCCAGTGCAGCAGCATCCAGTGCAGCAGCCGTTGGCGCGTCAGCCTGTATTGCAGCAGCCTCTAGTGCATCAAATCTGTCTATTCGAACATGGAAGAAGAGCTTGCTGCAGTAACAACCGATGCAACGTTAGCGGATGTCAGTTCAAGCATCATCCTCTATTGCACGGGAAGTCGACAGCACCTGCAACTCAAGTTGGTAACAGTCACACTCATCGGCTTCTGGATTCGGGTGTCTTATTCCGGATTATACCCGTGACGTTGCACGGAAAGTCAGGGAAAGTTGATACCTTCGCTTTTCTGGACGAAGGCTCGTCATTGACGCTAGTCGAAGGTGATCTAGTAGCGCAGCTTGGGTTGGCAGGAGAACCACGTCAACTCTGTCTGAGATGGACCGGGAATACGTCCCGGGTAGAGAAGGAGTCACAGACCGTGACAATTACATTTTCGGGACCGAATCAGAAGCGATATTACAAACTTTTAAATGCTCGCACGGTACAGAATTTGGACCTACCGACGCAATCCTTCGAACTAGAAGAGGCAGCAAAGAAGTTTGCTTACTTGAAGAAGTTGCCAATTCAAAGCTACAACAACGCCAGACCGGAGATTCTAATCGGGCTAGACAACTTAAAGCTTGCTGTACCATTGAAGAGAGAAGGAGATGGATCAGGACCCATTGCCGTCAAAACACGACTAGGATGGTGCGATGATTCAACGAGCAGCGAGGACTACAGCTTCCATGTTTGCGAATGTACGAGTAACGAAGCGTTGCACGAGAGTGTTAAACAGTTTTTCGCTGTGGAAGAGAATGGGGTACAGCAACTCGGGACCACTCTAACTGCGGAGGAAAAGCGTGCTCAAGAATTATTGGAAAAAAAAAAACAACGAAGCGTGTCGGTAGACACTTCGAGACGGGCCTACTGTGAAAGGAGGATGAGATTGAGCTACCCGATAGCTGCGGTATGGCATTGCGAAGACATCAGTGTCTCCAACGGAGGATGCAACGCAACCCAGCTCTACGAGAAAACATCAGCCGTCAAATCCGAGAGTACGTGGAAAAAGGATTCGCATATAAAGCAACTCCTGCTGATTTGAACAATGCGGATCCCAGGAAAGTTTGGTTCTTACCATTGGGAGCAGTTACGAATCCAAACAAACCTGGAAAGGTGCGCCTTGTATGGGACGCGGCGGCCAAAGTTTCTGGTGTATCGCTGAATAGTGTGTTACTGAAAGGGCCGGACCAACTAACGCTCTTGCCTGCCGTACTCTTCCGTTTTCGTCTTTACTACGTAGCTGTCAGTGCAGATATAGAGCAAATGTTCCATCAGTTAGGCATTCGATTATCCGATAGGAACTCGCTGCGCTTCCTGTGGAGTGAAACACCCGATGGACCGGTAGAGATTTACCTGATGGACGTTGCGACGTTCGGTGCCACTTTCTCGCCTGCGTCTGCACAGTATGTGAAAAATTTGAATGCTAAGGAACACATCCAACAGTACCCAAGGGCCGTCGAAGGGATATTGAAGAGTCACTACGTCAAAGATTACCTCGACAGCATTGGCAGTGAAAGTGAAGCAGAGAAGGTTTCAGCAGAGGTGCGACTGGTTCATCACAACGGAGGATTCCATCTACGAAATTGGAGATCGAACAGCGGAAAAGTCTTGGCGGAACTTGGGGAATCAGCGGTGGTAGACAGCAAGAACCTGTATGTTGATTGCGGTGAACAAGTGGATCGAGTACTCGGCATGCTGTGGTCATCAAGATCGGACGAATTGAGTTTCTCCACCCGTATGAGTGATGAAGTTAGGAACCTCCTGGACAGCGGCGCTCGGCCGACCAAACGTCAAGTATTACGATGCGTAATGTCACTGTTTGACCCGCTGGGATTACTCGCACCGTTCATAATTCACGGGAAGGTGTTAATCCAGGAATTGTGGCGGGCTGGAACAGACTGGGATGAAGCGGTAGGCGATGAAGTGTTTGAGCACTGGAATCGCTGGACAAGGATGATCGATTTCATTTCAACCGTGAAGATACCGAGGTGTTATTTTCCCAGAGCCACCACAGAAACGTACAAGGATGCTCAACTTCACGTATCCGTCGACGCCAGTGAGATTGCTTACTCGTGTGCAGCTTACATTCGAACGACCGTAGGAGATGGAGCACCTGCTTGTGTTCTGGTTTCCGGCAAAACCAAGGTGGCACCGCTCAAACCGATGTCCATTCCAAGGTTGGAGCTGCAAGGATGCGTTCTCGGTACACGTCTACTAAAATTCGTAGAAGACAATTATCCAATCACTTTCTCTAAAAGGTTCCTCTGGACGGACTCTACGACAGCGCGATCATGGATCCGGTCGGACCCACGACTTATAAGCCCTTCGTAGCTCATCGAGTAGGAAAGATACTGGAGAGTACAGATGTAAGCGAGTGGAGATGGGTTCCGTCCAAGCTTAAGCCAGCAGATGAGGCAACCAAGTGGGGCCGAGGACCTTACTTCGACCAGAATAGCCAATGGTTTGACGGGCCAGAAATCTTGCGACTTCCAGAAGAAGCCTGGCCAAAGGCGGCCGAGTCAACTGAATCTACTTCCGAAGATGTCAGACCGTCCGTGTTGTTCCATATCGTAGTTGAACCGGTACTGGACTTCGAACGATTTTCGTCGTGGAAGAGGATGCTACGCACCACAGCATACGTCAATATAGCTGCAAAAATCAGTGCGTTGTCTTTTATTCCTGTCGCAACAGAAGTAATAAAATAAGAGATGAACTAGCCTATGGCTAAAAATCTCTTTAATAAAGAAAAAAAAAAGAAGTAATAAAAAAACAATAATGATCGCTAAAAAAAGTGCAAATAAAATAAATCAAAATGAGCTATAACACGCAGAGAAAATTGACCTTATTGAACCAAAAAAAAAAAATATTATTGAAATATTTTGCAATGTCAAATTTAACTTTTTTTAAATTTAATATTTATATTTTGTAGCTTCAAAATTTTTTGTGTTGTTTTCATTGCAAATTCTGAAAACAAATATATTGTAGATTCAATAAAATATATTTATGTCTTCAAATATTATTTTAACTACTTTTTAAAAATATATTGTAAATTTAAAAGCAACACTTTTCCAAAACATACACAGGCTCATTTTGTCAATGTATGTGTGTGTTTTCAATGTCTGTGCATGCTCGGCTTCCCAGTCTCGTCGGAAGAAGTTCTTTTTGAACAAGTTGCTTTCTTTGTAAGGATTTTTTTTTTCCCCAATTCCAGCAAATCAATACACCGTGGAAACGTTGCCCGTTTCGGAACGCAAACTATTAATTTACAAACCGTTAATGAGAGGTCATAATTTCGGTATTTTTTGTATAATTGATAAACCTATTGAATCACTATTTGTACCGTTTGTTAATAAATAGAAAATGAAACCAAAAACAATTTTTAAATTTATTGAAAATTATTTCTCGAATAGAAAAACTGCTAAAATTAAAAATTAAAATATTTATGCCAAACCAATTTTATTTTTAAATTATTAAAAACAATTTGTTATTTGCAGCAATTTTTGTTTTTTTTTTTAATAAAAAAAGTTATTGTTGGTAGCAACTTATTTTTTTTATCAAAAAAAGATTTTGTCTGTTTGAAAATAAATATTGTAAATTCAACAAAATATATTTTTAATTGCGTTTTTGACAGATTTTGAAAACAACAATATTTTATGTCCGAACAATAAAGATTTATTGTTGAATTCAATAAAAAAAGTTATTAGCCGGGGAATGATAATTTTTGTTGTTGTTTTTAATACATAATATCATTGAAATTAAAAAACTTTTTTCTGCGTGAATAAATAAAAAAGTAAAGATTTTTACAGCACCAGTCGTACAAAGTTTTGAATAAATACGACGAGTGCTGAATAAATCGAATTTTATAACTAATTGCATACACAATTCTTAACACTCAAAAGAGTGTCCAAAAGTAGAACTTTTCCGCACTGGATGATGGAAAGTAGTACTTTTTGACACTGTTATTTTAGTTATGAAAAGTAGGACATTATGTTATTCAAAACAGTGTCAGAAAGTGACACTTTTCAGTAATGATTCTTTTCGGCACGCTTTTGAGTGCGGGAAAGCAACTTTTGCGCACGTCTATTTTAGTTAGGAAAAGTAGGCTGTTAAGTTACTCTACCACGTGATGCAAAAATAGGTATTATGATGCGGAATTGAGACAAAATATTTTCTATTGTGACTTTTAAATTTTCAATTGCTATTTTACACTTTCCATTTTCAATAGTTTATTGCCCTTGAGTATGCAGCATTATTTTACATCAAACTATAGGAGTTTTCCCATATTTTAGTGATCGTTTATTAGGCTACCAAAAGAAATTATCAACAATATGCATAGATTGTAAACATTTTCAATAATTATTCGTTTTAAATAATCGCTTGAATCCAATTGATACTTTGAGGGTAAAATGAACAATTCACGATGGGGGTAAAATGAACAGTGTTCATTTTATTTCCAGCATCACAGGTTCATCAGGGATGCTAATTTTACTCCCAGTAGATGTTTAAATTACTGCCACTGTACGTTCATTTTGGCCCCATTTCATGTTCATTGTATGCATAAAATCAGCATTTTATTTGGAGTTGAGGAAAATACAATAATTATAATGAAAACACGTTATTTTGGATATATTGCTACAGTCTACTGTTTAGCAAATGAATGGAAGCTTTACTCTATTTGAAATATCCAACATGTTATTGGGTTATAAAAGATAAATCGGTTGAATTGCTTAGGGTTTTTATTTTTAGGGTATTTCTTGTACCCCTACACAGTTGAAAAAAGTAGTGTAAATTTCCGTTGCTATGATGCACATAAATGGAGCGTCATATATCATACAAGTTTACATTATAGATCGTGTAAATTTATGAGACATGTCATGCAATATTACATATATTGTATGTAACTGTCCACCTTTGTTTGCCACATTTCTTGCAAGCTGCTAGGTTACATGAAAAATAAGTTTACATCCATCAATGTTTGCATACAAAGTAGTTCACATCACCAGTAAAATTCAGAATTTTTTTCTGTGTATGAAAAATCGACTTTTATCAAAAATATCTTCAGGGCTACCTTTATTTGTTACATCCTTGGCTATCGTTTGGATGGTGCTTCCTCAGGTTTCCAGATAATGTGTATTTTGCACAACCTTGATTATTTCCCACTAAAAGGCCATTTGTTCATTTCGTCTCTGTTCTCCTGGATGCTTGGAACGGTTTTATTATTTTTTAAATGGAAAATTAAAAGCTTTCATGATATAAAAACTGTTAACTGTACCTTATTTTTTTTTTCTTGATTTGTTTTACGTGCTGAGCACCAATGCTACTGACACTAGGGAGGCAGCTCCTTCACCTGGACCCTACCTATCGACCCATCAAACTCATGAACTGGGGACCAACGCTTTACTTCCCTTCCGAAGGAAGGCATGATCAGAGATGTTATGCCTCAGAACATCCCGGCGGCGCCGACTGGGATTGAACCCATGCCTGCTGGGGCGAGAGGTAATCTCGCTTACCACTACACCACCGGTGCCACTCAACTGTACCTTAAGCTATGATAACCTCATTGATGATAATGAATGTGCTACTATTTGGTAAACCCAAAATGCAGTCAACGTCAAAATTTGATGGGTATTTGGGCCGAATAATCGGTACAGCTATAAATTTTATTGTATTGAGAGTTATTCACAAATACCATTGAAACAAATATATTGAAATGTATAAATATAAAGAAGCTAATAATAATATATACATTTTAGAATCCAATTGCTAAGTTTTTGCATTTGCACCAGTAATATTTTAGATTTCGTAATATTTCGTGAGGGAATGCAATTTTTTTTAGTTATCCGAAAGAATCATGCAATAGAAGAATTCTTTTTCTTATTTACCAATAGAAACTCAAAAGTCAATCCAGAGACGAAAAACCACATTTTTTCATTAAGTTAAAAAAAACCTCTAGATAGTAAAATAAACAAAGGACTTTGATTACTAGTTGTAGAATGTTTAATGAAGCTGTAACATTAAATTATATCACAAGAAATCTTTTTTATACTTCTTAAGCACTCCTCTCCAAAATTCCACCCGTTGCTCACATGGATTGTAAACCATTTTCGTCTCAACGTCGATGTTCAAGCAATCTAGCTGAAAAATATCCATATCACCATCACAGGTCTTAACTGGTAGCCATTCGCATTCCTTAGAATCGCCTAAGACGGGTTCCCCATATTTTGCAAAGCTCGTCCACAGCTGTATGAATGTATTTTTTACTTTCTGCTCGTCTGAATGTTTTGAGAGTTGAGAAATGAACCCAGGTCTGAAAAGTTTGGAATCGTGTTAATTCAAATTCTATTGATTTAAATATTCAATTACTTACTTGAAAATATAGAATGCATCATCACCATGCCATGTTCCTCCAATGCCTTTCATTCCAAGAACACGGTCCATGATTCCATACCGGCCAGCGAAGGTAAAACGATAATTATAGTGCCTCACCCTGGGTTGATACTTTGAAATCCATTCCGTGGCAACCATTTGATGGGCTGCAAAATCCACGTCTGTCATCAAGTCACTAAGCTCCCGCAAACTGTTGCGATCGATGCTTTTATCTCCAAAATAGAATTTTTTAATTGCTGCAATTAAATCGTCTCGATCTGCAATATCAGCATCCCTCACCAGTGTTGAGATCAAGTAGTGTTCTGGATTGTCGTTAATATGTTTCAAACGGTTAAGCAGCAAGTACACGGACAAACCACCTTCAGTATCAGCACCTCCGGTGATCATTGGCATGTCGAACGTGTCATATCTTTTGAGAATCGTTTCAGGGGTTTCAGTGAGGACGCTGTCTTCGTTGGCTACGGGCTCTACACACGCTCGAAAGTAGAACTTGTAGGTTTCGTATTGGTCCTCTGTGCTGCCGACTTCATTTTGCAGCTTGACTAACCGATGAGCTGGGGCTCGCATCAAGACATCTGAAAACAGTATTTTTACTATTGGGTTGGCTGCAGTTTTACAAACTTGATAAACAAATTTTTATGTATTTTATTTATTATCACTATTGAAAAACTAATATTCCCGTATATCAACATTAATGATACCGTTCCATAAGTATTAATTTTTCAAAAATGATCAAATAAAATACATACCGTAATGCACCGAATACCAGATCGTTTAATTATCCGTTTAGTTAGTATTGCGTCTGCTTTACAAAATAATAAAATTTGCTATGTCGTATACCAGACGTAATATTCAATTAAACATGTTTTATATGTGTTCTAATTTTAAACGAAACTAAGAGACCAGATAAAATTACCAAGCTATTTTAAGCATGGTAGGCAAATCAGCTTTTAAAACTATCTGGACTTGTGAACTAAGTGTCCGGAATTCGATGCTTTACGGTATACATAAAACAAATACGACTTATTGTTCAAAGTGGTTCAAAAAATGAGAAATTAATGTTATTTTTTAAATTGTTTGAGCTGAAAGTCGTTGCTGTTTAATCGGTTCATAATCTTTCTCTGTTGGTTTCTGTAACATCATATCGCACTTTGGTTTTGTACATCTGTGGATATCCGTGGTTTAGTCAATTTATAGATGGTAAATGCAGTTCGGACTTCCGGATACACTGACGCGATTGGTCAAGGTGACGATGGGTCGAGTGATGTGCGTTGTTCGAGTATCGGGGACACTCTCGAGTCCCTTTGAATCTCGAAGGGGGCTACGGCAAGGTGATGGACTTTCGTGTCTGCTATTCAACATCGCGTTAGAAGGTGTGATCAGAAGAGCTGGGATAGACACGGGTGGCACGATCTTCAGGAAGTCCATCCAGTCTCTTGGCTTCGCCGATGACATCAACATCATGGCACGGAGCTTTGAGATGATGGCGAAAACGTACACACTCAGTTTTTACTGCTGGAAACCAGCAAAATTTTGCTGGATTCTGCCGAGCTGGAAGTTCAGCAATCCTTCCAGCAAAATATTGTTTGCTGGATGACCAGCAATTTGGATTGACGTCAAAGTGACAACACATTACTGAAAAATCAGCAATCTTTACTGAATGTACACTGAAGTCTTTCCACGATTTACACGGTACGTTTTTAACGATTTCTCGACAACGATACATCCTATCGACTTGATTCCAATCACATTATCCGTTTCAAGCTATTTGTAATCGAATGGCATACTTAAAAAAAAATCACAATTTTTGGTGTAAATACAGAAATTTTTAAAATATGTCTATATGGACCATATCATGCTTTAATTACGAATGGCATCAAAATCCGATTTTTTAAAAACATTTAAGCATGCGAAAAATCAAAATCTCGTAGGTTTTTTTTACACGGTTTTTTTTTACACGGACCGTATCCCCCGTGTAAAAAAAGATCTGAGTGTACATCAAAGTTGAGTACCAACCTTTTTGCTGGAATTTCAGCTAGTTTTATTTACCGATTATCTTTTCGTTTAAGAAACAAATAAATAGATTCTTGAATTTCATACACTTGATAACATCAATTTATTACACCGTTATGTTGATTAAATACCCCTTTTATCGCTGATTATGAACCATCAACGGTCATTTATAAAAGCCAGACAGGGTATACATCTGTGCTTATATTTTTAGAGATGAACCAGCCTAAGGCTGAAAGTCTCGTTAATAAAGGAAAAAAAAAATCTGTGCTTATTGAACAAGTTTATCTTGCATCTGTAAGGCATATAGGGAGTTGTTATTTTTTGATGAAACACAACGATTTTATTATTTATTCAATATTTACCTGCATTTTCTTAAATTGAATCAGAGGATTTACAAGAAAAACACCTTGCAGTATGTACTCCATGGAGATCGGAATGAAAATCGATTAACAGTTTGACAGTTCATAAAATTCACTGAGCTTCCAGCAAAATGAGCATGTTTGCTGAATGAACAGTAAAATTTGTATTTGCTGAAAACAAACCAGCAAATCATTTTGCTGGAACTCGATTTCAAAATTTGGTGTGTACATCAGACGGCTGAAGCTAGGTGGATTGGACTTGCCATCAACGTATCGAAGACAAAATACATGACAGGAAGAGGTTCTAGAGAAGAAGAATGCCGAACGATGACCCAGTGAAAATGGTTCTCGAAAGCGACCCTACAGGAACAAGAAGAAAAGGTGCGCAGCGGACAAGGTAAATCGACCAAGTAGAAGGCGCTCTGCGGACCCTTCGCAGACTACGAGGCTGGCGAAGTGTGGCCATGGATCAAGTAGAGTGAAGACGACTTCTTCGGACATCAGAGGACATCAAGGTCTTACCGTGATTGGTAAGGTACATTTTGCACATTTTGACTGCAGAGTTGTCACAACTAAAATGTATGGGGGCATTACAGGCATTTCTTCCATTAACAGCAAACAGATCCAACCGGCGAACAGATTGCGGAAATGCGAACAATGTGAATAGTGGCATCGATTGCGGAAATGCGAACATGTAAAAATCCAACATATACAAATGATATGTGTGGAACCCATGCAGTAGACTGATGCAAAATTTGAAAATTTTGTTCCACAGTTCTCAAAAGGTTCAAAATTGGGTCCTGAAACTCATTTGGTTTGGATATGACAAGTTGAAGTTATATTTATATTACTATGGGAGATCCAAAGATTATAAAAAAAATGGTTTTTGCAATATTAAAACGATGAAATCTCGTATTATACTTGATAAGATTGTTTTCCATTTTAATTCAACTACTTTTATATTACTTTTACTTTCACTAATTCACTATTCACTTTCATTATTTAATTTCACTATCACTTAAAAAAAATATATCAGAAACGTATTTCATTTACTACCGACAAACTTATTAAGTGTCTAGTCATCGAAATACGTATCTGTTATAGTTTATTTTTAAGTGATAGTGAAAGTGGATAGTTTAGGTAAATAGTGAAAGTAAATAGTGAAAGTGAATAATGCAAGTGAATAGTGCAAGTGAATAGTGCAAGTGAATAGTGAAAGTGAATAATGAAAGTGAATAGTGAAGTGAATAGTGAAAGTGAATAGTGAAAGTGAATAATGAAAGTGAATAGTATCAGAAATAACCACGCTCGGGAAGCAGGGTTATTCGCTTACTTTCCATCTATCACTTTTGATCACGAGTTAAATTTAACTAGCCAATTGGGACACAGCCTAAGTAGAGATATTCAACATATTCCATATTCCATGAGAAATTAATTGGACATATTAATTTAAGATATTTCAGATAATCCTCATCAAGTTCCTAGGTGCTTCAAATACTTGTTGGGAGAATAAACCAAATTGAATTACAATTTACACACTCAGCTATGTTTTTCTTTTTCGGTAATTTATTAACAACATAATTGGTAAACGAAGAATATTGCAGGTTTTTCGGCAATCTAAATTATCCGAACCAACCTTCGGTAAATTTCTGATGAATCTGATTATTAAATTATCGGAGCCTGTGAAAAATTACAGAACGAATTGCAAATGGGGCAAACACCGTTCTCAGTTAAAAAATAAATTTCATGCCGACAGATCAGAAAGTGGCTATGTTTATACAGGACCGTACAAAAGTATGTAATATCGTGATTTTTTTCCATCCTTCAGAAAATAATCAATGAGCTGTATCTTTTCAGAACATATAACGTAATTTCTCAAATTTCGGTTGATGGTTGACCAACTATTCAATATTTATCGCTAACTAGGCTTTCTTGAATGAGTTTACATGAAGTTTGAGAATTCTAGTAAAACGCATCTTATTTGACTGCCCTTTTGAACACTGATATTTCTTTAAATGCGATGAGCCGAATCAACTGAAATGTTGTACATTTGTATTATTGACCCAAATTTCACGAAAAAGACAAGTTATAGCAGTTTGATTTTGTTTCACCATGTAAAAAATAAGGTCAATTTATATCATAATTTTAAAATCCAAGATGGAAACTTCGGTAGCTCAACAAAGGATCAACTGCACTATAATACAGGTATCCTTGGACCGGGGATAGCAAAAAGGATGGGAGCGTGTATCAAACATCTTTTTTTTTATTATTATAGTCACTTTAACGCTCTTTGGTCATTTGTGACTTGTCCCGGGTGAGATTTGAACTCGTTACTTTGTCGTGAGAGGTATGGATGCTAACCACTACGCCAAAGTCGCCCCCGTTAAAGATTAATATTTTCACTACACATGTGCTATCCTTTAGTTGATTCAGTTCATTGTACTTCAAAAAATAATAGTTTGAAATAGGCAATCAAATAAAAAGCGTTTTACTTTAGTTTCAGTTGTATTTTAGCGTTGTCTATAACTTTCTAGAACACCTCAAAGTCGAAAAAGTTATAAAAAAAAATTTACCACTTTTAAGGGGTTGTCGACAAATAACGTAACATATCTCCAAAAGTGAGCAAGTTACGGTTTAGGTGTCTTGGACAAAGTTATTCAAAAGCATGATTCCTCGAACTTTTGTGAAGACACCAACCCTGTATATTGTAAAATTGAAAAAATAAATTTTCTAACTCACTGTAAGGGGGATTAATCCTTTAACTGAAAAGCCCAAAAGCAGCACATACATTTACTGATAAACTTCTCAGAAGACCCTTAAACCCTTAAATATCAAAATAAAGATGTTATTAATTAAGCGCACAAAAACGACGATTTCAACCACTGTGCGTCGGTAGCATTTGTGCTCAGCACGGAAAACAAGATCGACGGAAAAAAAGCAAAGGAAAAAAAAAACATTGTTAGACATTGAAAAAGCGTTTGACAATGTCTGGCATGATGGTCTGGTGATCAAGTTGCATCGATACGGTCTTCCGATCTTTCTTGTGAAGATCATACAAAATCATGTATCAGACAGGAAGTTCCAGTTCTCTCTGAATGGAATCACATCGGATGCCTTCAATATCGGTGCAGGAGTGCCCCAAAAAAAGTATCCTTGGGCTTATCTTGTTCAATCTATTCACCTCCGATATTCCGGATCGTTGCTCTATTAGCAGACGACACATGTTCCGTCTGAGAATAACAAATCGTGGGTGTGAATAATCAATTTTATTTGCTCATATTGAATCTGGCACGAATTGTGACAACACTGATAGAGGAGCATTCAAACACCAACTACCGTCAAAACATTACAAAATCGACCACCAGTGCTGCTATAAAATAAAAACATAATCTATCTGGTCCACACTGTACTTCTATACCACACATAAACAACATCAGAAATGCTTCAAACACATCACATGACAGTTACATTAATCAATTCATACAATTATTTTTATTCCGGTTGCCGTAACGTCTACGTCTTCTGTTTTTTTGACACAATGACTAAATTAGTTAGTCTCACTGATTAATTTGCTACTTACCCAGTGCATCCTTATCTGACGATAATTCACTCCCCTTCACTAAATGAGCCAATTTTCGTGATTTGGTAACTGGATCTGCTTGCAAATATGGTAGTGTAAATCCCGTACAACTCTGGCTTATCACTCGATGAAACAAATTTCTGCAATTGAACAATACATCATCTTAATTGCACTAGCCACACCATCTGGGGAAAGTTACCTTGAATTAACGGACAAATAATGTATCTGTCCAGAAATGGTTCCTGCACTGACACCGAATAAGGTAACATTGTTTGGATTTCCACCAAAACGTACGATATTCTGCTGCACCCATTGGAATGCAAGCCGCTGCGTTTGGAACAGAACTGTTATCACAAATTTAAGCATCAGTCATATAACACTATCCCACCTGATCTTTCAATCCCATGTTTCCATAAATTCCTTCACTTGGTAGGCACAAAAATCCAAGCGGTCCAAGGCGATAATTAAATGTCACAACGATGACTCCTGATTGAACTAAGTCTATTGGATCATAGATGAAGCTATCTCCTGAGCCTTCTTGAAAACCACCCCCATATAAGAAGATCATCACTGGCAGATTAGGTGCTGTGTTCATTCGATCTGGAAGCTCTGGTGAGTACACATTCAAATAGAGACCGTCCTCCGATCCCAGAACGACGTCGGTGAGGAAATTCAACTGAATGAATTCGTTTCGATGCACAGAACAATCAATCATTGCACTCTCATACTTTTGAATTGGAACAGGCGGTTGAAATCGAAGTTTTCCGATTGGTGGTTTGGCATAAGGTATACCCTTGAAGAAATGATATGCTTCTCCATTTGGTAGTCTTTCGGTTAACCCTCGAACTTTTCCAGCTGAAAGTTGTACCGTTGGTCGCCTGTATCCGAAATAGTACTTTTGCCACAAGCTTTTCAGACGGTACTTGATGAAGCAAATTAGAATCACCAAGCCAAGTTTAATTTTTGCAAGCGAATCCATTTTCAGAACTATGCGCGACTAGATCACATCACTGAATGTGTAGATCCTATCGCAGATGCTATTGACCAGCTAGAACGTATAGAAGCATGTGCTTAATTGTGCGAGAACACCGGTTAATTGTGGTAGATTGGGTTCCGGAGTTTGGAGTTTCGTTGACCAATGCAGAAAAAAAACCGGTTCACTCAGTGCGTTAGTACATGGTAAAAAAGTATCTACTTATCAGAGAAATGTATGTCACTAACGTCGTCTTTCAAAGTGGTAGACCGTGACTACTCGGCAGCGACATCTCAAATCGAAAAGGTTGGTGCTGTGTTTGTCGACGAAAATTGTTAACCTTAACCTAGTATCGTTCTATTAATGCATTTTAACTTACCTTATTTTCAATGCATGATAGTAATGTTTTACAAAATCTTCTAAAGTTTAAATTACAGCTAATAATCCTAAAAATTGTATGATGTAAAATAGGAAATATGGTTTCATACCTTTGCGCATAAAAAAATATAATAGTACCAGGACAGGGTCTATCCACAAACCACTGAGGCCCATCAAATAAAAAAATATGTAATATCGACAATCGGCCATGCAGGGAGACTACACGGGCTGGTCTAAAATCTTACACAAAATGGCCAAAATAACCACCATAACTTTTATAAAAATGACAGGAATTTTCCCATTACATTACTTTTTGAAAGCAATACGCTGCAGCACATACTTAGTGGCATTTTTATTTTTTTTTTATCTAAGTAGATCATCAGAAAGATCAGAAAGGGAACCAGTGAATTATGCCCTTAGTTAGTCCCATTTTAAAACCCAAATAACCTGTAAACCCAAATACAGTTGAGTTTACAAATCTGTAATGTCTAGCTCAATGAGTGAAAAACTATCCCGCTTCAGTGGAAATCACTCATTTATGTTTATGATTTTAATTTTTATTTACACTGAGGAACTATTTGAATCAATGTACAGTACCCGTTTTCGTTGATGTTGGACCAACATGAGTCATCGTGCCAAAAACGAACGATCATGTGGTTTTTGTTGCCAAAATCGAACATAGTATATCTGATGTGATTGATAGATTTTATTTAATATATTCCCATCTCAATTTAATAGGTACAGAAACATATATCGTGTACATTGCGGTTCATGCTAAGAAGGCAGTACTACTAACCTTATTAACGACCACCTAAAGCAAAACCAGTTTATGTTTCACGTGTGTCTCAGTGAACTGCTACTGTTGAAGCAGATACCTGGGTAGAATTGATAGAACTACATTTACCTATGAGCAACCATTGGATAAAACAAATTTAATGAGATATAAGATGCTGATCGGGCACGATAGAACCCATCTTTCACTGCGTTCTGATCGGTATAGGGGAAGATGGGGTAAGACCACCACCCTAAACAATACATTTAGTAGCTCAAAATTAGCACAATTTGCTATGCTATGCTATACATATATGTATTAGCGTTACCTATAGAAAAAAAATTATAACATTTTGTGATTTATCACATTTTTCATACTTTAACAAATAGATTTTAAATTACTCCATGCATGAAGTTAACGATTTTCATAATTGGAGATGCTTATCGTCAGATATCAGACTTAAAGTGGTCATTTTATATGGTAGATGAGGAGATGAAAGTATTGAGTTGATAGTTCCGTTAGAGTACGGCAGTGTGAAAATTGTATATAGAGAGTAGAAAGCGAGCAAAGGTCAATTTCGAGGAAGGCACGTATCGGGTTAATCATATTTAATGTTTTTTCGTCCATTTTTTGAATGTTTAAAATATTCGTTTTTTTTACAGGCGGGGTAAAAAAAACCACCAACTATTACGGGATTTCCGGCAACCACGGTATCAAATTGAGCGCAACAAGCACCAAATGATAGGTGTTATGGTTACATGGATCACAAATGGATGTCTTGGTATCGGTGAACTGGTTCCGAACGGTGAGCAGAGGTCCGGTGAGCGCAGGTCTAGAAATGATCAAAAACGTTACAAACTCATAATGTGATACATCAAATTGCATGAGAATTTGAAAATATGACAAATGAGTAATATTGAGTGTCCAGACCACTCCTGGACATATTTCGAGTACCCTCGAGGAAGTGGTCAAAATCATATTGAATCAAAACCCATCAAATCACTCGACCCAGCATACACGTCAAATCACTTGAGAATTCAAAAGCATTGTCATTGATGGATACATTATGTACGGTGCACCAAATTGGCTATACACGGATGTTCCGGATAATACTTTGGAATATAAATTATTAAGAATGGTCACATCTCGCCATAGGTGAATTAATCGTGGGTTTTATTCTTGATTACAGCAAAAAATCACTTGAATATCAATTAAATTTTGGTCTGGAAAATATCTTTTCAGTTTCAATCAAAGCACTACGTAATAAGGGATCGTCCATTAATTATGTCACACTTTTAGGGGGGAGGGGGCTTTTGGAAACTGTGACGAGCCATACAAAAAAAAAATTAGATCGATACAAAAAATGTGACAAAGGGGAGAGGGGGGTTGAAAATGGGCCAAATTTGCGTGACATGGACCATCCCTAAGAAGTGGGGCTTATTTTTAAAAATTGTTTGGGGACATGTTTTCCCATATAGACAGGGGTTATTTGGACTAATTAAGTAACATATCAAAGTTTGAGCTTATTTGGTTGAAATTTCGAGGTGGCGCAAGTGGTCTTAGTCCAAAATGTTGAACCATGTACTTTTTCAATTAAAATATATGCTTCTATATAAGTAAACACGTGAATTAAAATGAAGTACAATATTGATGCTGAATGGCATTTTTGCAACTTCGCATGACAAGGGACCATGTGATGCAATTGGTGGTAAATTGAAATGAATGGCAAGAAACGCAAGTGTGGCATCCACACACAAGTGTAATAGAGTGGTATGAATGGTCTGACCACAAAAGTAATAATTATTCAACAAAAATGTAATTTTGTTTTGTGTCACAAGATGAATGCGAACAGTGAGCTGAAGAATGGTAAAAATGATCCCAGGTACACGGAAATATCACTCTTTTGTTCAAATTGTCGAAAATAAAACATCAGTGAAACTGTTTTTGAATAACGCAGCATCCATAACATATAAAAACCAAACGTTCTTTAAATAAAAATATCTCCAACGAAAAGGTTTATGTGCAAATAATTATCATTCTAGACCCAGATGCAAACAAAAACGCAATGGTATTTCATTTTTTATAAGTTTAAAACCAATTTTCCAATTGTCTATTGATGGAAAGGTAATCTGAAGGTGTGTATATCTTGCAAAACTAAGCATTGTTGATGGAGAATCACGAATAAATTTCGAAAAGGGCATATATTCTGAAATTATTTAATTATGATGAAACCCTATTTGAGATATATCGAAATCGGTTAAACTTAGGTAGCGTGTTGATATTAGCATTATCGCTTACAATGATTTTCATAATCATATTGTGTCATCAAACTGTACTTTTTGTTGTAAATAATTAAAGTTTACAAAATGCCACAAAAGTTGCTCTTAGTAAAACTTTTTTTAGGAAAAGTTGCTCCATCCTGCAGTTGCTTTGAAAATGTTCACTTTTCTTAAAGATTAAAAAAAACTAAATTTGTTTTTAAGTCATTTGAATTTTAAGGTTCACTTTTATTTAATTTTTTGCTATCGAAAGAAAATCAGTGTGCATTTTTTTTTTCGCATAAAGCCTAATAAGTTTCTTACAACTATTCTTTAGTCATTTTTTTTCTCTTTAACCAACTGTTTCCATACTACATATTTTTTAAATAAAGTTTGTTCGAAAACACATAAGCCTTTTCAAAAAATTAGTCTTGAGTCAAAATTGTCTTCTCTCCTGCGGATAATAGGGGTAATGGATATAATGTCAGCCTAAATGTCCCTTATTTGGGCCCATACATAAATTCAGCAATCGACTAGATTTTCAATGGCGGCCAAAAATATCCATTAGTACCGTCCCAATGAAGTGTTCATCTAGATAAAATTGATAAATAGCAGATTTTTAGCGATGGGCCCAATCTTAGATCCATAGGCCAACATTAGAGCCGTTTCCCCTATTTGGTGTATCATACTGAAAATATGTGCCATGTGTTATTCAGATCGCAGATAGCCGAGTTCGGTGACCGACCGTTGTGGTGGGGAATCGGTCTTTAGCAAGTTGGTGTGCCTTTTTAAATAGGTGAAACGCAAGAAAAATATTTTATTCAGGTTTATGAAAAATATTTAACACATACTATATAAACGTCTATACGATATCAAAAATAATACGCAAAGTTACACACAAAATTCATGTAAATTTCGGTGCTTTGAGGCTGACATATACGAGCGTCAATTTTGACATAAAGTTGAGTCATAACTGACGCGAAATTCAATTCAATCAAACGTAATTTTCGTCAAGTATTGAACTTTTCAGTCTCTTTATTAGTTATTTCTAAGTATGTACAATATTGAACCAATGTTTTCAGGTGAAATAATGCAGAAAATTAATTTAATCAATATATTCTACCATCAAAGTTACCCGCATATCATATTAACGTTTTATAAGATCCAGAAATGAACAATTATTTTTTTCTAAGAAACATACTGCCAAGTGGGCCAACCCCTACTCCCAAGCACCTCCCCTTTTCCTATCCTTCGACAATGTACCCCTCTAACCTCGAGTAAGCCGCGAGTATTCGGCCCAACTCCTACTAGACATAGAATTAAGTGAATTTTGTTACAAACAAAGAACAATGAACTATCGGCTCCGTAAAGCTAACGCGATTGAGCCTTACAAATAAACGAACTAGATAAAAAAGTGGGCCAAGAACCTGTTTTGATAATATTTATAATTTTATTTTATCACATCCTACGTACTCTTTATTCTTACATACAACAAGTTCATTAAGTTATTGAGGTTTCTTTTATTTAGGAATAAGCAATTGAAGAAAGATTTACTACATTGCATAAGACTAGTAAATTGAACGGATACCACCAAACAAGATATATATTTTTTTTTCGTTTAATATTTTACAGTAATCCACGCCTGTGTGTGCGTAACAATCTTCTCCAAAACTGCATTCGCTCCGGGTATGGATCCTCTATCATTCTAGGATTGACATCAATTTCCAAACAGTCCAATTTGAACGGAGACGAACCATTGTTTATTTTTTCAACCGGTTTCCATTTGATATTCAAACGGGTGTCATGATCCGGTGTAGGTTCACCATGTTTTGCGAAATTAGTCCACATTTTGACGAAGGTCCTTCGAATAAAACATTCTTCACTTTCTTCAGGGAGTTTCGGTAAGTAAGGTGGACTGAGAATCAAATTACTATAATTATTAAAAACAAGATATGGTAATTATTTTGCACCTACCTAAAGATATAGAAAACGTCATCACCATGACAGGCACCTTTCACATGTGCCTGTTTAAAAAGCTTTTTCGTGAGACTGAATCGCCCATCGTAGGTAAATCGATAGTGATAATGAGGAACCTTTGGCTGGTACTTGGCAATCCATTCTGCATTGATGACGGAGTTCATAATGAAGTAATTGTCCGCCATAGTATCATTCAAGTGATCGCTAGCAGCTTTGTCTACTGATTTGTCACCGAAGTAGAATTCTCTTATTTCCTTTCCCAGTTCCACTCTGTCGTAGTCACCTGAAGAGCCCATGAACAGAGGAACAAACCGTTCCGGTTCAGTGCTGGCCAAGTGAAATTTTCCGTTCATTAAAAACAGAGACAGAATGCCTTCTCCACTGTTGCACCCGTCAATTATAGGCATTTCGAAGCTCGATGATGTTTTTATAATTTCCTCTGGGGTACGCGTGATGATGCTATCATCAGAGTCCAGATCTTCAATCACCGGCATGAAAGCGAAATGAACGCCCGACCGTTTCTCTTCTCTGGTAAGCACTTTGTGCTGATGCTTGATGAGGGCACTTGCAGGCGCTTTCAGTAAAGTTTCTGAGAAATACAACGAATGTCAGCAGTTACGCAGTTAAGGGGAGATGCACATATTGTGTCACGGTTGATGGGGGAGGGGGGTGTTAGATTTTGTGACATGCAATGCATTAGGTATAGGAACTACGTGAGGAATAGTGGAAAGGGTGACAATTTATTTCTCAATTTAGTGTGACATAATTAATGCATGGCCCCTAAAGTCGACGATAATAAACCTACCCAATGCTTCGTCGTCTGAGGTGCCATGATAGCCGAGCAGTTTCGCTAGTTTTCGAGCTTTCTCGTTGCCAGATGTTTGGAAAAATGTTTCAGTAGCAGGAATTCCACTTTGGCAAATTATGCGATTGAAGTATTTCCTGAAATTTCAATATGAAATGGATTAAGTTAAACATTTGAGTGTGAGCTGGTTTTTATTTTCTCACAAAACTGTTTTCAATTGCGTGCTGATTGTTTGTAAACAAAAGTCCCAAATAGGAACTAATTGTAACGGGTATGGGTTAAAAGGGATTAAGTATGGGAATGTGATGGGGCATGAGAGGAATAGATGATACAGACAGATTTAACGATATAAAGACAGAGCCATATTAAGTATGTTGTGTTTATTTTTCATGTATACACAAACATACGCATTGAATAAACTAATTTCTTATATTGGGTAATTGACGGCATCGCTAATACCCTTTCCTGTTATGTTCGAAGGGTAAAGAAAGCGCTCAATTTTGGCTAAACGGTGGTCTGCATCATAATGTATTAAATACTAAAAATGAATCATTGAGTCTTCATTTTCGAGGGATAATAGTTAAGATAATAGGAAAGGGTATTGCAGAAGCCGTCAATCACCCTACTACAAATCAACTACTTTTTAAAGAACAAATCAATGACGTATAACCTAACAGTCATTAGAATATCTATAAATAATGGTTCCCCCATGCAAAATAACACCAACATCAGGAGTAAAGAGCGACATATGATTTGATCCGTTGCGGGAAATATGACAGTTTGCTTTGATTGATTTGCTGTCACATTTCAGCATCGTATCAAATCAAAATGCATTTTAGTTTGGCTTGGTTTGGCTAGTTTGCGTGAGCGAGAGAGTAGTGTTGTCAAATTTTAATTTTGTAGCTATCGTTTATAAATGTTTATGTTTATTTATGTATGATATAAAGATACTCTATATCACGTAATAAAGGCTGTAGTGTGAACGTGGTATTAAACACATACTTAACAACCTCATCTTATAACTTACAAGTACATAATATAATTATAACATCTAATGATTTTATAATTTCAAAAAACATTTTTTATAGAAAGTGAGAGGAAGCAACACTGCTCACAAGTGACGACCGTGACTGGATCTGGAGCAAATCTGGACCGTTACTTAAATCTGGAGCTAATTATGACAACATCAGGAATGAACTAAATATTAATAATTGGCAAACAGCGTTGAAGAATAAAGGAAATGTCGAGAGTGCAACTGATGTATTCTACAATATATTATGTAATTTAAAAAGATGAAGATGTCAAGTTCATTCAAAATATCCAGTTTGGTTCAACAGGCAAAAAGCACATAAAGTTTAAAGGAGCAAAATAGTCATGAAAATATGAAAAACTATTTGAATATTTGCGATCAACTTAATTTGGCTATGAATAACGCATTTGAGGAGTATAATTGAAAAACTGAACATGAAATTAAAGCTTGTAAAAATAACTTTTTAAGTTATGTGAAGACCAAATTAAAATCTGACAATTTCCAATTCAAAATGTATTTTAACGATAGTGTATGTAATAGGCCGGAAGATATATGCAATTTGTTTTAATGTTATATCTACAAAATTATTAAAAGTCTCTCGGACTGTTGGGATCTCCAGAATATGTTAGGTATTTATGCTGTCTGATGCTCAAGAAATTTGATGAGTCTAAGCATCGAAAAATGTAACATTATTTCTTATCACCGAAAAATCGAACCACTCATGTTTGACTATGTTCTCTAAGGACGTTGTCTTGAATACGTTCAACGAATTGAATCCGTTCAACGCAAGTTTGTGAGATATATTCTTGGTTTCCTCAACTGGCATGACCCAACAAACTTGCCACCGTACGAGGAGCGTTGTCGTCTCTTGGGAATCGAACCATTAGAGATGAGAAGGACGGTCGCTCAAGCTATGTTCGCTGGAAAGCTGCTTACGGGTGACATTGGCTGTCCAACACAGCTGGCTCAGCTAAATATGTATGCCCCTGAGAGGGCACTTCGTCAATGCGGCTTTCTGATTTAGGAACCACGGCGCCGAAATTATACACAACACGAGCCAATTCGAGCAATCAGCCGGCAATTCAACAACTTCTTTTACATGTTCGACTTCAATGTATCAGCTGACGTGTTTCGTCATCAGTTACTTGGCCTTTACCGTACCGCTGACCATAACTATTTATTTTAAGTTTTATTCATTTAGACAATAATTGTCAGTTGAATTTTTCAATATACAAATAAATAAATAAACAAATAAATATTTATTTTAAGAAAATTATACAACATATTCGGAAGCAGATCGTGATCGTGAATATTTTAGGTTTCATCCTGAATTTTCTAGTGACATAAGCGTCAGTCAAGTAAATGTGCATGAAATTTTGAATGCATTAAAACATTTAGATGCACTCAAAGGTTCTGAACCCGATGAAGTTCCTCCGGTGCTTAGGAAAATATTAGCAGCTGAGCTCCATTATTTTAGTTTTTTAATATGTCATATGGAATCCGAAGACTTCCCAAAAATATGGAAAAATTCATTTCTAGTGCCTATTTTTAAGTCTGGGAAAAAAACTGACATACGTAATTATCATAGTATAGCCATTTTTTCTTGTATCCCAAGACTTTTTGATGCGGTTGTTAATGATAAATTATATATCCAAATAAAACTGAATAACTACTATGCAATACGACTTTTTAAAGATAGTTCGAAGACCACAAATTTACTCGAATTCTTTAATTATTCTCTGGAAGCAATGGATCACGGAAACCATGTAGAAGTTTGGTACAAAGACTTCAGCATTTGATCACATTGAAATACCTATGCTTCTTTTTAAATTGCAAACAATGGGAATCCAGTCCAAATTCCTCAAATGGCTAGAATGATATCTGACCAATCGCGATTAAATAGTAAGATTCATAGGAAACAAAATAACCCCTATTCATGCCCCATTAGGATTCCCACAAGCTATCGATTAAGACCTCTTCTATTCATTCTAGTTGTAAACGATGTATCCTTTATTCTTTAAAAAAAACGATTCAGCTTAAATGATAATATGAAACTTTTTTTAGAAATTAAAAATGCCGAAAACATCAACACATTCAAAACTGAAATACAGATATTCCACACTTGGTGTAACAAAAGCCTGCTGCAACTAAATGTAAAATACGTAACTCAGTTACCTTTACTAGAAAACGGAATATATCCAATATAAAAATTATTTTAGGACATCAGAATGTTGAAAAATGTGAGAAAGTTAGGGACTTAGGTATTATTTTAGACTCTAAACTTACATTCAGTGATCATTATAATACAACTATAAACAAAGCCAACAACATTCTAGGCTTCCGCTTCTGCTTTTAATTTCATGATCTGTATACGATAAAAACATTGTACATTGCTCAGGTCAATACTAGAATATTGCAGCATAGTTTGGTTTCCCTTTTCAATCATACATAAGAATAGGGTCAGTACAAAATCAATTTTTATTATATGCACTATGTACTTCCTTTAGAATCTTATAACGCTCAATTTATGCTCAGCAACATCCAAACATTAAAAGAGCGTCCATCTTTGTAAACAACATTGTTTACAAGTTGCTCGATTGCGTGAAATAAAATACAAGTTTACGCGAATGAATGTTTACATCACAATGAAAATTTGGAATTTTTATCTGTTTACCTATTGATCTTTAAATTCTCTACCAACTTTTCGTAATGATCCTACAATTGTCTTCAAGCTCTATATAATATTCAAAGTGTTTTTTTTATGTTACTTCATACACGAAGTTAGCGATTTTCAGAGTTGGTTGGAATTATTTTAATTTATTAGCTAGAGAATGATATCTAGAAGAAGGTAGGTGGATAGTTCCGTTAGAGTACGGCAGTATGAACATTCAATAGAAGTTGAAAATGAGCGAAGGGCCATTAATGTGACAGTATAAAGTCAAACGCACACCTTTTGCCTAAGTCTAGGCCTGTAGACTTGAAGACATACTTCAAGTCTCCGCGTATGGGTTAGGCAAAAGGTGTGCGTTTGACTTTATACTGTCGCATTAATGGTCCTTCGCTCATTTTTAACTTCTATTCAATTTTCATACTGCTGTACTCTAACGGAACTATCCACCTACCTTCTTTTAAAGATCATTATCCAGCTAATAAATTATCATACTAAAGCTTCATGTTAGCATTTCCAACAACTATCTATATAATAGTTATAAGAAGTCGCTCAAATTTCTCTCCATAAATCTGTATAAAATAAATTTTTGAAATCTACATGACTGGGATTTCAATAAAAATCAAAAATTTAAACAGAATATTGAAATGTCCAAGATTTAGTATCTATCTTATCCTCAGTAGCTGGCAAATTATCTAAAATCTTTAAGATTCAAGTTTTCTGAATTCTAATTTCAAAATCAATCTCTCAATTTCCAAATTTCATTCTTATGAACCATACCATTCGGATTACTTTCGGTAGGTGGTATTGTATTCTGTAACTTTGAATGTGTCCATAATCATGTAGATTAGAGTGGGTCCACATTACAACCCCATGCTCCCCACTGCTTTTTCTATGTGCACTGAGGTCAACAACGACTGCGCAAAATTTTAGAAAATGTGGTTATGATTTTCATTTAAGGGAGAATTTTAAATTCTGTATGGGCAAATGTATGGAAAATTACACGAAACTATTTATTTTCTTTTTTCAACAATTGGTCAATTTTAACCAAACCTCGGACATAGATTGTAATGCAGAACAATGTTGTCGAAGTTTGCAAATGGATTCGACTCTGCATAAAAATTTATCACCCAAGTACTTCACTACAAGCTCATAATACGCCTGTAGGTAGGTCCTGAACAATAAGCCTGTAGTAAAATAATAATAACTTTTTTATTATCAGAAGCTAAAACGATTTTCGGTCTTCCACAAAGTTGTTCTGCATAGTATTTCCAATCTAAATCCAAAGTTTTGGTTAAAATTGAGAAACTTTTGAATTTTTGGCAATCTAATGAATAGTTTCGAGTCATATTCAATACATTTTCCCATTCAAAATTTGAAATTCTCCCGCAAATCCAATACCCAATAATCAAATTCGTTCAAATTTTTCACAATTGTTAGTTACCTCAATACGCATCGAAAGAGCAGTGGGGAGCACACCCGATCAAATTCCAAAAAACTTGCCGACGACCACATTACCGACTTTTTATGCAAATCGGTAATTGAATATTACATTTCTTGGTTGGATGTATGAGCCTTGAACACTATCATCCACCTCTTAAATGTATTGACATTAGGGTGGGTCATGTTTATATGATGGGTAACAACCCTACCCGAGCAAAGTCTGAGATCAAATTGAAAACTAATTTTGATATTGTGATGTCGCTGATAATGATTACTCAGGTTGCTGTAGTTTTAACGGTTAAAATATTTAAAAAAAAATGAGAGCAACAAAATCTTCCTGTGATATCACATTGAAAACTAATTCCGCTATCAATGAAAGCAAACTGAAAACTCAATTTGGTGCACATTTTTCCTGTTGATAATAATACAAGTATTCAGTTTGATGTTCTTCTAAGGCAATGAAAACAAAACCACAGAACTTATTTTTGAAGAGCATATCTGCGGTTATACGCATAACTGTCCCATGTACAGTAAAATTTCGCTCGTTGAGCTATGTTTAGGTGGGCTACGTTTTAGTTGGGCTCCCGTTAGTTGGGCTAGCCCACCTAAATCAAAGTCAAACGTCATTTTTGACAGTGCTATTTCATTTTCGAGGGGCTCATGTATGAAAAATTTGGATAGTTGCTAAAGGATTGTGATGATAATAAAAAATCGGTGTATTCCTCAACCAATTTTTAGCTTGACAGCTCAGCCCAACTAACGAAAGTCTTTCACTAAGTGGGCTACAGTTTTAGCCCAACGAGCGAAAATTGACTGTACTATGTAGTCCTTATGGTTCGTGAGACACTTATGCGTAAATAGGCAGATATGTACAGCAAAAAGAAAACAAAATTTGTAAACTGAAATCAAATTATATAAATTAAATTACAAATTATAATAAATTTGATTTCGATTTGCTGTCATTTTGATGCTGGACTTTGCTCGGGTTATGTATCATATAGTGACTAACTAGCTGTAATTTTACTGGCTGAAAGTCTGCCTTTACGTATGTCTCGTCATCCATGACGCAGAAATGTTATTTCGTCAACATGTATGTGTACAGTTTTATCTACAGCTACCGTCGTTCGTTACGGTTTGGCACATTCTGAATTTTGAGTGTGCATAATCCAGCCAGTTTCTCGGCCTTTTGCACCAGAGCATTTGAACTTGAACAATGCATACATTAACATACGTAACATTGATCGATTCTCATTCGTTAATACTTGGGATCAATGCCGTTTCTTGTAGTGTTTGCCATATTAGATGCTAAATAATAGCATCTTCCATCGAACAGTGTGTTGAAAACAGCTATAAATGTCTTACATGGCCATTGGGATGCAAGGAGAAAATCCTTATCCATTGTTCGGCTTGATTTATTCAGATTAGATTTTGGCCACATACCCCGAACGGAAGAGTTTGGTTTTCAATTGAAAGCACCCACCAGTTATTTGTGATCTTTAACACAGTACAAAACACTTTTTTGTCATCATCTTTGCTTACGATCGTAAAATATAAAACGTGAAATGTTCTCCAAAAGCAAAAGGAAAAAAACGATGTACTTAAATATTGTTGTAGCAATAAACGTGAAAAGATTATCAAAAAGGCAAAGAAGAAGCTAAATAATATCCAAACAAACTATGTTTCAAACGCTACGGCTAAGGTCCCATCTAGAAGACACGAAGCTACTAAAAATTACTTGAACTCATTTTATAAAGCCTTATAATAAATACTTTTTTTTTATTAGAGACGATTAACTGCACTAAAACAAGCGTTAATTGAGAACTGTTACTTATCTTCAGAATTATCCACATCCATTATAGCTCACATATATCTCATAGAACTTAGAACAAACGCATACCTGGAGTTATCCGAGAGATAGTGTAAATATGCCGATATACTGCCTGCACTCTCACCAAATACTGTGACATTGTTTGGATCTCCTCTAAATTGGGTAATATTTTCGTGCACCCACTTGAAGACTAGCAGCTAAAACGATTGGTAATAAAGTTGTTGCATTAGATTTATAACAAAAGGAACTCATTACTTGATCTTTCAATCCTGCATTTCCAGCGATGCCTGCACTGGGGAAACTGAGAAAGCCCAGTGGCCCCAGGCGATAATTCATTGTAACAACTATCACACCTTCCTGCACCAAATATGTAGGGTCGTAAAAGAAGCTGCTTCCCGAACCGGCCAGAAATCCACCACCGTGAATGTATATCATGACTGGGTACTTTTTTTCTCCATTGGCGCCAAAATCTGGTGTGAAAATATTCAAATACAGGCCTCTCTCAGACCCTACAATCCGATTGGTAAACAAGTCTCGTTGGATGCAGTCTCTTCGTTCCATTGCACACTCGAGCATGGGAGTGTCGAACTTTTCAAGCGGAACTGGAGGCTTGAAGCGTAATTTCCCCATGGGAGCCATAGCGTATGGTACACCCTTGAATAAGTGGTAACGTAATCCATTGGGCAGCTTGGCAGTTACTCCGCGTAGTTTTCCTTGACGAACTGACACTACTGGACGGTCCACTGAAGGCCACAGTTGAAGAAATTTTCCCTTGATCAAATGCGAAACTGCGCCGAAAGCAATTTTTAGCACGATCAACACGAGTTCAAACATATTGACGGAATTTTAGCAACGATCAACACTCATTTTTTTTTCAATTCCACGCACGCGTAAGCAAACTCGACCTATGCAATCGAAGACATATTTTACAATGCCAGCTTGAGCATCGTCTTGCCATGTCCCGAGCAACGCTGTTTATTTGCTACGATGCGACGGACGCTGTTCGACTTTACAATAGCAACTAAGCTGTTTACAAACCTGCCTCCTCCATTACAAACAGGTATAAGATTGAAGTAAATATTTACTATCGTACCAATTGCCATATATGTGCTTACGAGTAAGTACGGTAGTTTGCGTATCGTTGTATACTGCGGAATCGTAAATGCAATTGGAAATGCAATGTGCATTAAGTCTACGGAAGATAATTGAGTAGGGGAGACTGTGGTCACATTGTCCCTTACATCTGGACTTCTTGTTATAAACAATATTTCATTAATTATTCATTTGATGAATTTGTATGTCAACGATGCCAGGTATTGACATCAGAAGTTTTGTTTGTACTATTTTAAGACAACGAAAAATTCACGAGTTTCTCTGACAAAGCTTATACTTATAATATTATAATAAAGTTTTATAAAAGTTAATAAAAGTGAAGAGCTTTGAGTGGGTTGGTTTATTTCCTTTAAATTCCGTTATAATTGCTTATCTTTTGACAGATACGCGTATTTCGTCTACTGCTTGCAGACTTCATCAGTGCCAAGTACTCAACAACACTGAAGAATACATCTTTTATCTACGAGTCAAATACTAATCAATGAACAAAAAATCAGCAAGTATCCACTGCCATGTCACAATTTACCTAACCAGGTAGGGGAATTTACGTATTCTCGTCAATCTAAGCAGCGTCCGCACTTCTATTAGCATTTTGTCAGCATTACGCACATATATCACGTGTCTGTTTGTTAACATTCATCTGCTGCCTGCTTCTCTATCCATTTCAATCGACAGAATTTTTCAAACCGGTTTGAAAGCGATTTTACAACGCTCCAAACTTCTCAGGTGAGTGTGACTATTGTCGGCAGCCTCTTTTTCTTCGGCAACCTTCCCATTAGAACTGCGTGTTAACCAGCTGTTCTATTATCGGCAACTCGAAATCAGCCCCATTTTGTAGTGCGTATACTTCATTTGAAGAAAAATCTGGCATAATAGGATTGCTCAGTCGTACAAATATAATCAGATTGAAGCTGAAAGACTATAGAATCGTTTGAATACATTCAGGGAAGTGTGTTGATGGGAAAACATAGTGAAATTATCGTTTAAATTTTGGTTGCCGAAAACAGTCAATGGGTGCCGAAGCCAACATTTACCCTACCTAAATGTAGTATCCAACAGGTAGAGGCATGCTGCGATGTGTGGTTTTAGGTAGCATGCTAAACAGTCTCGAGTATCCGTTTCCTTGATCTCTATTAAGCAATGCTGATGGATTATGTTTAAATATTTCTAAACTTTCTGCTACGTCTAGTTTCGAAGGCGAAGATACACTCCGCAGGATATTAATGTTATCCTTTGTCAAATTGTGCCCCTTTGTAACGATATGTTCTGCACCCTTGGATTTAGATTCAGAAGTCCTTTATCGATCTCTTTGTTAGCGTTTATTACATCTGCGATGTGTTCCTTAAACCTTGTTTCCAAAGTCCTTTTCGTCTGACCAATGTAGATTTTATTGCTATCTGGACAAGAGATTTTTAGACTCCGGCCTTCCCTTAGACATTTATTGAATCTTTTGTTGATCCTAACAGTGACTTCAGCTAATTTGTCCTGCTACTGAATACTAAATCTAGGCCAAAACCTCTAAATTTTGAAATCAATGGTTTGGTAATGTTTTTGTCGAAATTCACCGCTACCCGTTTTAATCAGTAACAATTACTCATTAATAGGTAACAGATACTCATTAATGGGTAAAACAATTACTCATTTAATGAGTTAAGAAACTTTTCTTCAAAATGGATTTTTTAACCCGTTAATGGGTATTTTCAAGTTAGAGTGTAGTATATTATGAACCTCTTAGATAAAAATTAAATCACTCTCATTTGACATTAGACGCTCACCTTTATGGTACAGTTATGGCAACATCGTAGCAAGTTTTGGTTTCACAAAATACAGACTTTTTTTTATAATCGAGCTAATTTTTTGTTCAGTGAAGATCAATGGACATCGACCATTTTCGCTATAAAATTTCTCTACAAAAGCATGAAGGCATTCCGTAGTAAATTCAACGTGATTTCTAATGCTTAGTATTCATTCAGCATGTGCTGCTTTGGAAGATGTGTCGTTATCATTTTCCTGTTATG
The DNA here is from genome assembly GCF_037179485.1 of Ochlerotatus camptorhynchus. Taxonomy (NCBI): domain Eukaryota; kingdom Metazoa; phylum Arthropoda; class Insecta; order Diptera; family Culicidae; genus Ochlerotatus; species Ochlerotatus camptorhynchus. The sequence goes on from NW_027040943.1 coordinate 2,127,000, forward strand.
GGACGAAGGGGCAAGACATTCATCCTGAGCTTAAAGTAATTTTAACCTCTAATTAAAATTAATTTTAATTAAAACTGTATAACATTTCCACTTAAATTAATTCATTTCCATAATGGATTTTTTATCTTTTCTAGTTTAGGTTGCGTGGGAAGGCAAAGTGATCCTCTGTAGAGAAAAAAAATCTGAATTTTTACCATCGCGTAAAATTCCCCCTCGTTTTATTTTGAACTACAGTTGGCTTAAACAACAAAATCGTTCACAAGCTTGCACATGATATAGGGTAGAGCACTACTTCGTCGTAATCGCCCATTTCCGTTCTATCGATCAGAAAAGATCAATAATATCAATAATTTCACCATGCACAAATCAATAATAGGTTTGTTCCGATGCGTTAGTTCATTAGCTACAACATAAACCCTGTTAGTGCGCATTGTATGAATATTACGCTCATTGTTCTCAAAACAAAAGAAGCGATCCTAGCGAATCCCCTTTTTCTACGTTTATCCGTAGGACGAAGGAAATCTAATGGCGTTTCAATGCGTTAGGACGAAATTGAAACTGGTAGAACGAATTTAGAATCAAGAAGCAGTATTAGATTTTAAACAATATCTCAACAATTTGTGACTCTTTATCAAATTCAACGGTACGTATGGAAAGGTGAATAAATTTAGAAATTATCTTTGACAAAAATATTCCATTTTTCGTTCAAACTTGTTCAGAAAAGAGAGGTAAAGCGCGGGTTGCGCTTAGTAGGACGGAAATTAGATCAAAAACCCTAGCTAATTTAAGCAATATTGCACTTAAATTTACTTGAAATATCGTGTACATTTACGCCAAATCTAGCGTTAACTTTTCTTTACTTTCCTTCCGAAGGAAGGCGTGACCAGAGATGTTATGCCTCAGAACATCCCGGCGGCGCCGACTGGGATTGAATTACATAGCATGACTACCTCTCACCCCAGGCCTGCTGGGGTGAGAGGTAATCATGCTTACCACTACACCACCGGCGCCGCTGGGCAGACATTTCACCAGTTTCATTTAAACTATTGTGCCGATAAAACATTATGCATTAATATTGACGAATAACTCGCAAATAGGTTCCTGAATTCTGAACATAATAATAATTTTTGTCGTTTCGTTTTTGCGGGGTAGTTTAACCAGAACCAGAACCGCCGATACATACAAATTATTCAGGGTGTAGATATTTGGTGCACGTTTGTTTACAAACAAATGATTTTTCAATGATTCGTGCTTGTTTGCGCTTACACTACACCGGAGCTACACCGTAAATACGAAAACGACAATATACTCAAATTATTAATGACTATATTTCAAGCTGATTGCATTAGGTCCTAAGTAACATTGACAGATTCTCTTCGTCGATTTTTTTCTTTGCATCCCCATGGCCATGTAAAGGCATTCCCAGGTATTTTCAGCACACAAATCGGAAAAAGAAGCTTTTCTCTAGAATCTAATACGACAAACACAACAAGAAACGGTTATGTGCTCAAGTTTTTAACGAAAGAGAAAGTCGACGAAAAGAATCGATCAATGTTACTTAGGACCTAATGCAATGTTCAGCTTGATTTGAATTCAACTGTATTAATGTGGTATTTCCAAATTCACGTCGCCTTTGCTCTGCACCATTTGAAAAATTCATGTAATTTTCATTGATATATAGCTTACACGTAATTAACGCTAGATTTGGCGTAATATAACACGATATTTTAAGTAAATTTAAGTGCAATATCGCATAATTTAACGATGTTGTGTACAAGCTTGTAAACAATTTCTTTGTTTATGCTAACAATTGCTCAAAATTATACGAGGAAACATTTTACGCGATTATTAAAATTCAGATTTTTTCTGTGTAGCAAACAACGCACCGTGAGTTTTGCTCTCTGTTTACTCAATGCTTACACAATTCAAAATTATTACCGCCTTCGGTATTTTTTTTCCGAACTCTCATCAGCTTAACGTTCGGTAAAACTTTGACCCTCATTTCAAAAGCTGTTTCACTTAATTTTATTTCAAAACACTGGCAGCCTTGTTTAAATAATCGAGTCTTGGCATTGTGGTGAAGATTTCCTTGTTTTGAAGCTTTAAACATAATTAATTAAAATGCCTGGATTTTACCGAATAGTTCAACTGTGTAGAGTTCGGTAAAAATTACTGAAGTCGGTAATTATTCCTAAAAGCCCACCCACATTAGATCCGTTTGCGTTGTGTTGAGGTAAATAAGACAGTTAGACAATAGATTAAACTGTCACTTTAACATAACGCGTCATATCTGGATCTAATGGGGGTGGCCCTTAAGTGTCAATGGCGAATAACATTGCGGCCTTTTATTAGACGTGGTTGTTCATTTTGAAAAGCAAATACCACTTGAAACATTGCGCAAAGATGTTTTTTTTAAACTCTTCATTTGCTCCAAATTCAAAATAAATTACATTTAATTTTAACCTAGGTGCTCCAGTTACTACAGTAACTTACCAGCCTTATTTGTTATGATGTATAGCTAAGTGTTTTTACATTGTTCCTGCCTTGGCAATTCAGTATTTTAAACAGGTTTTTTAAACCTGCATGTCAGTATAACAATTGATAAAACTAAATCTTATCTAAGTATAAAGGGAATTAATCGTTGCACTTGAGGATTGCAACGATTTTTATCGGAAATTATTAATTATTGTGTTGGACATTTGTGCTAAAGTCTCAACATTCCAAATTCTATGTACTTCGGTACTACTGTACCAGGGAGGCAACTTCAAAATCATCTTCAGAACTTTGTTCTGAATCCTTTGAAGTGCTTTTTTTCATGGTAGTGCAACAACAAGACCATATTGGCACAGCGTAAAGCATGGCCGGTCTAAAAACTTGTTTAAATATTAGAAGTTTATTCGTCAGGCAAAGTTTGGATTTCCTGTTTATAAGAGGATACAAACATTTTATATATTTGTTACATTTGGCTTGAATGCCCTCAATGTGATCTTTAAAAGTTAATTTTTGGTTAAGTTTTAATCCAAGATATTTCACTTGGCTTGACCAGGAAATTAGAACTCCGTTCATAGTGACTACGTGACTACTACTACGTTTCAAAAAGAATGCTCTAGGCTTATGTGGAAATATTTGAGTTGAGTTTTGGAAGCGTTAGGAGAAATCTTCAATTTTTGTAAATAAGAAGAGCAAATATCTAAACTTTTCTGCAGTCTGCTGCAAATAACACGAAGATTTCTTCCTTTAGCGGAAATGCCTGTGCCATCAGCGAACAAAGATTTGTGGCAACCCTGAGACAAATCAGGGAGGGCCGAAGTGAAAATGTTATACAATATAGGCCCAAGAATGCTACCCTTAGGAACTCCTGCTCTAACAGGTAGTCGATTAGATTTGGAATTTTGATAATTTACCTGCAGAGTTCTGTAATTCTGTCAGTTAAATAATTTTGAACTAATTTCATAATATATAGTGGAAAATTAAACTTTTTTAATTTAGCAATCAAACCTTCATGCCAAACACTGTCGAATGCTTTTTCCAGTTGAGTGGCCTTCAGATTTGTTTGAACGAATTAAATTGGTAACTCTTAAGAGTTGATGAGTAGTTGAATGCCCATGGCGAAATCCAAACTGCTCATCTGCAAAAATTGAGTTCGTATTGATGTGAAGCATCATTCTATTTAAAATTATCTTTTCAAAAAGTTTACTTATTGAAGAAAGTAAACTTATTGGACGGTAGCTAGAAGCTTCAGCTGGATTTTTATCCGGCTTCAAAATTGGAACAACTTTTGTATTTTTCCATTTATCAAAAAAGTATGCCAAATGGAAACATCTGTTAAATAATTTTACCAAGAAAGACAAGGTACTCTCTGAGAGTTTTTTGATGAGGGTATAAAAAATTCCATCATCACCTGGAGCTTTCGTATTTTCAAACTTTTTAGTTATAGACCCTACTTCGTCCAAATCGGTCCCCCAGGAATCATCAAAAATATTTTCCCGAGAGAAAAGATTCAGAAAATCCCTAGCAAACCTGATTCTCAATAGGACTAGTAAGACCCAAACTGAAATTATGGGAACTCACAAATTGCTTAGCAAGTTTCTGAGCTTTTTCCAAATTTGTGTTAAAAATTAAAAACCTTCTTTAAGCGCTGGAATTGGCTTTTGAGGTTTTTTCAAATTTTTTGTGAGTTTCCAAAAGGGTTTGGTACTCGGGTCTAATTTAGAAACATTATTTTCAAAAGTTTTGTTCCTCAGGGCAAAGAATCGTTTTTTAATTTGTTTTTGCAAATCCCGCCAGATAACTTTCATGGCAGGATCGCGTGTTCTTTGATATTGTCTCCTACGGACATTTTTAGGACGGATCAAGAGCTGAAGATCGTCGTCTATTATAATTGAATCGAATTTAACCTCGCATTTTGGTACTGAGGCAGCTCTTGCTTCAACTATAGAAGTAATCAGAGATTCAAGAGCATAATTAATTTCATCTTGGGTTTGCAAAGGAATGTTTGGATCGAAGTTATATTCCATAAATGTTCGATATTGCTCCCAATCAGCTCTATGGTAATTGAAAATAGAGCTGTTGGGATTACAAATTATTTCTTGGGATATTTCAAAAGTTACTGAAAGGTGATCAGAACCAAAGTCAGCATGGGTAACCAATTGGCTACAAAGTTGACATGAATCAGTTAAGACCAAATCAATAGTTGAGGGATTTCTTGCTGAAGAAAAGCATGTTGGGCTGTTTGGATATTTAATAGTGTAATAACCTGCAGAACAATCATCAAACAGAATATTACCATTGGAATTGCTTTGAGCACTATTCCATGAGCGGTGTTTTGCATTAAAATCACCAATAATGAAGAATTTAGACCTATGACGGGTAAGTTTCTAGAGGTCACCCCTGAGAAATTCTTTTGCTGGCCTACGCATTGGAATGGCAAATAGGCAGCTATAAACGTAAGTTGTCCAAATTTTGTTTCAACAGAAACTCCCAAAGTTTCAAAAACTTTGGTTTCAAATGAAGAAAGAATTTAATGTTTGATTCGTCTATGAACAATGATGGCAACGCCCCCACAGGGTCCATCAAGACGATCATTTCTATAAATTAAATAATTTGCGTCCTTCTTAACCTTATGGTCAGGTTTAAGGAACGTTTCAGTTATAACGGCAATATGCACGTTATGAACTCTCAAAAAGTTAAATAGCTCGTCTTCATTATCTTTAAGAGATCGAGCATTCCAATTTAAAATATTTAATGCTTTAAAATCCATTACTGAATTTTAAAGTCATGACAATATTATTTGCAAATTTTACCCCAGTTTGAATAGCATCAAACATGGAGTTAGATTTAAGCATATCAGAAATCATATCAATTAATGATTTCTGTAAAAATTTCATCTCCATTAACTCGCTGAACATTGTTAGCAGCGAGGGGAGTAGGTACAGATGAAAAATTTGAAGCAGGGGTGATATTTGTACCTACGGGTACAGGTGTAGAATTTGTTCCTCGCTGACCGTTGTTAACAGCAGAGGAATTTGTACCTGGTCGGAAACGTGGAGCGTTCCCTACCTGTCGGTTAGAACGAGATTGTAGGATCGCTTTGCGAGTCTTGCATTCCCAAAAATTGGATTTGTGGTTTTCACCACAATTTGAACATTTAAATTTCATAGGATCTTCCTTCACAGGACAGTCGTCCTTTGCGTGAGAGGAATCACTACAATTCATGCATTTAGCTGGCATGTAGCAATTTTTAGTTCCGTGACCCCATCCCTGGCACTTACGGCACTGAGTGAGGTTTTGGAAATTTCCTCCAGTCTTCCTGAAGTGTTCCCCTTCACTCGGACATGGAGCATAAGGCTAGCTTTTTCTAAGGCCTTAAGGTTGTTTAATTCACTAGACTTGAAGTGAACTAAATAAAAATCATTAGAAATCCCGTTGACCGAATCGCCAGGACGGGATTTCATTTTCATTTTGATTACTTGGAGTGGCACAACTCCAAGTAATTTCGCCAGTTCATCTTTGATCTGATCCAGGGATTCACCACTGGGCAGTCCTTTCATGACAACCTTGAACACACGTTCAGTTTTGGTGTCGTATGTAAAAAATTTATGCTGCTTCTCAGTAAGATACTTGAGAAGACATTTAAATCCGTCCAAGGTTTCAGCCAATACACGGCATTCACCCCGACGTCCAATTTGTAGTGAAAACTTAACTTTCATGAAATTCAAAAGTTCCATGCGAAGAGCATGGAAATCGGAAGTGGTTATCATAATAGAGGGGATCTTTTCCTTCTTGGCATTAAGCCGGGAAAGTTAACTAGAATTTTTCTTGGATGATGGATCATTCTCATCATCCGTCAGCAAATCAAATTGATTACTCAAATTAATTTCATCAGAAGGGGGGTCAAGAGTTTGCCCCTTTCTTTTGCGTTTAGGCGCCATGGCGGCAGTAAATTTTTATCCAAATCGACTTCCAAGCAGATTACTATAAGAATCTGAAAGATCAAAGAGGAATTTTCCAAATCGATATCCAAGAATGATTACTTCGGGTAGGGTCCAAACAAGGATCAAAGAGGAATAAGAGTTGAACAAGGTAGAAATTTTTTTACAGGTTGAGCACTGAAAAGTGCTGTTTAAATTTGTTGTAGCTTTAGGTAGTAGTAACACTTCCTTCAGCAAAAAGCAAATAGATCCGCACGGCAAGAGAACACGATGCAGACTGCGCAAAGATGCTTTAGGTAAAGGCTACGTGGTGTATCAAATCCATTGAATGTTACAATACTTTTTTTTCGATGTTGAAGATTTATATTGGAAATTGTATGAAAATTTCCATTCTAATTATTTTTTTTACGTTGACTACGTCTTACGGGAAAGTACAGGAGATAAGTCGAAAATCTAATATTGCGATCATCACGAAAATCACGATCGCTTTTAACTTTGTCATGTATAGATAAAATTAAAATCTAAATACACCAATCGATAGGAAATGACTGTACAAATCTGATAAAATATATACTTTTCCATTTTCAATAAAAGAAACTTTTGAAAAATGTACTGATGAAAAGCGATAACTTACACGGTTTTCTGTTAAAAAAAAAACATTTTCTCAAACTCAGTCATCATAATCGAGTACCACTTGGTAGCACATCATTCTGCTTGAACCAGAAAAGTTATAAATGTGAGTGGTACCACGATCAAGTGAGCGGCAAAAGGTGGGATTTTTCCCTCTGCTGTCGTGGAACTAACGGCATGATGAGTGGATTACCTTGATAACCAGCGGTGGGGTTCCTGGGGTTTTGGGATCCAGCAGATGATGGTACAATTTAATCGTTCTAAAGAACGAAATCAAACAGTAAGTTGCAAGAAGATCTGCATCTGCATCGTTCAAGTTGTAATTTTTGTATAGCTATATGAGTCAAAGTAACCTTGGATATAATAAGATTATATCATCTACCCGGTATCCCCTATTGCCGGCAGTTGTGGGGCTCGTAAAAGTTCAACGACGCTTTGGCGGCGTGCACGAAGACACGCAAGACTGAACCTATATCGTGAAAAAGTATATAAACCGGATTGATTATTCAATGCACGTGCTGATTGATCAACATTCAAAACCTCGAATAAACGTGTTAGAGGCTGATGTGTATGAGGGAATATTTAAGGGGAAGGAAGATCGTTGATGATTATCCATTGATGATTGTCCCGCATGGGGAGGGGAAAAGTAGGTAAAATCATAAATAATCTAGCTCATTATTTGATCATGCTAAAGCTAATTTTCTGCACTTTTCAAGGGTGCTTTTAAAATATTCAGTTAGTTTATTCTAACTTTTTTTGTTTTACATTTCTTCTAGTGGAAGTGTAAGTGTAAGAAAAACTTTTAGATCTAGTTGTAAGATGCTTTATTCAGGCGTTTATGAGCTATAGTCATTATCTAATTATGTTTAGGTATTTTTAAAGCTTGTGTACTCCATTTAAAAAAAATGACGAATTACCCATATCTTTTGAATGTTAATTTTTACCCAAAAACTTTGTTCAGCAAAAACGTGCGCCAACATTTTTCTACAACTCTTGAGAAGTTCACTTTTTTGAAATATTTGAAATAAAAAAAGATTTAAAACTGATTTTATAGGGACACTTAAATTCACAGCAGAAAAAAATAATTCTAGCATTGTCAAATGAAGAGCTTGAAAAATGGAGTCTTCAGCAAAGAAGCTTGAAATGTTTTTTCTGCAACTTTGCTAGAGAATAAAATCACCTATATCTCAAAACAAAACAGTTAGATTCCTGATGTAAATTGAAATGAGGACCACCCTTATCGACATTTTTAAAAGAAAGCCAAAACTCCTACGAAGAGACTAATCCCCTTAAATGAATATAAACGAAGTAAATAATGCTTTCCCACTAAATTACCATTTCGAACCATAGTGCATTATCAAACACTGGGCTGGAATAGGTTAAACGCACCAATAGTGGAGATAAGTTAGTGCAACGTGTTCCTATAGTGGCTTATAATAGTAGGTTATAATAGTAGGTTATAATAGTAGTAGGTTTTAGCCTCGTGCGCGTATTACGGATATAGAGGACTGAATTTAAAATTAGATAAAAAAAATGCAATTTTGAAGCTTATTTGGAAGATACCTTGAGTTAATAGTAAGTTTTCTGGCAAATGTTGGGGGTTCGTGAGCATTCCTGACATTGCTGAAAATTATGATAGCATCATATTGCGGGGTTGCTTGTATAATAGGATGCTTTGTTGGTTGTTCATTAAGTTTTGATTGTCCAAGACTGAAAGTCTCGTTAAGAAAGAAAACTAAACTAAACTAAACTCTTGATTGCTTGTTATACTTATGAATATTTTAGGTGTACAAAAAGGCAAACTAAGAGGTGGACGCCTAAGCTTTCCCACATTTATATCACTGCGAAGCAACTGTAAGCTGTAGAGGGAATTTCTATACGTAACTGAAAGCAGTTCAATTTTGTTTGCTAACCTGGTTAAAATGTCATATTTAATTATCTTAAAGATAAACCGTCCAGATCAAACCTTTGTAGGGGGACCATCATCATCATCATCATCATCATTTTTTATGCATTCTCCATAAGCCACTATAGGAAAACATTGCACTAGCTTACCTCCACTATAGGTGCGTTTACCCAATATAACTAATTATTTAATTAAATATAAATCATTGCTCAAAAAGCTGGAAATTAGGGATCTCAAAAATGAGCACGTTTTTCGATTTTGAGTAAAGCTCATCGGCTGTATAGTATCGACTCCATAAGAGGTTACTGCAAGCATTGAGTGAATGTTGCACGCGTTGCACGGCCGTTCAAGCTCAGAGAGGGAGAGAGAGAGCGCATCTTCTACTCAGATGAAAGAGAGCGCTGAGTGACCCCCGTTTTTACAAATTTCTCTTTTATCTAAGTAGAAGTTACTCTCTCTCTCTCTCTCTCTATCTCTGAGTGAGATTGAAATACCGTGTGGGAATAGGTAAAGATTCGAAGCAGTGTGGTTAGTTCTACGGGTTTATCCATAGATCTACGGATTTTTAGATTTACTACGGATCTACGGGTCGATCATAAAATTCTACGGATTTTCTAGATTGTTAGGGATTTTTGTTAAAGTGCCGAGGAAATTCTAAGGATACTAAAAATTATGACTTCATTACTTAAAAAAATACTTTTGGAAAGACTCGTTTTAGAAAATGGTCATTATATTTAGCAATAATTAACGCAATGGAATCAAATTCACCTATCTACGGATCGTACTCCATGTAAAGTTAACAACACTGATTCGAAGCAGTCTACCAGCGCTTTCTTCTCTTCGATGTACTAATTTTACGTTCAGATTGCAATTAATTAACGGCCAGTCCTGAAGCCTCTTCGGTGTTTCAAAAGTGGTGCCCTACAAGCTAACTCTCGTTTCCAGTCACTTCAATGTCCCCCAATCCATCACTCGATCCCTTGCCATGCGCCGTGGCAGAATAATGCAACTTAGCTTATACCCCAAAATCATGACCGTGGACCGACAGTAGGAATAATTTAAAACCTGTTCTTTTACTGCGCTACTACACCATCAGAGAAGCAGATGTGAAACCTTAGACTGGGCAAATCCAAGGTTTCACGATTGACGAATATCACATACTCCTCTGATGGAACAGTCCAAACATATGTTCACACATCAAAGTACAAAACGAATAGCAGGTAAACAAACCGATTATTCGATACGTCACCTTAAATGCACCCTCGCTACAGAAACTGTAGCATCGAAATGAACCAATGTATGCTGAAAACGGTGTGAACATTTTGTGGTGTGACAAAATTATTCTGCTGGGAATATAATTGGGGGCAAAATATGTAATATTAGCTAGAGAATGTAGTATGTAGAATGTAAAATGTCCTAATTGTTATTAATGCGACAGTACAAAGTCAAACGCACACCTTTTGCCTAACCCGTACGATGTACGCGGAGATTTGAAGTATATCAAAGGCACACTTTTTGCCTGTAGATTTGAAGACATACTTCAAATTTCCGCGTACATCGTACAGGTTAGGCAAAAGGTGTGCATTTGACTTTGTACTGTCGCATTAATAGCCCTTTACTCATTTTCAACTTCTATTCAATTTTCATACTGCCGTACGCTATCGGAACTATCCACCTACCCTCTTCTAATAAATTATCACACTAAAGCTTCATATTAGATAACATTTCCAACCAACTCCAAAAAGTGATTCTTTCTGAAAAATTGTCACTCAGCTCACTCAGCAGAATGCAATCGTAAAAGGCTCAGGGTACAAAAAATAATAAGTGATGAAACATCCACACTACTACACTCAAAATCATTCATGTTACGCTCAGCTATCTGTTTTGCTCAATGATTCTACGTTCATCGAAGAAAATAGAAACAATGAGAATTAGAACGAAATCAGTGGGGCTCGCACAAGCTACTGCTCGTATCTGATGTTGTATGCATGTGAGTGAATAGTAAATGCAAAATTAAACGATTTTTGACACAAATTTCTCAAAACTGCAAGTACCCAGCACTGAGTTTGAAGAGGAAGGATGATCAAGAGTATGACAACCGTTGTTATAGATACCATGTTTACCAATGCGTCTCCACTGTCATTGGAAGGAAAGTTGTGTTCATGTGGGTCAGGTTATGTTTGATCTGGATTCACTGTGGTAAGATCATCATCACACTGTCACTGATTGAGTAGGATCTAGTTTCAAAACATCCGTATAATTAATACATTTAAACTAATCCATCTATGATGAGATCGAACCCTTTGCTTCTAATTTAAATTCTGTACAAATGCTCAGCATTCAACCAAAAGATGTAAGGAAGTTTTTTCAATAATATGTACCACGTGGTGTGTAGAATACGCATGTTTGTATACGCTTAGAAAGCTCTCTATCAACAACTACGGAACCTCTCAATGAACGCAAAGTTGAGGGCAGGTGTTAAATTCCAGTCGAGCCGTAATATTGAAAAAAGAAAAAACGTGAGATTGATATAGTTATTAGTACACGTGAGCTGATGGCTTAATCCTCGTATTATAGCTTGTTTATTTTTTTAATTCACACCTCTGACTGCGGTCGATGTAGGTCCATAAATAATGGGAGCTGTTCCAGGCCAAATAGGAAGACAATAAAATTAATTTTTGACTCCACCTCTTCAGATACGACTTAAATTTTGCAAAGTGTTACTAATGTGTGTTATCACACATCATTCACATTTTTTTTTTGAAGTTGGGATATTTTGAATCCTGCTGAAAAAGTTTAAAACTGATGTATTCGATATTTTTTAATAAATCATAGCACGAAAACGTCACTTCTAATCGACATGGTGTTTGAAACTTTGTTGAAGGAAGCAATCAAGTTTTTTTTTCAGGATAGAAATTCACGGTCTAGAATAAGCATAAGCAAATTATTAAAAATTAAAAATTAAATTGGCAACAATTTTTATGATGATAAATTAATAATGGTAACTTTGTGAATTTTTTAGGTTAAACACTTGATAATTGAAAACTCATTCAAATTTTGGTCAAGTTTTTAATCACTTGTTTCTGAAATAAATTGTTTAATATTTTTGCGCAGGAAACGACTATTACACGACTTATTAAATATTTTATCAAAAGCTGTTGCTCTACGATTTTTGCCAAATTGTAAGCGTTTATTTGCGTTGCGTTGCGGTGCGTTTTTAACGAAGTAATTTGTAGATTGCATACTGACAGCTGTCATGTATCTACTTTATCGTTTTTATTCTAATTGCTTAACGAAAACTAATTGGGAGTGAATATCTTACCAATCAAGGTTCAGAACAGGAAAACGCATAGTTGAAGATGCTAATTTCAAGTGGTAATTTTTATACGATAGATGAAGATGAAAGTATAGAGTTGATACTTCCGTTAGAGTACAGCAGTGTGAATTTTGTACATAGAGAGTAGAAAGTGAGCAAGGACAACTTCGAGGAAGGTACGAATCGGGTTGATCATCTCTCTTTACCAAACTCCCCAGTTGCAGAGGGATAGTGAGGGGTATCCCCCACTTTAGTGTGTTATTTGAAATTAGCATGTATGCAACTATGTAAATCGTTAACTTCATAAACACAAATAGTTAAAGTAGTAAAAGCATGACAACCACCATTGCAGGCCACGCCCATCTTCTCCGTTACGGGGAAAGGAAGGATATTGCTGATGTAACATCTACTTAACGGGAGGCCAGCGATGTCCCATAGATGCTACGGAGTTGAATAGTTGGGTAGGAGATGGGTCAGGATTTGCTTAATCAGGCGATGCGACCATAGTAATTGTTTTGTTTTTGGAGGTGCATCGGAGTAAACCCACGATCTTCTACTCTGTAAAAAAAAGCGGCAGCCACCAAAGTAGCCGAAATTATTTGGTAAAGCTTTTACAAATACTGATTGAAATATAATTTAAACAAATAAATATGAAGGGTCTCACACGAATGATCTGTGTAATTAGCTCACCTTCTCGTGTTTCCAAAACTGGATCAAAATACATCCAAATGCAGCACATTTTCTTTCATCCAAATAGCCATGGTGACGTGTGATCCCAATTACTTGACGGTGATGAATATGAAATGGTCCGGTCTGTGATGGAGGTTGTTTGAATGGCACTTGCCAAATTTGATTCAATAAAAAAAAATAATTGGGAATTAAGAAAATTATTAAAATTTATGAAAGGCAACAAAAGAAAAATTGCAGCAAAACGAAAACACGTCAGTATTTTCTCTTGCCAAATTTTTCATGTTTATTTTTATGAAGCACTTTTCATAAGCTTTTCAAAGAAAAATTATCATAAAATATTGAAATGGAAACTTTTCAACAATCTTTAATATTTTGAACCCTGTATATTTCCCCTTCAAAGACTTTGTGTTTTCCTATGACTTTGTCTCAGGCATCATTTCGCTTAGATTGGTTGATTACCCTTAACAAACAATTGTGCAAATGTTTATGCAAAAAAGAAAATGTCACGTCTAATCGATACGTCATTTGGCGTGGAATTGCTATTCATCACGGTGTGTACATATTTTAAAATCCACAAACCGATATTTTTGCTAATCAAACAAATCGTATATTATTTACTAGCCACAATTTGGAGTTTGTATGCTTCCATTCGTTAACAGCCATGTGTTAACAGCTTAATTTCAGCATGGCCACTGGGTACTTGGATGATAATTATTCAGTTTCTTCAGATGTGGTGAGCCACAGGATTTATTACAGCTTTAAGAGTGGGTTGATAAATTTCCTTTTAATTCCATGATATATTTTTTTCAAGAAGAGCTAATTAAATATGTACGCATGATGTACTGAGCAATATTCAGCATAGTAATCTAATAGACACTTTTTTGTTAAAATTTCGTCAAGCAATCAATGTGTTAGTGTTCTAGACCAATTTAATCAAAGCAAATTACATGTTTTTGCTGAAAACAGTAATAATCATTCCTTTTAGCATTTTATCACTTATTTGCTTTATTTTACACCAACATTAACTGTATAAAGGCTGGCAAACCGGACTACATACTACAACGCAAGGTTGCTAATACTCATATTGCAAATCAAAATGTTAATCAGAAAGATAAAATAATTAGATGTTATAATCACAAGTTTTACAAGTGTACAAATAAGTTACAAGAAGAGTTTGCAAAATTTGTGTTCGACACATAAAACCTGTAAATTTCGCTTCCTGAGAGTCACAATCAGCGATTTTATAATTTTTCACTCACTTACTCACTGATCATAAAACCGCTGATTGACAGATGTTATGTGTCAAACACTTACTTAGTAACCCCCTACGCTTGATCAGGCGTAGGGCGTTGTTGGACCAATTTGGTCGTTTCGAGTATGAGAGAGATCAAAAGTGCCTGAGAAAAATGCAAGTACTTTCGCGGATTACCCGAAGTTGCGATTGTTAAAACATGATCACAGACAAGCGGGTCAATAGGGAGAGTGTGGGAGTTTACCTCCCTGGCATCGGTAGAATTGGTACACAGTACGGAAAACTGTATACCTGTATACTATATGTGGCCTATAACGGACTCTACTGCAATTAAATTGAATACACCTGCAGTTTCAGAAAGGTTAATACGCGAGCGTTAAAATGGTCAAGCTTGAGTCATTTAATATCTGGACGCAAAAAAACGGATTCATATCGGAACTATCTTAATGAAGTAAAAATGTTGAGTACTCAAAATAAAGGTCATTTTTCCGATTTTTTTTTTCTTTATTTAGGAGATTTTTATTCGTAGGCTAGTTCGTCTCCGTTCCCATTTTTCCGATTTGGTTGTGATGAAATCCCGACCTTTTCTTCGACTTTCTATTGGCTAACCTGAAAGGCCGTTTTGTTCCACCATCTCCTCATCTCTGTCGCATTCCGAGTCACCTTTCCACTCTTCTTCAACTTCTGTTTGACAATTGCCCAATATTTCTCAATTGGATGGAATTGAAGGCAGTTGGGTGGATTGATGTCCTTTTCGAAGAAATCTACCCCGTTGTCTCGATACCACTGTAGAACTTCGCCGCTGTAGTGGCAGCTTGTCAAATCAGGTCAAAACTTTACAGGTCCATTGTGAGCCTTAATGTACGGAAGAATATGTTTTTTCAGGCACTCCTGCTTGTAAATTTTGGAATCACGAAAACCCGGGTTTTTGCCGCAGCTGCAAATACCCTGCCAGATCATGAGCTTTCTAGCAAATTTACCGATAAAAAAAATTAACTCGCAAGAGACATCATCTCGATCAGTGACTTTTTTGTCGATCAGTGAACTTTTGTCCGGGAAGCTGCCCAGAATCCATCTTCACGTAAGTTTCGTCGTCCATGAGGAGTCATCCGTCGTACTTTGTAAGAACCTCATTGTAAAACTGCCGGGCTCATCTTTTGGCCACTTGAGTCTGCTTCAGTGTCCTTGTTGGTTACATACTGGCTCGAAATGCTTCTCGTTGACGAATCCTTCTGACGGTGCTTTAGCTGGCATTGAATTTTTTGCCGATATCATAATCTGACAGACCTAGGTTTGCCCTAACCGTTCTCAACACCTTCAAATTCAGCTTCCGATTCTTAGTACCACTACGGCCCCTGCTATGATCCTTCCGATTGATAGTATGCCGCTCACTGAAACATTTAAGAACACTGCACACGGTCGATTTAGCCAATTTCAACAACTTCGCAATTTTTGATCCTGACCACGTTAGATTTTCCAAGTGGGTGTCCAACATTAATTTTCGGTTCGCGGCTTCCATCAAGTATAAATTCTTTTAATCAAAATGAATCGTGACGAACTTTTCAGCACTGAAAGAGGAAACATTTCAAAACATTCCAGATCTGACTGCTAGGAACACTGCAGTAAAATAAACAGTACGTCCAGATATTAAATGACTCAAGCCTTGTATTATAATCATATACACACAAGTTTTTACTCTTTCAATAATTCACTTTTTTAAACTTGTTTCTAATTTGCAATCACAAAATGGTCAACTTTGGAGGCATCATTCACTATGATACTGTTTTTATGTTGAAATTTGATTCATGGATCAATTCTTTTGTGCAAGCAGAGAGAGTTTGTAATGACAATCGTCACAAAAATGGTGTCTATATTGTTGATTGCTCTCAGTGTTTTGATATCCTGGCTAAAACGAATAGAGAAACTATCCCAAAAATACTATTTACCAAAAATTAATGCTTTAGGCATAAGCAATTGTTTCCAGAAGATCTTAGAACCTCTGTGCAATGTGCTGATTCTAACTAAAGGGTGTGTTTGTGGAAAATAGCACACCCATAAGCAGCTGTATCTTTAAAACTATTATACCAAATTACTTGAAATTTTCAGTGAATGTTTAGTCCATAACGTTATTACATTATTAGAGTATGAGAGATGGTATATCTCGATTAATGATCATGAGAACAAAATGCCGTCTAATAAATGTTGTACAGCCAAATTTGAAATCAGCGTACCATACCATACCATACCATACCATACCATACCATACCATACCATACCACACCATACCATACCATACCAGACCATACCATACCATACCATACCATACCATACCATACCATACCATACCATACCATACCATACCATACCATACCATATCATACCATACCATACCATACCATACCATACCATACCATACCATATACCCCAAGTAACACATAAAACATCTTCTTGGAAAATAATTAGAAAGGTCTGTTTTAAATTCTAATGTAAATTCGATTGAAATCTTCTATGATTTGATATATCTTTTTCTAATCAGAGCCTTCTAGAAAACTTCCATAAAATACTGTAAGATCGTAACGCCAGTTTGAGATGTGATTGATTAAAATTATGGTGAGCCTGGATAAAGCTTGGACTAAAAATATAATAACATGCCCGTTGTTGACTTGAACAAAAGCTGAACTAAAACAACCAGTGCGCCAACAGTGTGACATTTCTATACGTGGGTATAACTAACGGTACTAGCGAGTAAAGAACAATGGATTTTTTGTCCAATCTTTTGTTACTTAACTGCAACGTTGTGTTTCATTCTTCGATGCAGGACAAATCTTTTGAAGATTTCATTCTTATCATCCACGTTTCGCGCTCAACTGATTGCTTTAATTACAGTTTATAGTACAGTACATATCGTCTGTTGAAGTAACTGTAGGGTAGGTCTTCGTAAAGGAGAATAATAATTCTTCACAGTCACTGGTAAATAATAAAGATTTTGCACGACAATGAGGCAGTATCTACGAACAGGAAGATGTGAATAAGTATAGCATGAAGTTGAGGCATTTTCATGGGTTGGTGAGCCATAATAATGTCACAGAAGATGTTGTTTTGAATCATGCAGTAGAGCTGGTAAAGAATACATATACGGGAACTTGTTATTTGTTTTTAAGTATGGGTGCTCACACACAAATAATCTATATTAGCCAAATATACCCCATTAGTTTTTTTTTTTTCCTTTGGTTTGTTTTTTCCGTCGCTCGTGTCAGGAAGGCAGCTCCCACACCTGGACCCTACCTATCGACCCATGCATATTCCATCCTAAGAAAGGCGTGATCAGAGATGTTATGCCTCAGAACATCCCGGCGGCGCCGACTGGGATTGAACCCAGGCCTGCTGGGGTGAGAGGTAATCACGCTTACCACTACACCACCGGCGCCGTTCCCTTTAGTCTTAACGCAGCATCAGAGAATGGATGTCAATACACCTGACAAGCAAGATATAATTAAGGACATCGCTAAGAGACTTTTGATTCATATGTTCTAATGAAATTGAGTTTTGTCCATTGATCCTATTCAAATACAAGTGAAAACACAATCTCACCACGTAAATCATGCAACAACGAATTGAAAGTGATACAACAAAGTGGTTGTATATATGTCGAGATGTTTTGTACGCATTTGAAGCCGAGAATTATTGGCACTTATCACGTAAGCCGGCTGCCAAAGAACCTCATCAAAATACACATTGTGGTCGTTTTCCATACGTCAGGATTCACCCCTCGCGCAAATCGAAAAGGACCCATTTACTCGATGGTAAAATGTAGCGTACTCTTCTGACTCAATGCATTCACCACGATCCCCACCGTCAAACGCTGTAGCCTGTGTTGAGGGTTGTATTTATCTATGTCTGATAATCGGTTTAGATTTTAACAAAACATTTAAACTACCTATTAGCAGAAGGCAATAAATATAACCAAAAAGGGTGCGGCACGTTGGCAGTGGCGTGGCATAACCTACTGTCTGGTGTGGGCGTTTGATCTGATTGAAAGTATCAAGTTACGCTCCTTCTCCCTTTTATGTGCTTCATGGCATGGTAAAATAGGACATCAACATATTCATGATTTGCTACTTTTAGCTTGTGGTCGGAACCTCGATTTTTACTTTATTATCACATTCTTAGACGCTTGGTTCTTCATAAATATAACACTTATCTGCTGCAACAATATATTCAACCCGCAAGTTTGAAAGGGATGATACCCCATCGGTACTGTTATTCATTTGTCCGTTAAAATGAAGGAGTGAAGATTATTCTAAGCGATAAAAATTCACATATATTTTCCAAGGTGTCATAAATTTCCAATATATTTCACCCACACCTGCTTATTATGGCATCGTAAATCAAAACTGTTCATAGGCTTTGTAATCCGTACATGCTGATATCCTTGTCGGTAATTGAATCGTATGATTTTATTAAGAATCTACGTTAAATTTATGGAAGGCCTACTTAATTCAGTATGAAATCCATTCCAGAAACCAATCAAATCTGTGGTTCTGAATCTGAATCGCGAGAGCACTAAAGCGAGGGTCTGTGTTCTTTTTTATTAAAACACTTTAAAAGTCAAGCGTTGCTTGCCATAGAATAGAGCGGTTCCTCCATTTTCTAAGTGTGATACGTTTTTCACAATAAAGTAAAATTCCAGTATAGAACATCACTGTAAGTTAATTCAAACTAATAATTTCACTTGCACAGAATAAGAGATGAACTAGCCTATGGCTAAAAATTTCTCTAATAAAGGAAAAAAAAAAAAAAAAAACTTGCACAGAATTAAAACTGAGTTTTCTAATTTACTTAATAGGCAAATTACTGGTTAACAACGCTGTTGATTGGCTTCTGACCAACTTGAAAATACTACAGTGCCTTCCCATTTTTGGCAACACATAATTTTTGTCTTTTTCACTTTCTAGGAAATCCATCCAAAGCTTGATTCCATTTATAATATCACTAGACCACTCTTTAAGGATCCTATCTACTTGGAATTCCAAGGAAAATTCCCCAGAAAGCGCTAGCACAAATTCAAAGAAAGAATTAGTTAATGAGGTCGCTTGTCCACATGGGATCAGAATAGCAATTTGCTATCGAGTGTGAGACCAAGGTAGACTACTTCACTCGACCATTCAATGGAAGTGCTATCAAGATGGATCTTGACGTTAGCAGGCGTAACAAGCCGAGGTGAATACGAGTGTGGAAACAGAATGGTTTGTGTTTTAGCTGCATTGATACAAATCTTCCAGCTTTTAAAATAGTCGGACAAAACATCCAGGCCTGATTGTAGTTTACTCGCCAGAGCACGGATCACTCGACCCTTATAGATGATGGAGGCGTCATCTGCGAACATAGACAGGATACCACCACCCGGCAGGGGAGGAACGTCTGACGTGAAAATGTTGAATAGGATAGGCCCAAGCAGGCTACCCTGAGGGACCCCTGCATCAACGTTGAACGTATCAGAGGGGACATTGTTCAAGTAGACCTGGAATGATCTGCCCGACAAGTAGTTTTTGATGATCTTCACGAGGTAGATCGGAAAGCTGTATCGATGCAGCTTGTACACTAGACCATCATGCCAGACATTGTCGAACGCCTTCTCGACGTCCAACAATGCCATAGCAGATGTATTGGAAACGGACTTGTTCCGCTTGATGATGTTAGTAACCCGTGCGAGTTGGTGGATGATAGAGTGGCCTTTCCTAAACCCAAATTGCTCTTTGAGAAAGATGTTATTATCATTTGAAAACACCAGCAGACGGCTGAGTATCAATTTTTCGAATAGCTTCGAGATGGAGGACAAGAGGCTGATGGGGCGATAGCTTTTGGCACTGGTAGGATCTTTGCCAGGCTTGTGTATTGGAATCACTTTGGCAAACTTCCAGCATGCGGGGAAGTAGCCAAGCTCCAAACATTTGTTGAAGATAACGGTAAGATGGTTGAAGAATTCAATACTCAAGTTTTTCAACTCGAGGTTGACTACACCATCCATACCCGCAGCCTTCATGTTTTTAGTACTTCTAATAGCTGCTATCACCTCATCAGCCGATATTCTACTATGATCATGCACTACTACGGGGGTGTCAGCGACTCTAGTCATTGCCTCCAGGACGGCAGGCCCATGGGGGCTCACCATGGTTTGA
Source organism: Ochlerotatus camptorhynchus (assembly GCF_037179485.1). Lineage (NCBI taxonomy): Eukaryota > Metazoa > Arthropoda > Insecta > Diptera > Culicidae > Ochlerotatus > Ochlerotatus camptorhynchus. The sequence goes on from NW_027040943.1 coordinate 2,147,404, forward strand.
CCAAGATTATGTGAAATCACAAAATGTTGGCCAAGAGCATTGGCCTTTTCAACTGGGGTTATCAGTAAGGATGGGTCTAAGTGGTCAACAGAGGAAAGCGGAGGGATCGTTCTCGACTTATTTTTCAAAATTTTGGTCATCTTCCAAAATGGTTTTGCACAATCTGGGAGAGAGCGAATCTTTTTGGTAAAATCGTTATTTCTGAGTTCCACCATCCTGGCCTGGATAATTTTGGTTAGCCTATTGACATTGGTCTTCAAGTGGGGCAGCCCATAACGCTGGAACTGCCTACAAATGGTGTTACGGAGCCTGATAAGATCTTTGGTTGGGCTGTCAAGGTTCAGAGTATGACTCACCTGTCTGGATGCTGGTACGTGTTGCTCCCTGGCACGGGATATCGCCTCTTCGATGGCTTGCAGACACTGATCGACTTCTTCGAACGACTCCGGTAGGACGTCGTAATTGATTGCTGTGTCCACACAGCGCTGATACTGCTGCCAGTTGACACGATGGTAATTTCGCCAGGAAACTTGAAACCTATTGGCCGAGGAACCTACTTCGGCCACCACCGGATAGTGGTCCGAGCTCAGTTCCTGATAGGCGATAGGTTGGGAAATGTTATCGCCAATGTTGCTGATGAAGATGTCGATGGTGAAATGAGCTCCGGATCGACTCAACCGGGTGGGAGAGTCCGGACACAGAATGTTGTAGTTGGCTTGCTGCAGATCGTTGTATAATATTGTGCCGTTCTGATTTCACCGCAAAAGCAAAAGCAAAAGCTCTTGGACTACTATTCCGACTAAATCTCCATCCTGAACCACTGTGCACTGTTTATAAAAAAAAATCAAAGAACCTTTCCATCTTTGATTTGATCTTATTAAAAATAGGGTAAATGACGGCCATAAATGAAGTCTCTAGGACTCATTTTAGCACGAGTGTAGTGTATATGATGATTCAGAGCATCGTTTGAGCGCTTAAGAACTTTGTTCGCCCACTGACGATAATAAGTAAATATTACCGATGCCGTCAATTATCCAATGTAAGAAAATTATTTATTCAAGGTTTTTGTATATATTTTGTATACATCTAAATTTACCCATGGGGGTCGCAAAAATTGAGAGTTTACCACCAAGTACAAAATGCTGAGTACGTCTCTGGGAATGACCTATAGTTAACTCATATTCAGTTAATAGTGGGTTAAATTTAAAGATCTGAGACATACAAAAATCTAATTTTTCAACAAATGTTGTTGCAGTGTTGGGAAACTTACACTAACATGAACAACTATGAACTAAAATCATTCTGTTAAGTTGTGTTAAAAAAATGTTTTCAAAGATTTAAAAAAAAAAAATGTTGAAAAAATGTTTAAAACCTCAAGAAGAAAATTCCATTGCATTGACATTTAGATTGAACTGACATATGCTAGCTAAAAAGTTATAGTTTCAGTTGGTCAAGTTCAGTTAAAATTAGTGTTATGGTTCGAGAGAAAATTATAAAAAAAAGTATTAGTTTTACAAAAACTGGTCTAGATAAGCTAATTTATTCTAGATAAAAAAAATTATTGCTTTGGGGGCATTTCAAAAGAAGCATGCACAGTAGAACAATTCGACAGTGATCATGCATAAGGGCGTAAACGCGATGATCGATTCTCTTCGTCGATTTTCTCTTTTGTTAATAACTCGCTAGATTTAACGTTTCTCAGTGCGTTTGATGTTGCTTTTGATAGCCAATACAACCTGTCACAACTCTGCGTTGAACAAATTCTAGAAAAATGATTCGCTTAGCTGTAGCAATGCAAAGAGAAAATCGATCATCGCGTATACGCCCTTATGCATGCTCACTATCAATTTATTGGGCGGAAGAGAGTGAATCGATGTTATGAGTCACAATCAAAAGCGTGCTTTGACATTATCATATCTCATTAAATTTTAAAGAATTGGTAACAATCACCAGAACAATAAAATATCATAAACTGGTCTTTATAATGTTTTGGTTACAACATTCATATCTGTATCGTATATCTGGAACGTATGAACAATTTAAGTTATGCATTTTTTATCTAAGGGCCCGAGGATGCAATATACCTTGTGTGTTAAAGGTTTCCCATTAACTGACGGAATAGCTAGACAAAGTCGCTCTATTTACAAATCAATCAACAGACGAACAAAACGGCTTACCTGCAATTGAAAATGTATTCAACAGCCACCTGTTTTAAAGCACTTGCCATAGTCGTTGTCAGCTGTAATCTACGACCGGCACTGAAAATAGACCAACTTTAACATACAAGTGGCACATAAACAATCCTACAGCCCTGAAATATGTTCGAAAAACTAGTAACAGTAGTACAGTATGAACAAAAAAAGGATTCACAAATAATTTATGCTTATATCAATGGCTAGCCGTATGTGGCACTCCATTGCCCGTAAGCAGATAAGTTACGACAAAAACGACTGATTCTCTACGGTTAAAGTATCGAGTACAGCAGATAGCACAATTTTCCAACAAAGTAACCCTCGCCACGAATAGGGGATCCAACCGACATGGCCTACTGTTAGAAAGGGGATCACAAACACTCGACCAAGAGCACGTGTACACATGCAAAAAGGACATCGCAAAATACATGTGCAGCATAAGCCACGCCTTTATTATCATCATCATCCCCTTCGCAACAATGTTGTGCTTGTAGCTTCTTCAGTGCACCACAGTAGTAGGAACTTTCGAAATACAAACTGGCTGTTGCTGGTGATATTTCCTTCTCTGTCACTCTCAGGAGTGCAAATTCCACGTGAGTGCGCCGCCGTTATGATGCTTTTGCTAAAATATTTGTAGCGTCTTCCCTTTACCATCGTGCTCGCCAGGCTCGGGCATCCGAACAGCAACAAAAACAACAGACATTCCGAAAACCCCAAAAGCGGATGATCTGCTCCTTGGATGGTATGGTTTGAGCCGCTTGTTGGCAGTCATTCCAAACGGATATCCACTTTACATCGGCCAAGGTCTTTCGCTCCGACGCTCCGGAATTTACCAATAAATGATTTGTGTCGTGATGCGGTATAGTGTGGTTTAGAGATTTTTTGCTGCACTGCTGAGCCTACAGTCTTAGAGGTACTCTCGTAACGGTGGCGGTCCAGTTGCTCCCTGTGTACAAGACCGTCAGAGCAGTATATTGAGGGAAAAACGAATTCCGGTGCGAGGACACAGGACTCATTGAATTTCTTCCTCTTGTTGCGCTCGTCGCGTCCGGACGTGAAAATTATGTCAAACTACCGTATTCCACAGTGAGCAAATAAGAGTGCATCTTTTTTTTTTCCTAGGGCCGACATTTCTTCTATCGAACGACAGTGGCAAACTGCTACGCTGAAGATAGAATCGTGGTTCTGTGGACGGTTTTGACTCGGTGTACTATTGGTAGTGATTTGTCGATCGGTGAAATGCGATAACTTATCGATTATTAATAGATTTTTGCATGCAGCAAGTGGTTGCCCTGGTGCAACGGAAGACAGTGTACAACAGAGAATACAATACAAACAAAAGATTCCGGTTGTTGATTGTAGCGTTGCCGTGAACATAAATATGTGAAGCAGATGAACTGAAACGGTTGCATATTTTGGATGTATTCTTTTGATACTTCCTCTCGGAAAACCTATCGTATGGATACATCGTAGTATCTGAGCAATATTAACTGCTAAGGAAAGTGAAAAACGAAATTAAAATAAGGTAAATGACTAAAGCTTGCAGTATTTTTCATATTCCTCAAGCATTTCATTTAAAACAAATGCTCGTCAATTTTATAATATGAGTTTTATTCTGATCATCCGGCCATTGAGTAAATAAGGTTGTAATTAACTATTATAAACCAATATAATTTTAACAGTACCCAAGTAACCGGCAAGCCCACTAATTGCTTTCTTTAAATATTATGTTAACAATATTCTGTATTAGTCATATATTAGTCTTATAAAGTGTGAAACAGTTAGAACCGGGACGCATAAAGTCAGCTCTTTCTCGGGATTGGTTTAAAAATTAAAAAATATAATTTCATTAATTTATTAAGGGTGGGTGGTTTATACGTCAATCTATAGCTTTCAATCTCTATTTTACTAGAAAAATATTACATGGTAATTGAATGGTATACATTTTTCGAAAACTTATCCTCCATTAATATGAATTTTGTTCCATTAGTAGTGGTAGTTGCTATCTTTGGTTTCTATAATAGTGGAAAGCATTGGTTTTAATATAGGTTACACTATTATAGGAACACTGCCACAACTATTTACAAAGGGCAAATGAGTCAACACTTTAAGGAAAATCAGATCAGTTGTTTTCCGTCATTTTTGGGTTAATTTCAAGTTCCAAATATGCAAATCTACTTTATTTTAGGAGAGCTCCGATAAAAAATAACCTTATCCGGTTTTGCCTCATTATTCCAGCACAACCCACATACTGCAATTATAGTTATACCACTTTTACTGGGGCATGTATTTAAGTGCTAAATGATTTTGAAAAAAATATTCCGACGGGATTTGCTTCCGAACTTTCTTCGCGATGCCTGCCATCGTCCGCTGCACAAGAGCCTGATCATTCTCAGCGGTCAGTTTATTCTAGCATCTGACCTTGTCAACAGCATCCCGCGTAGCCTTACCGATCCATATGAGCTTCATAATGGTATATTCAGATCTGAGCGTTCATTAGCGGAGTGAAGCAAAATTTGCGTTGACATGAGAGAGACAACTAGTTCTTTTCTCCCTCTTGTACCTTCGCAAAACCTGGCCCGCGCGTGAAATATCACTCAGAACGAAATCTACCTTAATACTGCGAAATTGGGAGGATTGGTGACTTCTCAATGATATCCATCCCGTTGTCACGGTACCATTGCAGCACCTCCCAGATTTTGTGGCACCCATTGGTGAGGGGGGTTAAACAATCGATAAACTTGTCGATGTCATATTTGAATCGCCCCGTTCCTGATTTTTCTGTCAGCTGTTTTAAGTCTCTGCAGCTGTAAGTCTTAAAGGTTGAAAGTTCTATCATTATAGTATTTGTTAATTTGTTGAATATCTAAGAGAATAATAGGCTCGTAAACCTTTTTTTAAAAAGATTCGTTTAAAATAAAAATGTTTTACTGTTTAACTGTTGGTGGGGTAAATTTAAAGAGCTGGGTCAAGAAATAACGAATTTTTAAAACAATCTTTGTGCCAACCCGAGCAGGACAAAAACATTATGAATACTTAATTCTGTTCCTGATACCAAAATTTGGTCACTACGGGCTCGCAAATAAATAATAATTACTTCTACGGCACACAGCACAATGTCACACTAAATTGTCAATTAATTATTTGCGTAGTGCTGCAATTAACTATAACGTTCGCCATTACAAGTGAAAAATACACTGAAGTATTTTTTTACACGGTTTTTTTACGCCGTTTTTTTTTACACGGTTTTTCGCGATTTACACGGTACATTTTTAACGATTTCTCGATAACGATACGTCCTATCGACTTGATTCCAACCACATTATCCGTTTCAAGCTATAGGTAATCGAATGGCATACTTTAAAAAAATCACAATTTTTGGTGTAAATACAGAAATTTTTAAAATATGTCTATATGGACCATAGCATGCTATAATTACAAATGGCATCAAAATCCGATTTTTTAAAAACATTTAAACATGTGAAAAATCAAAATCTCGTAGGTTTTTTTTACAAGGTGTTTTTACACGGTACGTATTCCGTGAGTGTAATAGCTTCGACCTCGATCACATGTGCTCAGTCAAATTCAGCCAGGAACTCGTTCTATCGCTCTACTGTCACGTATTACCAGTCAACCTCGTCTACGGACATCTTTCTCGTTTGCTGTACCTCCGTTCACTGGTGTGCAGACTTAAAAAAGCATGCGGAATAGATCTGCTGGTACTGGTAGCGTAGGCAGATGACATCAACGTAATCGTTTTGAGATTACCGACGAAATTTGCGCAAAAATATTGCCATCGACGATGGGTTTTGAACACCCAGCTACTTCAAACAGCCAACGTTGTCAAAATCTGTGATGTTTTTGCAAACTCGATACGGCTGATGACAACGATCAACTGTAATGCGCTGGTGGGAAAGTTCGCGTAACAAATGTGGCTGCAATCGATGCACAAGCTAACGCTGCATCAAAAGGTGATCATGCAGGAAGATCCAACGATTGGTACCTTCCGTCCATACTACCGCCGCCGGTGAAAGTCACATAATCAGTGGGAACCTTCCTTTGGAGATAGATGATCATATTTTTCTGAATATAGGACCAGAATTTGCTCGTGAGTTCTAGTTCCAGCTGGCCATATGTGGTTAATATTGGTACTATCTTTCGCGAGAAAATTGAAAAATTTGAAATATTTTTTACAAAAATGCTCTAGACGCACTAAATTTATCTAGTTCAAAATAGTTCCCATTATTTTTCAACATTGGAGGCCTTTCGAAAGAAAGCATACCAAATTAAACAATATATGGACAGTAGAGGGTGAAAGATTATTAAACTTTACTATACCAGCGCAAAAAAACACGAAAAAGTTAAATTTTTAAATCACTCATACTCGGCCAAATTTTAAATAATTTTGAAGAAAGATGTTTCATTCGATCACATTTTTTTCAAATTCAAACATCGATTATTTCACATCAGTTATTCAGATTTTATTAGTAATTGTGTTTATTGAAAGGTAATATAGTATGGATCAATTACAGCATATGCTTCGGAATAACACCGCCTTTTTGACCAGCTTCAAACGTTTTTCAAACCCATCGCAAGCGGCACGCACGACTTCCATCGGCATTTCGTACCAAATTCGAAGGATTACGGCTTTAAACTGAACCAAAGTGGACACCTTGTGTTCGCTTATTTTTGACAGCATGTATGACCACACAAAATAATCCAAGGGGTTTAGATCTGGTGAACTGGGAGGCCATTCTTCCTTGGCCAAAAAGTCGATAAAAACAAGCGGTAGCTTGCCGCGCTTGCAAATACCCCCCCATACCATCACGGAAGCGGCGCTTTGGAACCGTGGAATGTTTCTGTCCCTATTTGGGATGTCCCTGGACCTACACGCCCACAACCTGTCGTTTTGGACATTGTGAGACTGCTGCAGGATAAATAACTTCATCGGAAAAGACAAAGTCTCGTCCAGCGTGCCGCGATAGTAGGAGAGTTGCTCTTTCAAGCCGTTTCTTCTTGGAAGGTTCCGAAACCTCCGTGAACTTTAGGTTTCTTGAAAGCTTGGCATCCCAGGTCCTGCTTGAGTACATTGTGCATGGTCGATTTCGAGACATTGAGATCAGCGGCCATTTTACGTACAGAGCGTTGTGATTTTCGTCGAACTCGTTCCCTGACGGTCTTAATAACTCGTTCAGTCCTAGCTGAACGTCTTCGGCCGGATCTTTTCCGGTCATCTAACGAGGAAGTCTCACGGTACCTTCTAATGGTTCGATACACAAAATCCTCCCAGATTTACTCCCAGATTCTGCAAACTCTTGAAAATAGCGCCAGGGCGCTCTACTTCCAAAAACTTTTTTATTACCACAGCACGAAATCTTTCATCGTTGATAAAAGATGGATACTGAATGAAAATAAGCAAACAGAACCGTCAATGGTTTGTGTAAACACAGTGCAAGATTACACCAATCCATATAAAGTGTATGAACTGTAGCTTCACCACTACGACAAGATGAAAAGGTGTATGAGAATATATTGGACACGGTGTAGATAGGTTTCGTTATTTCAGGATTCGGCCAAAACCCCGTGGGGTACCTGCAGTATAATTAATTGAACATTCTATGAAGTATTAACTAAATGATGCCAAGATTTACGATTTACTTTAAATTTTCTGAATGACTATGCAACAGAATAACGATTATGTATATTAAGGCAATTGTGGCCACAACCGGGCATCTGGACATCCGAAACGGACCTCCAAAATGTTCAAGAGTTCAGCTTATCTGATTTCCTCCATCAACCATGACTTGAACGATATCCTCAGCATATCCAAAGAGATTCAAATAGTCTAAAATCACCGTAAAGTGACAACTTCCATGTATATAAGATATTCTAGATGCTCCAAATCGTCCTGGAGTTCAGTTCATTCGACTCACAAGATCAACCACTAATGGGAGGATGTCCTCAGCAGCAAAACATGTCAATAAAGTTTTTGCGTGTCGTTTACGATCCATTTCTATGCAGGGATCGAAATTCTAGCTCAGTTGCAAGTTAAGGTTCAATTTACTTTGATGCATTTTTTTTAAATTCAAAAGCAGTTTTTTTCGACGCATTATTTTAGATTGCAAAAAGCTCGTGTCATTTTGTGTAAAATATCAAAAGGAATCGAATAGTGCGAGCTTTTTGCAATCTGAAATAATGCGTCGGAAAAAACTGCTTTTGAAATTTTCCAAAAAGCATCAAAGTAAATTGTACCATAAGCTACGCATCAATCAAGCTGTTTTTCGCAAAGTTTATAATTAACAATATTTTCATTTCTCATTCTTCAACGATTATTGATTTTCATCTCCCATCCAAATCATGAAGATATCTCTCTCAAAGTCGGTAAGAACACTTTTTCATCTGCCATTGGACACCAACAATATTCGAAAGTGTGTTGTTGGAGTTCGATAAGTAGTGCATAAAATGAGTGCTTGAGTCCAATGGGATCTAGTCTAGTGTAAAATATAATCATTATATTCATAGTCTGGCGGAGCCAATAACGGTGTTGTGACTTAAGGTAATAATTGCACGCTTTTTTAACTAGCTTTTGGGTCTTTTCCACCAACAATAATGTCATCCAGGTAAGCTCTTCCTGGGGAATTGATCAGAATTTTATCAATTATCGAAGGAAATATCGCGGAGGTGGATGTAATCCCAAAAGGCATCCTGGTATAGCGAAAAATACCTCGATGGGTATTTATGGTACAAGTATTCTGTAACACATCAGACAATTTAACCTGTAAGTTGGCTCCAGACAAATCAATTTTACAGAAAATTTTCCTGGTAGCCACCTTAGACAATATCGCATTGACTCTGGGTAGGGGGTGATGTTCAGCGGTTATGTAACGGTTTAGCGCGGCCTTTACCGTCTAATCAAATACGCAATGATCCATTTTTTTTTGGGACAACCACGATTGGACTTGACCTAGAAGATGATCGAACTGGAATCAAAATGCTTTCGGCAACTAAATTTTCTAAGCTCTGCTCAACTTTCTCGCGCCAAAAGAGCATACGGAACTCCGTATGCCTTGTGAAACACTGGTGATACGTTGGGTTTTAGAACTAGTTCACGGAATAAGCGGTAATCGCGTCTTTATCAGTGTCAGACTTTCGGAAATCGTGTTCAAAGCTCGGACTCAAAATAAGGTTCTAAACTACTCACGGACTCAACTGAAAAGACTTTTCTCCAATCCCGGTACCGTTCCGATTCAAATTTCGGACGATTCAAATTTCGGACACTTTCATTTTTAATTAAATATTACATCCAGTTAGAAACAAAGTAATAATGTTAGATGATCGTAAACGGTGCCGGTGGTGAAGTGGTAAGCGTGATTACCTCTCACCCCAGCAGGCCTGGGTTCAATCCCAGTCGGCGCCGCCGGGATGTTCTGAGGCATAACATCTCTGATCACGCCTTCCTTCGGATGGGAAGTAAAGCCGTTGGTCCCCGGTTCATGAGTTGATGGGTCGATAGGTAGGGTCCAGGTGTGGGAGCTGCCTTCCTGGCACGTCGGTAGCATTGGTGCTCAGCACGGAAAACAAGATCGACGGAAAAAACAAACCAAAGGTTAGATGATCGTGGAGGGCACTAGTCAAAAAAATTTAAAATTTACGAGACATGTGGATCATATTCGACCGAGATAATCAACTTTTAAAAGTGTCCGAAATTCGAGTTTAAGTGTCCGAAATTTGAATCGGCACGGTACATCCAATTCAGACAGTCTCGACCCAGTAGCAGACTCATTTCCTTGTCGGTTGGAATGACGATCAGGTTCAACCTGCCGTGGACCCCTGATGGAGCGGTAACGCGGAGAGTGACGATACCTTCCGGTTAAATGCGTTGACCTGAAACGGAGATCAATTCTTGAGAAGTAGGAATTTATGGATAATTCGTGACAAAATTCTAATACGTATCGGGCTAGATGACGCTTCTACAAGCTCCGCAATCAGCTTGGAATTCTAGACGGTGACCAACACAGTCCAGTGACAAAAATTCTGGCTAATTGACTCGGTTCAATGACTTCGAACTACCGTTGCTTGAAAAAGGCAGTTCACTGACATTCGGCTCCAAGATAGGCTGCTACTTCTTGAAACATTTGCTGCTTGCATTTTACTGACCTTGACTGTCTCGTTGGATTCGTCTGGCTCGTCGATTCCGGCCAGGAGATTTGGACGGAGTACTTCCAGTGCATCTGACATTTCCGCTACACGATTGTTTTCACAGGGTTTATTTGACGGACGACTTTTTGTTTGACAGCTTGTCGAGACATGACCTTGCTTTCCACACGGATAGCAAGTCCAATTGTATGCTGGACAGGTGTCTGGGTCATGCTACCGACTGCAACGATAACATAGCTTGCCGGACTTCTGAGATGGACGACTTGACGGTCGTTAATTACAGCGACAAACTGGTCACGCAGGGCATCGGAAAGGAATGCCTCGTAATGGCAAGATTGGACCATTGCTTTGAGATCGATGATGAAGTCGGTGATCGACTAGGAGGCAAGCGGTTCGCACTTCATAATCTTGTACCTCTCTGCCACGACGTTTGTGGTTGGAGCGAGGTGTTTTTTTTTCAAGAGAGTGATCAGAACAGCATATGATTTCGTATGAGGGTCCTATGGCGCGCATAGTCTGACCGTGACCGTGTACAGACTAGGGTCCGCAACGGTGATTAACGTAGTGTCGTTCACCAAAAAGAACATATCCATCGATTTAGATATTCTTCGATGTTCTATCTTAACATGAAAGTTTCAATCTGACCAAACATGCCAGCTCGGATCACTACAGCTCATTGCCATCTTCTTTTTTCACCGTGCCACCAATTGAGCCTTCTCCTCCTGGCGACATCGTGCTTGATTGAGGTTATATTCACCGACCACGTGACTGCACACTAGACTGATGCAAAATTTGACTTTTTCGCTCCACAGTGCTTAAATGTTTTCAAATCGGGTCCTGATTAGTCTCCCAAAGTTATAACTTATTTGGTTAGAAACAGACTTCGCACAAGCCATTTGAAGTTTACATGTAAATTACTATGGGAAATCTCAACTTTTTGTTCATTGCCTTCTAGTCTTTTTCCATATTGAGCTGCAAAATAGTTCGATAACCATTCTCATAGAAAATTTTCTCAGCTACAACTTTTTTGAAGATCGTTTCTATGTAAAACGAGGCAGGAAAAAGTTATTAATTATTTAAGAGATTGGTAAACTTATGACGTGATCAAGCAGCTGCTCTGTAGAAAACACTGTATATTGCAGTGTGACATAGTAGCCATGATTTTTGTGTCCTATTCAACGCCCCATAAACACCAATGTTGCCTGCTGAGCAGTTGATTGAGCATGATCATAAGACATAAGCGCATTGAACCATTGATAACTTTCGATCCTTGCATTTAATCAAAAAGTGGTGTTCAGCAAAGTTGCAAAATTCCTACAAGTAAAGTTGAAAGCTTTTGAAGCAGACCGATATAGTAAATTATTAGACAGATATGAACAAAAATCTTGCTTTTAACATAGTAATTCCCATACAAACTTCAAATGCTTTGTGCCATCTCAGTTTCCCACCAAATGGGTTCAAATTTTGAGAGGTTAGTCAGGACCCGATTTGGAATCGTTTAATTGCACGCTTTGTTAATAACACACTAGCTAAATTACGTTATTTAAATATTCTAATATAAGATACACGTGGTTACACTACTTCTGTTCACCTCGGTGGTCGGTAGGAAAGAAGGACGAGAACACATCTCGTACTGTGTACAATATTATGTGCTATAATTATTGTGGCTACTCATGAAAATATTTGACATGGATTGGCTTTCAAGGCAGCAATAAACCTACACACTTAATCTAGCTCGGTAAAATCTCCAACAGCCGATTACCTCGGCATTTGCTTTTGCTGATATATCCGCAAAATATCTGTTTGTTAGCTGATATCTCAGCAAAATGATATTTGTTAGCTGAATCTCGGCAATTGTTTTACTGAACCTCAGGAAAATAAATTGCAGAACTACTCGGCTGTTGGAATCTCGGCGAAAAAATTTAATCAGACGGGAGCCAATTTTATCTATAATTTGGGGGAGCCAATCGAACATGACTATTTCTATATCGATCAATGTGGTGGATGTATTGTAATTGTGCCGATAATTAAATCGAACGAAAATTAAACCATTATGGCTGACAATCTATCAATGCAGTCCTAAATGTAATATTTTACGTTTTTCACGGCAATCATCGACGCAACACGCACAAACAATATACTTTTAGATAGATTTTTTACGGATAGTATGGTAACTTGGACCATGCATTCGTAATAGACCTGTTCATTTTAACAGAAATGTTCGGGATGCACCGGGTCAACCATGATTACTGTTTGTCATGTTAATTTGAACTTCTGTGCAAATTTTCAGCCAAATCGTTGATGATTTAGAGGTGCTTCAAGTTAATTTTATGTTTTTAAGGTAATTTACGGCTTATAATATTTGTATCTCGACAACGAACAACGAAAATTGCTGTAACAACTTTCATAGCAAAACTTAATGTGTTATCTACCAACTTTGTGACCAAAGGTTGACTATTCAAAGTGATTTTATTGAAGTTTGACTTAGTTTCATGCTCTAAGATATCTTAAATAGTGAAGAATTTTTAAGTATTTGTTCTACAAACTTTCCACCCACATGATACAAAAAACATTTAAGTTACGGCATAATGTTCCTATAAATTTCGTTCAAACATAGTTTTCGTGTATATTCCATAGATTGGGAGATAAAAATCAGACAAGAGCCAATTATAGCTAAAATTCACAAGACAACAGAGCCAATAAAAGTTTCAATTAGATTGACAGAACATAGTTGCATTGCTTTTCAATGATGACCGATGACTGTTTCATTGATAGAAGTTTTTTTTTAATAATATGAATCCTCAGAAGACGTGTTTTTTTTATCAAAGGCAAGTGTCACTCGAGCCATAACAGCAATTTATAAAATAACGAACATTTTGGATGGCTCGAGTGACATTTTTTTGTTTTCAAAGATTTCTTCTATTCCGCATATTAGCACATTAGCACGTTAACATTGTTATTGATACAACGAAGACACAAAATATTCAGTTGGGTAAAACAAAAAAGTTCTGCAAAGGCTTGAGCATTTTAACGAACTGCCAGATTTGTATTGCCAGAATCAAAGTTGCCAGTCTGCAGGATTAAGTATCCGCCAGACTATGAATATAGTGATGTAAACAGGTGAGTCGATATTCATGTGCCGGATCTTGTTTTCTCCTGTTGTGTTTACACTCCGTCAACCATTTAAACAGCGGGAGAACGTTGATAGAACATTACATCCCAACTAACATTTTCAGCTTTATAAGCCATATTTACCAGCATTGTGCTGTAAAGTAGCTAAAAATTAGCTGCAGATGCAGTTACTAGCAGAAGCTATCAAAATAGTTTTGGAGAACGTCTACTCAGCTTTTTCACAGCCATTATTAAATTTGTCAGTTGCACTGAATAACAGCAACCAATAAACGCTAATGTCACTTCTATCCAAATATTATTCAACTTTCAACTTGTAGCTGCAAAACAAAGCTAATAAAGTGAATAAATTACTCATTTGATAGCTTATACACAACCAACCACTCTTGGTGAATAACGTAAACATCAAAAGTGCTTTTTCAACAACTAAACAACCTGCACTCAGCTAATGAAGTGTGTTAGTGCTGCTTTGGAAGCATTTTTAAAGTCAGCTAGGTTTATTTTTAAGCTTATGTAGTTTTACAGCTTTTACTCAGCTCCTTTACAAATCTGGACTAACTAGTGGAGAAGCGTGATTCATGTGTACTATTAAAAAGCCTCTACTTAGTGATCTTGTTGTAGAAGGTGATGTAGATTTTTTTACGTCAGTTCAAAGTGTAGGCGTAGCGAAGTTGGTGGTGTCAAGGTTTCTCAATGCATTCGCCTTGAGTTTGAGTCCAGGTTCCGGTGCAGGGTAATTATATGGTGGTGTACTTATAACTAACAGCTTAAGGCTGTATAAATTAAATGAGAAAAGCGTTATACATTGTGGAAATTGTTAGTTGGGATTATCCATGTTACGAAATTACAGGAGCCTGGCAGAATTTAATGATATTGATTTTGCTTCTCACAGTCGTTAGGTTACTGCCTCCTGTCAAAGTTCATTCATCAATTGGAGAATGAGCTGATCAGAATCATCTCATGAAATTCTCTATAAGGCATTCCATGAGACAGCTGTGGTCAGCTGATTTTTTTTTTGTTTACCGAGAAATTTTGACAGTTCACAGTTGAACTGACAGATATTATTAGCTTTATTTACATATATTTATATCTTGCATCGGCAAAACCTGATCACTCACACATTTACAGCTTTTTAGCCGTCGGGTCAACTGCGAAACGTCTTATGGATCACCATATAATTCAATGCACGCGGTGTAAATATTTACATTATTTGACAAATATGACTCTGAAAAAATAGGCTTCTCGGTAATATACATTATTTTATTTGAATGGCTTCAAGACGTTGTTTTGGCCCTAGTTTCCTATTTCGGCCATAACTCAGAAAAACGATTGAATTACAATCGTCGTGCGTTTTGTGAATATGATTTGAATCAATAATCTTTACAGAACCCAATTGAGTAAAAAAAAAACTTTAAATATCGTCAAAACATGGCCAAAACATGAGCTTCGCCAAAATAGGTGCATTTCCCCTATATAATAATAAAATATCAGTGCCAACATTTCAAAAGGGCGTAATTGCTTTTGTAAACAATGGCTTAAGCTATCGATTTCTCGCAAATAAAAGTCCATCCCTCCAAATTAACAATGCTAGCTGGTAAAGGAAACATTCATCTACCTGCTTATGTCATTAATCTTCATGAGTAAGTTTTAATTCACGAGAAATCGACGGCTAAAGTCATTGTTTACAAATACAATTATTCCCCTTTGAAATGTTGACACTGATATAATTATTTATTGTCCTTAATTGCAAACCATGAGAAAAGATCTAGGTATTCAATCTGAAATTCTTTACGATCTGGCAGGCCACGATATAATTTTCATGAAACACTGATAATGTGTTTAGACTTAATATCTACACTAATCCACTTCAATGTACTATTTAGTGACTATATTGAACCATGGTTTACAGATCAGCTGATCGTACGTATGTATGTACATGCACCACCCCATTGCAATTATGACCCTTAAAGCTGAAACCCCTGCGATGAGCACCAGCAGTAATAGCAATATGCGCGGTGCGTTTGTGCTTGAAATTCGATTTATGTCCGGTGCCGGAAATGCTCAATTGCTTACGCCGTAGTTTTATTTTTTGTTTTGTTTATTTGTTTGCATCCCAGTTGCAGCCGCTCGCGACGGAGCGCTGTACGATGGCACTTGTTGATGCTTTTAGTTTTGTTTGGTCAGCCGCGTGCTCTATCGGTTGTAAATTGCGGTTAAAAGATGTGGTTTGCTTGAATTTGATTCGGTGTCGTGAAACATCGGTTTTATCAAAATGAGGTATGTTGTATTATGGTTCCATTTATTAATCGTCGTCAAACACAAAAGTAGTGTAATGTAAATAAGATATCATTGCCCAACAAACAAATGTTGTGATTCAAACTACGATGTTCCACTGATACGTGAGTGTAAATAACGACCATTTAAGTCGACATTACACAAAAGCCTGCCATTTGGTTTGTAATCTACATGAATATTCAAATTCTGCCGGAAGTACAACGTTTGATTTACGTTTATAAATCTCTCGATCCATAAACATCCCTCGCAAAGATCCTCCTCTGCAAAAGTAGGGCTAGATTACATGCGTTTGTATTCGTGTATTTAAATATATGTATACCAGCAGCAGCGTCGGAAACCTTCTCATGCATGCAGACTGGTATTTCGTTTTCCACCCCTGGAAATAATGATTACCCGTCTCCGAATGCTTTACAAGATTGCATGCGCTTACATCCGTTTTTCGGATATGCGTATTCTATAATTCAACTGCCACCATTCATGATTACATTACACCGCCTCGAAAAGTGAAACCAGCACAGGAAAAGCTTTGGATAGCCAATAGGGATGATTGTTTGGTTGAAATTATATTTGATTTATTTACGAATGCTCACTTCAGTAGGAAATATTCTTGTTTGGAACCATATACGGATAGCAGCTCTTAAATTATCTTGACAACAAAGTACATAGGTGTCAAATTAGCTTAACACTTTTCCGAAAAATTGACTACCCTTTTTAGGTAGTTTTGTCGCCTCCAGCATGGTCTCACTATATAGCTACGCCTCTAGGCACTGTGCTAAAACCTGTTAATTGTAGCTCTCTGAAAGCAAAATTGACATGTTTCATGGGCCAAACACATACTTTACATGCGCTTCTTGTAACTTACACGTACGACATATAATCATTAAATCTAATGACTACATCATTCAGAAAAACAGTTTTCATAACGAAATGTGTATTTGCAACTTTGCTTGTGGGAGAATTTAATGCAACTATCGTCCCAAAACAACATCACTCAATTTTTATTGCCAGTTGATGAATACCGTGGAACCCGTTAATTTGAACGACGCTTCACTCATATTAATGGGATTCATTTTTAATTTGAACTTTTAGTAACCCTATGATGGATTGCTCTTTTGGGGATTTTTCATTACTTCTTATTATAGAACGCAAACGTAAAAGCCAGTAGAATTCTCAGTTAACTTATCGTAAAACAGCTAGTTTAATGCTATTAATCCTCCTATTAAAATGTAAAACGTCCGCACCGTAGCGCCATACTCTGTGTTTTCACTGAAGGTGCACTCGAAAGCGCACCTTCAATAAAAACACAGAGTGGGGCTCTGCGGTGCTGAAATTTTGATACAAGATTAATAGCACTAATCTATACGATGGGTTAACTTAAAATTGAATTGGATTTAACGTTCTATATTCTACATTCTATATTAAAATGTGATGAACAAGTCCCAAAAGAGCAATCTTTGACATTTGACTATTTAACCAGCAACATTTTCAATTACAGCTTTAGTTTTGATAGGTACTATTGAGGCCATTATCACTCGTTAGAAAACCTCTAGTGCTAATCATGATCCACGTGCTAACAAGCATTCCACAACCAAGTCGCTGGTATCACATGTTATTAAAGATTAAATTTATGCAATTCCTGTAAATGTAATAAGTTTAATTAAAGATTATCGACCCTGAACGATATTCAAAAGCTTGTTGCGTAAAATTTGCTCAAGCTGTGACGTGTTTTGCTTTCAGCAGCTGATTTATGTCGTTTTCGTTTTTCCGGTGTAGCACCGGTGTAGTGTAAGCGGGAGTCTTTGACAGCTCAACATCATTTGTTTGTTAGAACACGTTAAAATTGCTGCAGGGGACGGTTATTGGATTGTCGCGGGTGGATATAGGACGAATGGAAAGAAAGGAACAGAAAAAGGAGAAGAAAATAAAAACGGCTAGCTACTGGGTCTGGAGCAACAATCGAGGCTTTTTTTTCAAAGTACCACGGAAGTGAACAGACCATCATGCAAAAAATTAAGAAAAGTAGACGAAGCAAGAACCTCGTGAGCGATTGTGGCCGTTTTTCCCAGACACCCACGGAGCGAAAGGGGTTAGTCTGTACCACGCGTAGCCTGAAGCTTATCGGCTTGAGGCTTCGGCCTTGTGTTATGTCGCCAATCAGGACGCGACGACCCACGTTAGCTCCCAGTGTTACCCCCTTGTGGACCAAATCTCGGCAATCCAAGCCGGCCCGCGAGTTTTGAGGTTAAACCGACGACGGTCATCACGACATCACGTGCTGTTTCCCTGTGTGAGCCACGCCCGACGGCAACCCTGGCCGTAGCCCGAACCACGGTCAATCACACTGGTTCCCTGAGTGAACCCAACCAGACGACGGCGCCCAGGATCATCATGGTCTCCTCTGACCACTCACCCGCGACCACGTGTCCCCTCAGCAGCCGGCCGGCAAACCATTACACACCCAACCTACTGTAAGTGTTAGTTAGAAAATAAAAAAGATTAAAGTTAATTTGTGTGCCGTTTAATCAAGGAAAGATTGGACTCTTGAATAGCGATCCCATGACAAAAGCCGACCCTGAGAGCCAGAGGCCTCAAGCTCGAGCTAGCCAGTAAAAAGAGGCGGATGTAGCCCACCCCAGACGACCTCCGTGGCTAGACCAGAGGTTAGGGGAACCTTTAGACTAGCCCTCCTAGCTAGGAAATAACATGTTTGTAAACAAAAGTGCTTCCTATATTTACACCCTAAATTATTTCGGTGTACGGCAGTGTAACACCGGTGTAGCTACACCGCAAAAACGAAAACGACATTAATTATGCCCAAATAACATAGGTTGCTCGGTTTTTTGAAGGATTTATGGTATGTATACACTCATAAAATTCCACATTGACGAATTTCCATGCGAAATTCCACATGATTTTCCTGTGACCACACATAAACAGAATCCAGTCAGAAGTACACATAAAATTTATGAGACAAGTAAATAGTATATGTGGTTTGTCCGAAACATAGATATCATTTTTTGATTGCAAAAAATCATAAATGGGACTCAAAAAAACAATCTTTGATTTTTTTTAGTGCAGAGATCGAAGCGAAGTGAAAATCTATATCTATCTATATATTTTTTGTCTGTCTGTCTGTCTGTCTGTCTGTCTGTCTGTCTGTCTGTCTGTCTGTCTGTCTGTCTGTCTGTCTGTCTGTCTGTCTGTCTGTCTGTCTGTCTGTCTGTCTGTCTGTCTGTCTGTCTGTCTGTCTGTCTGTCTGTCTGTCTGTCTGTCTGTCTGTCTGTCTGTCTGTCTGTCTGTCTGTCTGTCTGTCTGTCTGTCTGTCTGTCTGTCTGTCTGTCTGTCTGTCTGTCTGTCTGTCTGTCTGTCTGTCTGTCTGTCTGTCTGTCTGTCTGTCTGTCTGTCTGTCTGTCTGTCTGTCTGTCTGTCTGTCTGTCTGTCTGTCTGTCTGTCTGTCTGTCTGTCTGTCTGTCTGTCTGTCTGTCTGTCTGTCTGTCTGTCTGTCTGTCTGTCTGTCTGTCTGTCTGTCTGTCTGTCTGTCTGTCTGTCTGTCTGTCTGTCTGTCTGTCTGTCTGTCTGTCTGTCTGTCTGTCTGTCTGTCTGTCTGTCTGTCTGTCTGTCTGTCTGTCTGTCTGTCTGTCTGTCTGTCTGTCTGTCTGTCTGTCTGTCTGTCTGTCTGTCTGTCTGTCTGTCTGTCTGTCTGTCTGTCTGTCTGTCTGTCTGTCTGTCTGTCTGTCTGTCTGTCTGTCTGTCTGTCTGTCTGTCTGTCTGTCTGTCTGTCTGTCTGTCTGTCTGTCTGTCTGTCTGTCTGTCTGTCTGTCTGTCTGTCTGTCTGTCTGTCTGTCTGTCTGTCTGTCTGTCTGTCTGTCTGTCTGTCTGTCTGTCTGTCTGTCTGTCTGTCTGTCTGTCTGTCTGTCTGTCTGTCTGTCTGTCTGTCTGTCTGTCTGTCTGTCTGTCTGTCTGTCTGTCTGTCTGTCTGTCTGTCTGTCTGTCTGTCTGTCTGTCTGTCTGTCTGTCTGTCTGTCTGTCTGTCTGTCTGTCTGTCTGTCTGTCTGTCTGTCTGTCTGTCTGTCTGTCTGTCTGTCTGTCTGTCTGTCTGTCTGTCTGTCTGTCTGTCTGTCTGTCTGTCTGTCTGTCTGTCTGTCTGTCTGTCTGTCTGTCTGTCTGTCTGTCTGTCTGTCTGTCTGTCTGTCTGTCTGTCTGTCTGTCTGTCTGTCTGTCTGTCTGTCTGTCTGTCTGTCTGTCTGTCTGTCTGTCTGTCTGTCTGTCTGTCTGTCTGTCTGTCTGTCTGTCTGTCTGTCTGTCTGTCTGTCTGTCTGTCTGTCTGTCTGTCTGTCTGTCTGTCTGTCTGTCTGTCTGTCTGTCTGTCTGTCTGTCTGTCTGTCTGTCTGTCTGTCTGTCTGTCTGTCTGTCTGTCTGTCTGTCTGTCTGTCTGTCTGTCTGTCTGTCTGTCTGTCTGTCTGTCTGTCTGTCTGTCTGTCTGTCTGTCTGTCTGTCTGTCTGTCTGTCTGTCTGTCTGTCTGTCTGTCTGTCTGTCTGTCTGTCTGTCTGTCTGTCCATTTGATTTGCCCGGGAATCACTTCACCGTGAATGACAACTTGTCACTTCACTTCGTATTCACCATGAAGTGACACCCTTAATAAGGCCCATTATGGATCGCATCTTTTTCGCTTACGTTTACTTTTTCCACGCATGTATGTGCTCGTAAAAAGCACAGCAACTAATGGGGTGTTTGCATCTGTGCGGATTTGCTAGCGCTAGTGTACTAGCCAACTAGCACAAATTTCAGTTGCTCCTGAAATTTCATGCTGGTTGACGCTGACGCCCTGTTTACATTATGCTGGTGAGCTTTTTTGCTATCAGCTGGCACATTAGCGCTAGTGAAAAAGCATTAAGGCCCAAACGCAATGTGGACGGAAGCGGAACGGAAACGGAAAGTTTGACAGTTGTCACAAATGACATCAAGATGCCTAGCCGAAGTTGATTTGGTTCCAACAAGTTTTCAATCCGAAAAGTTGGCTTACTCAGATCGGGCTTTTCCGCTGCCGTTGCCGTTCCGCTTCCGCTGTCATTGCGCTTGGGCCTTAAGTGTAAACACTCCACAAGCAAAAAGTTGACGTTTCGAGAAAGAGCGTATCTGTCAAATTTTCACTTCGCTGGAGGTGTAAACGGACCGATTTTTCTTCACCTGAACTGTGAACTGCGAGAAGAGGAAATTGAACAATTGTCCAAACAAGGGGCATCCCACTCTAAACTTTGTATTTCTCGTATTGTACTCAGAAAGGTCTCACTGATATCTAACATACCTAAAAATACTTTCGAAATATTTAGCACTAGTTTGTTACCATTGCTGTGTGCAAATGTTAATATTACATCCAAGATCAATCATTTTGAAAATCTCATGTAATTTTTATGGCCACAGAAATAAACAAAATGGTGCTACTTTATATTTTCGACACGATTGAAGTGCATGCACTTTGATGTGATATTAAAATTATTTTTTTGCTGTGCACTGTTACAACACAAATTTCTTTTGATTGTTTGATGTGTGTCTATTTCAACTTTGATTTTTTGTGTAATTATTTATTTATTTATTTTTATAAAAATCGAGGAGGAGACCATTTTGGTAAAGGAAGGTCATTACAAGCCAAGCCATCATCTGTCATTCAACGGGACAAAAAATAATTTGGAAAGTTACTGTGGAAGAAACTGCGTGTGGAAGCAAATTATCTAAAACAAAATCTAACCCAACATCTGTCCATCACATAATATTTAATATATCATCCATTAGGATCTTGACCGTCTGACGATAAATTCAAATATTTCGAATGGCTGAAGTTGAATCAGAAGTTGTTAAAGCTTTGCGCACCATCCAAACTTATGGCATCCAGAAAGCCATATCTTTTATATTCCCGTAGAACGATGGAGTTTATTCTAGAAGATAACGATATATCCTCAGATTTAAAGTCGTCGACGCTCTTCTGATAATCGATTGTTAAGGATGGACATGCTCGAAACAACATATCCGCTTTCTGTTAATCTTGGAACCGGAGTCTCATCTATATATATCTCATCTATCAGTTATCAGAAACAACGGCGCCGGTGGTGTAGTGATAAGCGTGATTACCTCTCACCCCAGCAGGCCTGGGTTCAATCCCAGTCGGCGCCGCCGGGATGTTCTGAGGCATAACATCTCTGATCACGCCTTCCTTCGGATGGGAAGTAAAGCCGTTGGTCCCCGGTTCATGAGTTGATGGGTCGATAGGTAGGGTCCAGGTGTGGGAGCTGCCTTCCTGGCACGTCGGTAACAGTGGTGCTCAGCACGGAAAACAAGATCGACGGAAAAAACAAACCAAAGGAAAAAAAAAGTTATCAGAAACGGTTGTGATATGATAAAACATTAATATCAACTGTTTGGGGAATATATTTTAAATTAAGATTATTTCACACGAAATATTAAAAAAACAAGTTACTGTGGTTTTTGAACTACAGTCAGGAATCCTTATTGCCGGGGTAACGGGGGCGTGAATAAGAAACCGCGAATAAGGATACCCACAGCTTATGAGATTTTTACTAATGGGGGCTGTAGTGGATTATCTCATTTGTTTCAATACATAAAGCTATACTGTCTTGGACAAAGTTGCTGTACTGGGTTAGGCCAACAAGCCTGTGCCATTGAATTCAGGTTAAATTGGGAACTACGCCGTTAGAGGCGCTTCACTTTTATTGTACTTTTGACGGGCGCTATAACATATGGATCATAGGTCCAACATAGAATATTTCGTGATCCTGGCCATATAGAAAGTTACTGTCTTGAGCAAAGTTGTTCAGGTGACCAAGTCCTTTCGGATGGTGGCCATATTAGTTCAGAACTCTCTCACTACGCAGCGCTAGTTTGCATGTGCAATTCCTATATAAACTGTATCTCGAGAGCCTGGCCATATAGAAAGTTGTGCAAGTGATCAAGTCCTTTCGGATGATGGTCATATTAGTTCAGAACTCTCTCACTACGCGGCGCTAGTGTGCAAGTGAATTTCCTGTATAAGCTGTATCGCGAGAACCTGGCCATATTGAAGGTTACTGTCTTCACCAAAGTTATTCAGGTGACTAAGTCCTTTCGGATGATGGTCATATTATTCCAGAACTCTCACACTACGCGGCGCTAGTGTGCACATGAACTTCCTTAATATGTTATGTCTCGAAAGCTTGTCCATATAAGATATTGCTGTGCAATGTGAGAACAGGAACCGGAAAAGAGATAACGTGTAGAGGCTGGAAATCGATGTCAGATGCCATTTTGGAATCCAAGATGGCAGCCATCGGTACAAGAAAAACTGTCAAATACCATACAATATGGATATTTTTGGAAAGGGGACGACGTGTAGAGGCCGGAAATCGATGCCAGACGTCATTTTTGAATCCAAGATGGCGGCCATCGGTTTAAGAAAAACTGTCAAATACCCTACAATATGGGTATTTCCGGATAGAGGATGACGTATAGAGACCGGAAACCGATGCCAGACGCCATATTAAAAACCAAGATGGCGATCATCGGTTCAAGAAAAACTGTCAAATATCCTACAAGGTTATTTCCGGATAGAAAACGACGTGTAGAGGCCGGAAATCGATGTCAGACGCCATTTTGGAATCCAAGATGGCTGCCATCGGTTCAAGAAAAACTGTCAAATACCCTACAATATGAGTATTTTCGGAAAGGAAACGACGTTTAGAGGCCGGAAATCGATGCCAGATGCCATTTTGATATCCAAGATGGCGGCCATCGGCTCAATAAAAACAAGTTACTGCGGTTTTCGAATTAAATCGTTTTATTTGGTATATAAATGGATTGAAACAAATTAAAATTTAGAACAGATTAATATTTCCCTTCTAATCGTTGGTGGTTCCGAAACCTAAAAGTGAGAAGTTCATGTTGAATTCCCATAAAGCCTTTGGCTACTATCTGGATACTCAATCAACTCCCTCCCTCCAGTCCGTTGTAACCGTCGTAACTCATCTTTATCGACGTAAGTTTTTCAAAACACGGCATGATCCGACCACGAGTTACAATTACAATCAGTTCAAATTCGAATGCACCAGCCCAACGAACTGCTGGACGAGCTGCTGGCATTCGCTTCATTCTATATGCTCAGCCAAAATGACGTCTAAAATTACTTTGGCGGTGCGAAAAGCCAGGTTGAAATTTGAGTCTGGAAGTCACATTCTGTCTTTATTAGCTAAAAATATACGTTTTCGTTTTCCAGATCTGACGATCAGCACGGCTAGCACAGAAATCTCCGCGGTCTGTCGATGACACATGTTGACAATCTTGGTTCTGCTACTTCGGTTCCAAATTTCCCTTGGAATCCGGGATCAGTCCCACAAATGGAATCCAAATATTGACTGAACAGCCAGTTCGAAAGTATAAATAATTAGGGTGGGATAAATTCCACGATCCAACTGATACTCTCCCTGCTTCAACTGGTTCGCTAAAAGAATGATGATGTAAGATACACTATTTGAATAATTCTGATTATTATTAAAATACTTACTCATAAACATGATATCACTACATCTCCATTTATTATGAATTAGGTTAAAACTAAAATTAATATGCTTTAGTACGTGATAAAGTAGTACATTGAAGGAATATACAACAACATACAACTACACTTGCAACCGGTCACTATGATTAAAATAAGCCAAAATTTTAAAAAGTTAAAAATTCATGAGAATACTTGTGAAGTACTTGGAAACAGTTAATTTATATTAGAACTGTAGTTTAGATCGGGATGCCCAAACTTTTTTGGTAAAGAAATTTAACGATTTTTCACTTGCTTCAAATTTTACTTCGCTTCGATCTGCATAATAGGCTTAAGGTTCAATTTACTTTGATGCTTTTAGGAAAATTTTAAAAGCAGTTTTTTTCCCGATGCATTATTTCAGATTGCAAAAAGCTCGTACTATTCGATTCCTTTTGATATTTTACACAAAATGACGCGAGCTTTTTGCAATCTAAAATAAAGCGTCGAAAAAAACTGCTTTTGAATTTTTAAAAAATGCATCAAAGTAAATTGAACCTTAAGAAGTGAAGCTTTCATTAGCCGCATGACACTCAGGTCAGGTTTGTTTATTACAGTTGCTTCTTATATTGCATCCATCGAGCTCCCTGGTTTAGCAACGGGGTTCAACGGGTTGACTATACACACATCTTTTATTGGCCCCTGTCTCCAGCTTGAGAGATGGAACTCTTAAGGTCAGCTACAGACATTGTATATCATCGGATATGTCTAGGTCTGGCTATCGCTAGTTGTACTTTATATTCAAACGAAGGGCTGGATGAATACAACCCCGGATGACCCAGACAGGAAAATCGGTTCAGGCAGGTAATGATCCTTCACTGTCGTTTTGTCTGATCCAACCATGATGATAAATTTTGCTCGTTGGTCCGTGACAATCAAGCGCTGCTGAGTTACTTTCGGTGGGCGTGTGATAAAAGTGTGAAGTTTGTTTGAGTTTATGGTGCACTTATTTGTTGGTTTACTCACAATTAAAATTAATTTATTTGTTAATTTAATTTGCTGGGAAAAGTGCCATAAAATGACACTTAATCATCGAGAGTGAAAATAAAAAAATCGACATAATTGAACAACAAAATAAGGAATCAATACAGAATTTTACGGCTACGGTGGTTGAGTGTATCTGGGTTCAATCCCAGCTGAGGTCGTTTGAGTTTTTCTTTCGGAAGGGAAGTAAAGCTGTTGGTTCCGGCCCATGTGTTGATGGGCTCGATAGGTTTCCAGGTGTAGAAGTCGTTTCCCTATCACTCGATTGCCATCGGTCATTAATCCCCAATTGGCAATCGAGGCGTGATTGACTCTCGATTGCGAAACAGAGGCGAAATGAAAAAGGAAACATGAACAAAATTTTGAAAAACAAAATGATTTCTGTGTTTTAAGGCGCTATGTAAACGTACCATTAAAACGATGATGTACTTATTTATGTCTTTTTTATCGAGATTTTCAGCCGCAGGCTGGTTCATCGCCTACGATGAAATGCTCCTTAAACCCTTGAAAAAAAAAACGCTCTTTTACTGCGTAGCTACTCAGATTTACTATCCTGCCCGATATTTATTAAGTCAGAGGAGCGGAGCGACGGGCAAGCATCTAGCTTCCAAAAGAAGCTTATTTTAGAATCTTCATAAACAAGCTGCTTTTAGAATTTTCTTAAAAAGTTTCAGATTCACTCACGGAGATGAACTACTATGGCTAAAAATATCCTAAATAAAGCAAAAAAAAAGCTTTATATTATATTAATTCTCTTCAGAAACTTAATTTAGAAGCTTTTTTAAGAAGATTCTAAATGAAGCTTATTCTAGAGGCATGTCCGTCGCTCCGCTCCTATGAATAAAAAAAAACAAGGGAAAAACAGTAAATCTTAGTAGCTACGTAGGAAAGGAGCATTTTAAGTGAATTTTGAACCATATTATTGTGTAACATTAAACAAAAATCATTTTCTCATTTCTTTAATCCAACAGTACAATTGCTATTTGATCACCTCTATCTGAACACCATTTCACTGTTTATATGCATTTGTGTATGTTTGCAGCAGGCTTTACCGATTCATTAATCGTCTTTGTTTTAATGCCACTCCGTGCGGACAGCTCGTTTTGGGTGAAGCAACCATTCCCTACAGCAAATTGAGATAACACAACGTCCGAATCAATAATGAACAATGGGTCCTCGTTTCATTATCCTCCACAGCTCTGGAGAATAGGCATCAACCATAAATGACCATCAGCAGTCCGGGTGGAATGGGTTGGCAGTTTCCATTCAAGCCACTGATAAAACAGTTATATTAATGTAAATGATAGTATAAATAACGTTTATTGAATGAGGAACCTGGTCTTACTTGAGGTAACAAAGGAACAGCGCTCTTTATCATGCGAATGTCATGATGACATAATTTATGGAGTACGTTCCGACAACAATGACGACAATGCGCTGGGGCTTTAAACTTTGATGCAGAGCATTTAAAGGCAATTTGGTGATGAATTTTTTAATCCTGCAATGGTGATTGAATGAAGAGGCACTTATAAAAGTATTGCACTGTTATGTTCCTTTTCAGGGTCAAACGGAAATTCGGAAGCAAGATGTATGAAAGCTCTTGCTCATATCAAACGGCACTCGACCTGAAACGGGCAGCATCACCGTTGATAACTCATCAGGTAAAATCGGAGGACTGCCTTGGATTAACGCAATGTGCTACCGATTGGGGCTCCTACCGATTTCATCAGTCCACCTTCGAACAGCTGAAGCAAAGTGTAGAGAAAGCCAAAGCCGCCCTCCAAGATAGAACCGTTTTTCTTGGCAGCTCTAGTGCATTTAGGTGAGTTTTCTAATGAAACAATTGATTTCCGTTATTATCGATTAACCATACAATTTCTCTAACTTTCCCCAGTGACATTTATTCCTCTCCTCGGTTGACGGAATCTTTGGAAAACGTGATATCCCATAGTAGTGCAAATAGCAATAACAATACTGAAAATAACACCAGTAACAATAACGCAAGTGGTACCTCAAGCAACAGTATTAACAACTCTAGTACTAGCGCTAATAATGGTGGAAGTAGTGCCGGAGGTGGTAGTAGTGGAACAAGTGGTGGGAGTGGTAGTGGTTCAAGCAGTGGTATTAGTGTGATTAATGCGACCTCCCTTGTATCGCCGAGCAATTTGCTAGTGAGCAATGGATTAACATCCCAACGACATCGGAGTGATTTATTAGGGACAGGTAACTTGAATCTCGTTTCTTCAACACAATCACCAACCGCAACCTCGACGCCGTCGTCGATTTTGTCTCAGAACCTGGAATCTCCATCGCTAGACATCAAGTCAAGACAAGGTAAGTAGAACACACCATTCTCAGCTACTCAGCTGGATAAAGTTCAACTGAGGAAGAAAAGGAAAACGTAACCCCACAACGACGACGATAGGATGAAATACGTGTTGGCCAAAAGGGGAAAAGGAATCCACCAATCGGAAAAGGATGATGTTTCCATGGTTACCGGATTGTGTTTATACGCTTGATAAATGCGCGCACTCTGTTGACTCCTCCTCTCAGAGTTTTCCACCCACACTTTTCCAGTTATACTTGCGGGTGGGAATGAGCATGTGGAATGGGTGTCGTTACATTTTCTGACTTTTTCTTGCCAGAGTCTAGAAGATTTTCTTTTTCAAATTAATGTTCGTAGATATGAGCTAGCTGAATACATAAAGAAATCCTGTCAGTGAAAAAGTTTATGAATTTTAAGAATAATTTGAAATTCAATGTGCAATCGTGTACCTAGCGTGTTTTTAAAACATCGCCTACAAAATTCCGGCTAAATATGAAAAGAGTAGATGGCCTGGACCAAATAAGCAGCCATTATTCGAGCGTTTAAAATGACGTTTTCTACAAGTCAAACTTTACATTTCTTTTCTTCTAGAATATTCGAAAAAACATGTTTTAAAATGTTTTTGAAGCAGGGATTGCTCATGAAACCTTCGAATGCTATTAATTAAATATTTCCAGAACACATCATCAGTTTATATTCGTAAAAAACCTAACTTATAATAGATCTTTTGAATGTGCCTCGAAGACCAATTGTTGCACGCATCATTTTCATTGAAATTCTATTTTTGCATACTTTGTATCTAATTATTGCACATCCATAAAATATGGCTAAATTCATCTTAGAATGGTGGTAAGAAAAATCATCCAGTGATTCGGTAAGATGGTTAAACGTAACTTTTCGATAGGTATTTTGTACTTACGATATCAGTTATTTTACTTATTTCATTGAACCAATCAACTATAGATGGAAAATATACGTAGCAGCTGTTTTATATGAATTGTTACTTTAGGCTCCTTCGGATATTCCAGGACCATGAGTCCAAATATGATCCAATTATTAAACATTAATGTTTTTTCAGTAAATTTAACATGGTTGATAGATGTGTTGGATTCGTTAATAACCAGCATTTTCCTGTAAATATTTCTTAAAGTAATTTAATTTTAAACTCGCCTGAATCATACACTCAACTCCAAAAATATTTCTGATCACAATTTTTCTAAAAAGGCCTGAATCATTTAATATCTGGACGCACTGCTGTGCTCCTAGCGGTCGGATTTGGAATGTTTTGAAAGCAATTTGTTTTGAAATGTTTCCTCTTTCAGTGCTGAAAAGGCCGTCATCATTTTGTTTAAAAGAAGTTATACTTGAATTTTGGACGAAAATTAATTTTGGACAACCACTTTGAAAATAATCAAAAATTGTGAAGTCGTTGAAATTGGCTAAGTCGACCGTGTGAAGCGTTCTAAAACTTTTCCGTGAGCGGTATACTATCGATCATAGCAAGTGTCATAGTGGACCTAAGGATCGGAAGCTGCATTTGAAGGTATTGAGAACGGTTAAGGCAAACCCAGGCCTGTCAGATTATGACACCGCCAAGAAATTCAATGCCAGCTAAAGCACCGTCAGAAAGATTCGTCAGCGAGAAGGATTTCGATCTTTTCGGGCCAGTAAGTAACCAAATAGGGCACTGAAGCAGAATATAGTGGCCATAAGACGGGCCCGGAAGTTGTACAATGGGGTTCTTACAAAGTACGCAGGGTTGTATCCTCATGGACGATAAACCGTACATGAAGATGGATTATGGGCAGCTTGCCGGACAAAAGTTCTATAAAACCACTGCGCACTGGGCCAGAAATGCAATCTAGCGGAGCAAAATTAATAACTCCGAAACGAAGAATTTCCGCGACTTGGTGTCTTCGGCAAAATTTCTCATCATAATAAGAACCATCTATTGACATACACAAATAGTTCAAAACTCTTCCGCAAAGATGGCGCCACAATCTAACTTCTTTCTCTGACGATTTGGAGACATGATGTCTTGGGCAAAGTTGTTTGCCTTGACAAAATAAACAACTCTTTTCAAGACGTAAAATTTCCACAGCCTACTGATTCCAAGTTATATGGAGTTTAAGAAAAAAATGTCGAAAATATGCTTTTTTCTTTCTGTTTCGGTTTTTTGCTGACAACCATATAATGTTATATTTTTCTCTTACGCAAATGCATTAAAATGATGAAATCTCAAAAACACCATAATATACCTTTCTCAAATTGTGATATTTTGTTTATCGAGTATTGCTTAATTTTTGCTGAAAATGTCAGGTTGCGATTTTTTGCGCTTTGAGAGATATTAAAGTTCAAAAATTGTTGTTTTTTTCGGTTTTCAACAATATTTTTTTAAATTTGAAGCTTAAATCAGTATTTTCTCCACAAAAGTTATTTATTTAATGCATTTGGGTAAGAGAAAAATATAAAATTATACGGTTGTCGGCAAAAAAACCAAAACTGAAAGAAAAAAGCATATTTTCGACATTTTTTTCTTTAACTCCATATAACTCGGAACCAGTAGGCTGTGGAAATTTTACGTCTCCAAAAGAGTTGTTTATTTTGTCAAGGCTAACAACTTTGCCGAAGACATCAAGTCTCCAAATCGTCAGAGAAAGAAGTTAGATTGTGGCGCCATATTTGCGGAAGAGTTTTGAACTATTTGTTTATGTCAATAGATGGTTCTTATTATGATGAGGAACTTCGCCCAAGACACCAAGTGGCGGAAATTCTTCGTTTCGGAGATATTAATTTTGCTCCGCTAGATTGCATTTCTGGCCCAGTGTGCACTGGTCGAGGTGACGTCCATAGCTAGTTCAAATAAGTTTTTGCCGGTAAATTTGCATATGATCTGGCAAGGTATTTGCAGTTGCGGAAACAAAACCCAGGTTTTTGTGATAAACAAAATTATGCATTCCAAAATTTACAAGCAGGAGTGCCATGAAAAACACTTGTTCCGGGTTGGGCTGGGGGACAGCAATCTCTGAGAATGTGGACAAGGTTACCAGGACGCCGGTCACATTATTTGGTCTTGTGCTGAGCATCGCGGAGTCAGATCCGAGTTGTATGATTCCCTTCGGGCTCGAGGTAGACAAGCTAATGTTCCAGTTCGGGATATTTTGGGTAGACGCGATCTTATTGGAGGCGAACCAGCCTAAGGCTAAAAGCCTCCTAAATAAAGCTAAATAATAATAATAGACGCGATCTGCAGTTTATGAAACTTATATATATTTTCTTAAAGAATATTAACCTTAGATTGTAAGTTTGACTAACCTTGTGCTTAGTTTTTGTTTTGTTCGTGTGGGTTTTTTTAATGTTTGTTTCTGTAATAATTGTATAATTACACTGCGGATACCAAATTGAATAGGAATAAGTTCATGTTTTAGGAATAATGAAATATTTGCATCGTAAATAATAACTCAAACCTCCTTCTCCCTCTCCCCATCCATAAAACTGTAAATCACTACTAACCTCGAGACGACCACGAGAAAACGGTTCAATTCTTTTAACTCTAGATTTAAGACATTAATTATGTAAATATAACGCAAATGATAACTTGGCTCTGTAAAGTTTATTGATTGAGCCTATACAAATAAGTTAATGCAAAAAAAATATTAATTTACTCAAGCATTACTGGATATCAAAAAAACATGATTTATCATTCAACAATTTACAGGAAAACCGGTATTGGAAGAAAACACAAATAAAAGTTTACGTTCTAGCAAAGTTGAAAACTTGTTTATGGTGATGCTGCGAGGAGGAATTAACGTAGGACAATGAAGAGCAAGAAATAAAATATATAGGGACAGAAACATCAGGAATACACGCGTTCTTGCATGGAGATGCAGACTGAGAAACCTCTGTTTCCTCTTCTAATTACAAAACCAGGAAAATATAGGTTGCAAAGAGCAATATGGTTTTGATGGTGCGTTGATAATTCACGACTAGGTCAGATCATGAACATGAGCATGAACATGATTGACCGCCCATGGCTGCAGCTGTAATTACACAGAGAACCTAACTATCATCCTCAATGTGTAAATACTGGTGATCTAAAACTAGGCAATACCAGCGTCGGGCACGCCCAAATACTGGTCAAGAAAGGAATGGGTTGGAATATGTATCGTAATTGAAAGCCGAGAACACCTCTGCACTTCCACGAGATATCACTGGGTTGTTGGATAAAAGGGTTGGGATTGCAGCAGGATTTGTTTTGGTAAACGATGTACTGAATTGATGTCCTAACGATTCAATAGCACGAAGGAGCGTGGAATTGAACCCACGGTCTTCTGCTCAGTAAGCAAATTGGTCGCCACTAGGCCACCGAGCTTCCTATTTCACAAAACATTTACGATCAAGTTTCCGTTCAACTTGTTGTTATCCTGGCGGTGATCTCACCGACGAGCTTAACAGTTGCTCTTGAGAAGGATTTGATTTGGATTTCTAATCTACACAGGGGAAATGGCTCTAATGTTGGCCTATGGATCTAAGATTGGGCCCATCGCTAAAAACCTGCTATTTATCAATTGTATCTAGATGAACGCGTCATTGGGACGGTACTAATGGATATTTTTGGTTGCTATTGAAAATTTAGTCGATTGCTGAATTTATGTATGGGCCCAAATAAGGGACACTTAGGCCGCCATTACATACATTTCTCGATGAACATTTCAAATGGTCCTATCTGCTTTGATCGATTCTCTTCATCGACTTTCTCTTTCGCTAATAACTCAGCTGCAAAACCTTTTCCTGTTGTATTTGACGTTTTGGACGCTAGATAAGAACCTCCTTTATCAAACAATGTGGTAGAATTAGCGCGAAATCTGTTTGCATAGCAGTGGTTATGAAAAGAGAAAGTCGATGAAGAGAATCGATCAAAGCAGATAGGACCATTTGAAATGTTCATCGAGATTTCCCCAATTACTTCTATTACGTACCCGGCCCTTCAACCGATTTTTTTTACGCTTTACATCATGAAAGAAAGTTGATTTAAAGTATAACTGTAGCGGCGCCGGTGGTGGTAAGCGTGATTGCCTCTCATCCCAGCAAGCCTGGGTTCAATACCATTCAGCGCCGCCGGGATGGTTTGAGGCATAACATCTCTGATCAAGCCTTCCATCGGAAGGGAAGTAAAGCCGTTGGTCCCAGGTTCATGAGTTGATGGGTCGATAGGTAAGATCCAGGTGTGGGAGCTGCCTCCCTGGCGTCGGTAGCATTGGTGCTCAGCACGAAAAACAAATCGAGGAGAAAAAGTATAACTCTATAATGTGAAGGAGCTTGGGATTGAACCCATGATTTTCTGCTAAGTAAGCAAAATCAGTCACCACAAGGCCACCCAGCTCATTATTTCACAAAACAATTACGACCAAGTTCCTGCTCAATTTAAGGCACAAAAATGTCCACCCTTCATCAACTCGATGAACACATTGCAATTTAGGCCGTAATTAAATAAGATAAACGTGATTAAAAATTCTGAACCCTTTAACACCCCTCAAATCGAGATTTAGGCCTCCATTAAGAAGATAATCGCGATTTTTAGGACAAACCCAGCTTGAATGAAAACGATATATGGGTGTATTATCTAAAGATTTTCCATCATCAAAGTGCTGAAAATAAATTTTAATCAATAAATTCAACCTGAACAACGGCTGAAAAAAGTAAACCTAAAGATTTTCTAGCATCGAAGAGCTGAAAATATACTTAAATAATTTAATACCATAGATCTAGCCCAAACGAAGGCTGAAAATGTGAATCTAAAGATGTCTCATCAACGAGGAGGTGAAAATAAACTTAAATAAAATGTTGTTGTTGTTTCTTTATTAAGATAACTTCTGGTAAACTTAAATAAGTCAAATTAATAGATCTACTTTTGTAACATCTGTGTCCCAAATGTTGTGCTGTTCATTTTAAAGCTACACGATAATCTGAAATGTACAACAATACTTCCATTTAATGTTCACTATGTCCTGGCTAGAACCTTCATCACCAATCCAAATCACACACTCCGATCAGCCAAAGGCCAATCACAAAAACTCACAAAATCAAGAAATCAAGAACACTGAAAACAAATGCATAAAGAACGTTCTTCAACTGGAACAAGCTCACCAAATCCAACGATGATCGTTTCCCAATGATGTGGATTCATACATTGTTAATAATTCACGACTGGGTAAGAGCGAATAAAAACACTTATTATGCAATGTTGCATGCGTCCCGCGGTTGATCTCTGACAGCTATTTGATCGGGTCTAAAAAAGTTTATTCAGAGGGCAATCTGCAGCTCGGCTAGATGAACGCAACATGTCGTCACTTTGAAGTATAGTGACTCTTTTAGTGCGATTCGCTGGAGTGCTGCAACTCTTGTCCACCGTTTTGTAAATCTGGCTGGAATTTTAATCCCGTTCCACCTTCAGCAATTGGGTGAAAAATATCGATTTTCCTACAACCAGCTCAACCGATTCAAAACCAGGTCCTGAACGTTCTCGAGAAATTTCAGCTTATTTGGTTGCACTGCACAGTGGTCCAGAATACAGATTTAGGTGGAATGATATGTTTTGAGCCTGAAATTGAAACTTTAGACTAAAAGTCTCTTCTACAAAGTTGTTCCTTATAGTTAGACCCTCATTTTTATTACAATGAATTCTAGGGTGGTTCCTATTATCATTAAAATCAAAAATCTAACTTTTTTATTTGAATAAATTAAGGTATACATTATTGCTGAGCTAATTTCAAGCAACTTTGTTGAAATTAACTTTTTTGTATCTCTTAAATTGGCCGATTTAGAGCTATTTTCTTGAATTGAGCTAGGGTAGCTCTTAAAAAAACAGTTGTTTTGCTCTAGTTTTCTTATTCCGAATTTCTCAGCAAAAGTGTCATCAAATAACTTTTAGATCTTAAGAAGGCGCAAATTGTTGCTGCACAAAGCTTGTCAATATCTTTCGCCGATCAAGAGTTGTTGACGTATTTATACTAAAAATATGCACTTTTCAAATGTTATTATCTCTGGTTGGGGCAAACAAAAAAAAAGTTTTTTTACGGCATTTGAAACGGCATATGTTATTCTCAATAATATTAAAAAATAGAGGTATGTTATTTTTTAAACTCGTATAAAATCAATTTGAATTTATTCATATTTTTTACTATATTTGCCCTAATAACAAACACGTCGTTAAGCAAAATAACCATACACATTTTATTAGGGTGTGTTTATATATCTTTTTTATTAGAAGAGATACAGGCAACAAATTTAGCTATAAAACATTTACCTTAAAGAGTTTTAAAAGTCTCTAGGGGATGACATTCATGAGAAATTTCAAATAAAAAAGTTAGTGCTAAAAAACTATTTTTTCCAGGAACACCCTAAGTCAACTCCGAAAAATTACTCAACGTTGAGAGATAGAAAAAAATTTCTTCGACAAAGTTGCTTGCAATTAACTTAGCTACAACTTTTTTAAACAACACATGTTTTTTTTTTGTAAAACATAAGAGATATACTTTTAAAATATTCGCAAAAGTTGTAGTTAATATCAACACCTACAAAAGCTTCATACATTATTTTACGGGATTCTGATGACGAAAAAAGTTAGAAGCAAATGAATGTAAATGAATGCATAAAATGAATGTAAATGATTGTCCATGCCTGTCTACGTGTATGCTTGCTATCTGTACTTATATGAAAATTTATCAGCTAAACTTATGCTGATAATATCTTTTTGATTGAACTTCGAGATAATTATCTTATTCTACCCAAACTGAGGATAATAAGCTTTTCGGAACTAAAAGGACCCCGCATCACATCTTTGCTAATGGAAACCCGCAAGATCTGCCCAGAACACTTGAACTTCACATGTGGGATCGTATGAATGGCAATATTCGCTTCTGGAGACATTCCGGCATTCGGTAAAGCTCCGAGTTCATTGTCTTATCCGTGATGAAATCTTTAGCTATAGGCCTAAGCACATTCAACGTGGACAGATTTTGAGATGCCGTTTTTCACCAAATTTCTAAATAGAAATTAACAGAAGCCACAAACTTTTTGTAAGTACATGCGCAATTTCTCTCAACCCCCGGTTGAAGTTGTAAATCGTTCCACCGTTGGATTTGCGTTTGAATGAATGCCATCCAGACCGAAACGCCGTAGATTGGACAAAAGCAACCAAGAGTGTATCATCGATACACATTTTGATGGGGTGGAAAAGGACCAAGGAGGGTTTTTATTGCCGCTGGTGGCTTTCACGATGTAAATCCGGTCGATGAATGTCCTTCGCCGATGTTCGTCGGTCTCGTGTGAGTGTGTTTGTCTGTATGTCTTTTTATAACTTTTTCTACATCAATTCGTGGCTGCTAATGGCTTGCTGATGTGTTTATTGATAACATGGGGCTATAAAAACGCACATTCTCTTCATTTTTTTCCCTCTCGTCCTATGGTGAGTAAAAGTAAGATCCGTTTTCAGTCCATAGAGCCCCGAACGGGAGTGCAACGTTCTCAAGGGAGCGAGATGCGAAACGAGGGTTGTAATTGATAGGGTGTAGCCTATCAAATTGCTTAATTGGCGTGAATGTACATAAAGATTTTGCCGCCAGCACAGCCGAATTGTTGTCGATATTATTTTGCTACTGAAAAGGTATAAAATAATTGTTCTTTGTCACAGAATCTTAGCTGAACCGTTTAACTTTTTTCAGTCGTCCACCGATTCTTGTATTATTTAATTCAAGGCAAACAAAGCATCGATCCGAATACCCACCATCCAATGTGACCCGCTATAAACCTTTTTGTTTCTGTACGGCTTTCCATCTTTTGTTCATGTGTTTGAATTTGCTGAAATAAAAGAAAGAAAATTTACTCTCGAATAAAAATGCCACCCTTTGAAAAGTATACATGCAAAGATATTTTATTCAAATTATGCATGCCTCTTTTTTCTTCTTCTTTATCCTTCTCCAAAAGATACGAAAAATGCTCCTTTTGTGTGCATGTTGCTTAAGGTTTTTTTTTTCTTCTCCGGCCCAGACCACCGAAAACAAATGGAGGATTTTTATTATTTCAATTTTTGGCAATGCTCCTAATTTGAATACCAGAAAGCATGGATTTTTTTGGCCGTAGGTACGTCTATCATCCCTGCGCTCACATTAACATTTAAGGCAACCAAATGGAACAAATGGAGGAATTCATTACCTCAATGAAGCCATAAATACACGGTTGAAAATTACGACCATGCATTGAAACAAACATTTTGGAGATTCGGCTTCGCCGGTCGTTATAAATATAGTTGAAATATAATTGACCCTGGTTTCAATAAATTGCACACAATTATTGCAAAGACTAACCATTCATGATCAATAAACATGACACATTCCACCGAGACGATAGAACGCTTTGCTGCTCAGGTTTCGATTCTTTTCCTATGAAAAATTATAATTTTCTGTGATGTTATCCCAAAATTTATTAATCGAATCTATGAGTATTTCATCATATTATTAAGTTGTATGAGGTTCTAAATACCGGTTCAGAAGGCCGCAATTGACTTTCTCATCATACTGAGTTGGCGGTGAATCAAGATTCATCAATTCGGTGCGTGTGAATGAACGGATTCTGATAATATTACACCCCTTTTCACGTTACTCTTGACCTCATCCTGATGTGCAGATTCCAAATCTGGAGGCCGCAATCGACTTTTCCATTAAAACGGTCATGCGACACATCAAATTGATCCATATGAAATGGAGGGGGCTCTTAGCTCAGTCGGTAAATTCTCAGCAAGTGCAAGACCATGCTGGAGAAGGTGGATTTGATTTTCAGTATGGATGGTGTAGGCATTTTCGGATTGAATAATTTTACGACTTCCTTCGGCATAAAATCTCATTACTTGATGTACAAAATACGAATGCTGAAATAGTACAGGCATAGAAAGCTCTCAATTAACAAAAGTGTAAGTGCTCAAAGAATACTGGGTTGAGAACAGGCATAAGTTTCCAGTCAGTGGTCTAAAACAAAAAAAAAAGTGATCGGTTGAGATTTTAGTAGGAAAACTTGATTTTAAGTAGGTATATGGTTCCTGTGGAAAGTTTCTTGAAATTTAATTGTCTAACTTTTGGCGCTATGTGTTTTTTGATTAATCACCCTAGAAGTGAGATAACATATATATATTTTTTCAAAAGTACAATATATTGCTTTGGTGTCTCCAGCAAAATTGTAGAACTTATCATTACAAGAAAGTTTGCCCGAAACACTAACTTTCTATCTATTTTTTAAAGTAAGTTAAATCGTATTTTTCAAATATGACCCCTCAATAACACTTTTTTTAGAATATTTTTTGTTTTGTGTTTGTTTAAATTTTTTTACGAAGAGCTTTGAGTGTGTTGGTTTATTTCCTTTTAATTCTGTTATAATTGCTTATCTTCTGACAGATACGCGTATTTCGACTACAATGTGCAGTCTTCATCAGTGTCATTCCCACTAAAGAACTTATCAAAATCTAACCTCCTTAAGTACTCATCCCTTAGGTATAAAAGTCAAGATCACAGGTATACAAATGAAACTACAATATGTTGGATCGGAACCTACCGTTGTAGTTTCATTTTTATACCTGTGATCTTGACTGATGTAATATTAAAATTTATTTTTGCTGTGTATTGTATCATTTCTTTATTCGCTATCCGATGAATCAGATATTTTGGAATCAGAATCATCAGATGAAGTACATCGGTGTTCGTTGCAATCCGCGAAAATTTTCTAGAATGGTTTTTTCGTGTTCTTGTTATGATTTTGTTTAACGACTCCTGCGCCTCTTCCGAAAGCTGTCCGATAGGGATCATGAAGTGATCTATGATCTCTTATCCGTGCATAAGTACCTTATGGACAGATGCCGGCAGATAATAACACGGATATAATTCAACAAGTCTTCGCGCCGTTGCAAGGCAATATTCGTCGAATTTTGCTGCATTCACTTTTGTCCGCTTACAAGAGCTTGCAAAATAGCCCCGCATCTTTTTTTATATCTTTATTAAAGAGACTTGCATCCCTGGGCTGGTTTGTCTCTGCATGCCCCGTATCGTTGCATTACGTCCAGATCGATACCTATATCATAACAACAATTTATTTCAACAATGCGCATACTTATAACACATTAATTTACCTGTGATTTTTGAAGTTTTTTCTGCGTCCCGATGTCCCAGATCCTTTTACACGTGGTTTGTCAATATTTAATCCCATTTCGCTTTTGTACCTCCTCTGAATCTAACTTTTCTTTCTTTTAATTGTTCTACATCTGCTACTCTAACTAGCCAGTAGTCTATACGACACATGAAGGAAGTACTCCATGAACCTAACCATGCATGCAAGCTGCACAAACCGTACTGGAATGCACTTACATCCGAAGGGGATACACGACGTTAGGCATACAGTCGTTAGGCATACGGACGTTAGGCATACGGACGTTAGGCATAATGAACGTTAGGCATAATGGACGTTAGGCATAATCAACCCGATGAATTCCAGAAGGATGATAATGGGGACCGTGCAGAACTTTGATGTATGAGGGGTACAAATTTGCATTTCCAACTTCAAATTTTTACGCATATTCATGTACTGAGATTTGGACAGATTATTTTAGATCACGAAGACCAAAGCTTCACAGCCTGTGTAAGGTATTATCACTTTCGGATTTCTCCATGAAGATAGCACTTTCGATATAGGTTAAGGATAATTTTGAGCTGCTTTTTTACAATAGCTGCAGCTGCATTATTGTCAGCCGAACGTAGCGACATCTGAGCAATACATGCAAGCTCTTCCGTTGGATGATTCGATCGAAGTTGTTCAGTTCTACACCTTTATGTACATTCTGCAGAATCGTTAAACGGTTTAAATATCCGAATTTAAGCACTAGATTTCAAGGGAAGCTTACGAAGAATATTTTCTGGTAAGCAGAATGGCGTATCAAAATATTTGGCATTATTTTTAAGAAGTTTACTTAAGGTTCGGTTATACTGGGCCCAAAGCCTTTTGAAGTATTTGCAAACATTGCTTACGAATTCTTTAATTTCCATCATATCGTCTGGAACACTTGTTACGCCAATTTCGTAACATTCCAAAACCATGTGAACAACAATGTCCAACTTAGCATGTCCCTCTGCTTCCCTCCGCTTCTGAACATAGGACCACAGACAAACAGACATAACACATTGAATATTTTTCAATATAAAACATCGTCACTAAAACACTACCGCCATCTGTTGAGTATACTGTGATAAGTAGTACGCTGACAGATGGCGCCGGTGGTGTAGTGGTAAGCGTGATTACCTATCACCCCAGCAGGCCTGGGTTCAATCCCAGTCGGCGCCGCCGGGATGTTCTGAGGCATAACATCTCTGATCACACCTTCCTTCGGAAGGGAAGTAAAACCGTTGGTCCCCGGTTCATGAGTTGATAGGTCGAAAGGTAGGGTCCAGGTGTGGGAGCTGCCTCTCTGGCGTCGGTAGCATTGGTGCTCAGCACGGAAAACAAGATCGACGGAAAACAAATCAAAAGAAAAAAAAAAAAAAAAAACAGACAGATGGCGGAATTGTGTAAACGTCAAACACAAGGGTTATTGACTATGTGTGCCACAGGTGGCGATACTACCAACTAAAACATTTAAATTGACCGTTAAATGCGATGAACAAATTGCCGGTGTTATGTCTGTTTGTCTGTGATAGGACGGTAACTGATTGGTTCTGTAGGTGTAACCAGACAAGGTTATCGTCATTAAATATTTCAATATTTAATAGCAATATCAATACCAGCAATTTGACAGTACTTACCGTTAGTTTTGGAGGTAATTTCTGATTGGTTTGAAGAAAAAGAAGGCACAATTGCATCAACTTCGAATAACACTTTTCAAACAGCTTGTGTTTAGAATGTCAATTTTGAAAAGCTGGAAAACAATGAAAAGTTGACAGGATGAAAACGATCAAAGTTGGATATATTTCTGATATAAACAAAAATAGAAACATATTGAGTTCTACAAATTTGTGCAGTTTTTTTATTTCTGCACAACTTTATACAGCATAAAAATTTTAGAACAAACACAAAAAAAAGTTATTAAGTGTTATCGAAAGGTCATATTTGAAAAATAAAATTAAACATACATTAAAAAATAAATATAAAATTATTATCTTCAGCAAACTTTCTTGTAATGATAAGTTCTACAACTTTGCTGAAGTCACAAAAGCATTGAATTGCCATTTTGAAGAACAAATGATTAGGGAGATTAATCAAAAAACGCATAGTTCCAAAAGTTAGACAATTAAATTTCAAGAAACTTTCCCCAAGATATCAAATACTTAAAATCAAGTCTACCTACTCAAATCTCAAACAATTTTTTGGTTTCAGACTGGTACAGGTCTCCTCTGGCCACGAGTAATAAAAAAAACTGGCACCATTGGCGGAATCATTTCATACACATCAATTTTATGTGACTTGATATGCTCTATAGGGTGAACAGTGGGCTAGGAATGAAATGTAGCAAGAATAATTTAATACCTCTCTGGAATTGCATCCAATTAAGTCAACGTCTTCAGTAATATTAATGGCATTGTTATGGCTATAATTTAGAGACAAAAATAGTTTAATTTTTTGCCTTATAGATGGCGCAGTGATCTCAACTATTCTATTTTGCTTCCTAGAAATTTGCCGTATTACATTGAATTTAATAATTTCCATCCAATTGCCATGTATTATAGTAAATTGTCATCTTAGCACTAAATCTTCCGCAATTGTATGTAAAAAAATTGGTTTCATTTTTTTTTCAACAGGCCAACCCCCAGATTTGTGCCTTTAGGTAAGAAAATTTAAATCGGAATAATTTCAGCTTATTCGGATGTAATACGAGCAGGCTCTTTAAGTTTAAAATTTACATGGAGATTTCGGATGAAATGTAAGGAGAAAAAATTTATTCACTCTTTCGTGTATAGAACTGGTTCAGCAAACTCGATTAAGCTCAGAAATTCAGCATATGTAGCTTAAACTATAAGCAACAATTTAGCAGAAGACAGTATCACGATTTAGGAATGTATATGGAGATGTTCATTCTTGAATATATAGTTGCATTTTGATCGTATTTTGCATTCGATTGCAACAAAATACAGGCAGCTTATGCAACGTAAAGGGTGATACGGTCAAAATTTGGTCAATATCAACTTGACGTATTTCTTTCAATTTTGCATTTAAAAAACCTGAACACCCCTCATTTTGAAGGTGTGTGTGTGTAGAATGTTGCTCCTATTTTGATTTTGGAATTCACTCTTCAGTTGTCAAAATGCCGTCCAAGCAAGAAGAGCAGCGTATCAAAATGTTGCTCACGCATCGCGAAAATCCGAGCTACTCGCACACAAAGTTGGCAAAATCGCTAAAAGTTGCCAAATCAACCGTTACAAATGTAATTAAAGTGTTTGGGGAACGTTTGTCGACAGCCAGGAAGTCTGGATCGGGGGGAAATCGAAAACCGGAAGCCGCTGAGACGACAAAGAGAGTTGCCGGTAGTTTCAAGCGAAACCCTAACCTCTCTCTCCGAGATGCCGCAAATAAGCTGGGTGTATCGTCTACAACCGTGCATCGAGCCAAAAAACGAGCCGGACTATCGACTTACAAGAAGGTAGTGACTCCAAATCGCGATGATAAACAAAATACGACGGCCAAAGCGCGATCCCAGAGGCTGTACACGACGATGCTGACGAAGTTTGACTGCGTGGTAATGGACGACGAAACCTACGTCAAAGCCGACTACAAGCAGCTTCCGGGACAGGAGTTTTATACGGCAAAAGGAAGGGGAAAGGTAGCAGATGTTTTCAAGCACATGAAACTGTCAAAGTTCGCAAAGAAATATCTGGTTTGGCAAGCCATCTGTACCTGTGGCTTGAAAAGCAGCATTTTCATAGCTTCCGGGACTGTCAACCAAGAAATTTACGTGAAAGAGTGTTTGAATAAACGTCTGCTGCCTTTCCTGAAGAAACACGGTTGTTCCGTACTGTTTTGGCCGGATTTGGCATCTTGCAATTACGGTAAAAAGGCCATGGAGTGGTACGCCGCCAACAACGTGCAGGTGGTTCCCAAGGACAAGAACCCTCCCAACACGCCAGAGCTCCGCCCAATTGAGAAATACTGGGCTATTGTCAAGCGGAACCTAAAGAAGACCAAAAAAACTGCTAAGGGCGAGCAGCAGTTCAAGGCAAACTGGCTTTCTGCGGCGAAGAAGGTGGACAAGGTGGCTGTACAAAATCTGATGGCAGCGGTCAAGCGTAAGGCCCGGCAATTCGGATTTGGAAAAGCAGAAGCCTAACTGAATATTTTTCCTGAATTTTATACTAATTGAACTTGAAAAAGAAATTTAATTTGATTTTTTAAATAAACGATTTCACCGATTTACACGCGTTTTCCCTTGACCAAATTTTGATCGTATCACCCTTTATCAACTAGATTGCCACTAACAAAATAAAAGTTCACAATTTCCACACGGCTTTAGGTTAGATAATCAGTCTCTGAATGTTTCAACTGTTTTTGACGTACCACGGGCTGCCGCATTTGGTTTAATGTTTATAGTATAGGGGATTTGGATGAAATTTTCATATACAAAATGCTCATATACATTCAAAAGCGAATATTTCAATAAAACTAAAGCTGACATCACACTGTTTGCTCAAACGATAAATATTTGACTCGTTAAGTTTTGCCAAATAATGCTGTTTGTCATATTTGTTTGCCTAAGCCATTACACATGTCTGATATTTGACAAATATTTGTCCAACAATTATTTGACCAAATACTACAAAATGGTTATTTGATCAACTGTTTGTCAAGGTATTTGTTGACGTATTATATTTTTTTAAGTTGAACGATTTTATTTATTCGGCCATTGATTTTATATTTAATTGCTGATTGTATTTGTCTCATTTTAGTTTGTGACAAGAAAGCAAATTTTGCTAATCTCAGGCCTCATCCCAGATTGGAGATCATATGAACCAATATCGGCTTTGGAGATCATACACACTTAATTGTTTTGCCGAATCTCGGCATTTTTGCCGAGATTTGCACATACGAATGCGAGATTCCAGCTTAAGTGACTTTTAGGGACTATACCAAATTTAAAATTAGGAGCTATGATTACACTAGAAATACTTAACTAAACATTTGCATAATCTGCCATACAGTTGAATTTGTTATTCTAATTTCGTATTTCTAATTAATGTCCACTATATGTGGCCAACCCTAAATGAAATTAATGTCATCTTATTTTTTTATATACTAATAGTACGATTTGGCAATGCGATACATAGGTAGACAACGATCATCGCACGAAACGTATACAACACATACACAATATTTAGGGAAGAGATCAAGATCAGTATTTACTTACTTACTTAAGGGTGCTGTGCACCATCAGCCAAAGGGCCAAGGTGAAAGACTTCCATCCTGGGCGGCTGCTCGCTTTTGCTTAATTTCCTTATTGAGGCTCCGCCGCCATGAGCCCTTGGGTCTGCCTCTGCTGCGATGTCCTGCCGGATTCCAATCCAGCGCTTGCTTGCAGATTTCGTTTCCGCCCCGTTCCCGTCCAGTGTGTGGCCGACCCACCTCCACTTTCACTCTCGAATTTCTATTGCTATCGGCTTATGATGACATCGACGATGGAGCTCGGCATTCGAGATCCAGTTGTGAGGCCACCAGGCACGAATTACACACCACGTCTCGCTGGCGTATAACAAC
Organism: Ochlerotatus camptorhynchus; assembly: GCF_037179485.1. Classification (NCBI taxonomy): domain Eukaryota; kingdom Metazoa; phylum Arthropoda; class Insecta; order Diptera; family Culicidae; genus Ochlerotatus; species Ochlerotatus camptorhynchus. Next base: position 2,191,839 of record NW_027040943.1, read on the forward strand.
ACAGATTTCACGTTCGAGTTGAAAATTCGGATGTTGGTGCGTTGACTTATCTAGTTGGATCTCCATACGTTTCGTAAGCTCGCAAAGGCAGCCCTAGCCTTCTTGTTTCGTGCACCTATGTCACTCTTGGTCCCGCCGTCCGACGCTATTTGGCTGCCAAGATATTGGAAACTTTCGACCTTCTCCACTGCTTGCCCCGCTACCGTAAAGTTGGAAGGGTTGCCCGTGTTGATATCCAACGATTTGGTCTTGTTGACGTTGATGGTGAGACCCGCCGCAGAGGAGCGTTCGGCTAGGTCATTGAGCTTACTCTGCAAATCAGAGCGCCGTTGTGCTAGTAGAGCAACATCATCAGCCAAATCGAAGTCGTTGAGATGCTCCATGGCGATAGCGTAGAGGTAACTCTAAGGCTAGTAGGTCCCGAAGAAACGTGCTCAACTTTTTGGCTCAGCTCTGGTACTATCTTCGGTCCCAAGCCAATCGATTAACCCATCAAAACATACGAAAATCCACTAACCCCTCATTTTATCTGTCAAACTTTCATAGCGAATCAAAACAAACATTGTGTAGTACTAGAATTTTGACTAGAATGGAATACGTTAATCGGTTTGCTTGGGACCGATAGGCTAGTCAAGTAGTGAGCCAATTTAAAATCGTTGATTGTTGGTGAAAGGCTGCCAGAGCAGTCCACGGTTCGGTACACGGTCAATTGCACCTACCATGGTCTCGTTGATTACGATGAGAAACAGTAGCGGTGATAGTGATACATCCTTGTCTCACAACAGCGGCTACCCGGATAGGGTCGGACAAGGCTCCGTTATGCAGAACTCTGCACGTGAAAGCCTCATACTGCGCTTCGATGAGGTTGACGATTTTATCCGGGACTCCCTTGCGTCTCAGGGCGCCCCACAGATTCTCGTGATTGAGACGGTCGAAAGCTTTTTCGTAGTCAATGAATACCAAATAAAGGGACTCTTGGAATTCATTGACCTGCTCCAGGATGATGCGGAGCGTGACAATATGGTGCACACAAGATCTTCCGGCACGGAATCCTGTCTGCTCCCGTCGGAGAGTCACGTCGATCTTCTCCTGTATCCGATTCAGGATAACTTTGCACAGAACTTTGAGAACAATACACAGTAACATGATGCCTCGCCAATTGTCGCACACAGTCAGATCCCCATTCCATGGGACCTTCACTAAGATGCCCTGCATCCAGTCGGCCGGAAAAGTCGCGGTGTCCCAGATATTACAGAATAGTTGATGCAACATAAAGATCAGTATACCTAGTTCAATTTGTCCTTCAGTCACGATCAGCAACTCGATCATTATAAACGCACAACCAGAAACGTTCCACTTTTCTTTACTTGATCCGAAAAAGTGTCTTCCTGTCTTCCCAGAGGTCAGCGCAAGCCTGCGTATTACCTTCAAAACGTGCGTGGCAAGTAAAGTGAGATTTGGTTGCTGTGTCTCGGAAAATGTTTTGCCGAATCTCAGCAAAAAATGTCACGTGTGCTGATATCTAAGTAAAATTGGTTGCTGTGGACTGGGTTGTGCAAATTTCGGCAAAAAAAATCCGAGATTCGGCAAAAAAAAAACTAAATATATAAAACGATCATGAGTTCATTCCGGGTCCACCGGAATCGATTCAACATATTTTTGGGGGGAAACTTGAATGTGACAAGTAGGTTTCCTCGACAGTCATATTACCGTTTGCGGATCATGGATCAGCTTCCTTAGAATCAGTTCCTGAACCATATTTACAGAATTAATGGATTCGTATGATGTGACGCATCAAACACATACATTTTTGATAAGAATCTGTTCACCACTCGGAAAAGATCAAACGTTTAAGATTAATTTTGAACGGTGAATAGGGAATGTGCTAAGTACGGCACCGTACTCAGCAGGTGGCAAATGCATTTACCACCAAAAAAATCTGAAGGGCAGAAAAATTGGTCTAATGTTTCTTGAACATCTACATTCCTTATCCTTGCTTTTTAACTTCTACAAAGTTTTATCAGCTGCTTTCAAATTCATAATTATTTTTTTTCAAGTTCTCTCAATTCAACCAAAATCTCAGAACATCCATGACCTTTTCCAAACTATAGGAAAGACTGTGAACCTGTTCTACGATTTTTCTTCTAAACATCTTTGCGAAATAAAATTCCCAAAACTTCCCAAGCAAACCATGAAACTTCAATATGAAGTTCTCCATATATAGTAAATAATGAAAATACAAATTTAAACATGCACTCGCACTGCGATCAATAATATTTCATCTTAAATATAATTGAAATCGGCATATCGGCATTTAAAAAAAACTCGAAAAATTATTTCCAGTTCCCAGAAATAGCAATGTTCTGTTTCGAAGCGGTTCAAATCTCCATATAAATAAATAAAACTACAATTAAAAAAAATCGGTTCGAGATCATCGATATTTCACCTCAAATGTAAATGAACTTAGTTCATTAGCATTACGCACCGCAGGAATGGCCTAAGGATCCATGCTGCATGGTTCAGTTTTGGTGAAGGTCAGTTCTTCATATACCGTAAAACGGGGTATCTTTGATTATGCGGGTAAATTTGATAGTATAATATAAAGATTAAATTTACTCGCTGCGCTTTCTCTAAATTAGAAACATTGGTTTCATATTATAGCTTAGGGTATCTCCGTTGATATCGTATATAGTTTTTATATAGTATGTGTACATATTTTACAAACAGATTAAAAAACCATTTTCGTATTTTTCGCCTGTTTGAAAAAACACTCAAACCATCATTTATGAAATGTATTTCCGATATAGCCATCACAAATTAAAATTTGTACTCTTATTGCCTATGATGTTTTCTGATTATATACTCATTCAAAGTTTCATATTTAAAGAACTGAAAAGTTTGAGCTTCACGATTTTTTTTTTTCTACATTCATCGAGCATAAAAAACCAAAGTAACCCCAAATCAAAATACTGATGTTCGGTCAAACAACTTAACAAAAAATGCATATGCTTTAATTTCCGTTAAACAAATAACTAACAAATTAACTCCTGGATCCTCAGTACTTGTTTTAAAAATATAAAATTTAAAAAATATTCATTGCTGTAAAAAATATTTAGAATATACTTTTAAAAATTATCAATGTTACCCCGTTTTACGGTACATAATTATAACCATAGTTAAGCAAATATGCCATCTCAAATATGTAAATATCACGGTATTTCTGTAAATTAGGAAAATTATTTCCAGATCTTAAGAATAGGAACCAATCTACATGGTTAAGTGCTGGGGTAAGTCAGTTCATCATATAAGTGATTATAACCAAAATTTTTAAATTTCCTTGCCTTGAAATACCAAATACCTCACCTCAAATATATTAACGTAGGTCAACTGGCATGTCTGGAAACAGGGAAAATATATTCGGATCTCATGAATGGTCATAGGAATCACATACAGGGTTTAAGCTTGTTCTAATTTTCTACCCGAATTTGACGGTCGTCCAAGATTTTGAAAAAATATAAGAGCTAAGAATCATAAATTGACCCATTGGTATACAAGCCAGTAAAATGTGTCATTTGTGTATTTTGCAAGTTTTTAAATTCAATGGTTTTTTGCTAATCTAATTTTCGGTTGTGGCTATAAATTTTGGAATTCTCTTTTGAAAATCAGAAAAATGAAAGACAAAAAAAATTTGCTTATTTTACACAAGGAGCAAACTGAGAAAGTCCAATGTGATAAAGGAACTTAAAATAATAGGTTTTACAAACATTAGCAAGATTATTTATTTCTGATATTGTATGCAATCCACACTTTCCCATGCACAAAATTATTAAACCGCATAAACATCAAATAAACATTCTCATCGTTCACTCAATTAGGAACAATAAACGGAAATCTTACTGCAACACACTTCTCAATTAGTAACACTCTTGAGCTGAAGATTCGCCGCGCATTTCCGTTCATTGTGACGAAGCGACCTGGTCTAGTCGCAATGAACCAAAGAACAAAAAAACGAGTAATCCCGTTCCAAGCCACTCCCAACCACTTCAGCAGATTCGCATCGGTTCTCTAATCTCCATAACTCGATTAGGTACACTTTCCACCAGTCAGCCGGTACCGATGTCATATCGCGCTTGTTTATATGGTTGGTGGGAAAGTTGGGATTATCGATAATGCATCGCGGTGGCTGCGACCCCTACCAGAACAACCTTACAGAGAGTGCAATGAATTGTAAGTGAAGCGCGCGTGTATCGATTATAATGATATCGCAGTGACAATGATGATGTTCTCATAAATTGGCTGCATGCGTTCGGCGTAGGCTCATAAATTAGTGCTACTTTTTGCCGATTCAGAGGAAGTCAACCGTATGGTGAACCCCTCCCGATATAAACACGAGCAGTCTTGGGTGAAGCTTCTCACGCAATGCGATGCCCTTTTTGCTGGTTAGGGTTGTACTTAGGGTCGGGTTGAATCGTCACTTTGAAGGTCTTGATAGTGGCACGTGCTGCGAACAATGACGCCTTTAATGCAGTGATTTTAGATTCGGTTATTGTTTGTTTATCGTCTGGACAGACTGAGCCCTTCAACGTTTTTGATAATTTATAGGATGAAAATTCGGATGAGCTCATGCTCTAGTGAAGACTACATTTTAAATTATGTGGATTGACAAAATGGTGCTTTATAAAAAAAATAGTGTAGTTTTACCATTCAGCTTTACACGGTTGCCCTAATTACAAGCAATCAGAAGCACCCCCAGTTTGACATTAGGCTTTTACTGGTCTTTATGGCAGTGTCATAGAAGCTTCTGATGTAAAAATGAAAATGATTTCAAATGACAGATAATTTGCATCGAATCTGCAATATTTATTCTGTGTGGTGAAAAATGTGTATATGTATCTAACTAGGCTAGTTAATGTACATGGAAACAAGTCGTGATTTTTTTTAATTGATAAATTATGTTAACCAAAAGGTTATATCCAGTGTTGGTATTGGTTGACTACTAGAGTAAGTTAAAATATAGATTTTTCCCATACGTCCAATCGATTTTAAATAAGGTCCTGATCATTCTTCCAAAATTTGAGCTCGATTGGTTGCGATCTCATACTACACTGGCCCTTTGAAGGTGATATGGAAATTTCTATGGGAAATGGGAACTTTTTGTTGATCTCGTCCTAACCTTTCACCAAAATGATTTATGGATGAGCTTGATATCTGAACTTATTAGAAATGTACTCAACTACAACTTTGCTCAAAACCACTTTTGAATTGAAAGTCAGGATAATTAGTTATGGTTATAATTTCCATTTGAACACTGATATGTAAAGTCGAATTTGCAAAAATGGTAGGATTCGATTAGTAATTTTTTTTTAGTCATTTTAACGATCTTGGGTCATTCATTACTTGTCTGGGTGAGATTTGAACTCGTGACTTTGGCGTGAGAAGTATGGATTCTAACCTCTACGCCGGGGTTGTCCTTTTCGATTCGTATCTGCAAGTTTAAGCTCATTTGGTTCTAAGATGAGCTGGCGCTTTTAGTTTGAATTTTGTATGGGGAAATTGGATACAATACATGAAAAAATGACACACCTAAGCTCTATCGATCATAAGTTTCATAAAGTAATAAAGTTTCCTTATTCTCAATTTGATTCAGATTTTCATAAATACTAGTTCAATTCATTAGTAACAACGTTGTTGAAGATTGCATCATGAATCCACTTAGTTTTATTGAGATATTTGATTTTGAATGTATATGAGCATTTTGTATATTTCAAATTTTCAAAGAAATCTGCTAGATGAACATTTAACATAAAGCGCCAGCCGGTTAACGCACCAAAATACACGAGCCTGGATATTGGCATGTGGTAAATATGAACTTAAATTTTTAGTTGTAATCTAGTTAATACGTTGCATAAGCTGCCTGTATTTTGTTGCAATATACGAGCAGAATTCACTTAATTAATTAATATCTCCATAATACTAACATGAATCGTGATGCTGTCTTCTGCAAAGTTGTTCCTTATAATTTAAGCTACGCGTGCTGAAATGCTGAGGTTAATCGTGTTTGCTCAACCAGTTCTATGCACGAAAGAGTGAAGGAATGTTATTTTTCCATACATTTCAACCAATATCCCCATATAAATTTTAAATTAAAAGTGCCAGCTCGTGTTACATCCGAATGAGCTGAAAGTTTCAGAGAGTGGTTTTCTCACCTAACGGCACAAATTTAGGGGTTGGCCTGTTGAAAAAAATATAAAAAAATTTCTCCCATATAAATGTGGGCCAGTGTAATCCTGACGCTGGATGGCGGTAGCGTCTGTGGCGGCTACTCTACCAAAGGGTCGAAATTAAGTTGCGGGGAAAGGTGTCGGCAAGCTTATACTCTACTGGCCATTTAACAGCAGGTCAGCGGGAAATCCTTTTTAACCCCGTTTTACTACCAAAACCGAAGGACCTACAGGAGCACTTGCACACCGAATGATCAGCACGTGGGTGCCAGAAAGATGGCCGATGTATTGAGCCTGGAGCTTTTTCGCACGTGTAAAAAGCGTCCGTGGGACGCTGCTGTCCAACGCGAGTCATCAATTACAATTATGTTAAATAAAACAATTCAGTAATTAAATAACTTTAAGATTATAAACGAAGAGACACGAGAGTAGAACCACCGACGAACCGACATGCCACAGGAACATTTCGTTTGTCCACAATTCGATTTGTCAAACGAGTGACTCCGTCTGTGAAACGGGTGATCAAATCTTTCAAACGAGGTGAGACGCAAACCAAGGCAATATAAATTCTACGTGTGTTTGTGTCCTTGATCATGATATGACGCGATCGGATGAGTAGATGGCGGTAGTGTTAAAAGTATTTTAAATATGGCGTCTTGGGCAAGAATTTGAATGTAGCTTGTATGAGCTGTCACGTCGGTTCGTCGATGGTAGAGCTTTCACCCTTCGCGAATACATATCATAAACCGGAAACTATAATTCATGCAAATAAATAAAACCACCCGTTATCATCGTTTCACTTTGCTAACTATCCATTTATTGAGAAAAACTAATACTTAATAATTTTATTTAAAAACTATAAAAATTAGATTAAGAAAAAACACACCTTAGAACTCTAAAAATACCAAAGCTAATCACTTAGACCACAGAGAACAGACGTTGAGGCTTAAACAAAATTTCTTCGAAAACTTGTGTAAATAATCACATTGCAATCGAGCGCCACCAACACGAATACCCATTTTGACAACATGATGGCACTGACGTTACACAAATTACACCAGACACTAAGTGAGATTAGCGCCCAGTGGCAAATTTTAACAGAAAGTTAATCGATACTAGCGCTAAATTGGTCATCAGTAGAAAATTTATAGAGGAAATCGGGAGATGCTAGCGCCACATAACGGCGATATTCCCACTTATCTTTATACAAATTTCTGACGGAGGTTGGACGTCTGTTCTCTACACAGAAAAAAAAACTGAATTGTACTGGTGATGTAAACATCCGTGCATGCAAACATTCATGCATATAAACTTCTTTTTCACCTAAACCAGCAACTTGTTAGAAATGTTGCTTACAAAGGGGAAATGGATGTAATGTCGGCTTAAATTCCCCTGATTTGGGCCTATACATAAATTCAGCAAACGACTAAATTTTCAATAGCGACCAGAAAAATATCCATAAGTACCGTCCCAATGAAGCGTTCATCTAGATAAAATTGATAAATTGCAGATTTTTAGCGATGAGCCCAATCTTAGATCCATAAGCCAACATTAGAGTCCTCTACGTCGGAAAAGTTAGCGTTCTCCTTGTAAGGGGCTGTTCATAAACTACGTAGACAGTTTAGGGGTTGGTTGCCAATCGTCCACGGCCCTTACAAATTTAATTTTTTTTTTGTATGGACAATTGTCTACACAGGGGGAGGGGGTCAAGAATCTAAAAAAAAAACTGTCTACGTAGTTAATTAACAGCCCCTAATTAGTTCTCTTTTCCAATATTAATCCACATACCTAGTAGGAAGAAATAAAAATGTTCCATGTGAGTTAAGCTAACGAAAGAATTGTATCGACAATGTTTAAGATAATAATAAACAAATCATAAATAAACGAACATCAATGCTAACCTTAAAGTGAACATACATGTATTTACTTAAAGCAAATGCGAAAATTTAAGTTTTGTGTGTACACACAACAACATTGCATTCTGTACCGTTTTCTAACCGTATATATTGGCTGACATAATTTTCATCCATACTCCTACTCGAGGCCTTGGTTGACGATAATCGATAACGAAGCGAAGGGCGACGCGCCCCATTCGAGACCTTCTTTTGACTCAGCATGGAGCGACAGCACGGTCCGATGGCTCTAAATACGGAGCATCCTTTTCCAGGAACCGTTTTCCATCCTATCTTTACTGCAACATAGCACGAGAAAAATTGAAAGGAGGCGCGCTAAAAGACGATGGCGATAGCGAGAATCCATCTTGCCCATAAATCATACTTAGCAACAATGATAAATGGATCGCTTTTCGCTGATTGCGCTGCGGGAAAATAACTTGGGAGTCTGATGTGCACAAAGAAAACCGAACGACAATGGAGCGTTTGGATGCCACCACTTTCGCTAATTTCGGTTCGATGATGATAAACTTTTCCTACACGCTGGAAATCATCCTACACTTTAGCTGATGATTCGGTAAAATTCTCCATTATCACGAAACGATTAAACGGATCATTAAATGGCGCTCGAGCTATTTTGTCAGAAATTGATAAAGGTCCAATCATGACAACAAGTTTTTCATATGATTTACTATATAATGTTTTTTTTTTTCAGGGAAAGTTAAATTCTTAGACATAAATCAAAAACATCTAAAGCATGCACCGTTGGTTATAGCCACCACTGTCTGTCGCGTGCGGATTTTTCATTACGAACGTTTAGTCGCTAATTAATTCAATAAAATATGTACTCACAAAAAAAAACAAAACAATGAAGCACTTTTCACCTTCTTCCAGTCAAAGCTAAACGCTACCGGGTGGCGTGGCTGGAAAAGACGAATTATTTTTCCGCCCATTTCACGCTCGCTGACCGTCTGTCATCGCACGGAATGCCACGGATGGCCACCGGTTCTTGTCGATGGTTGTCCCGCCCGACGGAGGTTCACTTGACACAGCGATTTGCTAATGCGAACTCATAAACACTTCCCAACACAGCGACGGAGACGACGGAGGACAAAAGTCACGTTATGCGTTCCTTCGTACATTTGCATTTTTAAAAGGGTTTATTATTTTTTTCCTTCGCAACACTGCGTATGAGGACTTATTAATATTTATGTTAACACTTTGCTACACCGATGCTAAATATTATTAGGGGCTTTTTCGTGGTGTGCTAATTATTTATTCAGATCATGATCGAAATGTAAATAACGTGTCACGCGGCCAGGTTTGAACCCTTTCTGCCATGCCTGTATGTATGTTTGTATGTAAACTGGTATTTCCGTGACACCGGAGGAAGGTGCTCGAGCCGTTGATGTAAAGTTGACCTAAGGTTGAGTTCTGATTGAAAAAGTAAATAGGGTAGGGGGGTTGAATAGAATTTCTCAGCGGAGAGGGTTGCAAGTGCTCTCTGCTGCAGTTTGTGTTTGTTGTTATAAGAGTAAGTACATGCTTACTTCAATCGCAACATTCTTGATCGCTGTTACATGTTTTTATAATAGCTATTCAAATAATCTATAATCAAGAAATATGAATAAAGATTAAATAATTGTTAGATAGTTTTCATTATTAAAGAGGCTAGAAGAAATAAAAAATAAAGACTAAAGAATAAAAAATAAGGAATAAAGAATAAAGAAGAATTTGGTCGCACAAAGGAAATATCATACGCAAATCACAACCAAATCAGATGGTGTTTTGCTTTTTTTGTTTTGCCACATTTCTTCAATTTACGCTTGGTTGGGCAATTATTTTGCGATTGGATGAAAATCTGGAACAATACTGTGCGCCGCACTGAACCTTTTCGCCAAATCACATCCGGAGATCCCAGGTTGCTTTTGGACTGTTCTAATGGTCTTCACTCGTAATTTCGAGTCATATGTTCCACTTCTACATTTGTTTTATTTTGCGCGATCCAACGTTAGTTTTTTCGCGGTAACGTTTAAGCACGGTATTTACAGTAAATTCATAGAACTATGTTTAATAAACTGCTTTACAACCAAATACAGTCATGCAACGGTTATATAAACTGTTTTTTTTTCCTTTGATTTGTTTTCCGTCCATCTTGTTTTCCGTGCTGAGCACCAATGCTACCGATGCCAGGGAAGCAGCTCCCACACCTGGACCCTAACTATCGACCCATCAACTCATGAACTGGGGACCAACGGCTTTACTTCCCTTCCGAAGGAAGGCGTGATCAGAGATGTTATGCCTCAGAACATCCCGGCGGCGCCGATGGGATTGAACCCAGGCCTGCTGGGGTGAGAGGTAATCACGCTTACCACTACACCACCGGTGCCGCTATATAAACTGTTATAGAGCATGTGTGTTGCTTTTGTTTGTGATCATTCCTCCTGACCACGTTGGGTTTTCACGTCGAGTTCCGTTCGCGTTTCTTCTTTGATAACTTTTAAACGTGTGTATGAATCCTGATGAAATTTTCAACGCTGAATAAACAATCATTCCAGATCAAAACACTGTCAACAGTATCTAGCAGCACTACAGTAATTTGAAAGAAGCAGCCAAATGCTAACTACAGGACTACAGTGTGCAGTGTAGGTGACAGCATCACATTTTCCAGGAACACCTTCAGCACACCTCGTAGATCAGACCGGAGATACGTTTGACACCGCCACAGCGAACCAGACGACGGATCACGGTTATCACGAAGAACCTTGCGATGACGCTTGGCGCCCCTTTACCAAGACGTTTTCCTCCTTTGCCACGACCAGTAATTGTTGCTTGTTAGGTAGAAGAGTGGACTACCTTACCTGCCACCACCTTCCTTTTGCTGCTATTGGGTTCTTTAATTTATAAAATTGTGTCGCTTTTTATACATCATCTGAAAGAGCTCCGGTTTTTTAGCACAACGATATTTTTTTGGAAACGGTAGTTTTTCATCTCGATTTTTAAATCAAAGCTTAAAGCAACATATTAACTTCACTGTTTAACACTGAACTAACAAATTGACAGCTCGCTCCCATACAAAGTCCCACTGAGGGCGCTAAGATGGTGATATTGGCTAATGTAATCACACTTATTTAAATAAGTTCCAATGCTCCAATTTTGATCAGATTTCGGATTTCGGTTCCATTTTTAATTTAGATTACGAATATGCCTTTACCTCAATACCCTTAAAGAACCCAATTGCTGCTTCTGTTGGCTGCACACCACGCCGTCCGAAGCGAAAATGAGTTGAAGCTTTTTGCCATTTAAATGATCTTTATTTCTTGTGATTGTGTGGTTTACATGTATGAATTTTTTTAAGTGACACAGATGCGTCTTTTCAACTTTAGTACATTTGAGATTTTAATTATTATTTACAGTTCCTAGTCCTATCAGGCCTATTTTAAAGTATGACCACCTTGGTGGGATTGGTTTGATTTGAATTGGAAAAAGGAGACTACTTATAACTACTATTTACAACTACAACTAACCTACAACTACTATGTACACCTAACCTACTATATACAAATTGCTTATCAAAGCATGTTCTGATAAATTACATTTTTGTGCAAATTTAGTCTTAATTTCGTTGATTTTGGAATCTATTTTGGCAATGCCTGCCTCTTCATGTAAATTTGTTATTCTAGTGTCGAAAGGACGATCAAGAACCATCCTCAGCACTCTATTCTGAGCTACCTGAATTTTGTTCCTGTGAGTCTGTGCACATGATTCCCACACCGGAGCTGCGTAGAGGATCGCAGGTGCTATGATTTGTTTGTAGACGGCCAGTTTGTTCACCCTTGTGAGGCGGGATCTGCGGCAAATCAGCGGATACAGACACCTAACTAAGGCGGAACACTTGACTACGGTTTTCTCCACATGCGAGCGGAATAGGAGCTTTTCGTCAAACAACATCCCGAGATAGGTTACTTCGGCGGACCACTCAACCCTTGTGCCATCCATGATTACAGTACAAGAGGGAGCCGGTTTTAGTTTGGGTGATTGTCGATGGAGGAACATGATTGTTTGTGTTTTGGAAGCATTGATTTTGATTTTCCACGTGGTGGCATAATCAGCAAAGGCGTTAAGGCATCGTTGAAGTTTGTTGGCTATTTCGCGAGGCATCCTTCCTTTGACGGCTATTGCGGTATCATCTGCGAACAGGAAAAACACGCAACCGTCTCCAAGGGGAGGAATGTCGGAAGTGTAAATGCTGTAAAGCAAGGGGCCCAGCAGACTGCCTTGCGGGACTCCTGCTGGGATGGAAAACGTGTCTGAAAGACAACCATTCAACGATACCTTAAACGACCTTTGCTGGAGGTAGCTACGGGTGATTTTAACCAGATGTAATGGAAAGTTGAAGTTACAGAGCTTGTATACAAGCCCATTGTGCCAGACATTATCAAACGCTTTCTCAACGTCTAACAAGGCCATGGCTGTGGACTTGGATACAGCTTTGTTACTTCGGATGTTATTCATCACCCGTACTAGCTGATGATTGGTAGAGTGCCCCTTTCTGAATCCAAACTGTTCCGGAAGGAGAATGTTGCTTTCCTCCACAAACTTGAGCAAACGATTGAGAATGAGTTTCTCGAACAATTTGCTCAGCGCTGAAAGGAGGCTGATTGGTCTGTAGCTTGAAGCTAGCGTTGGGTCCTTCCCGGGTTTGCGGATAGGTATGATTTTCGCTGTCTTCCAGATACTTGGATAGTAGTGCAGTTCCAAGCATCTGTTGAAGACAGCAGCCAGCAGAGAGTGAACCTTCATGCTGAGATTTTTCAACACTAGGTTGAATATTCCGTCAAACCCGGGGGCCTTCATGTTTTTGGTGCATTTCAGCGCTGAGCAAATCTGTTCCACTGTGATTCTATCCTCCGGAGGGATGGCACAAGGGGAGGAATCGAGGTTGAGTACGCATTGCTCAACCTGACCTTCGAGCGGACTTTGGATGTTGGAGCCAAGCAAGTGCGATTTGGCAATATGCTCACCAATCGCATTTGCTTTCTCCTGAGGGGTTATTATGAGCCGATCGTCATCATTTTCATCTTTTAGTGGCGGAGTGGGTTTAGGGTGCGTCTTTAAGACCTTGGCAACTTTCCAGAATGGTCTGGAGCGGTCGTCCAGATTCTGGACAAGCCGCCCGAAACTTTCGTTCCGGAGTGAGACCATTCTGGAAGCAATCTCCTTGTTCAGATCGGCCATTTCACGTTTCACCGCTTGATCTCCAGTCCTCTGAAACTGGCGTCTACGAACATTTCTCAGGCAAATTAAGAGTTGGGTGTGGGAATCAATAGCAATAAACTTACCCCTCACAGGAACTCGTCGGACGCACGCCTCGTCAGCCACGGTTATGGCTTGGTGGAGTCCCTCCAACGCTCGGTCGATGTTCTCCACGGTATCAAGCGGCGGGTTGTCGATGATGTGCCTGTCTACCACGCGTCCAAACTGGGCCCAGTTTACGCGATGATAGTCCTTGCGCAGGCATGAAGCAGGAGCCACGTTGCAGCCCAGTTCAGACACCACCGGTTGGTGGTCGGAGCTGAGTTCGTTCAAGGCTACCGGCTTGGACAAGCCGATATTTGTCAGGAACAGGTCTAGCGTCGATGGGTTGCCCGCCGGTGAGATAAATGTTGGCTCATCCGAAAACCAAACGGAGTACAGCCCATGCTGTGAGTGGTCGAACAGCAGACGACCGTTCTGGTTCTGCCTGTAGTTAAGCCAGGCCTCATGGCGAGCGTTTAGATCTCCTCCTACTACGAGGCGGGAACCGTTACGGGTGATGGTGGAAAGGTCCTTTTTGAATTTAGCCGCTAGTCCACTGCTGGCGGCACACTGTCGAGGGCAGTAGACGGCGATGAACTGGACGTATCCAGTCGACGACTCCACCTCCACACCAAGGGCCTCGATGATAGTGGTGCGGATATGGGACAGAGTGTGGTATTTTATTCCTTTCTTGACGACGACCGCAACACCACCCCCCCTGGAGCTGGTGCGATCAAGCCGGATAATGTTGTGGTCAGGCAACCAGAAGCTGTCGCCGGACTTTAGATGGGTCTCGGTTAGAAGGCCCACGTCGATGCTGTGCTTGCGGAGGAAGTCGGCAAGCTTAATCTCTTTTGCTCTTACAGAGCAAGCATTCCAGGTGACGATACTTAGCGGTTTAGACGCCATACTGGATGATGAACTTACCGAGCACTTGGATCTGTTCGGGCTTATTGCGGCACTTACGAAGAGCACCGGACATGTTGACGAAGATTTCCATCAGTTCATCCGCTGAGAACAGATCGGGGTTGTTGTTTTGCGCTGTTGGTTGTCTCCAGAATCCAGGGGGGGATGGAGAGCTTTGGCCAGCAGAATCACCGGAAGTTGCTTGAGCGGAATGCACCCGCGAATTCACTTGCCTTTGCTGAGGAGCACGAAGGGGTGGGAAATCCTCCGTCCGAAATGCCGGGACTTTGTCCTTCTTGCGTCCTGGTTGGTTGTTAGTTGCCGCCTGTTTTCGGATGCGTTTGAAGTCCTCGCGTTTGGAGCACTGTCTGTCGGAACCTTGATGAGCACCACCACAGTTGGCGCATTTTAACGCCACGGCTCCATCCGCAGGGCAGTTGGAAGTGGCGTGTTCTTGAGCGCAGTTGCTACAGCGTGGCTTGATGTTGCAGTTGCGAGTGCCGTGTCCAAAGTTCAGACATCGTTGGCACTGGGTCACATCGCGATGGCCGCCACGGTATGGCTCCCATCGTACGATTATGGAGTAGATTGAGCGGATAGCCTGCAGCGCATTCAGCGTCACCGTTCCCTTCTGGAAGTGCACCAGGAAAAGACAATCCGGGTACGTCTTCACGTTTTCGTCTCGCCTCGTCATCCGAAAGACAGCGATTGGGGCCAGCTTGTACCGGCTCTTGAGTTCTTCTTCGATCGCCTTGGGATCAACATCCGGTAGACCCCTGATGACTACCTTGAAGGGCTTTTCACCGGGGATGTCGTGCGTGAAGTATTCCGCATTGGAATCCTTCAGGAATTTGACTGCGATTTCGTATTCCGCTTTCGTCCGGAGCATCACCTTAGTACCGATCCTGCTGATCTTGTACTCAGCTGCGATGCCCAGCGATGCGAAATCGCCAATGAGCGTCTTGAGTGGCACTACCTTCACCACCAGTGGAGGAAGCTTGACTTTCGCCGCACTCGGGCCGGCAGAATTCTCGGTTTCGACGGCGTCGCCGAAATCACCGATGTCGCTGGCGTTCGTCGCGGTAACATCGTCGCGTCCGCTCGTACCATCGGACTGTCCTAGGTTCTTCTTCCTCTTTTTCGTCCGCTTCACCGGGACTGGGTTGGTATTTCCAACATCGGTGGGCAGAGTAGCGTACCTATTTGAGGTAGGTACCGAGCTACCCTCACCACTGTTCTTCTTCTCCGCTTGCTCACGGAGTCTGCTACGAGAGCGCTGTCTTCCCATCACGCGATGCGACCGACACTACTGACGACGCGACGTGCAGTATATCTGCGAACGTTTGTAACAAACTATAGATTAATCGAACAACTCGACAGAGCGAGCAAAGACCGAACTGTACTGCTTGACGTTCAAGCAGCTAATGATGAGTTGAAGCTAGACAGCAGCGCTCTTTTATATCTTTTCAGGTTAAAGCAGAATGATATCTCGCGTAACATTTGAAAAGGGCCTATCCTCGTTGATCGATTCTCTTCATCGACTTTCTCTTTGGTTTACTACGGCAACATAAACGAATTTCTCGCTAAGCTTGCATCACAGTTCGACAGAAGATGATGTTAGCTTAGCTTGCGCCTGAAACAACACACTGAATGGGAAATTCATTTGCAGTCGGGTTATTCGCGAAAGAGAAAATCGATGAAGAGAATCGATCAAAAATGATAGGCCCTTTTCTCGTGTTGCGCGAATGCAACCAAGTGGTACTCGACTGGGTTTGGGAAGAACGTTTATTTCATGAAAACAGTGATAAAATTATTACTTTTTATTTTTCAATAGTATCTAGTATAATCAGTCTATTGCTATTGATGCGTAGAAATATTTTTGAACGATTGGTGATAAAATTATTGAAATTGGTCCAGGGGCAGCTGAGTTATTAATGTTCAACATCTTTCATAATTTTGTTACATGTTCCATTTTCGGTTTTCACAAAATGTACTTTCATATAGAAATCACAGACGTAGTCCTACGTTAAAAAAGCTGTTCTAGTTCTGTTAGATTTTAATAATGATTAAGTGTTATGTTTGAATCTAGGTAGCTCATTCAATCTCGATACAACATCTGTAAACTTACTTTCTTCATATCTTACGGGAAGATTGCAATATTTAGAAATCAATAATTCCAAATCAAAGCTTTTGAATGTAACAAGTGGTGTACCACCTACCTGTTCAGAGATCACTGTTATTTTCCATGCTTATCAATGATCTTCCAAGTAATTTAGATTACTGCCATCTCTATACTGAAGATGATTAATTATACCTCTCAGGTAAGGTCGAATATTTACAAACTATCGTATGTTGCATCAACTCGTATAACAAATCAATAATTGTATAATAAACGGCTTACAATTAAATACAAACAAAACTCAAGCAATTATATTAAAAAAAACCACCAGTGATCATTTTAGGTGCTCCTAGCATTATGATTGCTGGTACTGCAATAGCATATTCAGAAGTTTGTTGAAAATTTAGCAATATTAATGGACTCGCATTTGAACTGGACAGCACAAATGAACAATGCACAGTGGCCAGGAATTAAATCTAGCAGGAAAAAAAATAACGCTCTGGGTTTGCACTTAATTTTAATGAGATCTTGAGTAAAGTTTCATGGATTAATTAGGGCTACAATTTGATGGATAAAAATTGTTCAAGTTTTAGCCGCAAAGATGGCGCAGTGATACAATTTTTTGTATTGCGCAAGATAGCGGTATGTTGTCTTCGACAAAGGTGTAGAACGTAGAATTATATGAAAAGTTTCCCAAGACATATAAGCTGTACATCTTCAAACAACTGAGATATACGTATTTTTATAAAATTTGCCTGAAAGTCAAGTTTTTAGAATTATATTTTGAACAATCCTTCAAAACAATACTTTTAAAATTGCTCCTCGATCGGTACTGACTAATCCATTTTTTCCAGATCAATGCTATTAATTTGAGAAAAATACATATCAAATAAAATTTGAAAAAAATGCATGATTTTCTGAATAAATTTTCTAAAAAATGCGAAATTGATCGCAAAATGTCATCAATTATTCAAAATGTACATCAAATACACTTTTATTCCTTTAAATATTTCAGAGGTACATTGAGATGTATTTGTGATATTTGGATTTGACTAAAACAATATATTTTATTTAATCAAACACAGCAAAACTATTCCGCTGCTTTTCAAAATTAAAAAAATGCTCAATATTGATCACTTTTTTTTTTTTTTTGCTTTATTATAGAGACTTTTAGCCTGTAGCTGATTCATCTCTTATTGATCAAACTTAAGAGTTCGGTTGGTAAAACTATGCAGAACAACGTTGTTCAAATCCGCAAATTGATTGGACATATGTGCAAAAAGTTATCAACCATTTAATTTTGGCCTACTGCACCACGCATACCTACAGGCCTGTGTATGCCCAAGTAACAATTTTGGTTTTATGAAGGTTCTGTAGACCATGATTTAGACTCGTAGAATGCTATAAAACTTCTATAAAACTGGAAATGTTACTTGGGTGAGCTTATAGGTATGAGCAACACACTTGACCTGAAGTTGAAAGTTAATAACATTTAGCGCAAATGTCTAATCGATTTCCAATCGTCTAAAAAGTTGCTTTGCATAGTTTTTCCAACATATATCTTATGTTTGGTCCAAATTGTAAGAATTTTTAAATTTTTGACAAGGATATGAATAGTTTAGATTCATTTTCCATGAATTTTTTGATCCAAGTTTTAAAAATCTTTTACAAATGCATATCACAATCAAATTCATTAAAATTCAGCACAGTTGTGGGGGACCTCAATACAGACCGAAACAACTATTCAAACTTGGATCACATAATACTTAATAAAATAGTATGAGCTGAATTTCTAAATAAAATATATTGTTTGATTCAAATCCAAATATATTTCAATATACCTCTGAGATATTTTGAGCAATTAAAGCCTATTTTATGTATATTTTGAATAAATGATGCCATGTTGCGTTCACTTGTGCATTTTTTAGATAATCTATTCAGAAAATCATGTATTTTATTTTTTAATTTCATGTGATAGTATCACACATAATAAAAATATTTTATAACTCCTTAATTAAAAACATTGATCTTAAATCGCTTGGATTGATAAGTACCGATCGAGGAAAACATATAAAAGTATTCTTTAGAACGATTGTTCAAGGTTTGCAAACTTAACGCGACAATTTCAGGCATATTTTCGTATATCTCTGTTCTTTGAAGATGTACAGCTTTTATGTCTTGGGCAATTTTTCATACAATTCTACATTCTACAACTTTTGCCATTCTACAACTGCGCCATCTTTGCGACCAAAACTAGAACTATTTTATCCACCAAATTTTATTCCTAGTTCATCCCAGAAAATTCACTCAAGGCGTCAACTCAATTTGATGCAATCCCAGAGCGTGATTATTTTTTCCTGCTAGATTTAATTCTTGACCCACTGTGCAATGCTTCTAAAAAGCTTTTTTTGGTCTAAATTCAATAGGGCAGTTAAAATACTGTACCTCTAAACATAATATTGTGAAATTGCCAATTGTCCCAAAGCCTTCTAGATCTGATTTTCAACTATGCTGATGTTCTATTTACATCTGAGTAATGCTAAACGAGTAAATCGAAACGAAGCTCCAAATTAATTGCATAATTTATTTTCATTTGCGTGGTCATCTCACTCAAGAAATTCCACATTCACTAGATGCCGTACAACGATTTGCAGATGCTCTTCCATGCAAATTCCCATGAATTGCAAACATGCTGTTTCATAGGTAAACTTTAAAAACCAATTTAAACTATTACTTTTTAGACGGAACTGATCCATCTCTCAGTGTAGAAAAGCATTGAGAAAACATTTGTACTACACACTTAAAATCAAAATATGTCCTCGGTGAAATATATTGCGAAAACTGAAAATTTTCTGAAGTTTCGTTGGACTTATAATAGTTTACCGAAACTCGGACCTGGTTTTAGCAAAATTTCGGTAATACAATCATTTACCAAGCTTCGTCAATCACTGATCTAATTGTAAAAAAAAAACTCTAACTGCCAAAATCAGCAAAATAATGTAACGAACTTAACGGCATGCACATTTTACGCTAATATGCGATACGCAATAAGCTTGAAATGCGAAGAAGAAGAAGAAGGATACAATTTTTCAAAATTGTTTTTTTTTTATATAGGGGAAATGACGGCTTCGGCATGACAGACTATTTTCGGCAACCCAAATTGAAACACTATTGTCACTGGATTTTCTTACGAAAACACTTCGCTGAATGTATGCAAACGATTCTTTATGCTTTCAGCTTCAATTTGACTATATTTTTACCACTGAGAAAAAGCAGTCTAGCAGAGTTTTCTTGAAATGAAACACACGCACTACAAATTGTAGCTGATTTCGAGCTGCCGATAATAGAACAGCAGATTTACATGCAGTTCAAATGGAACGGTTGCCGAAGAAAAACTGGTTGCCGACAATACTCGCTCTCACTAGAGAAGATTGGAGCTTTGTAAAAGCGTTTCAAAACAGTTTTTGACAATTCTTTCGACTGAAATTGTTAGAGCAGCTGGCAGCAAAAGATTGTAAACAAACCAATACTGCATATGTGTGCGTTCCATAGAGAAAAAGGCTATAGAAAGAAGGTCGCTGCTTAGGTTGCCGAGAATACGTAAATTCCCCTATTGAAGTTGGTGGTTTAACTGTTCAACGACAACCTTCTTTTCAGTATGAGCACCTAACAGAGTGATCGATTTCATTCTGGCAATTATTTTTCGTATTTTCGGCAAAACGAAAGTTTGGAATATGTTCGTCTTCGTTTTGACTGATATTTTAAGTATTTTCGGCATAGTAAAATCACAGAGAACAGACATGGAGGCTCGAACAAAATTTCTCTAAAAACTTGTGTAAAGATTCCTATTCGACTTAAGCGCCACTAACAGCGACTTCCCCACTTAAAAAACCTCTTTGAAAACATGATGGCGCATGCGTTGCACAAATTACACTAGACACTAAGTGCTAGTAGCGCCAAGTGGCTATTTTCAACAGAAAATTTATCGATACTAGCGCCAAATTGGTCGAAAGTGGAAAATTTATAGAGAAAATCAGGAGTGCTAACACCACGTAACGGCGACGTTCCCACTTATTTTACACAAGTTTCTGACCGAGCTTCAACGTCTGTTCTCTGTGATATTAGCTTATTGCGTGCTCTCAACTTAGTGTTCTATAGATGCACTCCCACAGTTATTAATTGAGCGCTTCCGATGCCTGTACCATTTTTGCATTAGTATAATTGTGTGGCAAGTCCAATCATACTCTATGCCCACCTCCAGCATGGTCTTGCTTTGTAGCTGTGCCTTTACCGACTGAGCTAAGGGAGGCCCCTACATCAACATCTTTTATTTCTCTTCAAAATCTCGATCATAATTATAAATGAAAGCAAAAAAATATAAATACTGCCGGGATTCACAAAAAAAAACCGAACAACGGTAAACAATTTTTCGCTATTTGGCCTTGATTTGCCTGGATAGCATAAATTAAGAAATATGAATTAAGAATTATTATCAGTTTGTTTTAATAATAAATCCTTACGATTGGTTGCCAGAAATGTAATACAGGTGACGGTGCGAACAAATTAATAACAATCACTGCAATACTTACAACATTAAAGCCACGGGCCCTGCAAAATTCCCCTTCTAAACCGACCGCAACTGAGCTTCCGTGTCAATTTATTCTGCCGCTGCAGCAGCATGTAAGCACATCAGAGCATAAGCTTTCACCACGCCTGACTCAAATCGATACCAGATGGCAGTGTGATTGGGAGAAAGATTGCTAATGATGAAAATGAGTGGTATGAAAAGTGTAATACATATTATATGAATGCATCGTTCTATCAAAAAGCTTCGAGTGTGGGATTATTTAAAGGAGTATTTTGAAACGGACATACAGCTAGCACTGATATAGTAGAATTATGTTGAAATAAGAATAAGTTTGAACTCCATTTGATTTTCAAATTAATAATGATTTAAACGTGCTTGAAATTAAATCCTTATTATTTATGCTCTAGTTTTCCTCAAAACACACGTTTGGTCTTACAACCCATGACATATACACGATGATGACTAATTGTGCTGTTCAAATCGAAAGTATCAAATATCGCATTAATAAAAAAAAGTCATCCCGACGAATTTATCATCTTCCTATTAGTTTTCCAACTGCTCCCTCTTCTTTCAACGTTCAACGCACTCCGCTCTTTCCTCTCACGATCAACCAGCTCGCCTCGCTACCACTGAAGTGTGGGATAGTTTTCCAACTTCAAGCCCACAAACAACTTTATTTTCACCCCCCCCCTGCAGCGTTTATTGTCACTCTGGTTCGGTCAACTTTTCGGCTGCGACTGGTTGGGATGGTGGCATAAGTTTTCAGGGGTGAATTGAAGATAATAACGACAGTACGATGGGATGATGATCACGCGTGCGAAATTGATTCCACTCTTTTCCTGAAAGTCATCATCTATTTCGCTTTGGTCGGCGGCGGCGTTTGGCGAAGGTATCATAAATATTAAGTAACATATTTTCCACATCAGAACCTTCGGCAATTTCAACAGAGAAGATAAATTATCATCAGACGCCGGGAGTTTGTCGCTGGCGATTTGGGATCTCTTCCTTCGAGGGTGTTTATAGAAGTTGGTAGCTTCAGGAGGTCCTTTCGTTTTTTTGCATCAGCGCGCACGTGGTTGCCTTCAGCAAGAGCCAAAACAGATCTGAGGAAAGGGGAAGTGGTGTTCAACTGAATGAAAGTAAACAATAAATTTTTATTCCCTCAAGGCACTCGTGTGACTTGCCTTTATCACTCTATAGGGAACATTGAGCGTTAACTGTGAAGTGAAAGTGCACAGCGACCTTTGATTTTTTTTTATTATGGTCATATAAATATTTATCAATTCAGCCCCATGTGTTTAATGGCTTTTCAAAAATGTGACAAATGAGGAATGTGCTAATGTTTGTATACAATTCAAGCTCTTCCAACACATTTCAAATTAAGAGTCCTAGGAAATTTCCTTTAAAACATGCAATTCGTCGTGTCACATGGTGATTGTTAGTTCAATTTTTGGATTAGAATTTTCTTTTGGGACGGTAGTCAAGCCGTTTTAGCGAGTTAAAACTGATTGGTTTCTTCTTACATACTTTACCCTGGAAGCCTATGAATATATCAAGCAAATTGCTACATATATGAATGTTTCATTGCACTACTCAAAGAGTACTGGCATCTGGAAAATTAATAATCTGGTTTTTACGGTGCGATTATAAAACCAGGTAGCGCGAGCAACAAAGGAATGAAAGTTGAGGGAATAACTTTTCCAATTATATAAAAACATTAGAAAACAGATATCCTAGAATCCTAAATGCCCCTAATTTGGGACAAACATAAATTCAGCAATCGACTAAATTTTCAATAGCGACCAAAAATATCCATTAGTATCGTCCTGATGACGCGTTCATCTAGATAAAATTGATAAATAGCTGATTTTGAGCGATGGGCCCAATCTTAGATCCATAGGCCAACATTAGAGCCATTTCCCCTACATCATTTTGAAACAGTATCGAGATCATTTTCAATTTGGTGTTCGAAGAGTTCATAAAATATATGGAGAATTGATGAATTTTTTGAATGGTTCATTAGTGGTAACATTTTTGCCAGACAAAGTGTATCTATTTATTTATTTAATTGTCGTTAATCATGTTTGTATGTATATCATCTTTAACGCTAATTCCCTTAGCCTCACTCAGAGATAAGCTAGCTACACCCAAGTAACGTTATTTCGCACTTTTTGGCTTTATGCGCGCCTCATCAGAACTTGCAAACACTGGTATAGCCATTGTTCAGCTGTATATAGCCAAAAAGGCGAAATAACGTGCCTTTGGTTACTTGCTCCTTCCTCATAAAAATTGAAAAAAAGGAGGCTAAACTATGCTGTAATATTCTAGTACCTGGCATAAGCAATGCACAATTATGAAAGTTATAGCAAATCATTTTACAAAGCCTAGCATGTTAATGGCTTTCTTTATAATTGTGTTATGTAATGATCAATGAATGTAAGTTTAGAGTATAAGATAATATCTAAGTCCATAAATCTATTACACTTTTTGACATTCTGTTTTCCAAAAGTAATTATTATATTGGGTATGATTCGTTTTCTACTAACGGTAATTGAGTTACATGTTTTTACATTTAGTTTTAGCAGGCTTTTATTCCACCAAGTGTAGAACATCATTGAATGTGTTTTAATCAAATGTTGTCGAATATGTTTTAAAAATATCTCGAGTACGGCTACATTTAGGAAGTGGATCACCATAAACATTTTGATTTTAAAAGACTGTAAGAATCATATACTATTATTATAATGTTCAAATTCATACAAAAACTGTATATTTATTTAAAAAAATTACCTCCTTCCTTGAACAACAATTAAAAAATCCTACATTGGAGCAATTAACAATAAAAAAATTTATTTTTTTGTGATTTTTTGAAGAAACGAACAAATTTTCTACTATCCATATTTTTTACAAATCCTAATTAATGCTCTAGAACTTCTTCACAGATTCAATTTTGTTACCATCAACGGTATTCGTACTATAAAAGTAAAATAGTATTGTGAAAATACAAACAAATTGAAGTATTTTTGAATTTTGGCTGGAAAATAAATCAATTTATTCAAATTTACAATATTTTTGTTTTCTTCCATATTCCTGTATACATCATAGCACGAAAATAGTTTGCTTCCATGCTGGGACTGTTTTCGTGCCAGTGTTGGCAAAATCAAAAATCAATTGATATTTTTCCGCTCTCATCCCAACAAAAATTGAATGCTGAATAAGAGCTTATTCAGACAAAAATAAGCTTCTTCAGCTAAAAAAAATGCCCTTTTCATCTGTTAATCAACTCAAATTGTTTGTTGGGAAGCGCTCGCAATATCACGCGTGATATTGGAACAAAATATCATGCTTGATATTGATTTTACAAGCTCCTTTGATATTGCGAGACTATTCACAAGGTGCAAAAATCAAGCTGAGAGTTGATTCGACACAAAAATGATTCCATGGCACATCGTTTTCTTAGAACGAGAAAGCATAGTTTGCTATCTCTTTTTAATCTTCACCGATGGCAGACACGAAGGGGCTGCTGCAAGCCGTTATGGAAGTTTCGGTTGCATTCGGGTGTAAAGCAAAAATCATGAAACTCAATCTAACCACAGTTAGGTGAGATTTGCAGTTGGTGAGTTTTGTTAGCTTGATATTCCGAGCTCTGCGATATCACAGCTTGCAAAATCAACCGCAGTTGTTTGCTTGTTAATCTACGAAAGTCAAGCGTGATCTTAGGCGTTGGTGAGATTTGATTTTTTGATATTTTCCCAACACTGTTTCGTGCTATGTTTTATTCAGATATATCAAACACAGCAAAGATGTACTAAACTTTCATGTGATAATTTGATTTAAATATTTCCCAGCCTTAAAAACAGTTTGCTTTAGGTGTTTTACCTCTCAGTATTGATCACTGAATAGTCGGTAGAAGCTTTTGTTGTGGTGCACTTTCTTCATTGCCTGTAGCTCGATTGGTACCTTTTATTGTCCCCGTTGAAGTAAAAATTCCATGATGGTGGAAATAGACAACACATTAGGATTGGATTTTCCCAATGGAAGTGTGAAGCTCAACATGGGCGAAATTGGCTTTGGGTGCGAATCCCATTGAGATGGAAGTAAATTACCGGATATCACATACCAAAGCGGATTTAATCAAGTTCAAGTCGGAAGAATCAATTAAATTTGTATTGCAGCATAACCCCGAGCAACAAGCATTGCATTGTGCTGGTAAAAAGACAGTGAAGCAGTTCCAGGTTAAATAGAGTTAACTACCCCATTTTCGGCCTATTAAGCACAACCCGCACTTAGTCTTTCTTAATCTAGCGTAGTTTAGCACCAAACGGAATGTTATTATAACTGATGGCTTCCAAATTTATTTACATTTCCGGTTGACGCCAAACTCGGCCTACGGATTCTAAACTCGGCCTATAACGTATTGAAACGCCATTGAAACACCAATGAATTCACTTCGGCCTATCGAATGAAAATAAACATTGATTCGGCCGGAGCGCTTCATTTGTATTTGAGAATATTGGGTGGAAACATTCATATCACGCGTTCTTATTGACTTCGTTCGGTAGCATTTGAACTAAAGTATCGTACCAAACGCATAATCTACCTGTAAACGCCGAAATCATGGATTTTTTTTTATGATCTCGGCTTGATAGGCCCGATATGGGCGCTAAGGCCGAAGTAGTTCTCTACCCTACTGAAGAAATAAACAAATCCACGATAATTGTTCGTTAGAGGCAATGAACCAAGTTTGTGATGAAAATCAGCCATTTTGACACTTGCGTATTTGATATTTTTGCATGAAATCATAGCACGAAAATGGCTCATCTAATAAAATTGACGTCTGAGACAAAATTGTAGGAAACTGTTCTACCTTTTCAGAAATAATACACACTGAAAATAAAATAACAAATCCTCGTCAAAAAATTTAAAAAATCTGTTAAATACATCAAAAACAAAAAAGCGAATTTTCCTTTTAATTGTATATGTAACAGTAGGGTATAAGTTGCTGAACAAAATTACGTTGAGATTAGCTGCTAATTCCTGCTAACCTGCAAGATACACCCCTTAAAGATAGTGTACTAAAATTATAAATACAAATGTAAATCCTTTCAACAAAGAGATAGCGATGTGTATTTTTAGAGCACTTACAACTTTATAAAATATTGAAAAACAATGAAAAATTCAAACAAATAGTTATGGTAAAAACGGTTTTGAAGGGGGTACTACCGTTTGTACTCCATTTTCACCCTATAACTTCGTCCACTTGACAAATATAAAATTGGTTGTTACGATCGATGCTCATCAATTTTAACAAGATATAAAAAAGCTATTTTTTACCTCCCTTAGTCAAAAATTGTCATCACTTAAATAAAGTACTCAAAAAATTAAGAAACATTACTGAAGCGTACTATTTCGATACATTCAATATTTTCGTCGCAAATGGTCATGTTCCACTGTGCGGCGGGCAACGTTTAATACGAGCTAATGTACGGTCTTCCACCGGAGGTCTCGGCTCCTGTGCGAAGAGAGAATGGAAAAAGGACGAAGAGCAGGCAACGCGGCTGGCTAAAGAAACAACAGTAGGAAGTTTTAAAGAAGTAGCGAGCACAGTAGAAAAAAACATGGTAGAACACCTCCCAGGAAACATAAGAAGAATTCATCATGACCCACCTATTACAATGTTTCGTCGTAATGTTTTTATTATTTGTTAAATTGACATTAACGACTTTCGACCCTTTACAGTTATCAAATTGGACACTATAAAATTGAAATAAATCATAGCACATCAACTTTTGGTAAATTTTTTTTTTTTACACAAAATGTTTGTCAGTTTTTCACAAGTTAAGGTGTTGAATTAAGTGTAGACTAGACTAGACTAGACTAGTTAAGGTGTTGAATTAAAACATGTTGGTATTTTTCATAAGCTTTCGAATAAATAATATTATAAACGGACTTTTTTTTTTATATTTAAGTTGTTTAGTAATTTTTTGACCATAATTTATATTCTTTTTTTTCCATAGTGTATGTTTTTCCTAGAAAGAATTTATTTATTTCCAAAATTTTGTCTCAGTCAGCATAAATATCAAAAGCAGTGATGGCATAATCATTAGCAAATTGATGTTTTTTTCCGCTCTCATACGCTCTCAATATCAGGTGTGATATTGGAGCAACATATCATACTTGATATTGATTTTACAAGCTCCTTTGATATTGCGAGACTATTCACAACAGTCCTTGATTGAAATGTGTTAGCAGAAGCAGAAGGAATCAAAAATCACCAGTTAAAAAGAACCAAATTTTATGAAAATATTTCAGTCAAAAAAATAAGAAACCGATACCTTAAACAAATTTCCTAAACGTCATGGCCGCCGCTTGAGGTTGCCGTAAAAGTTAAGGGGTTAAAAAACATATTTTCATTTGTTCTATTTCTGCTCTAGTGTTTCTAAAATTTTCTCATGTTGTTACTAATGTGATTTCTCGAGATTATGATACTACTGATAACTATTCAGAAGCCTACCGTCTTTTAAATCCATATCTAATCGTTAAAAATCACAAATCTATCTTCGGTACAGTTTCCCGATAGTTCGAATCCGAAAGCAAAATACTGAACAATCGAATGAAACCAAGCCTGCAAGGAAGCACGTGACCCGCCGTGCGTTGTGTCATTCATACGTCAGCGTGAGTCACGTGCGAAATTATGGTAGTTGATTATTCGAAGAATTTATTACCACTTCTAATGTAACGTGAAAAATATGCTCATTTTGTCGCTGGATGGTGGTGCACCGTCGGTTGTTTCTGTTTTGACTCAGCACCGTTTGTTCGACTCTCATAATTCTGTCCCTGCAGCGATGTGCCCCTCTTTGAAGAAACTTAGCTCATTTGGTGAGATTTTTTAATTAAATCATTACCAAGGTTATGTCATTTTTGCTCATTTTGTTTCGCCGACACCTTGCCGTCGCATGTCAAGCGTAGAGCAAAAGCATAAATTGTACCGAGCCCCTCGCACGGTTATGAGCAAGCATTTTTTTTTTTTCGTTCTTCTTGAATCTGCGTCTGGTTTCGCAGGATGAAATGAACCGACTATGTGCTGACTGCCGTAAAATCCTGACCCGAGGAGAGCACTCCCATGAAAGTGAATACGAGCGGGCGAGGGAGCTGAAGTAGCTAATGTGATAATGCGAAAATAATGGAACGCCTGCTGGTGAGAAGTGTTTTCCTAAAGTATTATCTCTATGACACTCGAGAGGCTGAGCTGAAATTAATCGTCTGTTTACGGAGCTTTTAGGGATTATACCACGCTGATATTGCCAATCGGCAATCGAGTTTCCCTCGAGAGTTCTGCTGTTCCTGCTGCTGTAGCTGATTTGAAGCTGTATCGCAGGTATTGGATATAAGGATGGGACTTTTTTTGGCGATGCTTGATCGTATTGGTTAACTTATACTTTGATTGGGTAAATTATACTGCATAAAATTGTCCAGAACTGCAGATCGATACGAGTGAGATGAAAAATG
Organism: Ochlerotatus camptorhynchus; assembly: GCF_037179485.1. Taxonomy (NCBI): domain Eukaryota; kingdom Metazoa; phylum Arthropoda; class Insecta; order Diptera; family Culicidae; genus Ochlerotatus; species Ochlerotatus camptorhynchus. The sequence continues at coordinate 2,220,372 of NW_027040943.1, forward strand.
TTAAAAGTTAGGTTATAGTGAACAATTTGTTATTTTCTAACAATTAATATTTTTTTTTTTAAACATATTTATCCCTATTAACTTTTAAATTTTCCAAAAATCCAGATCGCAACAAAAAAAAAATCAAAAATCATCACATCAGATGAAGACCGCAATACAAATTGAAAAACAGTGAAGCATAAAACGTAGCATAATTGTGTGTTATGTGCATCCATTCGCAATTTTGAAAAATTGCCATTTTAAATTTTGAAATTTTTATCGAAAATGTGTTTTAGAATTTTTTCAATAAATTGCAGCACGAAAAATTCACTTCTGATCGAAATGACGTCTGAGACAAAGTTTTAGTAAAAAATAAAGTCTTTCTGGGAAAAATATACAAAATGTGTTAAAAAGTGAAATACCTCAAACAGTTTATTTAATTTTTTTGTTTTATTTTTTTTATAGTTTATCAAAAATGTATACTTTTGAAATATTTAAAACCATGACCTATCGTTGAACAAGAACTTTTGGTCAAATATTTGAAATTCAAACTTTTTTGCGCAATTGCAACACAAAAAACAATATTTGAGACATTCTAAATCGTTATCTGTGTAAAAATTACATAAAAAGCAAGTTGATAAGAAGTTCAAAAATATGGTAAAAACTGGATGTTTTAAACTTTGTGTTCATGGTTTTAAAAACTGCTAAAGTTTGCATTTTTCATGAGCTTATTTTAAAACATATTCTAAATGTTGAAGATTTAATTTTTAAGATATTTAAGTTTCTAACGCTTTTTTAATTTTAATTCAAAACAACATAAAAAAAATACCGTGTATATTTTTCCCAGAATAAATTTACTTTTACAAACAACTTTGTCTTAGACTTCATTTCGATCAGAAGCGATGTTTCAGTGCTACAATTTATTGAAAAATATCAAAGACGTCGTTTTGAAAAAAATCACAAAATCCGCAATGCCCAATTTTTTGCAAAAATGTTGATGATTGCTCATAACACACAATTACGCAAATTGCATGAAACTTCGAAGAAGGTCAAGCTTTAAATTTATGTTTTATTCCTATTTGGCCTGAAACTGACCAGGGGGTTGCTATTTCCATTAACTTGTGGTAATTATCTTATACTTGGTACGTGAGCTATCTCGAAAACTTGCTCCTCCTCGACTCCTTTTTTTTCTATGTGGTGGGTGTTTCTATTTTGGTGATAAATTATAAAGATAATTAACTACGTACCCAACCCCCTACGGGGAATCTCCATATACGGAGGTGGCCAAAAATATGTTCATGCTTAATCTGGCACAATGATACTCTATACCCAGGGAAACCGAGAAAATTTCCACCCCGAAAAATTCCCTCGACCGGACCGGGAATCGAACCCACCACCTCCGGCTTGGTAATACCATGCCCTAACTGACTAGGCTATGAGGCCCCTGATGCACTGAAAATAAAATTTCGTTTATACAACGAAATTGCTCGTTTGTTCTACGAATTTATTCGTTGTTTTCTGCAACGAAATGGATTTGAACATTGTATGAAGCTAGTTTCGTTAGAACTGCCACACTCGCTATCGCTACACCCAATCAGCGGGCCACAAGTGTTGGATGTGGAGACCGAAAAATGTGGAGTGTGTTAGTGAGGATGGGTAAAAATAACTTCATTATTGTGAGCGATAAACATGACAAAAATATAATTTTAGGCTGAAGACCGGACTCGAATCATGAACCTTGCATTAGCCAGATCTGCACCTTATCCATCACTCTATCTGTGCTACGAGAAAAGGAAAGGCTAAAGGCAAATAAGAAGTACTCATGGAGCGGTAATTCGATTTCGTTTGCTTTTTCTGCTGCTTGCATGTATTTTTTTTCTCTGACATAAAACCACCGTGATCAGTATTTTGATTTATAATGGTAGCTTGCATGTATTGGTCAAACCAGTATCCCATTTCCAACACACAATCAGAACTTTAGGAGACAATAAGCGCAGTTGTTGGTTTGATTGTACGAAGATGAATTTATATATTATACGAATAAGGCGTAATATTGACATTGCGCCAGATGATAGGGAAAACGAATGTTTCGTACCATTTATGATAGATGTGTTGTATGTACGATATTGATTTTTACGAAACGGTTTTCAGAGAAATAACGAAAATACATTTTCAGTGTGAGGAATCAAGATTTATTATTCTTCGAGTATTTTTACATTTTATACTGCATGACTGAAATATTCGAGAAAAAGGATTCAAAAATATGTAAAGATATTGAGAAATAATAATTTTAAGATGATTTTTCATTCTTTTAACACGAGCAATTCTTTTGAATTAAAGTGTTTTTTTTTTTTTACAAGGTTAGCACAGTAATTTGGACATGCAGAACACATCAATTTCAGGTCTGATTTCAACGTACATGTCTGCCTAATCTCGGAACACTGGTTTCATCTTGCTGACCTGTATGTTTACCAATAAGTGAGCTCAATCGCTCATGGAGTTCATGGACTCCTTTGGAATATTTTTCCCAACGTCCATGGGTACGATGCATAAGCAGACTGTGGAATTTTTTTCAGAGAATAATCATGGAACAGCCTGCCTCTGATATCTTTAAAAGAGCCACAACAGACGCAGAACATGAATCACATTGTCCGGATAAGCTTTCCGACAATGAACTCTTCAAACAGCGGCTGATTTAAACAAGATCTTTGAAAACTTCAACAAATTCAAGATCAAATATGAAGATAAATGGTCCACCAATGGCCTTTATACTATCAGATCTGAGTTCATTACTTTGGAACCGAAAATGATAAAGGAAATATTTCAAGATAACAAAGGCTATATGTTAGAAACTTGGGTTATACAACCAACATCCGTTGATTTCCAGAGATCATTATCAGAGCCAAGAAAATTTGGAAGCAAAATGTATCGCAGAATGATTATTTTGTTAATCACAAAGCTTGAACTGGTACAACATCCGGTTGAATTGAGCTGCATATGTTCATACAATCTTTTTTTATAATTTGTCAATACCGAAAATACCGGTTTTGTAAAAGTGCCTTGGTATTACCAACCCTAGTTCAAACTACTCAATACCTTATTTGAAAGCTTAGAATATAAGTGTTCATGATCTTCTTCAAGAATACGAAAAATATAATTGAAAAAGTAGATTGAACGTATCATTGATTTTTACATAAACCGACCCCTTGACTGACGGTAAGCCTATATAGTTTAGAGAACTGATATTCTGGAGTATCCTCGGTTGAATAGTCTACTACTGATTGCGGAACATGAATCACGAGTATTAGAAATCATTTTTTTTTATTATTGGGCACCTGATCTCAAAGTGCAATCAGAGACATAAATTGTCCCACACCAAACAATAGACCTGCAGAATAATTTACTTTTTATGGAAAGCTCCACCTGTTGAAGCAGACAAACCCTTCGACACCCGAATAAAGTATAAGAAAAGCATGTATCGATTCAACTACGACTCATTAACTTCATTAAAATAAACATAGATGAAGAATATTTAAGAATAACAACAATTGCAATGAACTATGAATTATTTTTGATGCTCATCTATTCAATGTGTCAATAGAATCCCATCAAATCCCTGCATTAATTGTCAGCATTGACTTCTCGAGTCCACACCCCTCTCCATAATGCACCAATATAATTGTTGTACGCCGATCGTCCACTAAATTACTGGCACACTTACTCTAGCCCGAGTTCCCACGATTACCAACTTCCAGTGCAGCTTACCAGTCAATGAGTCAATCGGTGTCAGACGCACGCGAAGGGACTCTCGAAGCGGCACAACACTTGAAATCATTATCTCTTTCCTCCCCTTTTTCACGGCTCAACTCGACTAACAATTCAACAACTATCTTTTCTTCGTGCCCACCCTCCGGTAGCATAAATAATAATCAAGTTCGCAAACGAGCAGCACCACACACAAAGTCAGGAAGCGGAAAGATAGTGTATGTTGCGAGAAAATGCTAGGGTTGATCATGTGATCTGAAATTCAACTCAGCACCGATATTTACTGATTAGGTTTCATGTAAGGATGCCTATGAATTATTGATCATCCCAAGCAGAAACAATTACGTAACGGGTGAATACAATGGGAAGGGTAAGTTTACCCTCGCAAATTATTTTTCCCCGAGTTTCAGGGACGCACCGTTAACATAAGCTACTAATCGACCGATGGCAAAACAATTGCACTCCGTTACACCAAAATATGAATCACTATTGTTAATCTACACAATTGTGTAATAACATTTATTTTTATTGATGGAACAAAAGGGAAGAATCCCCATTATATTAAAGATTTACCCTTCTCGATCTCAGAAACAAATTTTGAATGTACTACAGACGCCAGCATTACAGCGTTGAAAAACCATTGAGAATTTGATTGCTTATAGGCTGGCAAATCAAATCTAATTAATTTCACTTGTCGATTCAAATTTACTACAGTGAGTGACAAAACCAGCCCCTTGAAGCAATGCTAACCGGCATGGTTAAGTCTGAATTTTGATTTCTGCTGCTAAATCAAACACTATTATAAACCCAATTTCTTTAGTTAAGCTTTATAAAAAAAAACTCATTTTTATGCAGGTGGTGGCCTTTTCAAGGGACTACGATCCGTAGATAAATAAAATTGGTCCCACTGCAGTAATAATTCGCAGCGCCACGAAGTTTATTATCTACAAAACTCTGAAGAGACCTGTAGTTCCCTACGGCCACGAGACATGGACTTTGGAAGAGGTGTTTTTGAACGACACGTCGTAAGAATGTCGGACGACAGTCTGATGAATGGCAGCACTATGAGGAATCGCCTTACATGGACTTTTGTATTATTATATGCCTAAATTAATCATTAAACATCATTATGAGATTCTAAAGGCTTCTAGGTTTTCGAAAATGTCCTGTAGCTACGATCTAGGTGTTCTATAGACTCAATGTGGTTTGATATGCATGTTCATGACATATTCAACACATCATCTAAACTTTTTAAAGCTTCGTGATAACATGCGCATCATGGAATGGTAACAATAAGATATTTAATGCTCTCCAAACTATTCTTGAGCTAAGATCTTGAAGATCTACAGACTCAATAAAGTTTACAACACTCTCCTGAAAATTGTTATAAGTCCATGAAGTTCAAGGGAGCCTCCTGATAACATGCACATCAAGAATGGTGCCATTAAGATGTTTATTGCTCTCCAAAGTTTTCCGGAGTAAAGATGTGGAAGTTCTACAGGCTCAATGAACAATGTCCTGAAAATCTTTATGAGCCCGTGAAGCTCAAGAGAGCTTCTTGACAACATGCACATCATGGAATGGTACCAATAAAATATTTAATTATTTCCAAACCCTTATTGAATTCAGATCTTAAAGTTCAGCAGATCAAATGAAGTCATGAATAATGTCCTGAATATCTGTATGAGTCAATGAAGTTCAAAAGAGCGTTTTGACAATATTTACACCATCTAATGGTAACAGCAAGACATGTAACCATTGTAAAGCTAAGATCTTGAAGTTCTACTGTCTCAATGAAGTCTTGAACAATGTCCTGAAACCCTGTATGAGTCCGTGACGTTCATGAGAGCCTGTTGACTTCATGCACATCATCGTATGGTTTCAATAAGATATTCAATACTCTCCAAACTGTTCTGGAGCTAAGATCTTCAAGTTCTACAGACTGAATGTGGCCTTGAACAATGTCCTGAAGATCTGTATGAGTCCGTGAAGTTCAAGAAAGCTTCTTGACAACAGGCACATTATCAACATCACATCAACAGTTCTGAAAAAACTTGAGCAGTGTCTTGAAGATCTTTACGAGTCCCGGATGTTCAAGAGAGCCTTTTGACATCATGCACATCATCGAATTTTTCTCCGTGGATGAGATTTGAACTCGTGACTTTGAAGTGAGAAATATGGATGTTAACCACTACGGCGGGGCCGTCGAACATAAGATATTTAATGCTCTCCATACACGCAAACCAATAATGTTATTACAATTAATATCAGTTTAATTTCCTTTGTTCACGAACATCGCAGCGAATGATCCAATGATATTTAATCTTTTTTTATTCCGTGTTCTATATATGCTTTCACCAACACAAGCAAGTATGTATAACATGGTAGAAAGACGCACACACTTGCCTCGATTCTCTCCAGCAGAAAAGTGAACGAAGTCGAGTATGCGAGGAAATGAGAACAGTGGAGAAATCACAGGTCTGATAATCGCAACGTTCGTGGTTCCGAGTCCCTCAGTCGGCAACCTTTTTTTTCGACATGATTAATTTCACTCACTACCCACGATACACGGCTAACATAGGGCATGCTATGCTTTATATTAGAAGCATATTAGCCTTACATTGCAAAAAGGCGAATTTGCGGGCTTGTTGGTTACTTGGGTAAAACACAATACATTTTTCTTTCTCCATTTTCTTGCATTGTACCACAGCTCGATATATCGCATCCTCGGTCCATGCGGGCTCCACTAACATCCTCCAATCATTTATCGTTCTTTCATATAACCAAAAAATGTATCGATTTTGATGATTAATCCTTTAATATTCAACGTAACGGTGTCTTAAGCCTGGAAAGTTTTCTTTCTACTGGCCAAGTGTGCAAATGACCACCATTCGACCTTTTGTCCCTCTTTGAATCATTCAACCTTTCGTTCATTTGACCTTTTGTTTCCTTTCTCATCATTCGACGTTTTGTTCTCCTTCTCATCATTCAACCTTTGGTCCTTCTTTGAATCATCAGATATTCACTCCATTTGACGTTTTGCCGTTATACTTTTTGCCAGCCGACCAATTTATTTTGTTCCTCTTTGAATCGTTCAATCATTTGTCCCTCTTTGTATAATTTGACATTTGGCCATTAGACCTTTTGTCCCCCTTCTTATCATTCTACCTTTAGTCCATTCGGCCTTTTGTTCCCCTTTTCATCATTAGACCTTTTGTCCATTCAAACTTTTGTCCATTCGATCTTTCGTCCATTCAACCATTTGTATATTCGATTTATTATCCACTTTTTCATCATTCGACTTTTTGTTCATTTGACCTTTTGTCCCCTTACTCATCATAAGACCTTTTGTCGTTTCGACCTTTTGTCATACAATCGTTGACATTTTTGTTTTAAACGGTGAAGGAATATTTTTGAAAAAAATATTATGTCGAGTACAAAGGGGTCGAATAGTCGACGTAAATAAAAAAAAAATGACCCCCTTCCATGTATTTCAAGTAACCGCAAGCTCGGTAGCTCATGGAAGCGACCCACATTTTATTTTAACCATTTCTAGGCATCCTAAGGATAATCGAAATGGTTGTCCTTAATGTAAAGCGTAATATTGTTGTATTGTATAGTGCATTTGACTAAAAACAATTAAATTCAAAAAAATATATAGGAGATATGGCTCTAATGTTGGTCAATGCATCTAAGATTGGGCCCATCGCTAAAAATCTACTATTAATCAATTTTATCAGGATGAACGCGTCATTGGGACGGTACTAATGGATATTTTGGTCGCTATTTCAAATATAGTCGATTGCTGAATTTATGTATGGGCCCAAATTAGGAACATTTAGGCCGACATTACATCCATTTCCATATATTCAAGTATAACCACTCATAAGTAATTTGGAAGCTTATAAAATAAGATTTCTAAAACATTATCAAACTTAGAAAAAGATCTATTCAATTTAGAGAAAAGTGAGATAAAATTTATTATTATTATTTTTTACAAAAATCGTTAACGAGCAGACTATACTACCAGAATCTCGATAGTACATGGTTTAGAGATTTAATTTTCTGAGGTTTTCTTGATTGGCACCATGGGAAAATAAAAAAAAAGGAGCTATCTTTTTGGGTTGCTCATACCGGATAAATGTGTGTGTATGTAAGATTGTGTCTTTAATCCAATTCCCACTGCGCAGTGGGCGAAGCCGGTCGTAAGTGAAATCATTTTTCATGAATCGCTGATAAATTTAAGCCTCAAATGCAAAATATCAGGATATTTCGACAAGAACTGAATATCGTGTATAGCGGTGAAGATGAAAACTCGTTGAAAAACTTTAATTTTTTTACCAAAACATGACACATTGATCTTCCTAGATATTGTATAAATATGAATAATTAATTTCAGTGGCATCATTATTTCGTTTTTTTAACGGTGATAGCTATCACAACATACAATAAAATTACCTTAAATCATTTAATAGCTTTGATTAACAAAATTATCACATCACTTAATCTCTATTTTAAAACGAAAATATATTTTCGACATCTATGACTAAAATACGCCCAATTGCGTTAATAATTTAATCATGTTTTTTGATCGCAAATTTTGGATTCAGGAGCATCAAATTATTAAAACAGTATGCTGGTTACGATTTAAAACAAATTAATGTGCTCTGGTTAGCAGCGGTAATACGAAGAAAACCATGTCTGCATTATCAATGGATTTGCATACATACCAGCAAAATGAATATGGAATGATCTCACCGGTCTCTCAAAAATGGCATGATCCAAATCTCTGCACAGTGGGGAACAAGTAGCCAAAAAGCTTAATTAATTAGGAACCCTACAAATTAGCTTAACTGGAAAAAATATCACGCGTTTTTTTCAAATAGGCATGTCTGGAGAATTGAATAGGGAAGACATCATTTTGGATGACCTCTTGAGTTGTCCGTATTGCTCGATTTTCCCCACATACTGGAGATACTAGCAATATCACGCGTTTTCTAAGTATTTAGGCGCTAATAATAGTGAACTGAAATGTACTGCACGATTTAAACATGTCTGGGGAATTGAATAGGGAATATTATAATATCATCAAACTCTAGAATTCCAAGATGACTCTGAACATTGATCTCCTGAAACTTCTTCGGAAACCATAGACCCATAAATCACGGGGTCACCTGCTTCTAACCTCCACTCGTCATCTCCGTTTAAAAAATATCCATATTCTATCGGACACTTTTTCGGGAATTACACGCCCGTTGAGTGTGACTCATATTTGAGTTCCATAAACGCAAATTCGCAAAAACGTAGGTCACTTATAGATTAGACTTATCGACTTCAATGTGCAGTCTTCATCAGTGTCATTTCCACTAAAGACTTATCAAAAACCTAACCCCCTTAAGTACTCATCCCCAAGGTAAAAACATTTAATAGGGGAAATGGCTAATATTTGTTGGCCAATGGATCTAAGATTGGGGCCATCGCTAAAAATCTGCTAATGGATGCATTACATCCATTTCCCCTATCTTTAAAAATTAGAGCACCAGTTCAAGCAGCAGTTAATACAGTTTGAATTGTGCTCACAAGGCAAAATGCTGATTGCCCTAGTCATATCCATCGCTGATTCAACACTTTTCTTTCATGCAAACTGAAAATTAAAGCTTGCGTTTTATTATGCGATGCTAACTATTACATCCAAAATGAATCATGAATGTCCACAACTTAGTCTTCATTTGCCAAAAAACGCAGAACATTTCTAACGAGAAAAGATCCTAACCTGAATCGGGAATCAATCCCACCACTCGCTGGTTTTATTTTACATATAACAACGCCTTTGTTGTCTAGTCTTACAGATAAGCCGTCAGGTTATCATTATTTTTCTCCATTTGAACCGTTGGTTTATTCATTTCGGTTTGATATAAAACAATACCATTCCTCAAAAGAAAGGTAATCCGTTTATCCAGACATGTTGGCATCAAGAAGCCAAATAAACTAATTTACTATTTCCTCTCAAGTTCAGACAGGCTTACTGAAGAACGGAAAATTCAATTTTCCTCCACTCCACCCCGGTGGTGGCAATGTCGTCCAGCTATGCGGAGAACGTTGAGCCGAAATTCATGTTAGCTATTCTGCATGCCAACAAAACGCTCTGCCAAACACCGTGCCTATTACACTTCTCCAGAATGCCAAACCCTCTACAACTCATATAAAAGTTATTCGCCGCAAGGATTCGGGCCTCAGTCGACATCAAGCTGCCCCATGGCAAAGACTCCACAACAGCGTGACCAGCGAGACATCCCAACCCTATATTGAATTAGTAACCATTTCTTGTATTTTAGATAAAATATAACTTTTCCTCGCCTCCTACTCACACCCGGTGCTTTCGTATCTGTCTGCCTAGCAATAATAAAAACACTCTGTTGCGCATATCCACGTTCAAACCAACCGACAAAAACTCTCTAACAGTGACGAGGGTGTGTAATGACAAATATCCTTGATGTGAAAGGAAAAAGGAAAAGGAAGGAAAAAGGAAGTGGTTCTAGGATCCGTCTCTTTTCCGCGCAATTCTTCAGCTCGTGCTCGTGCCAAGTTCGGAAAACTCAACCACTGCACTCTTCCTGCCCATACCCCTAACCGCATCCTTGTTCCGAAGAACGCAGCAAAAGTAACACAAGTATGCACATTATCTATGCTCTCACCCTCCCCCAAGAACGCACGGCACACTGCGATCCGGACACACATATACCCCCACATGACCGGTGCGATTGGTGGTTGCTAGGGAAAATTTATAGCTCCGCCTTCGGTGAGTCACGCGTACACTTACACTTCACTGGTGCTGCACATTGTGGATTGCTAGGATGAACTCTCACTCTCATGTTTCCTCTCGCTCTCACTCTCCCTCACGCACACAGCCATGCATCCGTACTCACCCAAATCGGTATTATAGTCGGCTCAATTATCCTTGCTGTAAAACATTTCCCTCGAAAAAAAAAGAAAGAAATTAAAATGTGAAGCGGATAGTTTCTGTCGGTGGTGTCTCGGAGTGTCGATGTATGTTGTTGTTTTTGTTTTCGGGTGCCGTGCTTTTCCGAGATCCGATTGTCGATTATACCGATGAAGGGAAACAGCGGATAAGGATTTTTGTTTTATCACACACATGGAACGCATTTAGTTGTCTCCGCGCGTTACGGCACGTCGCACACATTCGACAGCAGAACTCGCTCAAGTTTCCAACAGAAAACACAAGCCAGGAAGTTTCGGATAGATCGGGTTATCGACAGCAATATTTTTACCATTGTTTAGAGAAGGAAAGATCGTTACATAACGCTAGTGGAAACCACCGTTGTTTTCCCGGACGGAAAGAATCGTGTTCCGGATACGATTTAATAGTTTTTCAATCACCGGATATAGCTCAAAAGTTGGAATTCACGCTCAACTGGTTTTTATGCAAATGTAGAAACGATATCGGCTCTTGCAACCACTGACCAGCAGGAGAAAAAAGGAGTCGTTGAAAAAATCTACATCGTAGTAGCCTTTGTCCAGGGAGGCTTGTAGTGGTACCGCTTCCTATTGTGCAACCAGAAACAGCTGGCGCAGTGTGTGGTGAAAAGACCCCGGATGTACGTGTAGTCGCGCTATCATTCCTGTGGCGAGCACTGAGTGTGTCTGTGTGGTCCTCCTGTATCCGTCCGACTCCCATCGCAGACGCCACTGTCTCACGTACCTTGGAGCACCAATACAGACATTATCACAACGGCAAGCGCCATTGCAACAGGAACAGGTCGTCTGTTGAGGCCAAACCCCCCATCCAGAAACAGGAGGCACAACACTTGCTGAGCCCGCCGAGAGTGAGACAGAAAGCGAGATTTGTGTTGTGTGCTTGCTGGCCCAGTGTGGATGAATAACAGTGCCCGGAAATAGAGGTGTCCGGTAACGTTAACCGGTTCCGATCGTCACTTTTCCCGTTCCTTTTCCTCTTCCGATATACACACTTTTCGTGACCTTTTTTGTCGCCATAGTCATCACCGCACACATTGGCGACACCGCTTGCTGTGGTCTATTGTTTTCGGAACTGAGTAAACCAGAAGAGACCTTCTCACAGCAGCACGGACGGCAGCCCCCTAAATAAATAATTCCTTTTTTTTTGTGGCCACCAGCCAGCCAAACTGAAAGACCCAAGGGAGCCCTAAAGGCAAGCGGTAAGGACGTGCTTGTGTGGAGGTATTTTTATGTCTGCTATCAACCGGTGCGCTAACAATATCGAGACCTTTGGGAGTAGGTATGAGCAACAGAAAGAGCGAGTGAGTGAAGAAAAATTACCGACAAAATTGATTGTATTCCACGCGTTTTTGTCAACAGTTGTGTCGTGAATAGAGAGTGTGACAGCTTCTTGGCTCAGAGGGACGGAGGATACCGGACGCGGAAAAGGAGTGAATAATTTCGATTGTTTTTCCTCTCGAAGAAACGCGCGCGGGTCACAGCTATTGATCGATTCGACCGTGGTCGCCTCACGGCAAGTGAAAGTGAAATACGTCGGAAGTACTTTGGCGAAAGAGTGAGGACGAACAATTGGAATATGCAATGTCCTGATTCTGAACGTGATACGGAACGAGTGATATAGATAAGTGTAACGGAAGTACGCTGGCAAAGTTTGGAAGAACCGACGGTGGATTTGACCACAGCGGAACGGTCGGCCTAGAAACGGCACGGTTCGAAGAAAAAGCCTTCAAAATTCGTTTGAAAACTGGAAAGCCACGAGAAAATAGTATCGACGACAGCAGCAGAATTATGATCGATATAAAAAGTACACCCGACTATCTGAATCGGTCCTCCGGTGGATCATTCGGTAACTTTTCAATGTTACTCGCTGGTAATTATATCTAAGATTAATAGTTGTAGCTGTTTGCAGACTTGATTGCTTGTTTATTTATATGTTTTGGGATCATAAAGACATACGATTATGAATGATTCTTGCGTTGAAGTGGGATTTGGTAGGTTGAAAATATTTTTTTTTTTTCTACGGTAACGCTGTTTTGACCAGAAGAGTAATTAGAAAAAAATAATGTCTCAACAAACATTTTAGGCAGGTATTTCATTATGGGGAGAGCTAACAATATGATAGGTATGTACGTAGCTATTATTTTCCTTTCATTCTCGGTTTAAAACTCGGGATGAAAAGCAAACAATTGGGAGTGTAAAAAAATGTGCTCAGAAAACGGAGATCATTTATACAATATTAAAAACAAATTGTACTTTTTAGGTAGAAACATTAAATAATGTGTGGTAAAAAATGATTAAACACCAGGAACACCCCTTCTATATGATCTAACATATATTGACAGATTGAAATTTATTTTGTCAAGTAGAATAGAATAGAAGCCACAACCTGAAACTTTCCAATCTACGTACGACCGCATTATTGACGTAGGACTACGAAATAGTTTTTGTTGCACAATTCAGTAATATTTACAAAATTATTATACATTCCATTAAATATTCAAAGATATGAAAATACGTGACATTCAGTATCCTTAATTGAAGATTCAATTGAAAAAAAAAATCAAAATTCAACTCCTATCCCATTCAAAATTAGGATCCGATCATGTACAATTAATTTTCGGTTATTGAATAATGCTTATTTACGGTAAGCGATGCGAAATTTCGTTGAATAAAATGCATTTCATTAAAAAAACGGTTTAAAATGCTTCAAAGTGCGACTAACACCTATTATATTTTGATGTTGCAGAATTATGGTAGATAAACTGAATCTCATTTGTGTTGGTCTTTTATGTTTTTTTCATTATAACCCATTAACCCTCAGTGATCTATTTATAGATGAGCATTTTTTTCTTACATCATGTCTTAACAGAAATTGGGAACATAATTTATGTTTTCAATATCACTAGACGGTGGTGTGAGATGAATTGCATGCTCTTAAACCCCAGTAAATGTACTGTAGTCATATTTTCGAGAAAGACGACCCAGTTAAACTTCGGCTATTTTTTATGTGATTCTTGACAAAAAAAAAACTCACGTTGCATTTGTCTTACATAGTCACGAAACCTTGGCTTCATTTTTCGGGTAGCAAGTTCCAAGATGTATACTACCTGAAATCACTATATTGCTCCCTGGTACGAACGACATTGGAATATCCTTCTCCAGTTTGGAACCCTCAGTTCCAAAATGGTGTTGAACGAATCGAGTCGGTACAGCGGCGTTTTATCAGATACGCCCTTCGAAGATTGCCTTAGAGGGATCCCTTTAATCTACCGAGCTACGAGAGCCGTTGCCTCATGATCCAGCTGGACTCCTTAAAAACACGACGTGAGGTGGCTAAGACACTTGTCATCGCTGATATTCTAACCGACCGTATAAATTGCCCTGTCCTGCTCGGCAACATTAATGTTCAAGCTCGCTCCCGTGTGCCCCGAGGCAACTCTCTTCTCAGGATTCCACTCAAAAGAACTAACGGCTTATCGCCCTCGGGACGTTCAATCGAGTCTCCTCAGTGTTTGATTTTGACATGTCACGCGATTCTCTTAAAATACATTTTTTGTTAGTTTTAAGATAACTTCGTATCGTTTGGACACCTTGTCTGTTGATAACATATAATAAATAAATAGAATGATCCTTGGAATATCCTAAACATTTTGTTTGCAAATAGAGTGAGAATAATCCTTGGGTAATTCCTGGAAAAATCTCGCATTGTCCGGAGGCCAAAAACGACTTGGGTGTTAACGGGTTAAAATCCATCAAATAGCGAACGCTGTAATTCAATAAATTTAAATTCCACTAAATTGTTGCATAGTACCGAGGGTAAATTTGTCGCTTATAAACGTAATTATGGAAATAATGTTTTACAAAAAACGAAACTGACAAACAAATGGTATTGAAATCAGTTGATATAAGGACACAAGATTAAATTATAGATAGTGTAAATTTATGAGACATGTCATGTCCATTTTTGTAAGCAACATTTCTTGCAAGTTGCTGGTTTACATGAAAATAAGGTTTATATTCATCAATTTTTGCATGCATAGATTTTTATATCACCAGTAAAATTTAGATTTTTTTCCCATGCGTTAGTTTATAAGCTACAACACAGCTTCACTCTATGTATAATGGCGACTTTTTTTAGGCTTCGTGCACAAATAACGTAACGCATTGTAACGGATATATTTATTAGGCGCATTCACTTTAAAAAAAAGTTACCTTCAAAAATAACGTGTGCTTTCCAGATTTTGTCAGCCCTGGATCAAACTTTTCTTGCACTAATTTCACAGAACCTTGGTGAATAACATTTTACATTATTTATTCATGTATTTATGTATTTATTTCGTCAAACAAAGTAGACTGCATACAATGTTTACAATAGTACACATTAATCAGGGGGCTCCCTTCAGTCCCTTGGCTCAGTAGGTAAAGACGCATCTATAAAGCAAGACCATGCTGGAGACAGTTGTGTTCGATTCCCGGTCCGGTTTAGAAATTTTCCCGGTTGAAATTTTTTTCGACGTCTCAGAAGGGGCGAGTCAGTCCCATATACCAAATCAGAAAGCCGAAAAAAAAGCGTCTTATGTTTGCTTCGTACCATTGTATAAGAAGCATGTTTTTCCAAACTTTTCGCGAACACAGTTATTGAGTTCATGCAGTATAATGAATATATGGCTAACACTTCCATTGAAAAATTCAGTTTTGAAAAAAACGAAAATGGAACCGACTTGCGATGAGCGGTAGTATAACAAAGAAAACAAATTGCACTTCTGTAATCATTTGAAAAAAACACCTGCGCCATTTTTTTTCCAATGAAAGGTTCAAATTTTTTAAACGTCAACGTTATTCGGTTTTTGCAGAAAAAATAAAATGCAGTAGGGAAATATGGGGTAAAAAGAAACATTTTCAACTGCTAAACTGCCCTGTGCGGCATAAAATTCCTATCAGCATTTTTGGCGAAAATGAGTTATGCAATGAAATCGATTGTCACATTACAATTTACACGAAAAATGTCCTACTTTGTTCAGAGAATGTCGCGAAAAATATCAAAACTACTTATCTTCAACAGCGTTTTTGCCAGTTTGCTGTTTTAACGAATGGGACAACTCTCGATGAACATTTCAAAGGTCCTATCTGCTTTGATCGATTCTCTTCATCGACTTTCTCTTTTGATAACCACTGCTATGCAAACAGAGTTCACGCTATTTTTACCACATAGTTTGATATATAAAGTTCTTATCTAGCGTTCAAAACGTCAAATACAACAAGGAAAGGTTTTGCAGCTTAGCTATTAACGAAAGAGAAAGTCGATTAAGAGAATCGATCAATGCAGGTAGGACATTTTGAAATATTTATCTAGAAATATATGCTGAAAATTTGGGTATTGGAACACAAATATTATCGACCTTGCATGAACTTCGGAGTTCTTTTTTTCGACAAAAGTAAGGCAATAGGATTAGAAACAAGATGCAAAAGTTTGAAAATAATTCAATGACCAAAATTTTAAATTATTCACTTTTAAGGTTCCTCTATAAGAATGGTATAAAATAAATAAATATATCAAGTTCCAGATTAACAAATAATAGTCATATGTGCATCAATTTGCACTAGTTTATCGTCAAATTGAAAATACAGTCTTCTAAATGAATCAGTTTAACATGAAAGCTGTGGTACACAAATTAATTAGGTATCCCGGATAAACAATACCATGAAAATTTACCATGTTTCAAGATCCCGTGCACACTCCACACAGTTCGAAAAAGTAGTGTAATTTTCTGTTCAGTATGATGCACATAAATGGAGCGTCACATATCATATAAGTTTACATTATATATGTAAAGTTCTGACATATTTCATGCAATTTAGTAAATATTGTATACAAAAGCCCATTGTTGCAAACAACATTGTTTACAAGTTGCTCGTTTGCGTGAAATGTAATACAAGTTTAAGTTAATGATTGTTTACATCACTATTAAAATTCAAGTTTTTATCGGTGCAGCTTCGATCAAAAACGGATTTCTTTTATAGTTCCTACCAAATTTAGTAACCTACCAAGAGATCTTCAAGAAATTACAAATATTTTGTCTTTCAAAACATAGACTTAATGTTCTTGAAAGAGCGAATTGTGCAAGTAATTATTTTTTTCAATATATGTTGTATATGTTTTCGGTTAATCATTAGGCTTTTAATTTTTTTTTTTTGGTTATCATATCGAAAATTCTATTGTATGTAATTGGATTTAATTTAATTCAGGTGTGCTTCTATCAAAGGATAATAAATACACTAGAAGCACATACATTGTTTAAACTGTTGGGTTTTTTTGATTTAAAATCTTATATCTAATTCTCAACCATTTTTCTTCAAATTTTTGTGTCATGTAGTATTGCTTATGGTTGAGTTTTGAGTGTTCACTACCAAGGGGCTTAGCGTGGAGCTTTTTGGTGTGGAAAAAGTGGAGGGGCACTCAAAAAAATACATTTTAATAGCTTATTCTGCTATCAAAAATATCATAACACTAGCAAATTATTTTGTGATAGCCGAGTAAGCAATAAACTTGTTTTAGCGCACAGCTCAACAATAAAATAATAATATATTGATAGTAAAATGTTATATAATTTTGCTCTTGTTTTGCAAGTTCCCTGTACCCGGGTGATGAAGACTGCACATTGTCTGTCATGATTTTTTGTAACATCGAACAAAATGGGCCGAAGGTTACCAGAATGCTATGTAATTTCGGCCACAAATAGATGATATGGTCATATGAATGAAACTAAAATTCAAAAGAATTAGAGTGGTAAACTTTTCCGGAAAGCTTCAGAAGAAGTTTTCTGATTTTCCCAACATCACGAATTTTGAAAACTCATAAAGCAAGCAGCGTAGATCAAATGTGTATAGTAAAATGATAAGGAAATTATCTCAGCAGTCCTTATAAATTATAATCTGAAAAATGTTTCCTACGAAAATGTTGACGATGGAGGGAAACAATCCTTAAATTTCGACTAAAGTTTTCCGGAATATTTACAAAATATATTTCACTAATATGATTATAAACTATACCTGTGGGTGAAATTTAATAGCATTCTGAGAATCTTCGGGCCAAATCTATCCGATAATTTAAAACAATTCTCCATGTGCCACATTTCATCACATGATCACATGATGTTTATTAAATATAGCCACCATACCATATTGGCCACATCCGGACATGTTCCGGTTAGCCCAATGGAAGTGGCCAATTTCTGACTTTGGATATACCAACCATGCGATACATCAAATCACATGCGAATCCAAAATCAAGTTCATTGACAGTCACATTGAGTGCTCAGGACCACATTGGCCACAACTATTTTGAGTCAGCGCGCTGTCGTGGTAATTTTTAATATGCCATCGGTATAATTATGCGACTTTGCAGTCAATTTTAATTGTTTATAGGAAAGTTTGAACATACTGAGAGGTAAGCATATATCATCGGTAAGAGACGTGTGTGTGAGAACATTTGCGAAAAAATCTAAGGGCACCGGTGGGATTCGAACCCACAATTCCCATTCAGTACACGGGTGCATTGCCAATTATCAACGGTGGACCTATGGTCTACGGATGTATTTGACTAATGACATTTGAGTTTCGAATCCGTTCCACACCGTAGACTTTTTGCGCAAGCGTTCTCTGATACACAACAATCGTCTATTATCGACGATATGTGCTTGTACCGCAACCACTCAGTATCAGTCGATGTGAACAAACACAGCTCATTTTTGTTGTACATCTTGCATGCTGAAATATGTCCAGTACAGTATGACTATAACATTTTGAGCTGCCGGCCTCACCTCCGACCACCGGGCCGTAGTTGATGAATATCAATTACTTTTTTTTACTTTTTGATTTACGGTTTAGCGACTTTGCAGTCAATTTAATTGTTTATAGGAAAGTTTGAACATACTGAGAGGCAAGCACATATCATCGGTAAGAGACGTGTGTGTGAGAAAATTTGCGAAAAAATCTAAGGGCACCGGTGGGATTAGCCAAACACATCCGTAGACCATAGGTCCGCCGTTGTATAATTGGCAATGCACCCATGTACTGAATGGGAATTGTGGGTTCGTATCCCACCGGTGCCCTTAGATTTTTTCGCAAATTTTCTCACACACACGTCTCTTAACCACGATAAAATGTGTTCTCTCGGGAAAGTAAATAGATTCGGACTTAAATTTTAATACAGGGGATTTTTTTTTTTCTATCAGACAAAAAGAAATGAAGGTTCTACGAATTTAATTTAATTGTGTCGGGTTGAGTACATAGTTTCATGAACGAAACAAAAAATCAATCAACTAGAGATGGTAAATTTTCCTGGAAATGACAAGCCGATGCACGCCGCCGCTGCCGCCACCACCGCCGCTGAATAAAGCCAACGGCGTCACGCTACTACACCGCCGCCGCCGAGGCGAAAATGGATTCTACGCCGCCGCCACTGATGTAAGGCGTACAGATCTAGCACCCTTAGAGTGAAGTTAAACTATTTTAAAGAAGTGCAATAACTATTAACATACACCAAAATCACACTTAAAGCTCAGGGCTCTAGGATAGATTTTAAGTTGATTATGATGAGGCTGGGACATAGGACGCAGGACAATTACGTACACCAAGATTCAATACAGTACGAATAGTTCTTAAACTCAAACTAAAATTGACAGTGCTGGAAAGATCACAAATACACGCATACTTGTCTGGAGATGATGATGATGGCCCCACCTCTTACCCCTAGAAAGGTTTGAGCTGGACGATTTATCTTAAAGATAGTTAAATATGACATTTTAACCAGGTTAGCAAACAAAATCTAACTGGTTACAGTTACAGATATAAATTCCCTCAAGAGTTTACAAATGCTTCACAGCGATATAAATGTGGATAAGCTCAGGTGTCTCGCCTTTTAGTTCCCCTTTTTGTCCACCTAAAATATTCATAAGTATTACAAGCGAACAAGAGTTAATGAACAATCAACAAAGCATCCTATTACACTGATAACCCCGCAATCTGATGCTATCATAATTTTCAGCAATGTCAGGAATGCTCACGAACCCCCCAACATTTGCCAGAAGGGACCCCGTTTCTACTGCGACACCACAGGATTGTGACGACGTTTGAGGCAGGAAGCAATATGGTTTTAATCGAGTGCCAACAGTGACTCATAATGCCATCTTGCGTGCATCCAAGTTGATCACCGACAGCTATCCGATGGAGTCTAAAAAAGTAGATTCCACAAACGATCTGCAATTCTACAAAATGTGGGCAACGCACTGTAAAAAGGTGTTGATGCGATTCGCTGAACTGGGGATGCAGGTTTAGGACCCCCAATACAGTTTTGATGGTGCATCGTTCTACAACAAAGAACCTCATATGTTACGTCACCGCACTGTCCCGCGAAGTAGAAGAGATGCGGCAAGTTGACGCGGTGTATGTTGACTTTGCGAAAGCCTTCGACACTGTACCGCACATTCTAGCCGTGGAAAAACTGAAGCACATAGGTTTTCCAGATTGGATTACAGAGTGGATATATCCGTACTTGTGCGATCCATGCTTTAAAAACTCTCTATTGCTCGTTGGTTCGTAGCATTCTGGAGTACGCTGCTCCGATTTGGTCCCCTTATTATGTAGCTCATGTTCTCACGATTGAACGGGTTCAGAAAAGGTTCTTACGGTTTGCACTGAGACAACTTCCTTGGAACGATCCGACCAATCTTCCTCCTTATTCTGACCAATGCAAGCTCATAGGATTGGAACCACTATCTGTCAGACGAGTAACGATGCAGCGGCTATTTATTTTCGATGTCATTGGAGGATCTATCGATTGCCCTGAACTTCTCGCACAGATCCCGCTTAACATTCCTCTTCGACGGTTTCGGAGCTCAACTTTAACAGCAGTCCCATACCACAGAACAAACTACGGCTACAACAACCCTTTTTAATCGTATCTTCGCTTGTTCAATGTTGTCTGTGACGAATTCGATTTTAATTTGACTAAAAACGTTTTTAGAAATAGTTTTAGTAGTAATTTCTAGTTTATAAGTAAAATAGTTCAGTCTATTATACTAGTCGAAGACGGTGATAAATAAATAAATAATGTCACGAGTGGGTCAGAGTGAATAGGGACTCTCATAATGTCATATTGCGTTCTTCCCGGTTGATCTCTCGCAGGAATCCTATATGCAAAACTTAGTGAAGCTTAAAATCCAGTTCATCTTGAAATTACAATCAACGGACACCAATATTCACAAACAGGAGAAATATAAGACCGACTTATAATACGCTAATAAAGATTTGAAACGCCGAAACAGTCTGCAAACCCCCAAAACAATCATGAATGCCAAATAACCAGAAAAACGATAAATAGGTATTTTAAACGTCCCAAAAGTTCCAAAATGGCCCTAATTTACCAAATTTATTTTCAAATCGCCCAAAAACATCACCTAAATGTGATTAGAAATGCCAAGTTATGTAAATAAAGCTAAAAGATTGCTTGGAAACACAAAAATCACAATTAAATAATAAATAATAAATCCTGCAATTATCCATTATCAGATAAATCCCAAATCCTGGTATTTTTGCAAAAGTCTCGGGATTTCCTGAAATTTGAGAATTTATAACATTGAACGCAACAAATACTAGGTGGTATAGCACACAAAAACAAGATCCTAGCGCGATTTATCGATCTACAATGATTGACGGCGCAATAAGCGTGGATGGCATGAGTTTTTTTTTTTTTTGTAAAAACAGAAGTCCAACCAAATTCATCTAATTTTTATATTATGGTCTTGAAGTCAATAATCTAAAGACGCACTTTTAAATTAAATCGGTTTCACTTACGATATTTCTTTATAACAACAATAAATCAAGTTCTGTTGAGTTGCCTGATACTTAACAATGGATGGATTGGCTAGAACGATGGAACAGTCGGCTGGTTCTAGTTCACAAAAAAATGTCATCATTGACTTCCGATAAATAAAAACGATAAACAGCTGCTAAAATGGACAAGAAGCACATCACTTTTCCAAAGACGAGTTATCCAACGAACTGCTGGGAGTAGCTAAATATAAACCATAGATGAAGTTCATTCAAAAAGAGCTTTCTCTCTATGAGTTTATTGGAGGCTTCATGGTTTAACAATCGTATAAACTGGTATGAAGCCAACGTTGACCGTTTGTAAGAGACTTTCTTTCTTTCCTCGAAAATTTGCTATGAAATTACATCATTTCTCTCCGCAAAACAGCAAAAATCAATATTGCTGTTTAAAATCTTATTTAAAAAAAAACTGGATTCTAAGACAGAAACATGTTCAATTTTTGTTTAGTCTAGTCATACTTATTCTAAAGCTTCAAGCATCTTAATTTTTCCCGGGATCCCAAGATTTGACGGGATTTTGAAAAATATAATCCCAAATGCCAGGATTTTTCAAACCCGTGAAACAGAACCACCTAATTCAGGCCTTCCCAACGTTTTTAAGCCGCATGCATCAGCGCGTGGGCCATAAATTTTCATATGTCATTAGACCCGGTTTTTAGGCGGTACGTTTTTAATTTTTTTTTTTTTCCAATCATTTATCGTAGCTATCAGAATCCAAACATTTGAAAATGTTTAAGTACCATAAAACGGAGAGTCACTTATTACCGATAAACCTGAATATTTTTCCAGGGATACGTTTGGGCAGTGATGGAAAAGTTCGCGAAAACTCACTATGACTCGCGAACTTTTCCCTTGGTGAACTTCGTGAAATATCGCGAACTTTTCCAACACTGCGTTTGGTACACAAACAAATCGCTCTTAAACCTGTACTAGCAAGTGCTAGTCTATTGTAAGAATTTTATTTTAAAGTTGCTTGTTTAAGATTTAAAATTTTATTAAAAACGCAAATTTTCAGTTCTGGGGTGAAGATGATCTTGCAGATTTTTATGCAATGCAATATTCAGAAGTAAGCATTTATACTTGATTTGTGTTCTCTAAAGAAGAATCTGGTGTTTAAATTTTACAAAAAAAAAGTGTTTTACGTAAAACCTGCATACTTCATTGCGAAATTGTTAAAAATATGCGTAAATATAGGAAATTATCATCAATTTTTCTCATAAATCATTGTTATGATACGGAATCTTTCATAAACTACTTATTGAAATACTGAACAAATTATCTAAAAATAGTATTGTGAAAAGGCTTGTTTAGAATCGAAAATTTAATGGAGTTGTAATCAACTTCACTCCGTTTTACGGTATGTGAAATTTTTAATCTCGGTTGGTCAGTTCTTACGCGGTTTCCCAGATTTTTAAATAATAAGAAGCTTTTATGTCATCAAATGAAATTATCCACTTCAAGCGATAGGTAATCGAATGGAATACTTTAAAAAAATCAAAATTTTTGGGGTAAATACAAATTTTTTAAACTTGTCTTTATGGTGCAAAGCATGCAATAATTACGAATTGGATAAAAAAAAATTCAGAATATTTTCGCAAGTGTAAAACGAAATCTCCCCCTCTGACAGAAATTGCACCACTGGTTTGTGTTATATTAACACTACAGATCATGTTTCCTTAAACTAGCAGTCAGCATAAAAATCAATCGATTAAATCAATTATTTGATATACATTAATCGAGACCACATACTGCTTTCAATTTTCATTGATTCCGCCTCCTGGCAGGTTCGTGAGAGTTCCATTAATATGTCTTCATAATAGATCAAAATATCTGTTTATTGTTTGCCACATTTAACTTCTGAATGGAATTAAACTTATAATACTTGATATCTATTATCCTTTCAGATTCATCTTACAAATCATCATGGGGTTCTCACAGTTCATCGCAAAGCCAAGGTAAGAGACAATTTCAGTTACCAAAAACTCATTTATGCCATAAAATTCCAGCGGTGTAAGTTGATTTATAAATTATGCAATCTAACACTTCTTAAATTATTTGAAATTGAAAGTACTTTAGATCCGTCTTTCGCTAGCTTTAAACACTGCATAGCTCTGTTCAAATTGATCTATGGATTCGATAAGAAAATATGGGGATCACATTGTAAAAAAGAGTAAACTTGGTATTATTTTTCTTACACCAAGGCTATTCAAGTTTAGATTTAGTTATAACTAACCTTAAGAACACAGATAATTAGTGTTAATTTCTGTTTAATATAGTGCACTTAAAAGGAGATCTTCATGAAATATTCAAACTTTGTATGAAAATGTCCATCTTGGTAACAAACTTGTAATCAATATTGCTGTCAGCTGCCTAGTTTGTGTAAAATGAAATGCAGGCTTACAAACTTGGAAGATTACATATCCGTTAAGCAGTAAGTAATCGTCCATGAATAAGTTCAGAAACTCCACTCACAACCAAGGATCGCTTGAAAATTCACGTACAGCACATAAATAGGTTGTAGGTTAGAGCACAACTTCGTCATATCAATTTTGATCATAAGTCTGAAAAACAATGAAGACCAATCAGCTACACCCAATTTCTATGCTCACGAGTTAAATTAAAACTGATGTAAAACAAATTCTACGGGAATTACCAGAATGAATTACCGACTTAAGGGAGGTCTGCCAAAGCGAAGTGAGGTATGCTGAAGTATTGCCGTACCCAACGTGCGATTTGGGTAAGAGAGCACAAAATATGCACAAAGTAAGCTTATTCCAATATGAACAGCTCAAAAATCAATATAAACACAAACTTTTTATAATATTTTCGTAACGTGACAGTATAGCAGTCATATTTTCAATATAGTTAAAGTTTCTAATTTAAGCACATTCTATATGTGCGCAAATTTTGCATAAAGCACAGATTCATAGGTTCACTGCACGTCCCTTCAGTTTCGGCTTAGTGCGGTTCTCCATTACTGCTCATAGCAATCCCCCGAGAATTACATTAATTTTCATTGAACTTTACATTCATTACTGAAATCTGAATGAATGCCGTTTTCACCGTACTTCAAAAATTTCATTAGATCTTCCAACCCTGAATTTAATTTTCTTTTTTTCAAGCTCAAGATTCCTAAGTACAATTTCTCGCTTTCCAACATTCAACCTTATTCCATTTGCTTAATATGGTTCACCCTAGCAGCATTTTCATAATTCTGCAAATAACTCAAAGCTCGCTTTATTTTAATTCTGAGAAATAACTTCTGAATTAGTGAAATGAGAATTCGTCCTTCCCATGCCATCCATTGTCTACGTCCATAGATTTAAGGCAATGGAATGAATTTAGTGGAAAAGTTTTTAAGTAATAACTTTTCCGATTCACCCCGTTGGCTTGCTGCTCTTAGCGGGAGCCGTTTTTACCAACCGCTCACTACGCCGCTGCTCTATCAATCAGTAGTATAAAAATATTCGAGTATGAAAATTACAATGTAGTTTTATCTCTTTAATTCCTATTAAACCCATAGTCCTTCCAAAGGAAAAATATACTTATTTTATTACTTATTCATTTATTTGATACATATTTCTTCTAGTGTAAGGTAAGACCTTATTTATGCCTTTTTCTTCTTCTAGGCTTTTAACGCTTCTGTAACGAACGTTTTGCCGGCTCTCAACTGAGTGTTCTAGATGAACTTCCACAGTTATTAGTCGAGAGCTTTCTATGTCAACAAATGCATGAATTTGTATATTGTGTGGCAAGCACAGTGCTACTATATGTACAGGGAAGTCGAACAAAATTTCAACTCGAAGGATTTCCTTGGCCAAGCGGCACCGATGGTGTAGTGGTAATCGTGATTGCCTCTCACCCCAGCAGGCCTGGGTTCAATCCCAGTCGGCACCACCGGGATGTTCTGAGGCATAACATCTCTGATCACGCCTTCCTTCGGAAGGGAAGTAAAGCAGTTGATCCCCGGTTCATGAGTCCTGGCGTCGGTAGCATTGGTGCTCAGCACGGAAAACAAAATCGACGGAAAACATATCAAGGATAAAAAAAAAAGATTTCCTTGACCGAACCAGGCGTACTTGCCGCATCCGGCTTGGCCATACCACGCCTTTACCGAGTAGGTTATATGAGACCTATTGGATTCTTCAATCAGTATACACTGGAGTCGCTTTTTACGTGCGTGATACGTGCCGCGTAAAAGAAACTACCGAGATTTTGATTTTTTATAAATCGGAGTTTGATGCCATTCGTAATTATAGCATATATATGCATATTTTAAAAAATTATGTGGTTACACCAAAAATTGTGATTTTTTTATAAGTATGCCATTCGATTACCTATAGCTTGAAACGGATAATGTGATTGGAATCAAGTCTATAGGTTGCATCGTTGTTGAGAAATCGTTAAAAACGTACCGCGTAAATTGCAACTCAGCGGCACTAAAAAAAACCCGTGTAAAAAAAAACCGCGTAAAAAAACCGCGTGAAAAAAGACTTCAGTGTAGTTCACGAATTCAAGAGTATCATTTGTACTACTACTAATCCATTGATTTATATAGGTATATAGGGTTCATAGGAATATTTTAAACTGCTAGTTACCTGTGTTAAGCCATGAAACGCACTCCCTGAGGAACTCGTGTAAATTTGTAACCGATGAAGTTCATCCGGTGATCAATCGAGCTAACTAATTCTCTTCGGTCAAACAATGAGGTACCACGGTACCAGCTGATATGCGACCGCTTTGGGCTCCTGTCAAACAATAATAACTGTCCTTCTGAATTGGAGGTGAGCGTCCATCTTTTTTTCCATTCGTCAAAAAGACTCTCATTCTGGAAAATGTATCAGCTGAACTATTTTACAAAACAATTTGCGCAAAGCATTCTCCATGCTACTTTACGATTATATTTTAGTCCAATGAAAGGTTTAAAATAAAGTAAGTTGAGAGCGATCATGGACAGCCAATAACTTTCGTTAAGGTTGAGATTGTTGAATTTATTAAGTAGGTTTGGATTATTTGATTAAGGTTCTTCTCCAAAATATATGAAACCATTGCTCCCATTTTGCAATTTTTTGACAGTTTATCATAAAACATGCTTTAAATTGTAGATATTTAACCACCCCGTTTAACCTAATCTATTTTTTTGCAATAGTT
This sequence comes from Ochlerotatus camptorhynchus, assembly GCF_037179485.1. Classification (NCBI taxonomy): domain Eukaryota; kingdom Metazoa; phylum Arthropoda; class Insecta; order Diptera; family Culicidae; genus Ochlerotatus; species Ochlerotatus camptorhynchus. Next base: position 2,247,153 of record NW_027040943.1, read on the forward strand.
TTCGATGTTTTCAAAATGAAACGGAAATAATACTCAACTTTCAAGCATTAAAATTACAATGACCTCCTGGTTGACCAGAACTTGTTTCATATTAATGAATTAAGAACGGAGGACTTAATTAGCATGCAGAAAAAAAGTGTTGCTAAAAGGAATAATAACGAATATGTGTTAGACGTGTTATCTACCATTTAATTCCACTTAATTAATGTTGGTATCCATGATAGATACGTATTTCGACTACAATGTTCAGTATTCATTGGTGTCATTCCCAATAAAGACTTATCAAAAACCTAACCACCTTAAGTACTCATCCACTAGGTAAAAATTTCAACATAAAAGGTGTACCGTATGCGTGATAATGTTTGCACCATTGAGCAATGTCAAAATTAAAAAAAACTCTCAAAAATTTCGTTTTCCAGTTTTTTTTTTTTATTTTTTCGAAGGGGGATGTTTCTAAGAGTCTAAAAATATGTTAATTATCGATCTAGTTTCCACTTGCTGTAATAACGGCCTCCACACGCTTCCGGAATGCACGGCAGGTTCTTATAATGTAGTCTGGATCAATTTCTATCCAGGTACGGGTCAATGTTTGTCTGAGGCTTGCTTTACTCGGGTGGCGTTTAGAACAGGCCTTGGCCTTCATGACGTGCCATATTGAGTAATCCAGCGGATTAAGAGCGGGGCTGGATGGCGGCCACATATCCTTCGCCCAGAACGGAAGATGTTCCTGCAACCACTTCTGAGTGCGGTTGGAGGTGTGGCACGGAGCCCCATCTTGTTGAAATACAACATTTGGCTTCGGACCGTACTGTTCTTTGATCCACGGAAGAACATACTTACTTAAAATCCCGATGTAGACCTCCGTGTTGACCTTGTCGCCTTCTGAAATGAACACCGGGTCCATTTTTTTTTTGCCATCGGAAGCCACCAATCCAAATACCATAACGCTAGCAGGATGCTTGGTCAGTAGACATTCTTGTGCTCGTCGGTCACGTCTTTTACCGGAAGAGAACTAATATACCGGTCGGTTCTGGAATTTGATACGAGATCGACGGTAAACATGCTCTCGTCGGTGAACAGGATTACCGGATTTTTTCGCTTATGGAAGTTCAAGATTTTCATGCATCGTTCGACTCGTAGCTCCCGGATGCGGTTGTGAGTTTTTTTCCGCAATCTTCCTTTACGATCTTCCGTGACGTAAAGTCACTGATCTCGTGTTCCTTTGCCATTTTCCTTATTGACCGCACTGGATTCACCCAAATCTTCCTTTTGATAACAGCGATAACCCTCGGAACCCGAGCTGACCTCAGACGATCTGTGGCTACCTTCGCGGATAGTTGTCCTTTCTTTTCTCGGTCTAAAACCCTTTTGATGGTCCACCGGGACACTTCCACGGCGATTGAAATGTCTTTTTGCGACATTTGCGCGTGGCAACAAATCACGAATACGCTGCCACTTCTTCATGTCAGAACTGTCAAACTAAGCAAATCATTTTCTTTTATACACAGCCTACTACGGTATGAGCTATAGGGTACGTGCATGCAAAGAAAACCAAGGCATTGTATGCACAGGTGAAACGGGAACCTTATGTGTACGATGGTGCAAACATTATCACGCATACGGTATGTGGGGGCATATTCTGATTCTATGAGAAAAAAAACAGGTTGGTTAGATATTTCATCAACAGTAACAGCACTCTGATTTCACTGTACTTATTTTTGACAGATAAGGATTTGATTTTGACTAACACCTAGTCGAAAATCGGTCGATCAACAACGCCCGAACTCAGTGACAGGAGAAGGGAGCCGGTAGTTGCAACGGAAAATCCCCATCTTATTAACCATACGTTTTGTTTTATCCGTTTATTTGTATAGGCTCAATTACGTTAGCTTTTTCGAGCCGTAATTCAATGTAAATTAACATGATTTCTTATGACTCAAATTAATAGAATGGGGGCCGAATACTTGCGGCTTAAATAGTCTAGGTTAAGGACTACAATTTTTAAACAGGTTGGATGTAGACTAGGAACAAAGTACATGCTGGCGAATTGTCGTTTTAATCTCCGTCGCCTTTGTATCGGTGAAGGAACGTGGAAGTAGCACTATTACCGCCGTGAGATGACAAAATGGAGTAAACGCAATCATGGTCAATTTTCACTTTTCACCGAATTCGAGTTAGTCTTCCTCAATGACACCCAAAAACACTCCACACATGAACAAAATTTTAAACTATTTTAAACATCAGGGTTCATAATTTTAGCTTTGTTTAGATCACATTCAACAGATCTCGTGATATTTCTACAATTGTTTGCAATATTGCGAGGTTAAACAAAAATATATATTTTCTGAAAAATTCACTAAATGGCTTTACGTCACATTGTTATCTCATGTCAGTATAGTGGTAGCAAGTACTCTGCATGTCAAAAAGTCTACTTGTTGAATAGAAAATTTGTTGAAACATAATTGAGTGTGGTTTAGACATCTTTACTTTCCGTTTATCATAATTAAATGGAAAATATTTGCCCTTCTTTTTGCTCTTTTTTTTTCGTTTCCGTTCCGCTACCGCCTACATTACGTTTGAGCCTTAGGTTTATAAATAATATTTGAACATTCCTGAATAATATCGACATTATCAGTCAAACGATGTTCGAACGATTGGTCACGGTTGCCAGAATTTATTTTCGGTCAAGTTATAAGGTAAAATAAATCTCTAATTTTGTAAATTTTTAACTATTTCTCTGCCCCTCACTAATGATTTAGTGGCAAATTTAACCTGACTACGGTGCTGGTGATCGATAATTGTGATTGTGCCACTTGTTTCCTGGCATTTTTTATATGCTAAGCTTACGTAAAAAACATAAATGTCAGTTTATTTGTTGCTGCCCAGCAATCATATTAATTGGCAATTTTCAATAGAATATCCCAAGTAACATAAATCCATAGAACTATGTTAACTAAACCGCTATACAACCAAAAACAATCATACAAAGGCTATCCTTGATACACATATTTCATTTAAAATGTACCAAAATTATTAAAGGATGCAAATTGAAGACGATACATTAAAGGACTATACAAACTGCTTGGGTAGAAGCACATGACGTAATTTCATGTCAGAATCAAGAATTGCAATGCTGGAATCTTTGAGGGGCCCACAGGGGCAGAACAATCGAAATTCAGCATAAAGAGGAATTGGAAATCGAGAATGCAGGGGAAATGGATATAATGTCGGCCTAAATGCCACTAATTTGAGCCCATACATAAATTCAGCGATTGACTAAATTTTCAATAGCGACCAAAAATATCCATTAGTACCGTCGCAATGACGTGTTCATGTAGATAAAATTGGTATATTGCAGATTTTTATCGATGGGCCCAAACTTAGAACCATAGGCCAACATTAGAGCCATTTCCCCTAGCAATGTTTAGTGGAATAGAATTATCTAAAGACACTGTGCAATACAACTTTCTATGATTAAAAAAATGACCACATTTCAAGAACAATATGTGAAAAGGGCATACAAGCTTTTTGTATACAAACCTTCATATAGCCTTTTTCGTCCCCCATATGACACCAACGCAAACCATCAACATCAACGGGTAGAGGAAACTTTCCCCTTCCCGATGATGTTATTGTTTTGCGTATGGTATTGGTTTAAAAATTATTAAAAAAGGATTAGTAATTTCCATTTAATTCCACTATCTTATTTGCTTATCCTTGACAGATACGCGTATTTCGTCTACAATGTTCGGACTTCTTCAGTGTCTTGGTATTTTTGCAGGATCGTGGTCATATATACTACCAAACCGAAGCTTGTAGTACAGTTACTGTTGAATAGTCTTTGTAGGAAAAACATTTGAAAACGCTATCTCGTTTAAATAATTTATCTAATTGGATTCCCCCAAAAAATGATATCAGATAGGAAACCAGTATAAAATCCCAAAGTATGTTAAGATATGTTAATATTATCATGTGGTGGCTCCTAAAATCTTATATGCTAAATCTTAATTTTATTGTGCTTTCATTTAATTCTAAACCATAACAAATGTTTCATTATTATATCAATAACACGACTTTCCAGGACAGAAACATAGACCATATCAAACAGTAAACCTCGAAGTCCTGGCAAAAGAAAAGTTTTCTTTTTCAAACGTTACAGTACCTTTACCAATATGAGATCATGTGCAAAAACCGTAATAGGGGAAATGGATGTAATGTCGGCCTAAATGCCCCTAATTTGGGTCCATACATAAATTCAGCAATCGACTAAATTTTCAATAGTGACCAAAAATATCAATAAGTACCGTTCCCTTGACGCGTTCTTCTAGATAAAATTGATAAATAGCAGATGTTTAGCGATGGGCCCAATATTAAATCCATAGGCCAACATTAGAGCCATTTCCCCTATGTCAAGCAATAGACGACACGTTTCATTTCAGCCATCTACACGTCTCGTAAGGAAATCCACCCGGAGGCGCTGATGACACGGTTCTCTTTTGCGGTTCATAATGTGCAATCAAAGCTGAACCAATATCAAAAACAAATGTTACGCTCTCTTGATCTCGCAAAACTTCAAAAGAACCTCATCACCCCGCAGTAGCACCTCTGTTGATTGTCCTCACCACCAGCTTCCCAGATCTTCTGGCCGAATCACATCAGAAAACATTGCAATGACTGTCGTCTGCCTGTTTTCGATGTCCTCGTTTTCATGCTCGTGTTGGCTTAGAAACTTGGCTGTTCGGATAGACGAGTCTCGTTTGCCTTAGGCTAAATTTGTGCTACTCAAACTGCTAGGAAGACTTCTATGCCACCGAGCTAAGTTTGCTTTTGCATTTGAGAGATAGACTTATGGAAAGTGTCGGAACGCTGCTCTGCTCCTACCATAGAGGTTATTTCGTAACTTCTGAACGAAATCTCTGCCGTTAAATAGACCACCCTCCTGATGAAGGTAATGATGATGATGCAGATGATGGTGTTGGGGAACGACGCTTTGCAATTTTGATAGGAGAGAGCGAAAGCGCAGAGCCACGATGGTGTTACAAATTACACCCCAGAGCGTTTTCTGACACAACATTAAAATTAAAGTTTAATCCAACAAGCGGCCAGCCTCAGTACAAACAGGGGTGAAAAGGATTCAGTTGACTTCGCGTGGAGTAACGCAAATGGAAGCGCCACATGCTGAGTGCGAAGGAAAACAGATTTTCCAACTCTTCCCTAGCGTGGAACGTCACACTGTTGGCTTTCGCGATGATGGGAGGGATCCAGTCGAAAAGAAAATTAAGAGGAGCCAACATGTGTGCGATTTTCGACTGAATCAAATTGAATTTGAATGTGATCAAAAAGTGGTTTGATGATTCGCACTGATTGTAAACAATAAAATACTTCATCGAGGGGTGCCAGGTTTCAAATGCTCGAGGCGTTTTTGGTTCTCATGTGTTGTATGGTCTGCGGCTCGGTGGCTTATAAAAATGTGATGATTGCGCTTTTGACTGGCTTGTGAAGTTTATTTGAATGATAAAAAAATCGAAGAATTTTATGGGAATTTAATAGCTCTTAATTCAATCATCGCACTAGTTTTTAAAAATATCTCAATGCCACAATGTAAGATTAGGTTATATTGTATCTGTACGTCAGTTGAAGAAATAAAAAATCAAATCATCAAATCATCATTACCTGTTGATACTGAAATGATGCGGTATTGCGCCTACTTGTGTAGGCTTTTACCTCCAAATAAAGAGTAAAGAATAAATAAGTTGATGCAACTTTAGTGGCGGAAGTGTGCTACTCGGGAAAGTCTTCACGATGTCTCGATTAAGTGTACGAATCCGTAGAGCGTCATTCATTTTTATTACATAGTTTATGACATAAGAGGATAACTGTCCCATCGATAGGCTTGCTTCCGCTATAAAATAATGTTTCTTTTCGAAATTATGAAATCATTAGATGTTACCTGTAAGCTACAAGAAGAGATTGTAAAGTATGTGGATGCAACATAAAACCTATCAATTTTGCTTTCAGATGGACGCAATGATCAATTTTATGATTCTTGAGCGTTCACTCAAAGTGAATCCTACGTCAAAAAATCAAAAGTAATAGTTACAGTAGAGCAGTACTAATTATTATAAAAAACAATTGAACATATTTGATGAAAATGAGAAAATCAGCTATTCGCTATCCAAAGAACCTACTTTGAATGGATGATATCAGTTTGCTAAGTCAATTGACGAATGCATGGAAAATTCTAATTTGATATCATTCAATTAAGTGATGCCCATTAAGGTGTTTCCTTGTAGAGTTCATTTTTCCATCACACCTAATAAATTCAAGAGCACACAACTCAAGAGGTTTGTACGTCTGCAAATTTCAGACATTGCTTGCTTCTCCGCAGCAAACAACAAGTAGTTGTTTCAGCTACGTGCATTCACAGAAACCTTAATATTTTTACATGTGAAATTGCGAAGTGTAACACGAAAAAAGGCGAATAGTGTAATATTCCCAGAGAGGCCACTATTTTCTTGGTAGGCACCGCTGAAATTGATTATGGGAGAAAAGAGAAAATCAATGATGTTCAATAATTTCCAGCAGAGATAAAGATATTGGTGTGTATTAGAGAACGCTTGCGCAAAAAGACTATGGAGGGAAACGGATTCGAAACTCAAATGTCATTAACCAAATACATCCGTAGACCATAAGTCCACCGTTGTATAATTGGCAATGCACCCGTGTACTGAATGGGAATTGTGGAATTGGCGAATCCCGCCGGTGCCCTTCGATTTTTTCGCAAATTTTCTCACACACACGTCTCTTACCGATGATATGTGCTTACCTCTCAATATCTTCTAACTTTCGTATAAACAGATAAAGATTGTATATATAGCATATAGTAAGTAAATATCTACCATTTTTGAAACTTTTACTATAAAATTTACTTGTTAATTAATAGAAAAACCAATAAAACAGTTAATTCTTAATCATTTTCTTTTCAACCTTACTACCAAGAGAGTAAGCTACTTTGTCTCTCTCACAGTGTCCGGCCGTTTGGTCTAATGGGTCGTTTGGCCGAATGCCGTTTGGCCGAATACTTGAAAAGAGATTTCCAATTTTTGAATACTACTTTAACCTAAATGGCAGCTCTGTGCACTTTTTTTTTTACTTTCCTCAATTATTGTTTTTTGATATTATAAATATGGTTAAATTGCACATTGTATAAAACTGAATTCATTATTCATATAAAGATGATCTTTAAGTTATGGAATTAGAATTTTTATGGCAACCCTTTTTAACATGAGTAGTTCTTTGTAGTTTTGATGATCTTATTATTTTTTGCAAAGTAAACGCAGCTTGTTCAAAAATTTCATTAAACATTATTTTAGTAAATTTCTTTCAAACATGAGCAGTTCTTCGGAATTTTCTTGTTCTAAATATTTTTTTTTTTGCACAGTAAACGCAGCTTGTCATAAAATGAAGACAAATCAGAATTTAATAACAATAGAAGATTTTTCCATCTTTCAAACATGAGCTGTTTTGTTGTTTGGCATTCGTCCAAACGGCATTCGGCCAAATGACCCTCTATCACACACTATTCTCTCTCTCTCTCACGAGCTCAATCTCTGTACATGCCATGTATTTTGATGACACTCAATTTGTGATTTTCCTCTCACAGACTACAAAATAGAGTAGGTACACAGCAAAAAATTAATTTAATATCACATCAAAGTGGATGCACTTCAATCGTGTCGAAAATATGGTGTAATATTGCTTGCCAAAAAGGGCAAAATTATCATTAATACAGTGCATGTGCTGACATTATGTTGCTTTTACTGCATTTATTTATTTGTGTGGCTATAAAAATTACATGAGATTTTCGACATGATTGAAGTGCATCCTCTTGGATGTAATATTAAAATGTTTTGTTTGCTGTGTACCTGAAACTGCAAAATATACATTTTGATTAACATCCTTTTTTGCATACTCTGCGCTGAAGATACTTTTTTTTTCATAAGAACGGTGGGAAATCCTGTTAGGGGCAAGGCTTAGAAAGTATTTTTGATCAGAATATGTGAAAAATAGGGACTCCGGATGTTAATCTAAATGTACGATTTGAGATTTTTTTTTTAATTTATTTTTCAAATGTTTTACCGAAATACACATTTTTTATCAATGTACACTCCAATACAACTTTGCAGAAGTAATTTCCATTTAATTTCATTATCTTATTTGCTTATCCTTGACAGATACGCGTATTTCGTCTACAATGTGCAGACTAATACTCGACTTTTTTTTCCTCGATTTGTTTTCCGTCGATCTTGTTCAATGCAACCGACGCCGACTGGACCCAACGTATCGACCCATCAACTCATAGACCGGGGACCAACGACTTTACTTCCCTTGCGAAGGGAGATTTTATGCATCAGAAAATCGCGGACTAGGATTGAATCCAGGCCTTTTGGGGGGAGAGGCAATCACGGTTACCACTACATCTCCGACGCCGCTCCACCAAATTATAAAAATCGGAAGCGATCCTCAAGAGCAAAATAATCAAATTCATTTTCTAATCTAATCTAATCTAATACAAACGCAGCCAGTACGAGAAAGCATCCTGGAAAATAATAAGGTTAGATGAGGTCTAATCATTTTTCTTGTCTAATTGATGTTTACAGCATATCTGAGATATGATATAAACATCAATACGGCCAGGCCTACTGCGTTGTATTTGACGCAAAGATGATTTTTGGAAATGAATGGGAACATTTCTTGAATCTACATACCGTACCAAACGCTCCGAGTAGGAAAATTTCTCAACTTCCCTGGGCATAGAAGTATGATTGGGCTTGCCACACAATTATACCAATGCAAAAATGGTACAGGCATCGAATTAAGCTCTCAAATAATAACTGTGGAAGTGCATCTAGAACACTAAGTTAAGAGCACGCAATAAGCTAATATGCGATACGCAATAAGCTTGAAATGCGAAGAAGAAGAAGATGATTGTAGAAGAAATGAGTTTTATCAGCACTGCCCAGAAGGCCCTTTTCTGAGCCCAGGATATTCGACGGGTGAAGATATCAGTGAACAAGAATCAAACGCGGTTTATTTAGAAGCATAGTGTTTATCTTGCAAATTATGTTTCAAGTGTTAATAGAAGAATAATGTTATCATTATTTATTTCAAGGGTTGTGAAAATAAGTTTACCTTATGACTGATAAATTACTCTGTGAACTCCAGGATGCAGCAAATCAGCATGATAAAGGTCCTAGTGCATTTGTCTTAAGATTTAGACGTTTGGTATTTTTGGTAAGATTTCATTTTGCTCAAAAGGTTCCTTGTTAAAATAAATCAGATTTACTTTATTCGGCAAAATTTACATATTAAAAAGCTCTAAAAATGATGTCTTTATTATCCCACGAGAAATTTTGTAGACACCTTTTTTGTTCAGCAGCTCGCTAAGTCAATTGTAAAAAAGTATCTAAAATAAAAACGCTAAGAGATACAAACATGATTTAGCTAACAAAATTACTTACCCAATAACGCTTGGTAGATAACCTTTTCGTGGTGCGTTACTGGCCCTTAGCTAAGGACACGGGGTGTATCACTTTAGATCAAATAACTGGTCGCAGTGGATTTTTGTCCCGAACAGAGGAAAACAAATTTCAAAACTAAAAATGTCAGTTTTTGAATATAGTTTTAAATGTATAGTTTTTTTTTACAATTTATTAAGTTTTAAAACTGTAGGCAGTGTTCGAAAAAAATCAAAAACTCAAATCTCATGCGTAGGGTAGGACACAGCTGTCAATTGTCGCAGAATCTTTTTACGCCATTTTGGTTAGCACAAAAGTGTTTATTCCATCATTGTGCTGTATGAAATTAATACTCTGGGGCATTTCACACCTTTGATGAGAGGTATACTATCCGTTAAGTATAGAGAAAACAGTCTCTTTGTTGTGTGAGCATTAGGGTGTTTCATTTTGAAAAAAGTGATGAATTTTTGATAGGCCACCCTCCAGTTCGATTCATAGCCCCAAAATATGAACCTGTGCAAAAAATGGTAAAGATTGATGAAGGTTTAGAGGTCGCGCCAATGATTTGGATTTTGTATGGAGATTTTGGTGAATTAGTATGGGAAATTATTGATTTTCGTTTACATTGCTCTAACTTTGGTTGTAGTTGTCCAAACGTTGAAAAAAAAAATATGTGGTTGTCATGACAATGATCAACAAGCCTGTTGTTGTTGCGATGAAATTGGCGTTGTTGCCTTGTACATATTCATCTGTCAATTTACCCTATTTTGCCATTTTTTCACATTTTTATAATTCTTGATACGCTGCAAAACTGAGCGTAGCAACTGTAGGCTTTTTGTTTATTGCCATAGCAATAACATACTAAATTTTTTCGACATTTGGACAAGTAGAAGCAAAGTTATAGCGATATAAGCGATTTTTTAAATTCTTCCATAGTAATTCCCATACAAATTTCAAATCATTGGCGCGACCTCTAAACCTTCATCAATCTTTACCAATTTTTGCACAGGTTCATATTTTGGGGCTATGAAGCGAACTGGAGGGTGGCCCATCAGAAATTCATCACTTTTTTCAGAATGAAGCACCCTAGTGAGCATATTAGTTGATAGAAGGGGTATATTGCTCTGCCTAATTGGAGAACCCAGAATTTGAGTGAAGACGAAAAATAATCTTTTCTTCTATATTAACTACCACAAACTGCTGCTGCTTACTGTGAAAACGGTAAAAATATATCTGCTTGTCCCTAAAGGGGCGTAATATATCTGTTTACCCTAAGTTTATTCGCCTATGATTTTTACCTGCCAAAATACGCAAAAATCACCGATGAATTTTCAAATTCATTGCTTTATATTTTGGCGTTATTGCGTTGTTGCTTTTGCATCAGATGATGGAAAATTAACACAACATGCATAATCATGCTATCAATTGAGTATGAGTGCATGCAATTGTCTCAATTGAGAGATTTGTTTGCTAGATTCGAGCGCGAATTTATTCTCTCAGGAAAGCTCAATGAATGAGATTTGTTATTAATTTTTCAAACACTGGCTGTAGCGTAAGATATTCGTATATAACGGGATCACTTATCTTCCACAATTGTTTTTCGAACTTCTCAGATGATTTTAAAATTATAACAATACAAAAATGAGTTTGGTTAGGTTCTAATAATGTTTACTCCACTGTGCGGTAAAAGTAAATTAATTTCAACATAGAAACAACTCAGATATGCAATCATGGAGAAATAGCGCTTCAATTTTGCAATTTTCGAAAAAAAGGAAAATAAAAACGAATATAATTTATTACTCCCGCTGAATCCTGCATAGCACAAAATTTGCAGCAGCACCATACTCATACAGCTCATGTACGGTACACAAAATGAAAAACATTTCATAAAATAGCCGATATGATGGGTCAATGCTTGCATGGTGGATCACAACCTTTTACGCCCTAATCCTTTTTTGATAGGTATTGAGGTCTTGTTCAATCCTTCTATAATGCATTATTTGAAATATAAGCAAGTAAGCAACAGCGCCACCCTAGCGGCCGAATTCCGAACAAAATTGATGACACTAAATTAAGGCTCAGATGCTAACGATCAACTTTGCAGAAGACTTGCTGCATAAAGCATCCCCGGGGGCGTTTGATTTGTGATGCCGCGATCTAGCACTTTTCCGGCCACTGTGCTGCGTAGGTCTTGCTCTTTATTTTCCCACTCTAAACCGATCGAAAAAATCATCTTTTCAACACATTTTTTTCTATTTTTCTTTCCAATTACTCATACATCCCACGTTCCTCATCACATGACATAAAACAGTCAGCCAATGAATGCGAGTTTATTTGTTTTACGTTTGAAACGAAACACCCATTGATGTTTTTATTAACATGTATTTCTCGCATAAAAAATCCGTACAACATTCCAGTTCATTTGAACCGTAAAAAAAAGATCAAAAGAATTGTGTTTGCATAGATTTGCTTCGATTTGTTCCATCCTTTGTCGTTTGAAACTGGATTGAACCTTATACAACACACGGTATTGGGTGCCGTTTTTCTGCTTCGTGAAAGTTTTTTCCAGCTACTGTTATCCTTCATTGGATATATTTTATTATACAAATTCCGGCAAATTTACAAATATCGAATGTCGGGAGTTGGTTTGTATGCTTCCAACGTCGAGCACGCCTTTCTGATTCTGTACACGGTGTTAGGGCGGACGCATTTTACTGGTGGTGTGCAATGTGTGGAGAACATTTTTTTGTATCAATGAATATCCTTTTGCGAGATTTGTGCACGCATGATTTGATTCATGGACAGGAGCGAGGGTGGATTTTGTTTTTGTTATTTTTGACGTAGCATTTTCCATTGAGAATGTAGAGCGAGCAACGTACAAAGTGACGGAATAGTTGAAGCAATGTTTTTTTTTGTCATCTAAATCTACAGCATCTGATAAAGATCTTGAACTGAAAATGATTTGAAACAATCCATGATGAAACGGGCATTGATTTTCCGTTTTTCCTTCTCTTTTCTCTTTTTCTCGGTGTTCTTTCCAGGCTACAGTTCAAATGCTCTCAGCAGCGTTAGCGTCGGGAAAACTTCATTAGATGCACATTCACACTTTAGACAGCCAGGTAAATACAATATACAGCAAAGAAACAAAAATCACACGGACCTTAATCGAAAGAATTTATCCTCCGCTCATTCACTCTGGAAAACTGTACACGATGTTTGGAACTAGATATTCCAGCAGTACGAGCATACAACTTAATAATCGATAAGCATCGTTTCAACTGTGTGCCGCCGACGACGACTACGACCAGCAGCATCCAAGCAAGAGATTGACTGAAGGAGGGCTGGGAAACTAGGCAAACACAGATCAATTTTCACCCGACCCGACTCTTGAGCTGACTTGCATCGGTTTTCGTGCGAAGTTCTCTGCTATGCGAATACGGGGGCAAACAAGCAGACGAATAATGAAGTTGGATAGTTGGCAAACATGAAACGTAATTAAAAGCATTTCGGACTAACGTGGAAGATTTCTGCTCCGGAATATTGCATTCGAAGTGCCACCATGGTGTAAACACTATGTGCTTGTGATTCAGTATAAAGTGATGTGTCCTGAACAGGCTGAATCCATTCCCTCAAATCCTCTCAATTGAATGACTAATAAAAACGCATTCTGCACTTCACCTTCCTTTTTCCAACAAATTGAACCAAAATAGGGGCCCACAATCCTTGAATATCTTTTTTTTACTTGGACTTATTGTAAAGTATAAGAATACAATATTTTTTAAACATTTAAATAAAATATTTCGAGAAAATTGGACTTATGTGGGTTGTGTATGCTGTGTATGTGTATGCTGGGGATGATATTATCTGAACACTTTTGAGTCGAAAGGATGTTTCATTACTAAACATAACATTCAATCATGAACTTTTTTCATGTAAAACAGCTCAGTTACCCAAGAAGAGATCGAAATAGGCAACGATGCGGAAATTTTTTTTTGTTTTGCTGTGTCGTTTTCGTTCTTGCGAAAATGTTAATTTTGGAATTAAAAAGTTTTAATTAAAAGTTCTGAAGTGGTGTTGAAAAGTGCACTAAGTTATCAAATACCTACCTTCTCGTCGCGTCCACAGCTATGTTCATTTTCCTTTTTATTCCTCTTTATGTTTTATCCATCCAAAATGAGACAATGATTTTAAAACTTGCTAAATACACGTCATCCAAGTATTGCACTTCTTCTCGATTGAAAGTTTCAGTACATTACCAATGGTTTATATTAGCATCGATACTGTATTGAAGTGGGGCTCATCGTGCGTGAAAATAGCTTCGGAATGCTTGCGATCTTGAAATGGGCTATTGGAGCTACGGTAGAACTGTCACCTTCAAACTCCCGGGTTCAAGTTTCTTACATTCATAAGAAATGATTGCAGGCAGATTTTATCCATAGTGCCACTGCCAGACAGTGGAAGTTGCTTTGTAAACACACACACACACACACACACACACACACACACACACACACACACACACACACACACACACACACACTTATCCAAGAATCAATCATTAAATTTCAAAGGTGATATGCCTCAATTTTCTGACGCATAATTGCTCATCTAATTAACGAACAACTCAATGAGCGAAATTTTTAATGTGTACTTTGAATATAAAAAAAAAATCCAATCGTGTTAATTGGTGTTACAATGCTGATTATGCCTATACATGATTTCTGGAAATATTTGGAAATATGTAAAATATTGTGAAGAAATTGTAAACAGCAGAATAGGTATTTAACACTATGAAGGACAAACATCATTTTGAAAAATGTGTCAAAACATATTGTAGCAAATTTTAGAAAGCATGAAAATCGAATATGCGATGCTACCTGATAGTTCAAATTTTCACCAATATACACGTACAAACACCTGATGCACGGTAAAACTTCATGCTTATCGGGGAAAAAAAGTAATCCCAAGCACATAGTGTTCGCACCTATAATTTATTTGCTCGCAGATGTACAACATCGTCGGTAAATGGATACTAGGTAGGCAACTGTTTCTCTGAGGACACTCAAACTTTTCAACTCGAGACCATAATTTGGAAAAGTGTCCTCTTATTGTGGGGCAACCTCTGCTCGGAGAAGAAGCGGATGGAAGAAAAAATGTACGAAATGTATTCATTTCAATCCTTGATTCAAAATGCCAAGTTTTTGAGTCGTGCCAGTTGAAGTGGCTCATTCTAAATAATAATAATCAGGAGTGGGCCAAAAGTGTGCACATGCTTGTAGGGTACGAACGTTGACGTTTTCCGCCATCAACGGGACATCGAGACCAGAGAATACAGTACACTATGTCGAGTGCCAGAGAAACCTATAAGAGCGTGGTTTGGGGAGTACATTTAAGGGTATTGTTTAACACAACCCTCTCCTATCCTTTATCCCTTGATGCCGACCAACGACGGCGGTGGCTGCCTGCATCGGTAGAAAACAATGCCTCGTATTGAAAATTGTTATGAAACATTTTCTATTGTTCGCACTGGCAACTATTGTATGCCATTTCATATTATATTTTATTTTATTCCACGCTGGAGAGCAGCAGAATAATAATTTTAAAATTACATTCACGTCGCGCTCGCCTCATTGCATTGGGTGGTTGCTATAGAAGCAAGCACTAGAGTTTTGTGGAGGTGGCAGCGCATGTATGTGTGGCATGTGTTCGAATGTAGCCGTAAGTGTCGTTGGTCCTGAATGGATGCAGAAATTATAACATAATGGTGCACTTTTGTTAGGTGCTGTAGCTTCGATAAGACTTGAAGGAGAATATGATAAGAATGTCGGCTGCAAATGCGAGATTTTAAACATAGCACCGAGGCATAGCAGGAGACTTGTAATCAAGTGCTAGAATTGATCATTTCGAAAAAAAATTGTTGTCAAAATTAAAATTTCACTCCTTGATAATTCAATGCACTTGTGTGCTAAAATTGTGTGATAAATGAATATTTGAGTTATTTACAAAATTTCGTGATATCATTTCAAAATGATAACAAAACGTTTGATTGCAAGAAATCATTATGTATAGTGGTTGATGTCACGAAGGATAGTCAAACATTTTCAGCATACTTACAGGAATCCCCCAAAAGACCTCTTTTTTCGGTTGTCCTTCAACCATTTTTTGCTGATTTTCTGTAGGTGACTACACAGAAAAAAATCTGAATTTTACTAGTGATGCATGTAAACTTTCTTTTCACGTAAGCCATCAACTTGCAAGAAATGTTGCTTACAAGGATAGATAGTTTGATGCAATATTTCATGATATGTCTCATAAATTTACGCGATCAATATTGTAAATTTGTATGATATATGACGCTCCATTTATGTGCATCATACTAACAAAAATTTACACCACTTTTTCGAACTTCCATATTTGGTAATTGAGTGCTTTCGAAGTCTGTACCATTTATGAATTTTTGCATTATGAAGCTCTCGTTCGCCGCCGGACCTGACGGCATTCCGTCATCAGTTCTAAAACGTTGTGTAGCCAATCTCTGTCTTCCACTTGCGAGGCTATTCAATCTCTCGGCACTGCAATGTGAGTTCCCCTGCCGCTGTTTTCGATCTTTTTAAACGATGTCGCCTTTCTGATACCATCAGGATGCCACGTTTTCTATGCAGACGATACGAAAATCTACAAAATTATTAAAAGTCTCTCGGACTGTTGGGATCTCCAGAATATGTTAGGTATTTTTACTGACTGGTGCTCAAGAAATTTGATGAATCTAAGCATCGAAAAATGTAACATTATTTCCTATCACCGAAAAATTGAACCAATCATATTTGACTATGTTATCTACGGACGCTGTCTTGCTCGTATAGAGCACATAAAGAATCTCGGCATTACCTTGGACATCAGACTCACTTTCAGAATCCACTATAATTACATCATGTCTAGAGCTAATCGACAATTGGGCTTTATTTTCAAAATTGCCGACGAGTTCCGTGACCCGCTATGCCTCAGGGCACTCTACTGCTCGCTTATGCGATCCTTATTGGAGTCAAGTTTAGTTGTTTGCTGCCCTTTCCATGCTAGCTGGATCACTAGAATTGAATCCGATCAACGTAAATTTGTGAGATATGCTCTTTGTTTCGTGAAGCGTTGCCGTCTCCTGGGAATCGAACCATTAGAGGTGAGACGGACGGTCGCTCAAGCTATGTTCGCTGATGACATTGACTGTCCAACACTGCTGTCTCAGCTAAATATGTATGCCCCTGAGAGGCCTCTTCGTCAACGCGACTTTCTGTTTTTGGAACCACGGTACCTAAATTATACACAACACGAGCCAATTCGAGCAATCAGCCGGCAATTCAACAACTTCTTTTATATGTTCGACTTCAATGTATCAGCTGACGTGTTTCGTCATCGGTTATTTGGCCTTTTCCCTACCGTTGACCGTAACTATTTAGTTTAAGTTTTATTCATTCAGCAAATAATTGTCAGTTATTTTTTTCAATATACAAATAAATAATTAAACAAATAAACAAGTCGAGAGATTTTCCAACCCGGAATATTCCATTACCAGTAGACTATCCCATTTTTCAGCAATGTTCTCAAATTGTTGCTCTTTATCCCTAATTCGCTTTCTGTATGCCTCAATAGTGTCTGTGCAGAAAATCAGCTCATTTTCTCAACACAGGACCTGGCCCAAAGCACTTTTGTGCAAAAAATTTTCCCTTTGATCGCTTATAAGTCACTATATAACTAATTTGAACATATTTTGCATAGAGTCTGTAAGGTCTATAGGACAATTTCGTAGATGCTTATAATGCACGAAAAAAAAACAATAGTTTCCAATAGTTGTCAATATTTCAGCGATTACGATTTTTTCCTTCGAAATTGTTCGGAGATCAGCTTGCATGTAAGTTGTGCCACTGATTTTAATCATGGCACGCCAGACGAAATTTTGCTACCCTGGCTGAAGGATATGTAAATAAACCAGGTTCTGTTTTGAGAAAACGAGTTTATTTTTTGACTATTGAGAATACGGAAAGTGAATTCTCGCGTCACTTTTAAAATAGACCAATGTAATAAATCAACCATTTTAAGGAAATCGAAGCTGAAGTTTGACAGATTATTATTTTAACTGTTGAGAAACAATACATTTCGCAATACCATTTTTAGTGTAGTCAGTGAATAACAACGTTGAAAATTCAGTAGAAACGGTAAAATCACAATTTTACTTTGAATTTCATGCTACAATATAGAAAAAAAACAACATAGGACGTTTTGACTAGTTAAGTTGTACATCGGACATGTTACATTGGACGATGTTTCTCAATGACATAATCAATAAGTATTACATTGGACGTTTTGTTCTACATGATACTAGATTCCCTTTCACAGATTTCAGACTAGAGTACCTAACTTAAGATTGGTCCCGTCTTTAGAAAATGAGCACCAATCATGTTAGGCAGTCCAAATGACCGACGTAACAATGATGTACCCATCATTTCAAACTGTACATTGAACAATTATTGACCTATGATTATCTTAAAGAAATGAAAGTAAATTTGGATGGGTGTTTTTGTATCACATACAATGATAGAAGAGCAATAGTTTGTATCGCTTAACTCGATTTGTTTACATTTGTTAATTAGGACCTTTTGAAAAGTAACGCGAGAATTACGGATGGGGAGCAAAAAGTTGAGAACATTGCTGGAAAATGGGTCAGTCTATGACCAGGCTTCAATCGTATCACGTTCAACAGTGTACGATCCGCATTTACTAGCTAAGCCAGTGGTTCTCAAACATTCACTGATTACGACCCACTTTTTGTAGTTCCTTAAATTCACGACCCACTTATATTGAAGGAAGATTTAAGAGTGTACCCCATTAGGCATAAATACGTTTGGCATACGAACGTTAGGCATACCTACGATAGACATAAAACGTTATGCTGAGACGCACGCACCCCGCACAATAAAATCCACCCATTCAATAAAACCCATATTTAAAATATTTAAAAGCTTTCATCACTTTAAAAACACTCTTAAATCCATTCAATACTTTAACTGCTATCAAAAAATAATATTTTAATTATTTTCAATATATCTAAAAAACCATTAGCGGTGCCGTTGGTATAGTGGTAAGCGTGATAGTCTCTCACCCCAAAAAGCCAGGGTCCAATCCCAGTCGGCGCCGCCGGGATGTTCTGAGGCATAACATCTTAGTTTAAGATAATGATATATGTTGGTTCTATTAGCGTTGATGGGGGCTCAAAGGGGCCAATTCCCCTTTAATGCCTTAAGGGGTCCTGCCTACCTGCAAAGTTAAAAAAAAAACTCTGTATGGGAGCTTACCATCAATTACTGACATTGGTCGAAAGGTACAGTAGCAGCACCTATCCTACCCGTGTCCCTCGAAATCGTCAAGTCGACGATGACAGGAGCACATACCGTGGTAGAGGTAACAATAGCTGCAATTTCCAAACCTACGACTGGATGCCTTCTTTCAGATAACAACTTGAGTGCGGTACAATCGATAGAACTGTTTCAAACACATCGTCGGTACATGAGCTAGTCGGTGATCATCTCTTTTTGCTAGTGGTGGCGGGGGGGGGGGGGGGATACTCCTCACCATCCCTCTCTAACGGGGTACTATGGTAAAGAGAGATGATCAAACCGATTTGTACCATCCTAAAAATTTGTCCTTGCTCTCTATATACAATTTTCATGCTGCCGTACTCTAACGGAACTATCAACTCTATACTTTCATCTCCTCATCGATCGTATAAAAATTACCACTTTAGTCTGTTATTTGAAATTAGCATCTTCAACTATATAAATCGTTGACTTCACGCAGAAGTAATACAAAACAAATAGTTAAAATTTAAAACAATGTTTTTTAATTGCATAAATTTCAAGTTGATCCGATAAAAATTGACGAAGTTATGCAACTTTGAAGAGTACCATGGTGAGGTAGGTAGTGCACGTGTGCGTGAGATGAAGGGAATATAGGGGAAATGTCTCTAATGTTGGCCTATGGATCTAAGATTGGGCCCATCGCTAAAAATCTGCTATTTATCAATTTAATCTAGATGAACGCGTTATTGGGACGTAACTAATGGATATTTTTGGTTGCTATTGAAAATTTAGTCGACTGCTGAATTTATGTATGGGCCCAAATAAGGGACACGTAGGTCGACATTACCTGCATTTCCCCTATATATAAATTTTGGGATTTTTTTTTCTCG
This sequence comes from Ochlerotatus camptorhynchus, assembly GCF_037179485.1. Classification (NCBI taxonomy): domain Eukaryota; kingdom Metazoa; phylum Arthropoda; class Insecta; order Diptera; family Culicidae; genus Ochlerotatus; species Ochlerotatus camptorhynchus. The sequence goes on from NW_027040943.1 coordinate 2,266,908, forward strand.
GGAAATAAGTGACATATTGGAATCTGGAGATGAGGTTGGGTTTTCAGACATTTATTGTTCTTACATTCGTCTTCGAAAATCATTATATTATATGTTTCCTAGTGCTGTTTGTACCCCAGGAGGCTTTTCAAATAGACGTTCCGCTGGCACGAGCAGAAATTTTCTGATATCAAACATTTAAAATGGGTACACGCACTTGCCACTAGGTGTTACAACTTGATTCAAATTCAACATACCGGCATTTGGTTTTACAATTTGGTGATTAAACTGTGTTTTTTCTAGTACTCAATCAGGATGACAATCACGGTAAGCTCAGTGTGCTCGGACAATGGCCAAAGCAGCAGAAATATAACAAAATGATTTGCGTACACCAGAATAGAAAACCGACTCAAGTAGCTTAATGTGTGCTATACTTACCGCACGTGTCACACACAACCGCATTCCTTGTCTGTCTCTATCCTTGAAGGGCCTTCGTATGCTGTCACCAAAGTGAAGTTTTTGCAATCTCTGCGATGTTTTCTCGAGTGGGGCTCCACTTGAGATCGTTTTTTCATTCAACGTCTCTTCAAAGCATTAGGTGCTTGAAAAAGATTTTATTTTTTTTTCTGGTTGAAAGTTCGCGTTAGATAGGATCTAATTGAATCTATATATTTATCGAGGCGGTAGGAGATCGTCGGGTGGGTGCAACCATTTACTGCGATACTGAAACCACTTTACTCAATTGGCAAGGGATAAGTGCACTTGATGTGTCGGATTTGAGGAAGGTGGAAAAATGCGTTTCAAACCAGGACGAAAATTTAGGTTATATTCATATGGATCGATTGTTCCGTTGTCGGTGGCTTTAAATGCGGTAAAGTTCGATGATTGCCGTAGAGTGATTTTTTTTTACTTCATTCGTTTGGAATTATTTTTTTATATTGTTGAAACGAATGGCATGATGTCGCATTGCATCACTTTGAAATGTAAAAAATGCCGCATGCTTTTGAATTATTGCTCTATGCATGGGGAAATTAAAATAGTATAGGAATAATTATTTAATGGTTATTAATAGCAATTTCCATGACCGCAATTTCGAATCACGTTGAGTGGAAACAATAACGGTTTGTGATTGCAGCAGTAGAATCATCATTGCAGTTGTTCTTGTTCAATGAGTCTTCAATAGTATAGACATGTAAGCCATTGTAGCTATTTTCAGCAACGACAATGCTTGAGGGTCAGTTTTATTGCATTCTAGTGTTATTATTATTATTATTTTTAATTCAGCCTGTTTCACCCTAGCCGAAAGGAAGTGGATGTCCCCTCGAGTCCTTTGGCGACCCGGAGAAGTGCATAATCAGCCAAGCATGTTAAAATATGCAAATTAAGGCACCACACCATAACCTGACTTCAGAAGGAAGCATGTGAATTCATTAAAAGTTATTAAATAATTATTCTGAAGTGTTGCGGAGCAACTCTTTTTGTGATCCGTGTAGTGGCAGAGCTTGACTCTATATAACATTCTTTGGTGGGTAATTTGCTCTACTACAGAAGCGAGTAATTTAATTTTCTGGGATATGACTAATTGCATCCTTAGTCACTTAAATGTTTAAAGCTAAAGTAAAAGTAAATGCAACGATCGAGAATTATGACTTTCAAAATTAAATTATGTTGGAATCAGCTGATTCCTTAATAACGTATATCGATGTTTAGGACATTTTCAGTAATAAATCTTCACGGAGGTGTAGGAAGAAGGGCTTAGAAACTATATTCTTGGCATTTTTTTCTAGATGTAGCTAATCTTACTCTTACCAACGATTAAAGCAACTTGCCTATTATTAAGTACAAATTTTACGAAGTGCTATAACTGGTGCACTTCCGCTATTCTTTAAAATTTCTCGTACTAAAAGATTAAATAGTACTGGTATGAAGAAACGTACCCTGAGGACACAACGTTATATCTCTTTGAATTGGAATATTATTTTTTAGGTCTCACGTCAATGAAATGTAAATAAATTAATAGATTTTCAGCCAAACATTTTAACTTATCAACAAGCAAGGAAAACCTAGCAAAAATCAAATTTATTTTATACATACTTATTCTTAAACCACTTTTCGACATTGCTGGTTTCCATAGGATGCCGATTGTTTAATCTTATTTCAGTTTATTTATATACCGAACAAATCAAGCAGTAGACAATAGCAAAATTTGAACCGACATTCCTTTTGATTGCAAATCCAAACAAAGTTAGACTAGGTTATGCGATTATTGACGACTGAACGCGCCGACAACGATTGACCATTTCTCAGCCCTCAGCTAGTTTACTGACTAGTCTTCGTCGCACCCTTTCTACTGCATCATAGATAGGACTGTAACGCATTTTCCCCCTGCGGCCCATTTAATCCAACACGAAGGTGCTATTTGTTTGCCTTCGGATTTTGTTTGCTTCTCGATTCAATTTATTGATTTCTGACCATCCTGCTGGTGATTGATTGTTTGTATGTTATAAGAAGTTAACTACTGTACGTCCGTTTGTGAAATTTTTGGCTTAGTTTGATCTTGGTGGCGTCCATTCTCTAGATTGAAATTAGTCATTTCCATAGTAACGTACTAAAGTTATAATAGTATTAATTTCATAATTCCTTTACACTTCTTGGTGCACTTTCATTTGAATGAATGTCAATACTTACCCGAGGAGACAAGAATACTAAACCAATATCAATTTTACTATTAAAATTGGGGAGCAGAACATCAAAACTTGCTATAATTTGATTGAAATAGGAGGTAATATGTAATAGGTTATATAGGTATAGGTAATAAAATCTATGGAACCATAATTGGCCAGTGGTGGCAAATGTACATGTTTTGCAAAATCATCAAAATGTACATTAAAAACGAACGGCGGAGATACAGAAATGGTAAAATGTCACAGCCCATTATTTTTCATACAGTTTATTGTTATGAAATTTTAGGTGAATGCGTGGTACAGTAGGCCAAAAGTCAATGGTTGATAACTTTTTGCACAGAAGTTCAATCAATTTGCGGTCTTGAACAACGTTGTTCTGCATAATTTCCCAAATCAAAATCTCAAGTCAACAGCATAGTTTTGCTGTATTTGTTTAACGAAAATATATTGTTTCAGTAGAAGCCTCAAAGGTATTTAAAATATATCTCAATATATCTCTGAGATATACTAGGAACTAAAGAGTATTTGGTGTACATTTTGAATAATTGATAGCATTTTGCGTTCACTTGCGCATTTTTTAGAAAATTTATTCATAATCAGTACCGATCAAAAAATTAATGATGAAATTATTCTTATGATCGATTGAACAATACAAAAAACGTGAATTTCAGACAGATTTTATAAAACTTCGTATAGTTCAGTTGTTTACAGATGTACAGCTTTTATATCTTCGCAACTTTTCATACTATTTTACGTTCAACAATAAACCTCTATCTTTCGCAATAAAGAAGTTTGTATCGCTGCGCCATCTTTGCGACTAAAACTTGAACTATTAATCAACTTAATGACATAGGGGAAATGGATGTAATGTCGGTCTAAATGCCCCTAATATGGGCCCATACATAAATTCAGAAATCGACTAAATTTTCAATGGCGACCAAAAATATCAATATTACCGACCAAATGACGCGTTCATCTAGATAACATTGATAAATAGCAGATTTTTAGCGATGAGCCCAATCTTAGATCCATAGGCCAGCATTAGAGCCATTTTCCCTATTACTGGAGCAAAGACTGAGATTAAATTTGAAACTAAATTTGATGTTGTGATGTCACTGATAATGATTACTTAGGTTTGCTGTTATTTTGGTCGTTTTAACGGTTAAAATATAAAAATTGAGAACAAAAAAATCTTCTTGTGACATCACATTGAAAACTAATTCTGCTATCAGTGAGAACAAACTGAAAACTCAATTTGATGTACATTTTTCCTGTTAATAACAAAACGAGTATTCAATTGGATGTTCTGCTAAGGCAATGAAAATAAATTTGAAACAACATATTGATGAAGAGCAAACGTACAGCAAAATGAAAACAAAATTTGTTATCAAATGTGTCAATCACGTAAACTGAAATCAAAATTTTGATTTTACTTCATTCCTTTATTTAACGTCGGTCTCTGTTCCGCAATCTAGTGCCAATCACCGACGGACATCGATTGCCATCCATTGACGGCAATCGAATGTGCAGGAAGGCAGCTTCCACACCTGCGTAGGATATCGCACCCATTCAACACACATGGGCCGGGACCAACGGCTTTACTTCCCTTCCGAAGGAAGACGTGACCAGAGATTTTTATGCCTCAGAAAAATTCCACCGACCTCGGCTGGGATTGAACCCAGACCCATTGGGGTGAAATTTTGATTTTAGTATGATGTTAATATCAAAATTTGATTTTGATTTGCTATTATTTTGATGCTGGACTTTGCCCGGGTAAATAGCTTATTCTGCTATCAAATCAAAATTAGGCATAGTATACTATGCTTTGATAGTAGGATAAACTCTTAACTTGTTATAGCGAACAGCTCAACAACAACTTAAATATTATTTTGCTCTAGTTTTGCTATTCCCATCTACCCGGGAAATATTAATGGCAATATTCACGTGGGACTTCTTGGCACCATTTTCTTGGAATTGTGATCAGAATTGAACTATCTTTAGCATTACCTTTGATTGCTCATCAGAATTTATTTGACATTCTCCCTGACGTGAGCCAAAGTCCACCAACGCAAACCAACAAAATGAACAGGTAGGGGGAATTCTCCGCTACCCGATTGTGTTTTAGGTTTGCGAACGTAGGTTTCGATTTGCGAGAAAATGGCTTTACAAGGTTTGTTTACAAAATGGAGTTGAGGCCTTTTCAATTGTTGGTCTTGATTTGTTCGAAGCCCATTCGGGTGGATCAACTTTACAACCCCTATCTCCCTACTTATCTTTCAATCTGTATTGAGGTCCCCAACAGCTATACCAAATTTGAATGAATTTGAGTATTATCTGGATATGCGGGAAAACTTTAAAGTATGTAGGGGAAACAATCCTATTGTTGCGATATATCGTTGATTTGCTTGTGAAACATTCAAAAACTGCTCCATTTTGACCATACCTACTAAGATTGGAAAAAAATATGCAGAACAACATTGTCGTAGACAGTGTTCACTCGGCGGTCGACAGAAGCAGGCCACTTTCGATGTGTGTCACGCGATTGTCTGTTCGTTTTTGAAAGCAACCGTTTCATGATGAGTGTGTGAGTGATGACCATGTTTCGCGTCCATTGCTGCAATGGAACATCGTTGGCGATACTGCCATTCAATGAAACCACTGGAAGCGGATCCTGTTCTGATGGAGAAGGCTTAGAAGGGATAGCGGAAGATAAAGTGTTCATTGTGTTGTTCCATTTGACTATAGTTTTACGATGTTTCATATAGTGAACAAGAATCATCGGCTCTGTAAAGTAATTTCAATTGAGTCTTATGAAATAAGTTAATAAACAAAACAAAATCATTGTCGTAGACCGCAAATCGTTTCTGTGCAAAAAGTTTTTTTTTAACTTTAGGCCAAGTAGTCATTTAGCCGAATTTTTAATCATTCTAAAAAATAAGCAGTTCTTTCGAACAACACTGTTCTTTTGATTTTTGGCACTTGGTTTGTTTTCATGCATCAATTCGAGGTGATCTTTTCATCTCTTAAACATTGTGAATCCAGTTACTCATCAGTGTTACTTCAGTATGGGATGTGCTATAAATTTGTGATCTTTCTGTCAAGAAGCTGAATACATGTCTCTCATTTAAATAATAGGTACACGCAAACCAAAAATTTATTACAATGAATGTTAGTTCCATTTCCTATCATCCTCTGTTCATGAACATCGCAGCGAATGTTAGAAGTTGACCTTGCAGAAGATGTAATGGTTTTTTGCCTTTTTTATTTCGTGTTCTGTCTGTGCTTTCACCTGCACAAGCAAGCATTTGCCTTGATTTTTATGTATAACATGGTAGAACGACGCACACACTTGCCTAGAATCTCTCCAAGTCGAGTGTGAGAGGAAATGAGCGCTTCTTGTTCGCTTTTAGGCTATCCTTATTCAGAAGCATAGAGAGAGCAGTGGAGAAAGCACAGGTCTGATAATCGCAACGTTCGTTGTTCGAGTCCAGTCGGCAACCTTTTTCCTATTTTTTTCGACATAATTAATTTACCTCACTAATACACTCTTCATTTTTCGGTCTCCAATTTTCTTGCATTGGACCGTCGCTAGGTATATCGCATCCTCGGTTCATGCGGTCTCCACTTACATCCTCTGATGATGAATCCCACATAATTGTAAGCGAATCTTACATCCACCGGTTGGGTGTATTGAATATGGAACTCTTTAAAAAAGTACATCATCCCATTCGTCCCAGGAACTCGTCGAGTTTTAACATTCCTCTAGTATGAGTGTGATTTTTATGATCGTCTGTTCTATCAATGATTTCTCAGTCCAATGTATGTATTGTAGCGGCGCCGATGATGTAGTGGTTAGCGTGATTACCTCTCACCCCAGTAGGCCTGGGTTCAATCCCAGTCGGCGCTGCCGGGATGTTCTGAGGCATAACATGTCTGTTCACGCCTTCCTTCGGAAGGGAAGTAAAGCCGTTGGTCCCCGGTTCATGAGTTGATGGGTCGATAGGTAGGGTTCAGGTGTGCATGGAAAACAAGATCGACGGAAAACAAATAAAGAAAACAAAACATGTATGTATTGCCTTTCGATGACTTATCTTGCATAGAAATGCCATAAGTCCTCTGGAAATGTTTAAAGACTTCCTGAGTTAGAATATCTAATGAAAGGATAGTCCAACTACAGTCGTAGGCTTCCATTCTAGTTAATTGAATCCGTCAGAAAAGTTTCATTTAGTATTTCATTGTTATTATTCAGAAAAACTATATTTCAGTTTAGTAATCACACCGAACAGGGAGCATGGCTGCAGACAAGGCTCGCCACTACAATCGAAATAAATCGAACATTCTTCTCACCTGGTTTTTCTTGCCCATTTCCGGTCACACATCTACATGTATAGTGGCAAAGCACACCTTCCCTGCAGGAGTCAAATCGGTTGGTGGCAAGCGAGATGTCTAGGCAGCAGAGAAGCCAAGACCCGTCACCCCAGCTGGCTGTGTGGCGTGCCAGTGAAAAGTTATTATTAAATATTTTCTCAGCTTTTCTTCCTTCTTCCTTCCGTAAGTCGTTAGTGCGCCTCGCAGGATTCCGGTGTGTGCGGTGGGGGCAAGAAACCAACTCACCGCCTGTTTGTGTGCGTGCAATGTTATGGCAATATTATGGCCCCAGGCGAGAGTTGTGGAGCCATTCTCACATCACGGTGCTCGAGCAGTTGTTTATGTGCAGTTCAACCATTGACTACAGTTGCCCTGGAGAGGTACTGCTGCTTTGTAGTTGTAGTTGCACTAGGTAGGTACCCACTGTATAGGGTTCCGATGGCAGGAAAACTGTTGAAGAAACCACCCGATATGCAGGAAGGCGAATATTAGCGAAAGGCGTATCGGGTTTTTGTTGTTCTCCTTCTAGGATACAAGAGAAGGCAAAGTTGGTAATATAGACATTTCCACAATCATAAAATTAAATTACACCTTTTGAGGTACCGTTTGGGGACTGGTCAATTATTTCTGTGTGCTACATTGCTTCTCAACCATAGGCAAATAGTCGGCTTGGAGTTTGCAGAAGAGTCTTGCAGAAAAATAGTCTTATGGAAAGTGCATAAATTGATATGAGCGATGGCCCATCCACATAAATGATAGATAGATAATATTTAAATCACTACGGATAAAATATTATTATTTGAATGAAATCCAAATTCAACAAAAGGTAGACCGCACTATTAACCATTTGAAAGATTCACTACTGAACTTTTCGTTACAAGTCATTTTCATATTTATTTTATTTGACAAATCTCAACATTCAATTATTGAATACAAAATAAATGCAAAATTTATTTTAGATATGATCAAGTTCTTGAAACAAGTCTGGTGAACGTTACTTAGTTGTGGAACATTAAAGTTCTTTATGTGGAGCCATAGTTCAGGCTGCGTTTTAAATCGCCAGAACAACTACTAAATTGCTACGCTCACATGCTCAGTCACAGCTATTCGATGATGTCACCTTTGACACCACTTCTGAATTTGTAGATATTTCTAATCAATAGTCGTGAGTTACATTATTTAAACGCTTTTTTTAATCACAATTGTTGAACACGCGGATGTCAATTACTTGACAATTAATCTGACTAATCAATTATTAGTGAAAATAATATACACTCAATTCTGTTGTTAACCAATTTTCATTTTTGTCGATTTTGCCGTAAGGTACAGCAATTTTAATAATATCTGATTTTTCTTTGTTTTTTGTGATGTTTTGAAACAAGTCGCACTAAATTTGGTTGAAAACTGAGCGCAGCAACCAACCGAAATTTACATTACTTTTTCATAATGCATTTATTCATTAAATGCTGTATTGTTGATTGCTTCAGAAACTTTACTTCGGTGCACGTAAAGACACCAAGACAGTTAAACTGTTCTATAGATTTCTCTGACGTTTATGAATTGCACAAGTTTTAGTGCAGAACTTTGGGTGGTTTTCTTGCACTAAAACTTATAATTTACCCCAAATTCTGCACTAATACTTGCGCATTTCACAAACGTCAGAGAAGTCTATAAGAACAAACGCTTTGAACAGTTTGGTGAGAAGAGCAATATCCCTTATTCTGTCGTATTCTTCATCCCCCATGCGAGAATGGATTTTAGTCCAACAAATGAGTTAATTTTCATAGAATTCGGTTTATTGTACTTCATGAAAATAGTAGTGCTTCTCAAAAATGGCTTTTTGCTAAGGTTGGATGAACTTTTTTGTATAGTAATTTTAACACTCTTGAGTCATTATTGACTTGCCCGAGTATCAGAAAAGGCATGAGAAATATGGATTAGAGTGGTTCAAAATATCCGTTTTGCTCCAACTTAATCGATTTTAAATTTGGTCCTGGTAATTCTCCAAGCAATTTAGCTCATTTGGCTGCGAACTCATACTGTATTGCACCTTTGAAGGTATTATGGGATAAGTGAACTTTTTGTTCTCATCAAGCCCGTCACTGTAATGATTTGCGGAAAAGTTTGCTAACTTTACTTAGTGAAATGGTTTCAGCTACAACTTTGCTCAAGACCGCATTTTGATTGACCGTCTGGATAATTAGTTATCAATTAATTAGGAAGATGACGTTTTTCTGACATTCAACTGCTCACCAGGTAACATTGGTGTGCTTGGCACGAAGAATGGAGTAATAAATCCAGGCTACTATATCATAAGTGCAAGATGCAGTGTTGCCCTGAAAGCAGTCGATTAATCATATAGTCATCATAGTAGGGGAAATGGCTCTAATGTTGGCTTATGGATCTAAGATTGGGCCCTTAGCTAAAAATCTGCTATTTATCAATTTTTATCTAGATGAACGCGTCTTTGGGACAGTACTAATAGATATTTTTGGTCACTATTAAAAATTTAGTCGATTGCTGAATTTATGTATGGGCCCAAATTAGGAGCATTTAGGCCGACATTACATACATTTCCCCTATATATAAACTTGGTTTAAGTATATTTATTTCACTCTATTTCTTCACCAAATCCAATTGTCCGAAGTTCATTTCACCTTTCAGGTTTTGTACAACGGTTGAATCAAAACTTGTTTCTGTTTTCAACCATCCGTAGTTACAACTTTAAGATGCTTACGGAGTTCGAGCTTCATGATAGCCCAGAATCTTTCGATCGGCCGCAACTCCGGTATGCTTGGGGGATTGAGATCCTTTGGCACGAAATTGACCCCATTTGTCTTGTACCACTCCAGAACGTCCTTTAAGTAGTGACAAGAAGCTTGCTCCGGTCAAGAAAATGTAGGAACGTTGTGTGATTTGAGGAACGGAAGCAGTCATTTCTTCAGGCACTTACAAACGTAGACTTGGCCATTTACGGTTGTAGTTGTTACAAGAGGTTTGCTCCGTTTTCCGCACGAACAAATCGCCTGTCAAATTACGAATTTCTTGGGAAACTTCGACACTTGCTGTTTCCTGAGGGACTCAGAAACATCGAACTTGTCTTTCGTAGTCACATACTGGTTTTCCGTAATTTGTTTGAAGTCCATGTTTCATCGTCCATGATACAGCCGTGTGGTTTTGTCAACATTTATATGTACAGCTAACGTGCCAGCGTTCCTGCTGTCCTATTCTGTCGTTCATTGCGGTTTGGTGCTTTCTGAACCTTGAATGAACGTTTCCGAAACGTTTTATGTCATGAGAAACAGTAGATGTTGGATTCCCAACATCTTTCCGATGGCTCGGTGCGAAAGATGTGGATTGTTGAGGTGAGTGTGCAAAATTATCTCGCGCACGCGCTGTTCCTTCAACTCCATTTTCAAAACAACTATACATTTCACAATAAAACTCACGCAGTGTCAACAATACACGCTGAGGCCATCTCACCAAAAATTAAAATAACCTCAAGAGCGAAAGGTTACAGCTATTTTAAAGTACTGCAATTTAACTGTGGACACCCATTATGGTGAAGTGCTAGGACGTTGATAACATACGAGTTCGCATCCAAATGAATTCAATTTTTGTATTTGAAATCGAGTAAAATCGATATTTTGAACCACTACTATTTGCTCGAACTTCATGCAGACTCTGCCAATCGAGCCCGGGACTATACCGATGAACCTTAAATGTTTGATCAGCCAGCATCCACCGTTTCTGGAGTCTATTATTTAAAGTGTGCCTGACATGTTTTTTTCTAAACTAAATCGACAGCTATGCGGACAATTTCAGTTTCAGGCGGACAAAAACAGTATATGTAAACGCATTGCACATATTCATCAAAAACTTAGGCATCATCATCAAACTCATTTAAATTAATAAAGCTTAATTTTGAACCTTTATTTTTATTTTGGAGTGCCAATTAATGGGTTTGAGATATGAGAAAGTGAATCCTTCGGAATCATAGATCAACTAAAATTAAAATAAACTAAATATAGGGCTGATTAAAATCAAAAATTGTTTGTCATGATTTTTAAATCAAAATAAGCTTTTAAAATAGTATGAATTTGAACATTGTCGAAAAAACACTCGGTATTACCGATAAAATTGGTACCGCTGCTACCGGCACCGCAACCCTATTTGCAAGCACTCACGAACAACTAAAAATGGCATATGAATCAAATTTGTAGGTCTTATGAATCAGAAAAAAGAAAATCCTTTTTTGTTTGGAACCGATTTAAGGTGACCACTCAGGTCCTATCCGGTCCAAACGAGAAGAAATAAAACAAGATAAATATAGTACATTGAGGACGGCTGTCAGATTTACTTGTAAACTTGGAGTTTCAGTTTCAGAGCAGTTAAAAATAAATGCGTTGACTATTATATCATCGCCAACGCTTCGGTTCTTGGTTCGATGCTTCTTCAGGGCTCGATATGGATCAACAAAGTCGAGTCGAATCAAGGACCGAATCGTCGGCGATGATATAATAGTATCAACACATTTATTTTTGGCTGCCACACTGAAACTCCGAGTTTACATGATAAATATAGCTGTCATTTGCAACCCGTTTCATCAAAATCAGATCAGATTATAAGAATTGGATTTTTACAGCCAACACAAAACAGGTGTCGCCTCTATTACAACGGGCACTTAATAGTTAAGAGCCAGATGGTACCCTTTTTGGCCCAATGGATGTTTGGCATAAAGACGTTTGGTTGTTAAGCGATGTTTGACCGAAGGGGTGATTGACCGAAGGGATGATTGACCGAAGGGATGATTGACCGAAGGGATGATTGACCGAAGGGATGATTGACCGTAGGGATGATTGACCGAAGGGATGATTGTGAAGGGATGTTTGATCGAAACGACTTTTCGTCGAATGGACGTTTCGCCAAATAGATACTTATATATCAAAATGTATTACAAATTAATTCCTTTAAACACATTTAACTATTCAGCAGCAAACAACTGTTTACATTTTGTTTGTGTGATAACTAAGTAACCAGCGTATCAAATTACTACTTTTCGTGATGATTTTCGTGCTGGGTCATCAGTATAAGTTCATATTCTTTGCCAGAATATCAGATAGCTCTATTAGAGACTACACATGTTTTCTTAGAACAGATTGAAAATTTGAGATTGATCTTTTGGTCTATTAGCGATCCAAGTTCGGAGGTCCACAAGTGGATCGAGATGCAAAAGTTAGAAGCTTCACTCCAGTGTAGTAATAAGAAGAGCTGGGAAACTATGAGCTTTGTGCATTTATTGTGACTGTTCCATATGTGATTTTCTGCCTATCTTATAAACAATTAAATTGACTGAAAAGTCGCTAAACCGTAAATCAAAGTAAAAGTAATTGATGATGTTCACCACTACCGCCCGGTGGTCGGAGGTGAGGTTGGCAGCTCAAATGTTATATTCATACTGTACTGTACATACTTCAGCATGTAAGATGTACAACAAAATGAGCTGTGTTTGTTCACACCGACTGATACTGAGTGGTTGCGGTACTAGCACATATCGCCGATAATTGACGATTGTTGTGTATTTAAGAACGCTTGCGCAAATATACTAGGGTGGGAAACGGATTCGAAACTCAATGAAATATACATACAATGCCAAATACTGAATGAGAATTGTGGGTTTAAATCCCACCGGTGCCCTTAGATTTTTTGGCAAATTTTCTCATACACACGTCTCTTACCGATGATATGTGCTTACCTCTCAGTATATTCAAACTTTCTTATAAATTGAACTTTTTACTTTTGGCATAAATGAGTAGACCCACCTATTTTGTATCCAATCGGAGAAGGTTGACACAATTGCTCGGTCACTTGAGATGGAATGCACATATGAGATTTTTCTACGTTTTTTTTTTTCAATTGGGATCTTTAAGGATATCGAGGTAAATGCATATTCGTATTCTGCATTAAAAATGGATTCTAAATCCAAAATTTCATCAATTTTGGTACACCGCAACTATTATACTAAATAAGTGCGCTTACATTTGCAATAATCTCCATCTTAGCGCCCCTCGGTGTGTCTGTGTATGGGAGTGAGCTATTAGTTTGTTAGTTTAGCGTCAAACAGTGAAGTTAAATTGAAGTAGCCCCTTAGATAACAGGGGGGCTACGTACAATGTAGTATGCTTTTTTAAATCAGTGCATGATCTCAAGCTAATATTGAATCGCGAGCAAGGCCGGTCACACTCAGCTAGTGATGTACATATAAAAAATGATATTTTTTCTTTTAAATTTAAATTCCATCTCCATCTTAGCGCCACTCGGTAGGTCTTTATATGAGAGCGAGCTATTAGTTTGTTAGTTTAGTGTCAAGCAATGAAGTTAATATTTTGCATTAAATCTTGATTTAAAGCTCGAGATGAATGTGTATGGGTTCAAAAAAATATCGTTGTGCTCAGAAAACAAAGCTCTTTCAGATGATGTATAAAACTGATATTTTTTTCAAAATAAAACCGCAATTATTAGAAACCCCTTTTTAAGGTGTATCATGACATTAAATCATCAAAATTGCATATCAAAATACGACATACAGTGTATCTAAAAATTGAACGAAAACCTGAATAGATATTTTCTTGAAACACTTTGAAGCGATAGATCTATGAAATGTTGGCTGGAAGTTTTTTTTTTTCCTGTGGGACCTAACACTACTGCGACCAGTAAATTGATCCATTGTAGTATATCCCGTGTCCTTAGTTTAGTGCATGTCGTATCATCACTATTGAGAAATGATGAAGTATTATTCGATTTTTTTTACAGTTGCAACTCTTGCATTTATCGCAAGGATCTGACTCTAATTGAAAGGTCCCGCTATTTATACCCTTCGGAGTGTTGAAGCACCCTCCAAAGGCGCGCACCTTTGTCAGACAAAATTGGATTCCTTAGCAACAAAATTAAGGAATGACACCGATAATGACCATGCATCAGAACCCTAGTCTTAACCACTTCAAACTAGGGAACAACGAATAGAACATTAGGAATCACATAGATGAAGACAACTAACTCCTTTTTTGCCTTGTTTCAAGATCATCCTCGGTTGACAAAGCCGAGTCTTGTCACTATCAACAAGACATAAAAATAAAAAGTAACAAGGACTAAGATGTGTTCCTTGGATTACTGAAAAATGCTATTCCCCTAGTTTGAAGTAGTCAGGACTAGGAATCGGTGGTAGATCTTACATCCCGTAACGTACCACGAAAAGGTGATCTACCCACGTTACGGGGCTGATTGGTATTTGAACAACTATTTATTGATTTATCGGTATAGTTTTGGACTTTAGTGGCAGAGCTGGTATGAAATTTGAGTTATTTTAGTAAAACACTCGTTTTTCAACTTTTTTCGTATTGGACGGATTTTGGTAAATCTAATGGCATTCCATATGCCATTATACTTTATTATAAATTTAAATATGCAAAATTTCAATAAAGTTTGGGCATTGTATTTCAATAAAATGAGTTTTTTTGAAAAAAACAAGTCGATTTTCTAAAATAGCTCTAACTTCTTACCCAATCAAATAAGTTGTATTACCGATAAATATACCGATAAATGTTTGGAAATGAATGGGCGGGATCCCTTCGTTGTATTACGGTTATAACGGTATACCGATAACCAATAAATGTTTGAAAATGAATGGGCGGGATCCCTACGTTGTATTACGGATATAAAATTAAAAAACACCGATTGCTTTGCCGTCCTGCCATGAAAGAGGCAGTGAAACTATCGATATGTTTATTTATTGTTTATCATTGGTATCATTTGTATCTGCTTGTTTTTTTTTTGTTTTTTTTTAACTCTTTATTTGTTTCAAATTCAAAATAAATTACATTTCATTTTAACCTAGGTGCTCCAGTTACTACAGTATCTTACCAGCCTTAATTGTTATGATATATATCTAAGTATTTTTACATTGTTCCTGTCTTGGCAATTCAGTATTTTAAACAGGTTTTTTTTTAAACCTGCATGTCAGTATAACAATTGATATCTTAAAACTAAAAACTAAAACTAAATCTTATCTAAGTATAGAGGGAATAAATCGTTGCAATTGAGGATTGCAACGATTATTTTGTTGGACATTTGTTCTAAAGTCTCAACATTCGAAATTCTATGTACCTCAGTAGTACTGTACCAGGGAGGCAACTTCAAAATCATCTTCAGAACTTTGTTCTGAATCCTTTGAAGTGCTTTTTTCCTGGTAGTGCAACAACTAGACCATATTGGCAAAGCGTAAAACATGGCCGGTCTAAAAACTTGTTTAAATATTAGAAGTTTATTCGTCAGGCAAAGTTTGGATTTCCTGTTTATAAGAGGATACAAATAAATAAATTACTTATAAATTACTTTGGACTTTTTAATTTTGGCCTAAATGAGTAGATCCACCTATTTTGTATCCAATCGGAGAAGGTTGACACAATTGCTCGGTCACTTGAGATGTAATGCACATATATGAGATTTTTTTCAATTGGGATCTTTAAGGATATCGAGGTAAATGCTTATTCGTATTCCGCATTAAAAATGGATTCTAAATCCAAAATTTCATCAATTTTGGTACACTGGAACTATTATACTAAATAAATGCGCTTCCATTTGCAAAAAATCTCCATCTTAGCGCCCCTCGGTGTGTCTGTGTATGGGAGTGAGCTATTAGTTTGTTAGTTTAGCGTCAAACAGTAAAGTTAAATTTTTGTATTAAATTTTGATTTAAAAATCGAGATGAAAGAGTATGGGTTCAAAAAAATACCGTTCCTCAGAAGGCGATGCTCTTTCAGCTGATATATAAAAACTGATATTTTTTTAAATTAAAATTTCATCGCCATCATAGCGCCCCCGGTGGATCTTTGGATGGGAGCGAGTTATCAGTGTGTTACTTTAATGTTAAGCAGTAAAATTAATATTTTGCATTAAATCTTGATTTAAAACTCGAGATGAAAGTGTATGTGTTCAAAAAAAAAATATCGTTGTGCTCAGAAAACGAAGCTCTTTCAGATGATATATGAAACTGATATTTTTTTTTTTTTCAAAATGAGCGACACTTGGATAGATATTTTCTAGAAAAACTTTGAATCGATAGATTTATGAAATGTTGGCTGGTAGTTGAACAACTATTTATTGATTTATCGGTATAGTTTTGGACTTTATTGGCAGAGCTGGTATGAAGTTCGTGTAATTTTAGTAAAACACTCGTTTTTAAACTTTTTTCGTAGTGGACGGATTTTGGTTAATCTAGCGGCATATGTAATACTTTATTATAAATACAAATAAGCAAAATTTCAATAAAGTTCGAGCTTTAAATTTCAATAAAATGTGTTTTTTTTTTTTGATTTAAAGTCGATTTTCAAAAATAGCTCCAACTTCTTATCCACTCAATCAAATAAGTTTTAATGCTATACCGATAACCGATAAATCAAGCTGAATATTGCATTAGGTCCTAAGTAACATTGATCGATTCTCTTCGTCGACTTTCTCTTTCGTTAATAACTTGAGCACAGAACCATTTCTTGTTGTGTTTGTCGTGTTACATGCTAGATATAAGCTTCTTTTATCGATCTGTGTGCTGAAAATACCTGGGAATGTTTTAACATGGCCGTGGGGATACAAAGAGAAAGTCGACGAAGAGAATCTGTCAATGTTACTTAGGACCTAATGCAATGTTCAGTTTGAAATGTTTGAAAATGAATGGGTGGGATCCCTAAGTTGTATTACGTATTATCACCGATTGCTTTGCCATCCTGCCATGAAAGAGGCAGTGAAACTATTGATATGTTTATTTATTGTTTATCATTGGTATCATTTTTATCTGCTTGTTGATGTGAATGTGTGTATCGCCGGTTAGGTAGGTGCACATATAAACGACGTACTGCACAAACATTTTTTTATGAGCCAGCAGCCAAAAATTCAGAAGCCTATCATTTTAAATTGTGCTCGTGCAGCCCATCTGTAATCGATTTAATACAGCTAAAAGATAGAAAATTTTACTCAAACAAAATTACCGAAGAAAGTATCCGCTTATTGTTTATCGTTTTTTAATTTATATGTTTTTGCATATGTTCTTTAAAATCATGCATTAGAAATATTTGTTCAAACACGTCTTTGTACGAAATTCCACGTAGCCTGTGATTGTTGAAACGAACAGTCACGTCTAGCGCACCACCGCAATGTTATTTCCCATAAGGATCGAGTAAACTTGACGCTGCAAACAACTTAATACTATTGCAAAAATGGTACAGACTTAGAAAGTTCTCAATTAACAACTGTAGAAGTGCTCAAGAAACACTAAGTTGAGAGCTGACATAAAGTCCCAGTAAGGACGTAATTCAGCCATAGAATAAGAATGCTATGAAGAAGAAATGAAATAGATATCCTAATAAATTATAAAATATTATACTCGAGTTAGATAAGAGAAATTACTGTTGAGCATTTCAGTTGGATTGCTCTGATTGCGTCTAAGTTTGATTGAAATGCTTTTTCAAGCTTATGTCTTTCAACCTGCATCCATATAATTAGTTTAAAAATAAGCTTCAATTTAGAATATTAGTCAAATTTCTTACAAATAACTCACGGCAAAAAGAGAGGTGCCAACAATAACTACAACATAAAACTCGGAAGAGCTACTCATGTTTAAAATAAGGAAATATTTATTAAAATGTATTTCCAAACTGCCAAATCTGAAACTTTCAAAGTTCGATTAAGGATTGAAAACAAAATATAAAGAACTTTAGCCATCTCCATAAGCCTTGATTGGTTCTAAAATTTTCCGGGAACATCTTGATGAATGTTTTGAACAACCTAGGAATAAATATTGTGGCATTAAGTACAATGTTTCGTCACCATTTCCATATCTTACCGCAGTAATTATCAAAGAAAAAAACAAGGAGAAAACAACCTCTAACAGCAGAAACACTGACTTCTTTTCCCGTCTTGTTTAACAATAGACAAATAATCCGAAAAAGATGGCACGTTCATTTGACACTTCAATTTTACTGGTTTCCTGCAATAATTTTAATTTACTGGGTGTTCAGTAATAACTAATCTGATTGCTGAATTTCAGTAATTATAATTTTGCTGAACCTTTATCAGTAAGCCGTTTTGCTGGAAGGAAATATCAGAATTTGGTGTGTAATCATCCTTTTTGCAATATAAGGTGGATTTAGGACTTTCAAAGTTTTTATCAGCTGTACATCAGTATTTTATTGCAAAAATAGCGATTAGCGGACTTGTTGGTTGCTTGGGTAGTCCAAGAATAGTTCAGCACTTTCAAAGACTTCACTAAGTCCTTTCCTCAAGCAACTAGTGGATAAAAATCACTATAATAAACAAACGTATCTAAAACAATTCCTGGATTTTTACGTTTCTTACGCGAGAATTTTGCCTACTCTAAACATAGTGTTCTTGAAGTATTCCCACAGTTATTAATTGATACCTTTCTATGCCAACATATGCATGAATTTGTATATTCTGTGGCAAGTACAGGGACGTCAAGAAAATTTCCAACTCGAAAGATTTCCTAGACCAGTTCAGTAATTGAACTTTGCACCTCCGGCTTGGTAATATCGTGCCTTTATTTACTAGGCCACAAACTGCGTAAGTTTTACTAAAAAAAAATACGAAATATTTTAACTCATTTCTCAGTCACCCAGAGCACAGAACAACATATGTAACTAACTTTTCAAATGCTATAGTGCCTCGTCTACTCGTGATGTTTTGCTAATCTGATTTTACTTATCTAATTAATTTTATAATGTTACATTCAACATAATTTTCTTCGTATTTTTCAGATCCATATCAGATGTTTGGTCCCACCAGCAGTCGACTAGCTAGTTCAGGTAAGCAACGTTATTGCTGGTCCATGTCAAGATATAGAGGAACGTGGGGTGATACGAGACCCCTAATTAAATGATCGGTCACTGCAATATACATTCTATTTCAGGGCATTTTTTAGTCCGATGAAGTTTCTTGATACCTGAAACATAGAGATGAAAATATGCAACATCGAGAAAATGATTTTACAATAAATCTTCTCAAAATAGTATTCACTGCTGAGGGTACGGGGAAATGGTAATATATTTCCGGGGTAATATATTTTGTAAAAAAAGACATTTTGATTAAATTTTTACTGTAATCAACAGGCAGTATTAAAGATTTTGATACGTTTCTAACATAAAAATTTACCTGTAAAAATATTTAAAAAAAAGTTTTTTTTTTCAAGGCATCTCGATGTAAGATTTTTCAATGGATTTTTTCAGCCTATGAAAATTCTTCCATTTTAAAGGCTAAAATATGAAAATTCTCAATAAATGATACATGGATCAACTTGCTGTGTTGCCAGTTTCATGATCTATGAGAAAACAGAATTACCAATAAAATTCTGAGCTGAACGTGGGGTAATCATAAGAGCAATTCAAATTCCAACGGCTGTTTAGGTGTTACAAAACGATACGGTGCACAATACCCCACAGTTATCTCAAAATTGTAATAAATTTGTGATCGATAATCATTCTGTTTTCTCACTGCTGATGCTTGACATTTTTTTTCCTCTGTTCGGGACCTAGCACCACTGCGACCAGTAATTTGATCTATTGTAGTATATCCAGTGAAGTAGTCAGAACTAGGAATCGGTGGTAGATCTTACATCCCGTAACGTACCACGAAAAGGTGATCTACTCACGTTACGGGGCATGCTGCGAATAATGTCGTATATCAATGCTCATATTTTTGCATATGTAAACTTTTACTATTGTAATTCACTGACATGAACTATATTTTCTATAGGGGAAATGGATGTATTGTCGGCCTGATTGCCCCTAATTTGGGACCATACATAAATTCAGCATTCGATTACATTTTCAATAGCGACCAAAAATATCAATTAGTACCGTCCTAATGACGCGTCCATCTAGATAAAATTGATAAATAGCAGCTTTTTAGCGATGGGCACAAACTTAGATCATTAG
Organism: Ochlerotatus camptorhynchus; assembly: GCF_037179485.1. NCBI lineage: Eukaryota > Metazoa > Arthropoda > Insecta > Diptera > Culicidae > Ochlerotatus > Ochlerotatus camptorhynchus. Next base: position 2,286,940 of record NW_027040943.1, read on the forward strand.
GCCAACATTAGAGCCATTTAACCTATATATATATTATTTTTAGTTCAAATATTGTCTATTTTTAACAAAGAATAGCATCAAACCCTTAAATACTTACCTTTAATCGACAGGTAAAAGTTGATTAATATGTATTTTTATACGCAATACCATGGTGACATTACCTTACTGGTGCGTTTTACACCATTTCCTTATTGTCATTCAAAAAACAACCATTCGATTCACCAAACAATAAACTAAAAAAAAACTAAAATCACTCCATAATGAGAATCCAATCCATCGCCGTTCAAAACAGTTCAAGGAAATTCGAGGGTACACTTCTTCCGACGTTTCGTGACATGGGTGAGGTGTCAAATACGACTTTCCTGAACCAATTGTACGAGAAGTTGTGGTAGCAAGTGGAAACAGTGCTGCTGTCAGAAAATCAATAATTTTGCATAAAGAAACATGACCTTTATTTACGCCTTCGCGCTCCAACATTTCCGAGCCAATTCCGGCCGTTTTCCCGCCGTCTTCCTCCGGTAGTGGCAGGAAAGAGTACCTTTTCCGCTGCCTCATACCAGAGACATACCAAACGCCGGCCCAGGCGTATACGAAGTTGTTGTTGATTAATTACCACTTCCTTTATGGGTTAGAAATACATTAAGCTTTCACTGGTGTTTTTTCCTTCCTCTAATTCTTCAGTTCCCTTCTTAACTTTTTTTTTCCACCACTCTACAGTTTGCCATGTGATTATTCATAACTTCCACTTTCCGATTTGCCGCGCAGCCATCTTGATAACGTGGCCCCACACAACCTCTGAGGCCACGTCATGCCACGGTTGTCGTCGTGTGTTTCGCGTGATCCGACCTCTAGACCTGCACCCCGTACCCTACAAGCCAAGTAGGAGGCAGAAAAACCAATTCCAAAAGTTTTTTCCCTACGCGGCGACTTCCGCTTTCATTATAGAATAATTATAATTCTTTTCCAACTTTCGACGACCAAGAGGCTGTAGTTTTTTTTTTCGGGTGGAGACTCTCAAGGGTGGGGAACAAATTAAGCCACAAACATCCATCTATCCTCGAGTGCTGCGGAAAGCTATGATTTAAGTTTCTGATGATGCATTATTAAGTTTACTATACATGACATTAATGAGTTTACTATACAAAACATTATTAAATTTAAAATATTAAATTATCAACTCAGATTTATCCATCTTTCTGCAAACAGCTTTGTACAATTTTAATAAATAAACTGTTATATAATTCTAATGACTTGTGACATGAGTCAACGACGCTTAATTATGAAATATAAATTTGCTATTCAGTAACACTCCAATTAAAAAAATAAGTGCACGAGAAAGACAAAAATGTAATGAGTAAATGACCGCAGTAGTAATAGTAGTATCTTGGAAAGCCGCCGAGAAAAAGCGGTGGGTAGAACTCAATGGTTCACGCGTTCTTCGTGGGAAACCTGTAGGTAGTAATGCTGCAGCTTCACCTTGAAGATTAATTAGGGCACACATCTCTCTACTGCATCAACTTCGGGCCAGGTGCCCACTGACTGGTATGGTGGCGTTTTGGTATAATCTAGTAGATGTCACAACGCCTGGCCTAAAAAATGCAGTGGTTCTGCTTCCGAAGTTTGCTGACAGAAAAAGAAGGTAGAAAAATGAGAGGAGAGTTGGAACAGAAAAAAAGAAAACTATCAAGAGGCCCTGAGAGAAAGTTTTCGTTGGTTGATCGGACAATATTATGCGATTTTGATCATCAGCGCGAGCACGGTAATACATGAGTGAAAATGCCTTGTTGTGCAAACTTCACGAAAAAGGTTAGAATTGTTGCGATTGAAGTTTTGGAAGGGTCTAGCTATTTTAAGATCCATAGTAAGACCGGGGTTGAAAAAACTGTTTTACAATCTATATCGATATTTGGGGTTTTTTTATAATACCGGACAACATGGGCCAAAGGGTTTCAAAATTTTATGAAATGTTGCGCACAGGTATATTATATAGTTATATGAACAAAAAATACTTTAAAAGAAATCGGGGTGGTAATTTTTTGGAATAATTTAGATGAAGTTTTCGTACTTTTAAAAATCATAACTTATGAATAAATCAGGTGGAGGAAATTCGCAAGCAAACCAAGAAAAACCATTGTCAGGGAATTGAATTTTTTCTATGATGTCTCATTAACTGTTTTGACCCAGATCTTAGAAAGTCATCTTGAATTTGTACAATATTCTCATCATCAAAACTCCCTGGATACCACGAAAGTCGAGCTTCTATGAAGTTCATTGAAATTCACTTTTTTGTTGTAGTTTGTGCTAACGTAAAACTACACGACACGAGACAAGACACAGCACCTATCGTAATGTTAAAACAGATTAAAAATTATATTTTTGTCTACCGGTTTCGGGCGTGATGCTGCCCATCTACAGGGCAATATCCTTGAACTTCTACATAATTCCTTGCTAAGCAAAGAAGTATTGCGAAGTTCCTCGATTTTCTATTTAATTTGCTCCACTTGTACAAAGATTTCTGAACTACTATCAATTCGTTGCCCTTCTATGAAGCTTTCCAAACTTTTAAGACTTTAGTTTATTTTCTGATACATACATACATACATACAAACATACATAAGTTCTATAAAAAAAATCTTTGCAATTCCCTAAACTATTCTATTTTTTAAGAAGTGCTAAAGACAAAAGAAGGTCATGAATGTTAAGAGAGTTTCCTACAATAAAACATAGTTTCATTAACTTAATTGAAATTTCCAAAACTTGAACATGTTCCCCACTTTTACGAAGTTTTCCTAGAATTTATATTAGATTTCAAGCTAGCATCTCCATAGAGTTTTATGAAGCTCACTGAATTTCTATAAAGTTCGCTGAAAAAAAATCATTGCATTGTCTGCAAGGTGAACTGAAATCATTCTCTGTGGTACTCGTTGCCGTGGATGATAGGACATGCCACTAGCATTCAATGTAATGAATGTTTGATTTGCGTGTAGAGAAGTTATAGAAAAAATATTGCATTTCTGGGAAAAATGTACGAAAAAATGTTCTTAGTTTATAATTAAAAAATCCTAAAAACCTAAATATCTCAAAATGTCCTTGTCCAATTTTTATAATCACTTAAAAATTGACAAAAATAATAGAACAAGAACATTGGGTAAATGTTTAAGTAAAACACATATTATTTTACTAATCGAGATAAGCATCTTCAACTTGAAATTTATCAACCAAGTCCGGTGCAGAGTGCCTCTTCCAGCCAGATTTAATCGACTAATTACGCTGCTTCTCTGTGCTCTAATTAGCTTTCGCCGGCTTCTCACCATAAACAACAAACAGCGAGTACACAGATTTTGATCGCGTTTGAAGTTGCGAATGGAAATTGCACACCCGATTCACAACTGCAGTCCAAGTCCAACCAAAGGCGCCAAACCGCAAAGGTCGTGACAGTCCTGAACCTTTGCCTACCAACTCAAGCTCAGAGGCATCGAAAAAATGCTACAAAATTCCGGAAACGCACATAGGAAAGAGGCGACAGGTTGCCTGGACGGGAGGAGTAAAAGAGAAAAAGAAAAAAAAAACTACGGAATCATGTTTTGTTGTATTTATTAATATTTATGAATGGAAAAGAGCAAGAAATATAAAGCGTTTAATTAAATTTCCGGCGACCGCGCGACAGCCGCCAATGCGAGGAGAGCCTTTGTACCTTCCAACACCGAGTGCTCGAACACACCATGCTTGCTCCCAACGAACGCGAATGGATGTTGGAGAAAAAAAATGAAACAAAAAAGTCACAGTCCTGAAAAGCTTTTGCCGCTGGTAATTAGCACTGTTGGCAGTGAATTGCGGTTGGGTGGATGAAAGAAGATAGCTGGGTAGAGCGGGGGAGAGTCAGTGAGTGAACGTGCATAAAAATCTTGCAAAAACTCATAATACATAAGCACAGGCTCGCAGGAGGAAATAAGACTTTTCATTACTAATTAAAAGTATTAATTATAGAATTTCATTAAGATAGAGGTCGCACGCTTAAACCTATGGTGGTGACTCTGTGTTGATAGACTAATTTGTACGACACTATACTGAGAGGGCTCAATGAAAAAATACTTCCGGGCTGATGATACCATCTAGTAGAGGAGGATACAATTATTCTCATTCCAAATGATGGTCTCACAAAATAATTATTTTGATAAAATGTTTGGAAATTATGATAAATCATTAAATACTTCAAGTAGTCATCCTAAAATGTCAATAGAATTAATGGGACCGGATGAGCTTAAGCCATTTTCTAAAAGAGTGATATTGGAGTATGACAATTCTAGATAGAGCTGGAATTGGGGCGTAACAGCTTTTGTAAACAATGACTGCTATCGAAGATTTTTAGGAACTCAAAGGACGCCCACGCAGACCATCGGATAGGGGAAGTCTTTCCCTACCTGATGAGGATGTTGGTTTGCGTAGGTGAGCCTTGAATTTCTAGAAATCATCGATATAACACATCGTTTACAAAAGCTGTTAGGTCCTAATTCCAGCTCTATCTAGAATTGATTCAATGGCTACTGATCACAGAGTTCGTGATTCGACTAAAAGTGGAATCGGAATCGCTCGAATTGGCAGCAATCCAAGTAACAAAAATTCATGTTTAGTAAACTGCTTTACCAAAGGGTTATATAAGCTGTTATAGAAGATGAGTGTGGCTAGGGAATCGAATGATGATATGCACAGAAATGAACGTCAAAACAATGAACTTCGATCGGAGGGATTATCTCTGAACATACTCCTGAAAGTCCTAGAAATACACCAGACTTTTACTACACTTGCTCGGACTTCAACGTTCGATATCTTTGGGGCCGTAGACCAAAATTCGATTTTAAGCCCCCTCCCCTTCGAACACTACAGTAGACTTTTCTGAATCACCTCCCCCACCGCCTAAATTCTACGTACACTTTTATAGTTACGAAAATTATTCAAAATCATTAATATACTGTAATCATCATTTAAAAAAAAACTTTTGCAGCATATAGAATATTCAATATGAATAAATGAATATTTGTTCTTCTGGCTTGATTACTGGCTTCCACAAAACTTAAGCTCATGGATAATAAATATGATAAAACATCCGCTCATTAGTTTTACCCGCAGGATTCGGAAAATGAACGCTATTTTAGAAAACAAATTTAAATCTGTGACAAACATATGTCCGTCCTTCTCGAAGAATAGGTAATATAGATTATTTGCTACGTCCTAATATTTGAAAAAAATATATCTATAATAAAAAACATCAACTTCAGTTCCCAGTAAATTTACGTGTAAGGTTCTAATGTATTCTAATCTAATGCAAACGCAGCCAGTACGATAAAGCATCCTGGAAAATCGTTAGATTAGACGACACTTTATAATTTTTCTTGCCAATATTAATTTTTGCAGAGTATCTGAAACATGACACAAACATCAAGACGGCTAGACCTACTGTGTTTTATTTAGCACAAACATAATTTTGCGATCTGATTCGAGTTTAAATGCAAATATTCAAACAACCATGCACACTTAGATGTTTTGTAGAGATGGGCACCACCGAGCAGCTCGGCGTTTTATTTTGCTGGATCTCAGTGAAAAACTTGCCGAGATTCAGCTAACAAATTGGAATTTTGCCGAGATCTCAACTAACAAACATAAATTTTGCTGAATCTCTGCAAGTTTTTCACTGAGATCCAGCAAAATAAAATGCCGAGCTGCTCGGTGGTGCCCAGCTCGGCAAAAAAACTAAGTGTGTGCATTTCGTGCATCTACAGGAGTGTAAGGAGCAGTGAACATACCGTACCAAACACTTCGAGTTATATCAATGAGATTATAATAATATATCATGTGCAGTGTTCGTAAAAAAAAACACTCATAAACTAATATCTCATGCATTAGTTTATGCGCCTATGAGAATCTCAAGCGTGAATTTTGTTTGCCGCATTCGCACGCGAGTTTATTCTCGCAAGATTGATATTTGAGAATGATTTTCCGAACACTGATCATGTGATTGGTATATATAATATTAAACATAACAATAATAGAAAGGTCTCACCATATGTTTCCTATGATACCCATAATCACATCCTGTCGATTGCATACTGGCATTGAAACTCCACAACATGGATAACAGAACAATAGCAGTTCCGCTCCTACTCCAAAGGTACACAGAACATCATTTGGCCGCCTAATGCACCAAATAGGATAAAAAAAATTAAAATTTAAGGCTCGACCTTCTCAGATTTGCAAGCAACTTTGCATAACTATGTGTTATGGGCAATAAATTCACATTTTTTTTAATAAGGCCATTTTGAATCTTTAAATTGTAGCACTAAAACGTCACCCTAACATGGAAAAGTCACACTAATGACAAAATAAAAAAAGATGGGTCTAATATTTTGCGAAGAACAAAACTACCAATGTTTACGATCAGAACCACTATATCCTTTTGCTATGGAATAGCTGCATATATGAATGACATTTACTCATATTTGAAAAAAATTACTTATTCTATGATTGACCTACGTTTTTAAGTGTTTTTCAGCCCACAAAGGAAGTTGAGTAGATGGGTCGATAGGTAGGGTCCAGGTGTGGGAGCTGCCTCCCTGGAGTCGGTAGCATTGGAAAACAAGATCGACGGAAAAAAATTATCAGGGCCTACAATAAAAAAAAAAAAGCCTAACTATTTCCCCTAAAGAGATAGAAGGATATTTTTTCGAGCAAAGTTTTAGAACTACTCAAAATATGAAACTTTGTTCAAAATACAAATTTTCTCTGTTTAATAGTTTTGAAGATATGGACTGTGGTTACCCCTTTAAATTCAGATTTTAATTATTAGCATACGCCGGTGATTCGTCGCGGACAGCTCTCTGTTACCTATGTCCGATGGATCACTCATTTTTTATTAGTAAACTGATAACAGATGTGCCCCGAAAGTGTTGTTGCGGAATGACCAACTCCTTGTCTTTACAGTTTAAAACAAAAAAAAAGAGATTTATTTCAAAGCGAACTAAAAATAGATTTAAAAAAATCATGTTTTTTCATACAAAGTTGAAGTTGTAGTAGATTCTTCTTTGGTGAATTTAGATTTAAGCAAAAAATAAATTAGATTCAGTTGGGAATTATTAGATGGATTGAAACCTTAGGTACTAAAGGTAAAGAAAGGCACTCCATTTCACCTATAATCCTTTTCCCAAAATGTCACGATGCTAGGTCAGCCAAAACACTACATATTATCCCCATGGTAATACTGTATAAACTGATACACTTGCACACGAGGCACAATTTGGAACATGTCTCCAAAGTGTAAAATGTGTGGTAAACACGCCATCCAGCGAAGATTCCTCACGGTTTTAGCCATAACTACAGAAAATAATACGTATATATTTCAAAGTTGGGCTGTTAACAATTATAATAACGCAGCTTGAAACACAATTAACCACTAGGTGACAGGATTGGCACTTTGAAATCATTGACTAAATCTAGTTTTTCTACAATAAATCTAGCAAACGTTATATGTATTCAGTCACCTTATAAATCACGTAGAATTTCGTAATGTTTTCGATAAGAGTAACTTCCCCTTATTTTAAACACGACCATGGTTGTAAAATACGAAATGTAGCTAATGAATGATTCTAACATTTCAAATGAACTTCTTTTATGAGATACCTAGTTCCTCCAAAGCAATCACTACCTTCATGTTCATGTTCTGCCTCAAAAGAAAAATACTTAATCACAAAATGGAGCATAGAAGACAGAGTATAAAATTTATGTCCAGCTCGCATGTTAGCCAACAATAATTCTCGGAAATCGTTCGACCAACAGCGTGAACTATCAAACGATGTACTGTGCCCTATCACAGGACCTGAATGGAAAAACAAAACACAAAAAAAAGCTTTTTCCTTCTTTGGTCTTAAAAAAAAATCCACTTTTCCCACCCCGTAGAACCGAAAACGTACAGAATGTAACGAAAGTGAACGTGTTTCTATTGTTCATTGTTCGAAACAGATCTTATCTTGTACCTGGCAAAGTTTTCGTTTCCAGCCGTTATTCCTATTTCTGTGTGATAATAAAGAAATAAAAATAAAAATAGTGCACGAAAGGAAAATTTCAGTTCCTTCATGGGCTGAAAACCGCTTCACCTTGTTTCGTTTTTATGATATCATTTGCGGTGAGGACTTTTCGATTTCTTAACTGTGCTATGTTAGCTGCTGAGGTAGCACGGGCAGAGATCGGAAGTGCCGGGGAACGTGATTTGACCCACCACGTTCAGCAACGATGGCGACGGGAACGACGATGATGGCATGGTGACTACTACCGACAAGGTGGTTTAGGGTGTAAGGAGAGAGGTCCTTCAACAAGTTGAAGGGGAAACGGAAAGGAAACGGAAAACCGGAGGAAAATGAGAACGGAGGTGTGAAATGATCGGAAACCAGCAACAAATATAATTAGGCAGTACTATGCTTGAGAGGTCTGTACTTTTTGTTCATAAGGCTAAAGCACTTTGAGATTGAACTGGTGCACACACCTCTTCTTGATGCATTTCGTATTCGCTTATATGTAGGTAGTCCTACCAATTCAAAACAACCTTTATATCAGCAAATTAATTCATGTTCACCAATCATCCAGTTTTTCTGCTATTCTGTATCAAATTCATTATCTCTTCTTTGAGATTCATAGAAGTAAACCGTAAGACGATTCACGATGACGGCTTCAGCAATCTATTACTGTTTTCGGCAGCCAAAATTAATAGCGATAACGTCACTGAACTTTCTCACCGAAACACTTTACTGAATGTTTGCCGATGCCTTAGTCATTCAGCTTCAATCTGATGAAATGTTTACAACTGAGAAAACACATTTTAAGCAAAATAATGGTAATGGTGAATAGCGCAGCAATAGCAAATACGCCAACCTAGCCAACCCAGCAGCAAATAAAAGTAAACAAGCAAACACTTCATGTGTGTGCATTACGCCGAGAAAATTTTTCATTAAAATGGGGACGCTGTTTCGATTGACTAGAATACTTACACACTTAATTCAGATCACCGCAGTCGATACAATTTTACCGAGTTTTTGAGCAGTTGACCTTCAAATGACCATTATACGAAATAAATAATTTATACCATCAAATTAACTTAAAAAAGTCTGAACAAATTCGGAATAAATTTTCTATTTTCTAACTATTCACTGATTTTCAAACTCTTACCAAACAGTTCCGTAGACCTAGAGTCCAAAATACGATCCTATTATTGAACATTCATGTTTCCCTGTAAATTTTACATTGTTGATAAATGTATTGGAATTGATCGTTAGATAAAATAATAACCAACATTTTCCTGTAAAGATTACTTAAGTTAATTGAATTTTAAGTCCGTTTTAGCTTATTTCACAACTGAGGATTATTTGCTGAAAAATTAAGAAATTGCCTGAAATCATATGTACAAGGCCAATATTATTTTAAACATGTTTAATTACAATATTTCAATATGTAAAAACATGTTTGATAATTCAGCAAATGATCAATGATTATCATGTCACCATTGCCGGTAAACGTCGTTGTCATGAATAAATCCTGTACAGTATTTAAACAATGTAAATTGTGCAATAATTGGGTGGTGTATAACAATTGGCAAATTACCCTATTTAAAAAGATAAATTGACTGCCACTTAATTCATTGAAATTATTACTTTCAATTTAAAAACAACTATCGTTACAACCCTGATGAAAACTGATATTTAATGCTATTGAACTTTTTGTAAAGAGAAACTCGACAAAGCTACCATATGAGTCTCATAGTGAAATGCTATCAAGATGTCTCTTGATATCTATAATCAATCAACCAATTTTACTCTGGATCACAGTAGTTACTTTTTTCATTTTTTTTTTTTTTTTGTAGAAAAATGTGGATTTCATGCCTTTATTTAATTTTCTTCTGATTTTTTTAAAACAAATTTCATTTTATTTTTTCAAATCAAGATGTTAGGAAGAAAACTACAATCGTGCTTTTGAAATTTAAACTTCGAAAGCAGATAAAATGTGGGCCCCCTAAGGAAAGCAGCTTCTAGCCTCCAGATCCTCAATCCAGCACTCTAATCGTCTAATTCTAAATAAAACTTTTCAGTTGACCATTTCTACGGTTGCAGGGGTACGAAAGGCCAAATTAATGATTTTTTTTTTCATTTGCGCATCGGAAGAGATTTTGTAAATGACAAGACCCATTGAATGAAGTTCAGTATTTGTTAGGAAATCTGCAGTGAATTTCCTAATAAATACTGAACTTCATTCAATAGGTCTGGCGCTGCAAGATCGAACTTTCAAGTGATGTGCAAAATTTTAGGTTATATTTGTTATAAATTTCATAACGAATGAAAATAAACAAAGCTGAGAGGCACGTTAAGCTGTTTATAACTACTTATTTTAAATAGTTAAAATAATCACAGTGATTGTTCACTTCCGCTAGTTGGGGCTTCCATTTCAACTTGTCCCGGTGTACCTTATAAGGAAATGGGCGATTCTCAATAATCATTTTTATATATATTTCCTAAACTAACAGTTTTAGATGACTACAATGTTATGCCTTTTTTCCAAAAAAAAAATTAGCGATTGGCAACATATCAAGTCCAAAAATAGCCATATTTCAAGCACCCACTGCACTGTGGGCCAGGTATTAAATCTAGTAGGAAAAAATAATAACGCTCTGGGAATGCATCCAATTGACGGCTTCAGTAAAGTCTCTTAGATTAATTAGGACTACAATTTGGTAGATTGAAATAGTTCAAGTTTTCGCCGCAGAGATGGCGCAGAGATACATTTTTTTTATGTTTTTCGCAAGATAGAGGTTTGATGTATTGGGCAATGTTGTGGAACGTAAAATTTAATGGGAAGTTGCGGAGCCCATAAAAGCTGCACGTCTTCAAACAACTGAGATACACGAAATTTTATAAAATTTGTCGTAAATTTACGATTTTACTATTATATTTTGAACAATCGTTCAAAATAACAATTTAACATTTTTCCTCGATCGGTACTGGTGAATCCAATTTTTTCCAGATTAATGCTGTTATTTTTAGAATACTAAAAAATATATATAACATAAAATTTGAAAAAATAATACATGATTTTCTGAATGAAGTTTCCAAAAAATGCGCAAGTGAACGCAAAATGTCATCAATTATTCAAAATCTACCACCAAATACACTTTAATCCCTCTAGAAGTATACCGAGATATATTTGAGATATTTGGATTTGACTCAAATAATATATTTTATTTGTAGGAGTGATGTATTATTAAGGCCGTTTTCAATGAAAATGTGACTTACTCGGTTTCATAAATAAATTATTCAATTATTCCCAAGGATCCAAACAAGAAAAAAAATGGGTCATGGGTTCTATGTAAGTAATTCCGAATTTTCTATTCATTCCTTCATCTAGTTTGAAGGGTTCTGATGCATGGTCAATATCAGAGTCATTGCTTGATATTTTACCAAAGAATCCAATTTTCATTGATAGAGGAGGCGCATTTGGAAGGTGCTATCACTCTTCGAAGACTATCAGCAGTGAAACCTTGCAATTAAAATCGGTTCCTTGCTATGAGACAAGAATGGCAACTGTAACAAAACCAAATACTGCATTAGTTCTCAATGTAGTAACCAGGGAATAAAAAATATCTCAAAATGGCAAAACAACAAACGGTCAACGAAATGATAACGCATTGTCAGAAATGGCAAGTAATAATGGCAATTTCCTCTTGAGTTTTTTGAGGCTGCAATATACCCGCATAAATGCGAACCATAACTTGACCTTACCGAAAATGGTTAAAAATTGTTTATAAGCCCTGTTAAACTTCAACTGAAATTGTTATGGAACTTTAACTGAACGTTTGTGTGATAAAGTTTTAACCTTATGTATTATGGTTTTTTTGTAAATAAACCTTAAAAATAATGGGTTGTTAAGAACCATTACTATTCCAAATTCTTGTTTTCTCCATACATTTTTGGGAAAGGAATTATATTGGAACCATTTATGATTTGAGAACTTTAATGGTAATGGTTATGGTAGTCGGTAAGGTTCATAGATAACATCCATCAACTTTATGTGGAATTTATCGCGAATTGGTTGCCTGTAAATTAAAGATTATCAATTTGCGATATTTTCACCTAAAGTTGACCTATAATATAAAACCATTCATAGAGCTTTCTGTCTACCATAACCATTACCATTCAAGTTAAAAATCATAAATAAAAAGGTACAAATATAGTTTTCTTTCTGAAAATGTATGGAGGAAACAAGAATTTGGAATGGTAATGGTTCTTAACAACTAATTATTTGTAATGTCCACTTCCAAAAAACCATAATACATAAGGTTCAAACTTTATCCCACAAACGTTCATGTAAAGTTCCATAACCATTTCAGATAAAGTTTAGCAGGGATTGTAAAATTTTTTAACCATTTTCGGTAAGATCAAGTTATGGTTCGCGTTTATGCGGGTAGGCTTGGTCAGTGGAAGGATAATGAAAAACTACTCTCAAACTTTTTCATACCTTGCACAATTGTATCGCTTTCATTTCACCCATGTCCCAGAAGGTTGACCCTTTCGAATTCTTACGAACTTCTGGATATTTTCACATGAATTAAGTTTTGTGTTAGTTATCCCAAATGAGCTTATGATTTTGAATGATATGGCAAGTGTTGTCAAAAAACATTGATTCACAACAGAAACAAAAATATATTTTTGCGACTTCAAACTAAATTCAATTTCTTTGGGCTGAAAACCCAAGATCGCCGGCGCCGGTGGTGTAGTGGTAAGCGTGACTGCTTTCTCACCCCAATGCGTCTGGGTTCAATCCCAGCCGAGGTCGGTGGGATTTTTCTGAGGCATAAAAATCTCTGGTCACGTCTTCCTTCGGAAGGGAAGTAAAGCCGTTGGTCCCGGCCCATATGTGTGTTTGAATGGGTGCGATATCCTACGCAGGTGTGGAAGCTGCCTTCCTGCACATTCGATTGCCGTCAATGGATGGCAATCGATGTCCGTCGGTGATTGGCACTAGATTGCGGAACAGAGACCGACGTTAAATAAAGGAAAGAAGAAAAACCAAGATCTAGGACCCGTCTTAAAATAATTTTCAAAGAGACTTTAAGATACGAGCATAATGCTGTAGATCGTTAAGTAATCAGAGAGACCTATTTTGATTGATAAGAAAGCGTATATTTGAAGAGATCTCAGATCTTTCCAAAGATACGGACCAACAGAATTGAATGAGGATTTTGATTGATGAGAGGGCGCGTCTTTGGAGAGGTCTCAGAACACTTCAAATGATACGGAACATATCAATTGGAATAGGATTCTCATGAAAACTATTTTGATTGATGAGAGGGCGCGACTTTGAGAAGGTCTCAGAACGCTTCGAATAATACGGAACATCACAATTGAACGAGGATGCTTGTGAGAAGATCAAGTATGTATGATGTGACTGTATCGAAAACGAATACCTCATTGCTGTTATATAGTAATGAGGTACAACGGCATGCACTAAACAAAGGACACTGACATATATCTCAAAAGATCAATGTATTGGTCGCAGTGGTGACCCTAACAGAGGAAAATACATGTATCGTCTAGGGGAAACTTCCCCTACACGATGATGCCATTAATTTGCGTGGGTGGCCTTCGGTTTGCAACAAAAGGGCTTAAAAAGTATGTTTACAAAAGCTGATAGGCCCTGTTAATTGTTGGTCGAGACATTTTGAGTAGGTTCAGCTGTGCCGAGGCATACGGTCTTCCAGATGTTGGTCGAAACATTTTGAGTAAGTTCAGCTGTGCCGAGGCATACGGTCTTTCAGATGTCGATCAACGACGTACGTTTCTCGAGGAAGCAAAAATGAGATATAATGTCTTATATGAGAATAACATATTTAAAAAAAAAAACATATTTAACAATTCACAGCTTTGTGTCAAAACAACTTCAAATACTCTAAAATATTGTACAAGGCTTTAAGATTATCATAAAACTCTGAGATCTTCTACACAATATTTTTCAAATGTTACCAGCTTAGCCCAAAAGTCTATAAATGTACAACAGTGTCTGATTCATTGATTGACTCAGCCACGTGACCGAACGCCGTCACGGTTATTTTCACATGCCTGTTCGTTCCCCCACTGCAAACAACAATAAATTTATTAATATGTATTTAAAACAATCGAATACAATCATGAATACATTACACCTTTATTCACGAACCCTACCCAGCAGGAGTTAATTCTTATGTGTCCTTCGGGACTCACCCCGCATACGCCACCGTCGTCAGACCAATAAACCTTAAATTATTTGATCGAGATTTTCTAGCACCCTCCTTCGGTAAACACCTTTTTTGCCTTCGCCATTTAACCCCTGCACACGGTATAGGTAATGTTCGTTACGCAGCAATACCGGTAATCGCTGATGTCTGTACTGTTGACCCCAAATGATTTCAATCTTGGAGGGACACGACGACTTTTCAACTTTCCAAAGTTTTTTCCCCCTGGACATTGTATATTGGTGCACGCACATAGCCTTACACCGTTTGCATGTAGGTTATGTTTACCAGATAGGTATGTACCTTTGGCTACCAGCAATATCCACCACCCTTCCATCCTGATTTCTTGGTTTGTGTGGTATGTGGTGCAGTATTTGCACTGCCAAATGAAAAAGCAAATAACCGGTGTCAGACGGGCAACGGGTCCTTTTTTCGGTTGTATTCACTGGGTCGTACAGAATGTAACCAAATGTTTGCTGGAAAAACAGTCGAATCTCAGAATTATGGAATTCGTTATTATTTCTTATGACGTTTCATTTAAATTTGGTGCATTTTGAATTGAACTTTTTCTTTTCTTGATTTGTTTTCCGTCGATCTTGTTTTCCGTACTGTGTACCAATGCTACCGACGCCAGGGAGGCAGCTTCCACACCTGGATCCTACATATCGACCTATCAACTCATAGACCGGGGACCAACGGTTTACTTCCATTCCGAAGGAAGGCGTGATCAGAGATTTTATGCCTTGGAACATCCCGGTGGCGCCGACTGGGATTGAACCCAAGCCTTTTGGGGTGAGAGGCAATCACGCTTACCGTTTTTTTCAATTCTGCATTGATGCACTAAATATAGCTTGGAAAATGCACCAAATTAAAGACATTATGGATAACTTATTCTTGAAGGGCTGAAACCTTTGGTAACAGCAATAAAAAAGAAAAACTATTTTAAGTTTCCAGTTCTAAAAATGTCACTCTTCCGTAACGAAACAGGTGTTGTGCGGAACCGTAATCGCCCTAACGGCTAACCGAATTATCGCTGTAAAAAAGTGGTAATTCCGAAGCAATACTAAAACACTCACTCTCTAGATAGGTATTATAATTTTCTGATTATGTGATTTGCATCACTCCTTTTCCCGCACAGTATTGCGTATACAAAGCTGGCAAACAAAACATTACGCCGGTAACCCAGCCCCTGTTTATTGTAAAGGGGGGTATTTGATGATTTGTTATTTGCAGCGAGGTTTCCGTGCGGTAATGCAAATTTTACACCTGGTTCCATGTAATAGGAATGTACTTTGAATACATTAAGTGATAGATATAAATTCAAGAATGCGGCCTTCTCGGGTTTAGCAGGAGGGTGCGCGTTCTGGTGACCACTGTAAAGTATGTTGTATTGGCCAACATGCAACCGTGAACGGCCCACTCATTTTTTTTTTCTTCATTTTTTTTATTATGGTCACTTTAACACTCATGGGTCATTTGTGACATGTTCGGTGATGAGATTTGAACTTGGGACCCCCCCCCCCTCCACCTCAATCATTGACATCATATAAGGGGTTTGTTTTCAGCTTACCTATGATTTGTGAACACTTGCAAATGAGTTATTCCTCTTCAAGTAAGTACAACAAAAGTTTCCCAGAGTTTCATATTGTCTGAGTGTATAGTATAGTAGCCTTAATAACCACGGATTAATTTGAACCCTTCAAAGTTGTGCTAAATCTTAGTTTAGCTTAGACTGACTGCGCATATTTAAAAAAAAAAAAATTTTTTTCAGTTTCATTATACAAGTTTCTTCTTTCTTCTTCTTCTTCTTCGCATTTCAAGCTTATTGCATATCGCATATTAGCTTATGGCGTGCTCTCAACTTAGTGTTCTTGATGCACTTCCACAGTTATTAATTAAGAGCTTTCGATGCCTGTACCATTTTTGCATTGATATGATTTGTGTGGCAAGTCTAATCATACTTCTATGCCCAGGGAAGTCGAGAAATTTTCCAACCCGAAAAATTCCTAGACCGGACCGGGAATCGAACCCAGCCACCTCCAGCATGGTCTTGCTTTGTAGCTGCGCCTTTACCGACTGAGCTAAGGGAGGCCCCCATTATACAAGTTTCAGTAACTCCAAATTTAAGGCGGTGATGAACCAGCGTCTGGCTGAAAATCTCCTTAATAAAGACAACCAACCAACCAAATTTAAAGATCAATAACGGTGGTGGCCACGTCCTTGCAATCAGGTGGGAGTAGGGAAGGAATATTAAAGTGACCTTTGCTGTTTGGGGGACTGTGTTTACCTCTGTGTAACCACAAAGATCACAGGATGGATATTTTGTTGGTAGGTTCAGTATTCACCATCATGAATAAGTGATGCGATCGTAGTTTTGATATAATGTATTGATTTTCAAAATTGACGAAATTGATGTTCGGTAGCATAAAGCTATTCAAATGAAATGATATAAAAAAGCATATGTCATATTTAACAGAGAAAACAATTCTTTCGCAGTTTCAAGCGAGTTCTATCTCACTAACGATTGATCTTCTCGCATGGCTCACAAAGAATGATATCGGATGGCTCAACCATGATTATCGATCTGGATCGAGCATTGCGTTACAAATATTGCAGATCTTTTAAGCGATCTCGAACGAACTCTATTGCGTTTTAAAAACGCTTTTTCTCCTTTGCGTTTCGCTGGATCGCCGTGACTATGCTCCACTCTTCCACATCACAACCACCGATACAACCTTTCTCGATCTCTATCGAACTCTATTGCGTTATAAAACGTTTGATTTTTCCTTCATATTTCGTCGGACCGCCACGACCACGTGCAAAACCTCCGCATTAAAACCACTGACACAAACGTGATTCTACATGAAAAAATAACACATCACATACCTTACAAACCTACAAACAGAGTAACTGGCCACACGCGATCGGCCCACAGTTAGAAAAATTCATGTAAATTTAAGTGCTTTGAGAGTGACATATACGAGCGTCAATTTTGACATACATTTGAGTCATAACAAACGTTAAATATAGCTTAATCAAACGTACTTTTCGTCGAGCAACGAATTTTTCAGGCTTTCGGAGCACTTAATATTACATGACATGTTTGTTAACGTCTGATCTTTTATGTCAAAGATGGAGTCAGTCACGTGTAAAATTAGTTATTTCTAAGTGTGTAGGCAGATAATGTTTGGCTAAGATGTATTAGGAGATAATTTTAAGACTTTTTTTTATTTTAATAAGTTGTATTTTGCAGAAAGCCGATTTTACTAATATTAATAGAAATAGAAATTAAACAATAATACCGTTGTAAATTTAGCCCATTCTTGATCATCGCATCATGATTTTAAATTAGGATAGAATATCCATAAAATTAAAAAAAAAACGTATGACCAAGGTTTTTATTTGCTCCACATTCAAAATAAATTACATTTAATTTTAAGCTAGATGCTTCAGCTACTACAATAACATCAAATTGTTACGTTATATCTCTAATTGTTTTTACATTGTTGCATGGGTTTCGTAGAACATTAGAACATATTTTAAAGAAAAAGGTTGGCAAAATCGAGTCACTAACGGACTTAATGTGCATGAGCCTGAATTCATCGAAATCGTCCTCATGTATGTTACATTATTGACGTAAATTACCGTACAGCATAGTGATAAATGTCTTCCTTTCATGACATTTGTGGGTATCAATTGATAAATTGATTTCTCTCCCAGAAACACCCAGTAAAATTTTGAGATCTGCATGATTAGTATATTGGCCTATCCATAATATTCCATAAATATACTGCCTCGGAGTCGGAAAATGTTTCACCGACTCCACAGTCCTGGAAATCATAAGTTTTTTTTTTTTCTAATAGAGCTGAAATTGTCTAACTAAAGTTGCTTGATAGCTTCTCAATCATAATTCACACAACGATTGCTTCTTTTTCTGTACAACTGACAACGAGGGAGCGATTTTTTTATCATTCCTTTGATCACACGCGTTCCGCACAACTGAACGTTAATGATGAATCATAATCCACTCTCGGTTGATCCTTTCCCTCTCGTGGTGATCGCCCTCGAGGAATGAGATTGCTTCTAAATTGTCCCAAAAAAATCTTCACAATGGGTGGGAGGGTAAAGCGTGAAAAAACCAGCTGGCATACATTCATACACAATCATCCCTACATCCATACAAAGGGGGTGTTATTATTGATGATGTTATGATAATTAGCCCTTTGTGTATTGTCGTGCCATTACTGTCGCTATTAATTTTTGCCTCCAGCAGGGGTTGGCCCTGCCGTAAAACGGCAAGTTTAGTTGCTTGTTGAGCGGCGAGATTTATGTTTTGTCAACCACTTGTTCCGTCGCTAAATCCGAAAGGTTGTACTGATTCTTCATTCATGTTTCTTTTTTATTTTTCTTACTTTCAGGTTCAGGTCAAATTCAGCTGTGGCAGTTTCTGTTGGAACTGTTGAGCGATTCCGCCAATGCCGCTTGTATCACGTGGGAGGGCACCAACGGTGAATTCAAACTGACCGATCCGGATGAGGTGGCGAGGCGTTGGGGTGAGCGGAAATCCAAACCGAACATGAATTACGACAAGCTGAGTCGGGCGTTGAGGTGAGTAGGTCTAGAATAGTACATGAGTAACATGAAAAACATTATAGAATTCACTAATGTGGGGACCTTTGTCTTAAGCAACA
This sequence comes from Ochlerotatus camptorhynchus, assembly GCF_037179485.1. Classification (NCBI taxonomy): domain Eukaryota; kingdom Metazoa; phylum Arthropoda; class Insecta; order Diptera; family Culicidae; genus Ochlerotatus; species Ochlerotatus camptorhynchus. The sequence continues at coordinate 2,305,930 of NW_027040943.1, forward strand.
TATGCAATTTTACTGCAAAAGTTTTACAACTAAACTGCTTTCCTCAAGCACCATGAGCTGCTTATCCTTGAATCATCAAACATTTTATTCTGGTTCATAGCAAATAAATCATCGAATGGTAACCCAATTCAACATCGATAATCAAGAATGATAATTATCTATTCTCCTGATTATTACCGAATAAAAATCCCATTATCGTACCATGAAAGGTACCTACAGCCAAACATCAACAACGAAAAGTGAATCACAGCTTGGCATAGATTGGGAAGGAGTAGCAAATATCCCACTTCCATACCACCATCACAAGGCAAGCCACCGCAGCAGGACATCTTTTCAAGGCAAATTTAGTACATGTTTTGACGAAAAAGTCCCTCACCCACAAACGGCTGAGGCTGGCAAATAGGTAGTGGTGGGCGGTGATCGTTAAAGACAATTTGATTTACTGTGATGTTTTCTTTTGTTAGAAGCCCATGTTTCTAGACTGGACTATTCTACTGATACTGTGTCTTTTGGTCTGAGCATTCAATTGCAGAGGGGATTAATACTGTGTTGAGGATTGGATTTTGTGGGCAAATACAGGAATAAACTATGGGGGAAAGTCAAAGATGCTCTGCTTATCCTTTATGGCTAATTCGAGATGAATGAAATAAATTGAGTGAAAATTGCAATAAAAATGACATCAAACGACGTGCTTTGTGAGTTATGTAGGTCAATTGTTTCGAGAATCTGAAATGAAAAAAAGGGAAGTTCTAAAATTAGTATTAGAATTTCGCCATAATTTAACGTACTGAATTAATTTTCTAACATTCCAGAAATGTATGAACTTTGAAAGAAATATCAAATCCATATAGGTCTTTCATTGAGAACATATTAAACATACCACATACGAAATATGTTGATAAATACGGATGAGTGTCTGTAGTGTGTGGAATTTAAGGCAGAAAAGTGAATGATTTGATTGTTTTGAAAGACTTCTTCATGTGCTTCTGCATACTATCCATAACTAACAGTATTAACGGTAGGGCAATGGTGGGCTAAAGCTAAGGCCCCCAATTTGAAGGAGGCCCCCGGCTCAATGGCATTAATCATATCCTTCTCAATAGTATGTTTCAAGAATTGAATCGTTCGTTAGTTTTGTATTTGTATCGAACCTAAAGCTTTCGAAACTTGAAACAATATGTCATGAAAATTAAAATAAATAAAAAAAAAACTCTCACATTTAACGGTCAACGAGGAACAAATTCTACATTCGTACCCATAGGTACAAATAAAACACCCCTGCTTCAAATTTGTCATCTATACCTACTCCCCTCACTGCTAACAATGTTCAGCGAGTAAATGGAGCTACCTATGCTGCTATTGCAACTAACCAACGTAATTCTAACGTAAATTTTGAAAATTTTGAAAATTTTGAAAATTTTGACTTAGGAAGCATTACTGCTCCTAAAATAATTTTTTTACAGAAATTATTAATTGACACGATTACTGATATGTTAAAAACTAACTCCATGTTTGATGCTATTCAAACTGGAGTAAAATTTGCAAACAATATTGTCATGACTTTTAAATTCAGTAATGGATTTTAAATCATTAAATATTATAAATTGGAATGCTCAATGTTTTAAAGATAATGAAGACGAGCTATTTAACTTTTTGAGAGTTCATAACGGCAAATAACTGAAACGTTCCTTAAACCTGATCATAAGGTTAAAAGAGACGCAAATTATTTCATTTATAGAAATAATCGTCTTGATAGACCCTGTGGTGGCTTGCCATCATTGTTCATAGACGTATCAAACACAAAATTCTTTCTTCATTTGAAACCAAAGTTTTTGAAACTTTGGGAGTTTCTATTGAAACAAAATTTTGACAACTTACGTTTATAGCTGCCTATTTGCCATTCCAATGCGTAGGCCAGCAAAAGAATTTTCTCAACGGTGACCTTCAGGTTTAAATTCTTCATTATTGGTGATTTTAATGCAAAACACCGCTCATGGAATAATGCTCAAAGCAATTCCAATGATAATATTCTGTTTGATGATTGTTCTGCAGGTTATTACACTATTAAATATCCAAACAGTCCAACACGCTTTTCTTCAGCAAGAAATCCCTCAGCTATTGATTTGGTCTTAACTGATTCATGTCAACTTTGTAGCCAATTGGTTACCCATGCTAACTTCGGTTCTGATCATTTTCCAGTAACTTTTGAAATATCCCAAGAAATAATTTCTTATTCCAACAGCTCTACTTTCAATTACCATTTACCATTTTACTTTCCGAACACTTGTGGAATATAGCTTCAATCCAAACATTCCTTTGCAAACCAAAGATGAAATTAATTATGCTCTTGAATCTTTGACTACTTCTATAGTTGAAGCAAGAGCTGCCTCAGTACCAAACTGTGAGGTTAAATTCGATTCAATAATAGACGACGATCTTAAGCTCTTGATCCGTCTTAAAAATGTCCGTAGGAGACAATATCAAAGAACACGCGATCCTGCCATGAAAGTTATCTGGCAGAATTTGCAAAAACAAATTAAAAAGCGATTCTCTGTCCTGAGGAACAAAACTTTTAAAAATAATGTTTCGAAATTAGTCCTGAGTTCCAACCCCTTTTGGAAACTCATAAAAATTTAAAAAAAAATTCAAACGCCAGCCCTTAAAGAAAGTGGTAAAATTTTGATCACAAATTTGGAAAAAGATCAGAAACTTGCTAAGCAATTCGAGAGCTCCCATAATTTCAGTTTGGGTCTTACTAGTCCTATTGAGAATCAGGTTGCTCGGGATTGTCTGAATATTTTCTCTTGGGAAAATATTTTTGATGATTCCTGGGGGCCTGATTTGGACGAATTAAGATCTATAACTAGAAAATTTCATTATATGAAAGCTCCAGTAATGATGGAATTTTCCATATCCTCATCAAAAAACTCCCAGAGAGTACCTTGTCTTTCTTGGTAAAATTATTTAATAGATGTTTCCATTTGGCATACTTTCCTGATAAATGGAAAAATGCAAAAGTTGTTCCAATTTTAAAGCCGGATAAAAATCCAGCTGAAGCTTCTAGCTACCGTCCAATAAGTTTGCTTTCTTCAATAAGTAAACTTTTTGAAAAGATAATTTTAAATAGAATGATGCTTCACATCAATACGAACTCAATTTTTGCAGATGAGCAGTTTGGATTTCGCCATGGGCATTCAACTACTCATCAACTCTTAAGAGCTACCAATTTAATTCGGTCAAACAAATCTGAAAGCTGCTCAACTGGAGTTGCTCTTCTAGACATAGAAAAAGCATTCGACAGTGTTTGGCATGAAGGTTTGATTGCTAAATTGAAAAAGTTTAATTTTCCACTCTATATTCTGAAATTAGTTCCAAATTATTTAACTGACAGAACTACAGAACTCTGCAGGTAAATTATCAAAATTCCAAATCTGAACGACTACCTGTTAAGGCAGGGGCCTATATTGTATAACATTTTCACTTCGGACCTCCCTGATTTGCCTCAGGGTTGCCACAAATCTTTGTTCGCCGATGACACAGGCATTTCCGCTAAAGGGAGAGGTCTTCGTGTTATTTGCAGCAGACTGCAGAAAAGTTTAGATATTTTCTCTTCTTATTTACAAAAATGGAAGATTTCTCCCAACGCTTCCAAAACTCAACTTATAATATTTCCTCATAAGCCTAGAGCTTCCTTTTTGAAACCTAGTAGTAGTCACATAGTCACTATGAACGGAGTTCCAGTTTCGTACTATATGCCCAGGAAAGTCGAGAAATTTGCCATCCAGAAAAGTACCTAGACCGAACCGGGAATCAAACTCAGTCACCTCCAGAATGGCCTTGCTTTGTAGCTGCGCATTTGCCGACTGAGCTAAGGGAGGCTCCCGAAATTTTGTTCCCATCCTACGTAAAGACCACATCGAAACAATGAAAAATTAAGAAAATGTAGAGTTTCGTGAATTTCCAAGTGCTTGTTCGCAGCTTCATGTATCCGGGTTTGAAAGATCATCGGTTGCAGTGGCTTATTCTGGTGCAAGGGGCACTGTCGTTGGATTTGAATGGTTATAGCATCAACTCGATCATAAGTGGGGACTCGGCGGACTCGGCGGAAAATCGTGGGATCAATCCCAGACCCCTTAATATTTAGCATTTTAAGGATCAAATTGCTCGTCGTCAGTACCAGATTTGTGTCTGTTACAACAACAACACAACCATAAGTGATGTGATGTGGTATGAAAGACTCGGTGGCTTTACAGTGACCATTTTTGCTTACTGATCAGAACATCATGAGTTTAATCTCAGGCCCCTTCACATTTAAAATTCATTAGTAGCTCTCTTTTATAACATTAACACATCATTTTAATTCAGCACAAAACGAACCCTTGTTTTTATGCAACATTCCAGTGATTTCTGGTGGAAGAGCCGAGGATTTCTCGGCCTCCAACGGAACAAGCATCACAACAACGCATTTTATTTACTTATCGCCGTCAATCCGATGTAGACCATTCTGCTACAATTTATCACAAATGTTGTCTTATTAATTAAAATACCAATATTAATATTGATAAAATTTTAAATATAATTAGCTATGTAGTAACTGTTTTAAAATACACTATTAAAATTATGAAAAAAAACATTAAAGCACAGCTATAATTTGATTTTAGTCTTTCTAAGCAGCCATAATTTGATTTAGTGATCAAAATTTACGATGGTGGTTTGTAGTAAATATATTTTGATTTCGTAATTGCCGAGGTATGTTACCATCATCAGCAAGATCACCAGTTCTTACACAAAGCTAGTTCCAAGCAGAATCTGTTGGTTCTCTGTTGATCTCGTACAGGTGATCTGACAATAACGAAATAGCAAACGTGGGCGGTAAATGAAGCTCATGCTCATGCTCTTGCAGCAAAACATTGCTGTAATAACTGATTCTAGGAATGGGCCAATTTGATAACTGCATTTGTATGCACATAATGATATTATAAACATACGATGCATCTATAAAACAATAATTAATTTCATTCAAATACTTGTCGCTGAACTTTATCAGAGTTTATTTTCGTTCAAGATGGTTCTAAAGTTCAATTCATAGATTTTGTATTATTCATTATGTGTCTTTTGTCATACACAGAATCTAATATACATAATACTGTAATATTTTGTCTTTTGTAAAATTTCAGACTGCGTAGCCATCGGAAGTTTTTTTTTTTTTTTGCATAGTTTTCTTTAATTTTCTTAATTTTTTTATTTACGGAAGTTGGCACAATCTAAAACTAGGAATTTAACATTTTTTGCTATGATTTGAACCTAAATTTAAAATTTTTGATCACTTTTGCACTTTCCTTTATTCATTGCAACTTTTAGCCTCAAAAATATTTAGTCTATTGGTGTTAGGTCTAGAAGCAATTGGCATTATAAACTCAACATTGTATTATTTAAATAAAACAAGACAAAATACAAAAAAAAAACAGATTTTTTTAATTTTATCTTTTATTCCTTTAAACTTTAGACATTTGAACTTATCCTTCATCTTGTTTGTTTCATAAAGCTTATCCTTACAGTCTATTTATAAATTTTAAAATAATTTGTTATAGTGCAAGCTCATGAAACAATATTTTTTCAAAGAATAATATAACTTGGAAATACACAATGAACCACAAGATAACATAAAATAGAAGAACTACGCTCTGAGTGGTTAGCATCAACGTTCAGGGAGTTATATCTAAGACTTCAATTATGTAGAGCAATCTTATGTCGATAAAATATTTTTTCGGTGCTTCCTTCGCCATCGAAGTCTTTAAATGACATGCGTGCCTTTTTTAAGCATCAATTTCATATTTTTGCAGTATTTCTTATCCACTTCCGTTATTCTTTACCAAGCTTTATAGTCCTAAAAGACATATTGAGAGCACCTGTTCGTTACGTACATACATCCGTGTGCAAAAAAAAAACCAATCACGCACAACAAATCCACACCCCTTCTAAGAGGCCAATTACCCATCGGAATTTGCAACGTTCAAATTCAGCGATTTTTTTGCAACTTTTCCTCCCTGTCAAAAAAGAAAAACCAGAACGCTGATACGTGTGAGCACATTGAAAGCTGACGTCCTCGTATCGAGAGGTAATTTCCCGCAGCGAAAGCTCCTCTTTTGTCTAACACCTGGCGATGATGATGATGATGATGATGATGATGGTGGTGGTGCCACGTTGGAACGGACAGCCAACGCTCTAAAAACATGGCTTTACACTCTGACCAATTCCAACCGATCGGATCGAAACAAAAAGCGAAAAATCCGCGTCAAATGGCGCAAAAGACAGCACACGTGACGTGCATGCGAAACATTCGATAGAAGGTAAAAATATCGCTCTCTTCATCGCCCGATAACAGTCGGCAAAGCAATTCTATTCCGATGGCCGTCGATTGGCGGTGGATAACTCACCTTGGTACTCGACAGCCATGAGGAGAACTACCAAAAATAGTCCCTCTACCGATGAAGGACGAGTGAATGCGATGAAATTCCTATCAGTGAATGTTTGGAAAATGGCAGTGTGCTGTCTCGTCATAGAAGACTCTCTCCAACTGTGTGTATAAATATCTACAGCGAATTTAAGAATGCATTTTCGATCATGACGCGTCGTCATTCGTGTATTGATATTATATCAATTTAATGCTCGATCAATGCTTGAGATGTTGCACTTATCTACAAATAGAAATAGTATTAGGTTACGTGCTCTTAACCAACGATACGATTGTTAATATGCAGCCAGATCGATTATATATGATTAATATGAAGCGAAACAGGTGAAATGTAATTTCAGGAAATAATCTTACCTTAAAATGAAACGTAGAAGATATGTCAGGAGGGATGGCTAGTGTCTACAGTACATAATAAAATGTTCGATGCGGTGAAAGGGGGTTTCTGAACTTTCTTTAAAAATATCAGCTTAGTTCATGGACAGTCCTAAACAAAATATTGTTCATCATAATTTTCATAAAACAATTTTCGTTTTAGAAGTAATTAAAAAGTTAGTTCAATGTATGCCCGATAATTTACAGCGTATAACTCGAATAGCATAAGGTCCAAATAACAGCAGGTCAAAACTAAAAGATGCATATCACTAAAAAGCAAGATTGAAGGGACATAAGACCGAATCGTCACAGGATGATTGCGTTTACTTGAATGGACTTTAGAACTCCCCAATCATAGGGATCATGGTAATTTCACTCACACAAAAAGATTGGCTAAAATACATGGAAAAAAAATCCCTGAAGACACTAACCTGTTCATCTAAAACTAATGGATAAATAAAGAATATGTTTGTGATTTATGTGAATTTAATCGTTTATATTTAACTTTTGTATTATTTTTAATATTCATAAAACATATGCAAACATATTCAGCATACCGTGCGATTTGCGATTTAATAAAATCGATTTTTAGGACTCTAAGAAACTATTTTCAAACCAGTTCATGATTTAATGAAACATTAGAGATAGTATATTGGAGCCAAGAGCAAAGTTGTTATACAACTTTGTTGAACATTGAATATCTCAAATAACTAAAAAAAATTGACATTTTAAACTCCTTAACCATAGGAATTATCCAAATTTCACTCGCATAAAAATATTGACTAAAACAAATTGACATTCCGGAACACACTATTTTCCTAAAAACAAATGGTTTAGGTATAATCTACTGTTTCCTCTGAAGACTTTGAAACCACTGTACAGTGATCCAGAAGCCGTATTTAGGTGGACTAAATTGTTTGTGCTCAAACCATTAGTTCAAATAAATATTCTTTTCGGAAAAAAAAATTATTCATGTAGTCAATCTTTTGATGATCAAGACATTGAGGTGGTTCCTTTATAAAACTGATAGTTTAGGCACGAACAATTTATTCCACCTAAATATGGTTTCTGAACTATTCTGCATTGTGCAGAGTACAAATTGTATGTTGAACACACCATAGCTTGTAGATATCGTACAGATTTGATCATAATAAACAAATACATATGATGCAGTATGCATATGACACCTTGAAATTAGTATTCAAGGATTTTCCGTTCGTTGGCAGGATCAACGTTCCAAAATTAATGAAAGAAATTCTCCATTTTTAATGCAAAGATTTTTCCAATAATCCACCACTATTTTGGAAGATTTGTCTATCAATAAGATAAAAGAAATTTATTTCTTAGTACTTAAATAAAATGTTTATTTTATTGAATTTGTATGAATGTTATATACCTATGATACCGCGAGTATCCGGTCCAGCTCCTTTAACTTTAAATATAAGACATCATTAATTTATAATTAAATTATAACTCGGCTCTGTAAAGTTTATTGGATTGAGCCTGTACAAATAAAGTAATTAATAAAAAAATAGACCTATGATGATACATGGTATTGTATACGATGTTCTATTAGACCAATGTCCTTTATACAAGGACCAGACCACCATGGATTTTTAAGGATAGGAAAATGTATCGACTTCCCTTGGCAGCAAGGCTGTCATCTGATCACTCAATGCGTGCAATGCACCGATTTTCTGAAATTCACAAAGTTAGAATCTAGCAGACAACAAGTTTGTTAGCCTTTCACTCTGCGTAATTGCAAAACACCAGAGAAGAGAAGATGTGTCCCAAAAATAACAAAAACTCAATGTGTAGCCATCGCTCCGACGGCTCCGACGCAAAGAGCGCCTCAAAGTGTAGGAATGTAAATGAGAAATCCAGCAAAAATACAACATTCTTCTTTGTTATGTACTTCTTCATCTTACTTACCTTGTGAAGAGCTGGTCCGAAAGTGAGTGGAGAGTTGCCCGTATGTGTTTATGAAGCGTTGCCATGGAGACCGCCGTTTATTAAGACCTGCTTACACTAGCGCTAATATATGTCACACATGTCCCTCTCTCCTCACAAAAAAAATAATTTTACTTGGTTTTCCTTTTCATTCCTTTAAGTAGCGTTTTAGTGCATCCTCATTCTTTTATTTTATTGCTACATGAATTGTCATTTTGGGACTCATTTGACTCATAAATTTCATGTGTACTTCTGAGTGGATTTTGTTTAGGTGTGGACACACTATCCTGGTAAGCAAAGACGGCAAAGAACTCAAAGAATACACTGAGGCAAATAGACATAAGAATTTCATAAGGATCGACTTATGAACAACATATTTGAATTTCATAAGCGTGACTTATGAATGATTTTCGGGTAACATGAGGTATAGCTCATATACGCCTTCAATAATTTAATTTTCCCAAACGTTGAAAGCCGAGTGGTCAACACACGGGCCGCCTAACCTCAACGTTCATTTTCTGGTTCCACTCTGCTCCGACTTATTATTTTTTTGTCAACATTATTTTTGATAAGGCAAATCAATGAATTTCACACTCATTTCTTATGGCTTCAATTCATAAGTGTTTAATATGGAATTCTTGCGTTCTTTTGCCTACGTGTACGATAGCTGGTTGTTGTATTTTATTCGCTCCCTGCGCCGCAACGACTGTACCAATCATTGTGTGGATCGCTTTCTCAAAGATAAGTTGGAAAAAACTGTACAAAGCAAATGGAGGAATCACACACTCTGCATGTACAAAGTTGCTTTGCAAACGCTCAGAGGAAATTTCTCAAGCAGTTTTGGATTGATGTTCTACCTGTGATTTCACAAAACTGGACCAGCAAATTACTATTTTTTTATGAGTCACAAATTTTAGATGGTTCTAGAAGAGAAAAAATATCAAAATATTGTTCTATTTCCAAGTTTGAGTGATAGAAAACGACATTTTGAACTGCTCCAATGAAGTGGTTAATTGTGTTTGAATAACAATATACGAATTCAAAATTTGTGTAGACTTTGAAATCTCATAATAAACAACAGGGAAGTGCTCAAAGAGCCCTAAGTTGAGAACAGGTGAGAAATTCCAACATAACATTAAAAATAACTGCTCTTCTATATACATGGTTTCTGAAAGAGTTTATGTAAGCATGTTGTAACTATCGCAGACCCCAACTAAAAAAAACAACAATCAACAACAATAAAATATTCCTAAATATTCATCACTCAGCATTCAATGTCCAAAACCATACAGAACTCAATCGCACAGAAGCAAATTTTATAAATGAATTCAACCAACTCGCAAAAAATACTTACAGACAGAACAGGATAATTGCCAGTATGCGAATACCAACAAGCGACAGGAGAGCTATCACTCCACATTCGCATACATTTTAATGGGCAACCAGCCCTATACCATTCAACCAGCAGCATGGTGCGATATGTCATTGGCAGCCATCCATGAATGGATGCAAATGTGTGTTGGATAGAAACGCGAAAATTGTCCCCGTCTCCGTTCTCGTTTGTTAGAAGGCGTCATGATTCGGATTGACAACGATTTGTGATATTTACGTTCCTCAAGTGGATAAATGCTCGCATTATGTGTGTTACTGAGTGCTGCCCGCTCATAGCTCCATTTGCCAAATTTCGGATTTAAAGGTGATGTACTTGTTGGTTGGAAAAAGAAAAATTTCCTACGAAACATGGAATCGATTTGTTGAACACTCAGTAGGACTACATTCTTTAACGGTCTTTAACCACCAAATCAAACCTCACAATCAGATACATAGTGAGGTTGACTGAATGTTCTTTCATCCCTTGAAGCATGCAACGCCTGTCAAGATGTCACATAACGTCACCAGTGACAATGAACCAGACGATGGCAACAAAACAGAATATTGGAAAAGTTGTTCGCTTCACGGCCACTGAATGTAGGACCGTCGGCTTTTTCATCGCCACATCCATACTGCCATGTTCTTTCGGTTGTACTTATTCAGAACGCCTTTCCCTTCTAGCAGGCAAACAGGCTTTCCTCCGTTTCCATCAAGCACGTGGATCTTGTGACGATTGGTTGACAGGACCACAACAACCAAATTTATGCAACAATAGGGTACCACTACCACCTAGGCCGTGTTCTTTTAAAAGTCACTGAGTTGGGAACCACCCTCGAGCAACCGTAGCAAAAGAGCGTGCCTGTGGTTCGTTACAATCGCCATTCAAAACGAAGAAAATTAGCTCGATGTCGTGTAGCTTATCACGGTTGGAAAATCAGGACACTCGTAGACACACACCGTCCGAACAACCAACCAACCCACGTGCGATTGTGCCTGATTGAGACACTTTTCTTATATCCCCTTGCCATTTATTCTTTATTCCTTCACAGATATTACTACGATAAGAACATCATGACCAAGGTGCACGGCAAGCGTTACGCATACAAATTCGACTTCCAGGGGCTAGCCGCGGCTACGCAGCCACAAACCGACCCGACCTACAAGTATCAAAGCGACCTATTCATGTCGCCGTACCACCATGGGGCCAAACTGAGCTCCTTTATGAGCCCACACCACAGCATGACGTCATCTTCCGGTGAGTAGTTTAAAACCAAATATGATTGGTGAAAAATAATTCCATTTTTAAGAATTGCCTATTTTGTACAAACAAAATCACCTACCCTAAACATGTTAAGAGTTGTGTTAGGACTAGATTGGTGGAATCCATGCACATCGTATTTTCAGAGGCACTTATCTTAACATCCAGTCAGTTAGTCAGATCATAAAATCAAACTCTGTGCATGTTTCTCTGCAGCATACTTCGATAGAATTCAAACAAATCAAAACTGATGTTATATTCCACAGATCCAGGGCTGGAAAAGATTAAAAATATTGGCTTATTGACCGAATAGTATTAAAATAGTGACTAAAAAGTGACTTATGGTTAACAGGAATGTGACTGGTTTTCAATGGCAACTACATGAAAGCAATTTTCAATGTATGTTTATTTTAGGAACCAAGAGGTGGTTTAATTGCTGTAAAAATATGTTTTATTTCAATTAAGGGTGAACTTAAATAGCATATACAAGATTTTTTTAAATATCGTCGTATTCAGATGAAACGTATTACTTTTTAACCCATTGAATTTTTTATAATATCAGGGTGGCCACGGGATTTAAGAATTTAAATTCCCGGTTAATTAGCATAGCTTTCCCGGTTTTATAGAATCTGCTTAATATGGTAGAATACATCACAAGTTTTAAATATTTAGGTTTTAAATTATCCAAGCCTAAATCATGGTCTACAAGAGCATAGTAAAACCTCTATTGTTACTTGGGCCATAGATTATTATTTCGGATAACTTATGATCATTTAAAATGCAGCCTGATGTTGTGAGATCAAAATACGTTGTTTTCAAAAAATAAAAAGAGAATTGACAGGAAATTGCACTGAGAATGTTTGACAAATTTAAAAGAAACTCTTAACTGAAATTAAAGGAATTCATAGAGGATTTTTTAAAGAATGGTAAACTAAGGGAATTTATTGAAAAAACTGTGAATCTTTCTTAACAGTTCTGTTTAGATTAACAAGTCAATTCTGCAATGAATCCCAAGGAAATTGTTAGGAACTTAAATTTGGAAAATTATATATTTTCAAACAGTATCTAGAGAGAACTGTGGAGAATAACTTAAAGGAGTTTTCGCGAGAATTATTTTAAATATTAAGAGAATTTTAGTGTGAATCCTAAGATTTTCTTAGAGGAAATTCCAAAAGTGGTATGCAGAGAAGACTGTTATAGTAAAAAAAAATCAAGGGAATGCCAGAGAAATGTTTCAAAATCAAAGTAAATTCTTTAGAAAGTTCCAATAATATCATAAATCTTGAGTCATTTAATTTGTGAACGAAAAAAAACGACTTCGCGATTTTTTAACCTGACCACGTCGGATTTTCCAAGTGGGTTTCCAAAATTAATTTTCGGCTATCGGCTTCCATCAACGAACTTTTCAGCATTAAAAGAGGAAACATTTCAAAACAAACTGCTGTCAAAGCATTGCCGATCCGACCGCTAGGAGCACTGCAGTAAAATAAACAGTGTGTCCAGATATTAAATGACTCAAACTTTATGAAGAGTAATCTTGTGGAAATCCAGAAATAATCTGCATAGATAATTCAGAAAATGATAATTTGGTTCACAGAAATTAAAGATACAGAACTTGGTAAAAAGCATTAAAAGTTCTAAAACTTCGAATAGTTGCTAAGATGTCATGTTTTCAAAATAATTATGATTCCGGTCTAAGAAAACTCTCCAAAACGGAAAATCTGACTCGTATGGACCCCATTATACAGCCATTCCATAGCAAAACGATATAGTGGTTCTCAGAATTTCGTAAAAATGTGTAGATTTGTTCCCTATCGCAAAATTTTAAACCCGTATTTGTATATTTTGTGAATAGGGTGACCCACACAAGAGATTTTTTTCAAAAATGACTTTATTTTTAAATTCATAATTTTTGAACCACTGGACCGATTTCAAAATCAAAATATCAAATGTAAGGTAATTGAAAATACTTTTGAGAAAAGCAAAAGGATTTAAAAAAAAGGTATTGAAAACGTGGATTGCATTTATTGTTTATGGTTTACATGGTTTGTATACAGAGCGCGCAATATATTTTTATATTTTTCGTTGAAAATGTAGGTTGTTTAAACAAATACAAAAAATCAGCCATGTGTTTTTTTTCGATTTTGAGTTACATTTTATTTTTAAAGTTATCAAGTTTAGGGTTTTCGCTCAGTACTCCTATGCGACTAGACTACCATGCGTCTCCATTAGCGACTTTTACATGGTCACGATGACATTTTGATCCTTGAAATCAATCTTAAATCAATCATACCAATCAATCAGAAATCAATCAGTGGTTCAAAAGTTATTAATTTTTGAAAATATGCATTTTTTGGATTTTGTTTTTTTTTGGACCACCCTAACACGGAAATGGTCACCCTAATGACAACATAAAATAATACGGGTCTAATTTTTTGCAATAAGAAACAAAACTACAATTTTTTACGAAATTCTGAGAACTACTATATCGTTTTGCAATGGAATGGCTGTACCAACCGGTGAACACTCGTGTTTATTTCAGTTACCGTGGGGACGTAATTTGTTATTAGCCCCGGTCCCTTTCAAATTGTATCATTATTTATGTATGGTCCTAATATTTGAAATGACGTTTCACATTCATCTAGTGGTGGCCGATTTTCATTCGAATTATCGATAAATAGATTAACGAACCGGAAAGTAAAATATTTGTAATCGGTTATATCATGCCGATATAAGCATTATACCCCGTTTACATTACAGCGTATATCACGTGATATACGCTGTCTTGCAATGAGCACTTATACATCTAGTTTTCACTGGAAATCCTATGTACGAGTGCTCATTGCAAGACAGCCTATATAACGTGATATAGGCTGTAATGTGAACGGGGTATTAACATCTCCAGAGGATCATCACCGATCGTTTCAAAGATGTGCTGCATTCTCATTGGTGGAAAAATGGCAGCACAGCGAACAAAAAAAATCGATTAGTTGTTAATCGATTAATTAAAAGATGGGACATTTCTGATTTTGGTGTGATTGTTTTAATCAAAATGAGCGCAAAATTTCATCTCTACCGAGGGGGCAGCAAAACCACAAAATTACCTTGAATACGGGTGGTATTCATTGGATGAAAGGGACCGTGAAAGAGGACACTAAAATTGAAAGTTTTTCTTCCGACAGTTTCATTCATCTTAGTATTCTTCTTTGGCTGTACCGTATGCGTGATAATGTTTGCACCATCGTACAAATAAGGTTCTTGTTTCACCTGTGCATACAATGCCTTGGTTTTCTTTGCATGCACGTAACCTATAGCTCATACCGTAGTAGGCTGTGTATAAAAGAAAATGATTTACTTAGTTTGACAGTTGCACCATGACGAAGTGGCAGCGTTCGTGATTTGTCCCACGCGCAAATGTCGCAAAAAGACATTTCAATCGCCGTGGGAGTGTCCCGGTGGACCGTCAAAAGGGTTTTAGACCGAGAAAAGAAAGGACAACTATCCGCGAAGGTGGCCACAGGTTATCCGAGGTCAGCTCGGGTTCCGAGAGTTATCGCTGCTATCAAAAGGAAGATTCGGGTGAATCCAGTGCGTTCAATAAGAAAAATGGCAAAGGAACACGGGATCAGTGACTTTACGGCACGGAAGATCGTAAAGGACGATTGCGGGGCGAAGTCGAGGGCACCAACCGCATCCGGGAGCTACGAGTCGAACGATGCAAGAAAATCTTGAACTTCCTTAAGCGAAAAAATCCTGTGTTCACCGACGAGAGCATGTTTACCGTCGATCCCGTATCAAATTCTAGAACCGACCGGTATATTAGTTATCTTCCGGTAAAAGACGTGGCCGACGAGCACAAGAACGTGTATCTGACCAAGCTGGTGGCCTCCTGGATTGGTGGCCTCCGATGGTAAAAAAAAATGGACCCGGTGTTCATTCCAGAAGGCGACAAGGTCAACAAGGAGGTCAACATCAGGATTTTAAGTAAGTATGTTCTTCCGTGGATCAAAGAACAGTACGGTCCGAAGCCAAATGTTGTATTTTAACAAGATGGGGCTCCATGCCACACCTCAAACAGCACTCAGAAATGGTTGCAGAAACATCTTCCGTTCTGGGCGAAGGATATGTGGCCGCCATCCAGCCCCGATCTTAATCCGCTGGATTACTCAATATGGCGCCTCATTAAGGCCAAGGCCTGTTCCAAACGCCACCCGAGTTCAGCAAGCCTCAGACAAACATTGACCCGTACCTGGAGAAAAATGGATCCAGACTACATTATTAGAAACTGCCGTGCATTCCGGAAGCGTGTGGAGGCCGTAATTGCTGCAAGTGGAAACTCGATCGTTGATTAACATAGTTAAAGACTCTGAGAAACATCCCCCCTTTGAATAAATAAAAAAAACTCGAAAACGAAATTTTTGAGAATTTTTTTAATTTTGACATTGCTCAATGGTGCAAACATTATCACGCATACGGTATACGTATGATCTGTAAAACCATCACAGAACTTCGGATGTATTTGTCGTTACCACACCTTCCACACTACTAAGATTGTGATTGTACACGCAAATTTACACAGATGATCTGCGTCGTGTAGTATCAACTCCAATATTCCTGGCAACCCTCTAGGTGTGGGTGCTGCCTCCCTGGTGACGGTAGCATTTGTGCTCAGCACGGAAAATAAAATCAAGGGAAAAAAAAAGACTCGGGATTTTGAAAATGGTTCCTGAATTCATGTAATGTATATCTGTTCTAAGACAGAGATCTTGGAACATTTTCGAAGTCCCAGGGTGTTAAAATTTAAAGTTATTGGATGAATTAAATCAATGCATCTATAAAAAATCTTGCAAACCATACAGAAAACAGAAACCGTCAATTTGACACTTCGAAAATAAATTATACTGTTCGAAAATCCTTCTCTTGTTGATCGTCTGATTTTCGAGAAGGTGTTTGTTTAAATTGATTCCTGATCTGTCAGAAATAAATTTGCTAGAATAGCAGGTTAATTTGAAAATTTTCCATCTGTCAAATTTAAGTGAAAACTCACCTAATGGAACACAGCCTAAGAACGTAAGTTTACTCGTCAGATATTGACATCCAACTGCTGCAGAAGTGAGCCGCCATTAATGTCCGATCGTAGGAGACCAGCAATGAATGTAGCCTTAGAGACGCCACGGTGAACACTATTTAATTGTAGGGACATCAAACTACAGCGACTTTCATAACTAGAGAGGTTGAAAGGATCACTTCAGGATAGCCAATAAAGAGCGAAACGTACAAATCTTCGCTGAATGGCCTCAATACAATTCACCCCGTTACTGTAAAAAGGAGCTCATACTACGGAGCAGTACTCTAATGTGGAGCGGACTAGCGAACAGCAGAGTGTTTTTAAACAGAAAATATCCCAAAAGCCTTTGGCGAAACGAAAAATGAAACCAAGTTGAGAAGAGGCCTTAACGGAAACACAAGCCACATGATCCTTGAAGGTGAGTTGTGAATAAAGTATAACGCCTAAGTCTTTTATGGTAGATTCACGGCTTAATATTAGCTCCTGCCGGCTGTTAGCATAACAGATAGGTGATTTTTTTTTATGGAATACGTTATAATGGCACATTTAGATGTAATTTTTTTCCAACTCTCGGGATTTGCCGAAAATGAGAATTTAATGCTGTAAAAAATGGATGAATTAGCACAAATGACCCAAAAGTGTTAAAATGACTATAATAAAAAAAAAACTACGATGTTTTGAAGCCTATACGACTTGTTCCGGAAGGTTAAGGGTGTCGATATGCTACTTAAATTATCTTACAGATAAATCGTCCATAGAAAACCGCTGTGCGGGATTCACAAGATCTCATATTCATAATAAATCCTATTTATTTTTTGAAGTTGGACTACGTCTTTGTTTTCAACATGTGCACTGACCTGTACTCGCAACGAAAAATGAATATGTAACGAAAACGGTCAGGTTTTGAACGTATATTTCTCCAAAGCATTAATGTGAAATATGTAATGCAATATGCCATTCGACGGGGACTTCATTCAGCAATTTTGTGGCATATAGTACAAATAATTAAAATATTTAAACAGCTAAAAAAATTATGAAGAGCTTTGAGTGGGTTGGTTTATTTCCTTTAAATTCCGTTATAATTGCTTATCTTTTGACAGATACGCGTATTTCGTCTACTACTTGCAGACTTCATCAGTGCCAAGTACTCAACACCACTTGGCACTGATGAAGTCTGCAAGTAGTAGACGAAATACGCGTATCTGTCAAAAGATAAGCAATTATAACGGAATTTAAAGGAAATAAACCAACCCACTCAAAGCTCTTCATAAAGGGATTCCGTTAAGAGGTTCGACAAATTAAAAGGATTAAAAAATTTAACTAAAATTGGTAGCATCAAAATTTTCCATACATACACTACCGATCGTAAGTTT
Source organism: Ochlerotatus camptorhynchus (assembly GCF_037179485.1). Taxonomy (NCBI): domain Eukaryota; kingdom Metazoa; phylum Arthropoda; class Insecta; order Diptera; family Culicidae; genus Ochlerotatus; species Ochlerotatus camptorhynchus. Next base: position 2,323,797 of record NW_027040943.1, read on the forward strand.
AAGGACACCCCCAAAAACACATGCAAATATGTTTTGTTCATTGATCTCTCATTTTACGTTCAATTTTCGATCTCCAAAGGTTTTTGAATAGTATGAATGGTATAGCATAAGTGTTCTACTACTACTTTTATTTCAAAATTTGGCCAACCCAATTCTGAGAAAATCAGTCACGATTCTTCAGAGTAAATTTTGAAAAATATTGTAGCTTTGGGTGAACTTTTAGCACATAAAATTTGAAAATTATATTAAACAATTTGCCTACGAGGAAAGTTCCATTCTATGCCTTTCAAATGATCTAAAGAGAACGAAAATTGGACGTAACATGACAGAGATATGATTACAGATTTTCTCATGTTTTTTTGGGGGTGTCCTTAAACTTATGATCGGGAGTGTATGCTTAGACCACAAGGTGTCTTTCCTAACACAGCAATCAAATAGTTGGTCCCAAACGAAACAAGCCGAAGCCGCATTTCTTTTGGAATTCTAACTTCGGACGTGTTCATTAATATCGATCACCCAACACACGTCATGCGGACCGGTGTGTGTGGAATAAAGAATAAGTAGAATCGAGTAATCGTGAAGCGTGATAGTGTTTAAACGGAATCTCATTGATTCGAGAATTTTGATAGGATAGCAGGTATAAATATGAGGTACCTAAGCTCGTTTACGTCATTCTTGTAACAAAGTTTTGGAAGAGGCAGGCATGCAGAAGGAACAGCAGCAGGATCGGAAGCAGCCGTGGGAGCTGAGCTGCACCATTAATTCGTGTAGCCAAGGCTGAGGCTGGAAACCTCGGTCCGGTCACGACACTGTGGACAGGCTCCCCGCAAGCAGCTTGCTACCAAGGCTGTCTGCAAGAGCGCTCTAGCCAGAGAAGTAGTGAAGAAGCCACACCGCCATTGTTCCGGTACAGATGCTCATCGTGAGAAACACCACTCTGGGCCATCTCCATCAAGCGCGTCATCATCATGCCGAAGAGCATCAAACTAGTTCACCGTATCCATGGAGGAAGTGCTTACAGATCTCAGAACTCCCCAACCACGATCAAACAACCGGGTACCGTGCATCAATCCCACCGCTGCCAGAAGAATACGAACCTGTGATAAGTGGCGTCACGATATAGTGCGTGTTGTTCATCGTAAAGTGGAGTTCCGTCTAATATCAAGACTACACACTTAGAAATGACTAATTTTACACGTGACGGAATCCAGACTGAACAGTTCGTTACTCGAAGAAAAGTATGTTCGATTGAGCTGAATGTTGCGTCTGTTATGACTCAATTTTATGTTAACATTGACGCTCGTATATGTCAGTCTCAGAGCACCTAAATTTACATAATTTTTTCCAAGTGTGTACACTTTTTCTTAAGGCCAACAGCTGGGTAATTTGCTTGCCGCTCGACAGACGACCATGCGCATCAATCGAAAACCGTCCTTTTCAGGGCAACATAAATAATTTCCCTTAAACCAACCACATCACTAAAACGGCCATTTTCAGGGCCACCACAATTTTCAAAGAAAGAGTTAGTTTGGAATATTTTCTACCACAAGAATAATTACACATGAACTGAAAAAGAATCTTATTAGTAATAAACGGAAAATGGACACTGATCTATTATTACACTTCAGAAGAAATCAACGGATGTCATAATAATAGCGGGAATTTTAAATAACGTACGATCAAAAAAGTTAACATATTATGTAAGCGTAGTCCTACGTCAACTGTTTGTGCAACCCTATTGGGCTGTGCCTTATAGTTTTTTTTTAATTTCCTTGTTGGGCTGATGCAATTTGAATTCTGAAAATGCATTGTGGTGCACTATTAGAAATAACTAATTTACACGTGACGGAATCCGTCTTTGACATAAAGATGAGACGTAAACAAACATATCCTGTAATATTAAGTGCTCCAAGACTGAAAAGTTCGTTACTCGAAGAAAAGTACGTTTAATTGAGCTATATTTCGCGTCTGTTATGACTCATATTTATGTCAAAATTGACGCTCGTATGTGTCACTCTCAGAGCACCGAAATTTACAAGATTTTTTCTAAGTGTGTGTAATAAAAGAAACTCGATCCGAAAATGTTTCTTTTTCAAAAATAAACGTAAAATCAAGGCAAGCTTGTCATCTTAACAAGTGGGGAAGAATCGTCAGACTCCATCCATGTCAGATATATCTGAATTTTTTGATTGAATGTTGGTAATACCATAGAGGTAACTCTAAGACCACTGGGTCCCGAAGAAAATCATTATTATTTTTGGCTCACTCAGTACCAGAACAACGGTCTCAAGCAGTCCCAAGCTATTTCACTCACCCCTGCATGTTCTGCATGAATCCACACACCCCTGATGTTATCTGTCAAACTTTCATAGCGAATCAAAACAAACATAGTGTAGTAATAGAATTTCAACTAGAATAGGGTACGTTAATCGTTTGCTTGGGACCAATAGGCTACTAAAGTGGTGAGCCAATTTAAAATCGTTAGTTTCGTATTGATTGTTGGTAATACGCTTATTAAATATTGAGTTACATGTTGTTGTGTTATATTTGATAGAAAAAAAATCAATTCTATAAATTGTACACGTAAGTAAAATACTCCATTGAATATATTGTGTACACTTTCGTGTATGCCCATTACAACAATTTGTCAATTTGCACATAACCCACATAACACTCCCAACAGCTTATCCAAACCAGTCGAATGGAAAAATGGTCTTATTTTATTGCATCGCTTAAGAATCGATTTTCCTCTGGTAAATCATATTTCCTCTCATATAATAGTGGTTGACTGGTACCAGTAAGTATCGCTCTTTAAACACCAACTTGTACAGATCCTTTGCTTTCTACAATCATCAGAAAAGTCCCCTCTAGCACGCGCTATGAAAACTCATTGTGAACGGAGTGATCGAATTTCCTTCCCAATAAGACGCATCCTAGACATATCTACTAACCAACACCAACAGAGTATTTGTACATATACATACAGCGCAGAAATGGATCTGTCCCACACACTGACTGTAAAATGCTGTTCCCTTCCAAAGTGGGTGGGAACGACCGGCGCAGACGGAAGACCTCAAGTATCATCTTCTTTCCTACGCATCCTGTCTCGCTCTTTAAAAGAACACCCCTCGCATCGGTCGCCGTCTCTTTCTCACACTCTGTACGTCTTATTTGTTGATTTTCAATTTTGTACGAACTAAACCCTGCTTTGACCTTGCCTGCCTTCGATGCCACCGTTTTTGGTTCCAGACTAGCGTGTGTCACACTATGAAACCGGAGTCTAACGGGAAGTGGAGGACCCGACTGTCGACCGTGTCCCGCGCCAAACACCCGCACTCGGGCAGAGAAGGAAACGAAATCGTTCTCCTGGCTTAATTTCTGTTTCCCTAACTAGTTCCGTTTCGGAACGGCTTGTTTGTTAGAAGCTTCCGAAGAGCCGTCATTTCTTCGTCAAAAAGCAAAGAGCCACCGACGACGAAGGAAAACGGAGGAAATTAGTGCTAATATTTTTTTCCACCCGGATTCTTTGGCTAGGAGACAAAAAGGGTTGGTAATGCTTTTTTATGGCCATTGAGATATGGGCTTGTGATTTTAGGTGACCTTGACCATGTTTTGTTAACTTATGAGCAATTATTTCTATCGTTCAAAACCATAAGGGTGAACGATTCTTTTCATAGGTTTTCCTTTTTAATTAACTACAGATAAACGCACCGATTTTGCGAAATGAAAATTCTGTGTAGTATTATGAATGTAAAACTATCACGGCAAATTTTGTTTTTGTGCTTTGCAAAACCTTTTCACGTTTAAAGCGCTGATACCGATGGAAAGCCTCTTTAATACAGAAAGAAGAAATAGAAGAAGATGCTGTACAATGGAATCCAAGTAGGCCTCAGGATTCGAAGGTTCTGCGTTGGAGATTGGTTTCCATTTTATGGTAATAGTAGGCTTATTTATATGCCGGGTGAATACCGGTACCACACCACTTGTGATATTTTACGGAAATAACTGAATTGTTGGTCTGAACCAACTAAAAACATTTTTAAATTAACATTATTGTATAAATACTATTTATTAAATGTAAACATTTGTTTAACAACACCAACGGGAAAAATTTAATCAACAAAAATTTCACTTCACCCCTCTCCATCCCTCTCCAAAGGGGGAGTTTGGTAAAGAGAGATGGTAAAACCGATTTGTACCTTCCTAAAGTTGTCCAATCTCGCTTTCTACTCTCTATATGCACACTGCCGTACTCTAAACGGAACTATCAATTCTATACTTCTATTCTATACTATAATTCTATCGTATAAAAATTACCACTTTAGCCTGTTATTTGAAATTAGCATCTTCAACTACAAAAAGATTGGTTTTCCTATAGTAATTTTCATATCAAGTTCAAATGGTGCCAAGTCAGTTTCTTACCAAATGAGCATAAACTTTGGGACGTTAATCAGGATCCGATTTGGAACCGATTGAGTTAAATCATACATGCTTGCTCTTCTCAATTGTGATGTTCCGCATCATTCGAAGCGTTCTGGGACCGTTCCAAAGGCGTGCTCTTTCATCAATTAAAATGGGTCACACATGAATCCTCATTCAATTGAGATATTCCGTATCATCTGAAAAATTCTTAGACCTCTACAAATACGCGCCTTCTCACCAATTAAAATAGGTCTTCTTATCGACTAAAACAAATGATGATACTGATATTTGACCATGCAGCAGAAACCTGGTTCAATCTCAAAACGAAGGCTCATAATGGTCAACAATAAGAGCCTAGGGCCAGAGTTCGATGTGGTAGATCTTATACCAGTAACACACCACGAAAAGGTTATCTACTGGCGTTACTGGGTATCGGGACATCCCAATTAAGGTTTCAATCCGATTTTGAAACTGCTGAATTCTCTTCCTCATCACTAAACTTGTTCATCTGATCTACAATAGGATTCTCTCAAGCTAGTTCTCTGAAAAACTGAATTTGGAATTATCTTGTAATTCGAGACGGAAAACATTTGTTGACTACCATGGATACAACTTGATTTTGAATTCCCATGTGATTTGATGTGTGATATGATAAGATTTGGTGTAAAACATAAACATATCCAAGCGATAATTCTCGCTAATAAAGCAATTAATTAATATTCACAATATGACCACTATTGATCTTGTTTATGACTTCAAATGTCTGTGTCGGACGATGGGATTTGCCTCACACAAGAAACTTGTCACATACTCGGAAGCATTCAGATCATATCCAGGTAAGGTCCATGTGGTCCTGGTCCTCGAATTTGATATGATAGGGTGGTTTGGAAAAAAAACGATATGGATGATTGTCCACGCAGAAGAAAGGGGTAGACTGAAACCCATCAAAAATTGTCCACATTGAATGTGGATAGCCCCTAAGACTCATACTGACCGGAAATTTTTACGACCATATCTCTGGAACCAGTTGCCTGATTTCAAAATAATTTAGTAACTTTCTATGAGACCATATTACCTTTCATTTGGCGCTTGTTGGAGAATTTGGTGCAGTGGATACTGAGAAATATGACACTCACATACATACAAACATTCACAGACATTTTCCTGGCTCGTCGAGTTGAGTCGATTAGAATAAAGTCTGGTAAAAATTAAACCCAAACGCAGGTTTCAATGTACCGCCGCATCCCTAGTGGTCAGAGCTAGAAACATTTTTGTTATTAAACTTTGAACAAAATTTATCAACGAATTTCAAAGTTATAGGCAGGAGGAAGATGATCCGCTGCTGGAAGACAGTGTAAATTGACTTAGGTTTCTATTCATTTTCGGGAAGTTTTAGGCTGAGGAAGAAAGTTTTCGGGAAGGCTTAAGGCCCAAACTTAATGACAGTGGAAGCAAAACGTAAGCGGCAGCGGAAAAGCCTGATCTGAATAAGGCTACTTGTCGGATTGATTACTAGTTTGAACCAAATCGACTTCGGTTAGGCATCTTGTTGTCATTTATGACAACTGTCAAACTTTCCGTTTCCTTTGTATTTCCGCCCACATTGCGTTTGGGCTGAGTTCGATTCGTGGTCTGCATACTACGAAAAAGTCGTGTAAATTTCGGTTTCCTGGGCATAGAATATGATTGAACTTGCCACTCAATAATACTAATGCAAAAATGGTACAGGCTTAGAAAGCTCTCAATTAACAACTGTGGAGTGCTCAAATGAAAATAATTTCAGAGCTGGCGTAAACCAAAATAAGTAGAAAATACACAGTTAGAAATAACTACTCTTACACGAGACGTAATCCATGTTAGACGTAAATCATGGAATGCAATCAAAAATTTCTAGTGGCACCGGTGGTGTAGTGGTAAGCGTGATTACCTCTCACCCCAGCAGGCCTGGGTTCAATCCCAGTCGGCGCCGCCGGGATGTTCTGAGGCATAACATCTCTGATCACGCCTTCCTTCGGAAGGGAAGTAAAGCCGTTGGTCGCCGGTTCATGAGTTGATGGGTCGATAGGTAGGGTCCAGGTGTGGGAGCTGCCTTCCTGGCGTCGGTAGCAATGGTGCTCAGCACGGAAAACAAGATCGACGGAAAACAAATCAAAGAAAAAAAAAATCAAAAATTTCATGTAAAATTAAGTATTTTCAGACCGAAACAGAAGCAAAACGACGAAGAGAACGTTTGATTGAATTGATTTTCTCGTTTCCTTCTCTTTTTTTACATTATGTCTTATCATGTGTCGTTCTCAGGGAACCGTAATTTACACGACTTTTTCGTAGTATGTAGAATGGTAATGTGCAGTTGGCTTGTTCAAATTGTGTCTAAGTTTGATACACTTGCTTTACCCAGTATCTGACTTTTTCGACCGTTTCATTCTTTTGGATTTATGATTCACAAAACAACAATCCATTCCCAAGTAACAATTTTAGTTTTATGCGGGTTCTGTAGACCGTAATTTAGACTTGTAGCATGCTTTAAGACCTCGATAAAACTTGCAATGTTACTTGGGATTGTTGTAGCTATGCGAAACCGTAATTCATTATTCGCTTTACAATGTTTCTTAAAACTAAAGATAGATGAACGGTTAAAACCCAAGTAACATTTTAAGTTTTATGAAATACTACAAAGCTACTATAAAACAACATTCATAAAGGATGTATTCTCGAAGCTGTTCAAGATTGATTTACTGCAGAAAGTTATTTGGCAACAATAAAAACCTTTTTTGAACCATCTTTCCTAGCTGCTTGCTACATCAACTAGAAAAGCATCAATCAAGATAGAAAAGGATTCATAAAGTACATCCGATCTTATCAAAATAGTTTAAATAAAAACTGATTGTATAAAAATCCTGTTGAATTCCCAAAATTATTAAAATAGTTCTCAAAAAGGTGTCAGCTACTCAGAAAGTGTGCGATACTGTTTTACAACATTTCGTATTTCGAACAGCTGTAAGCTCAATCGTTCCCGAAAAGGAATATACGCTTGAATTATTTTTTCGAAGAGTTGACCCTTTCGCTGAATAAAATCGCTGCTATGGATCGGAATCCAGCTAATCTCCGCTAACTGACAGTTTCAGTAGTTTGCTGTCGGTACTGATGCAAGATATTCCGATCGTCATGTATTCTTGTCACGTCTCGGATCATGCTCTAAGCTAGTGTCTTGGCTGAACTCTTACCTAACGGGAAAGAAACTCCGCGTTAAATTTGACTCCTGTGTTTCTTCGACCTTCTGCAATACATCCGGTGTTCCCCAAGGAAGCAACTTGGGACCATTATTGTTCACACTGTTTTTCAAGGACGTTGCTTCGAAATTAGGCTTGGACTGCGTGATCATCTACGCCGAGGACCTGAAAATATATTTAGTTATTCGCTCAACTGCAGATTGCCACCGTTTGCAACATCTTCTAGACCTATTTTCTGACTATTGCCATCGGAACAAGTTAATTATTAGCGTACCCCAGTGCTCTGTTATGACCTTTCATCGTTCAAAACAACCGATATTGTTCGATTATCGCATCAAGGGTACTTCACTTAAACGAGTTGAAGTGATTACTGATCTCGGAGTTTTGCTGGAACTAAAACTGACGTTCAATTCTCACTACACTTCGATAATTGCCAAGGCGAATCGACAGTTGGGCTTAATTTCGAAAATTGCAAAGGATTTTACGGATCCATATTGCTTGAAATCCTTGTATTGCGCGCTGGTACGGCCAATTCTCGAAACCGCTTCTGTTGTTTGGACTCCAAATGATGTTTCCTGGACCTTAAGGATTGAACGTGTCCAGCGACGATTCATCCGGCTAGCACTGCGTCATCTACCTTGGCGCGATCCGTTGAACCTCCCTGCCTATCCCGATCGATGTAGACCGTTGGGCATGGACACCCTTGAAAGAAGGCGAAGACTACAACAGGAGACATTCGTGGCGAAGTTGCTAAATGGTGAAGTCGATTCTCCCCGGCTACTTTCTTTGTTGGACTTCCGTGCTGCTCAACGTCCTCTTTACCAGTGGTCACTACTACAGGACAGATTTCACCGTACTTTGTTTGGATATAATGAACCAATATCGTCGATGATTCGAGCTTTTTCGGTGGTGGAGGTCTTTGAGTTCGGCGAAACTTCTGGTCGTTTTAAAAATAGAATTACTAGTTTGTCAATTTTGTAGCTGTTTTGAAAATGTATTCTCATATTCATTAAGACCACATATGTCAGATGAATTACAAATAGGGTAAATGTTGGCTTCGGCACCCATTGACTGTTTTCGGCAACCTAAATTTAAACGTTAATTTCACTATGTTTTCCCATCAACGCACTTCCCTGAATATGTCCAAACGATTGTTTAGCCTTTCAGCTTCAATCTGATTATATTTGAACGATCGAGTAATCCAGTAATGCTACATTTTTCTTCAAATAAAGCATACGCACTACAAAATGGGGTTGATTTCGAGTTGCCGATAAAAGAACAGCTGGTTAACACGCAGTTCTAATGGATAGGTTGCCGAAGAAAAAGAGGCTGCCGACAATAGTCACACTCACCTGAGAAGTTTGGAGCGTTGTAAAAACGCTTTCAAAATGTTTTGAAAAATTCTGTCGATTGGAATGGATAGAGAAGCAAGCAGCAGATGAATGTAAACAAACAGACACATCATATATGTGCGTGACGCTGAGAAAATGCTAGTAGAAGTGCAGACGCTGCTTAGATTGACGAGAATACGTAAATTCCCCTAAATAAATAAATAAATAAATTGTCAAGATCTGGAGAAGGCTGGTCTGTTTTAGACTGTTTCGACATGTTTTATTATTTATATTTCGAGGGCCTCGCTCACTTAACTTCACTTCACTTCTCCGCCATGCTCAGTCGTTGATGGTACCGGTTCAGCCAGACGTGCTGGATCTTTTAAAGAAGTAAATTTTGCTGAAATCGACTTCCGTTCGGTCGTTAGAATCGCTTGATTTTTTTTTATCCTAATTCGTCTATTCTTCGAGATTTCCTTGTCATTTTGCTTTTGTTCACTATGAGGATCCATCTTTTAAGTTCAATTAGTAAACATAGTAATTGGGTACTTTTGATACACTTTAAAAAGCCTATGAAGCTTCAATACATGCTTTTTTCTCTTATTTAAAACCTAATGGTTTTATGGTTGCTTTTATAATGACAGAACACGTATGTAGAGTATTTTATAAAGACATTAATAAACAATGGCTAGTGAAGTTCATGATTGAATTACAGTAAAGTTTTATGGAGGAATTAAAAGCTGCTTTAAATTTATTTTTAAAATAAGACAGTTTTTCATTTTCTCGACAGACTATAAAAGGTTTTTAAAACAGTAAAAATCTGAATAACTAAACAGGAATGTTTTGCACTTTGAAATGCTGTTTTTAAACTAAATGAATTGTTTTTTGCCGTTATAAAACCATAATAAATCTGAGTGGATGTCAAATGATTGCTGAATTGTTACTTCGGAACTAATGATAACTAATAAAAGATTTTTTTCTTTCAGCATCCATCTTCCCGTCGGCAGCATCCTGGGGCAACTGGGGCAGTCCAGCGACGAACCTCTACCCTTCGCATACGATGTCACATGTAACGCCATCCCACGTCGCTCCCCATCTTGGTTCATATCCCCACTACGCATGACCATCACCAACGACGACGACCTCCACACATCATCATCATCACTCACAGGTTGACAACTTTGACATCTACAAGAAGTTGACTCCCTACGAATAATAGCAACAGCCGCAGCACCACCATGCTGAAGCTGCCAGTGAACAGTTCTACCGACACAACCTAGATAAATGTATTTTAGATCATCTAAGCAAATGTCTCAACTTTTAAATTTCCAACCAAAGAAAGATGGAGATGCATATTTTAAAGATTATACAAACAACCGAACAAAACGGAATTCCAAGTCAGTGTATACTAGCAATATTTTTGATGTAAAGAACGAATCTCATGTCGCAACTATGAAACTAAAACAAACTAGTCTTCTGATAACAGGTCGAGTCATCATAGATAATGAATTAATGTATAAAATGATAATTTATTACCTGTATATAAATAATGACACATTGAGGTAACACTCTGATTATAATTTGTGATATGTAAAAGAAAATTGGCAAGTATTACCAAACACGAAAATCTAGTCTTCTAATTTTGTTTCATTTATTGAACAAAACAGTGCAAAAACTATAGAATGTAGGCATTACAGTTAAGAATTTGGTTCATTTAGTTGTGATGTTCAATTCAATAACATAATTTTAATTTCATGAAAAGAAAAAGCAAATATTCGTACATACAAAGACTGTGATAGTTAACGACACTTGTTAAAATTTTGTTCTCGCAACAGTTTTTACTCAAACCGTCTACAACTATTGAGGGAGAACTATGTTTTACCATGAAGAAGAAAACCCTAAATCTCTACAAGTAAGCGAAAGTCATAGCTACTAACCTGTACATAGGTAAATAAATACAAAATTGAACATACTCAAAACATACTTGTAAACAAACCAAATCTATACCATTTGATAGTAACATAAATAAGAGCAATGCGTGTTTCGTCGAGGGTAAATGTTAAAAGATGAGCGTAATCACTGTTTGTCAAAACTTTTCTAATCAAAGCGATTGCTAACCTGTAAATAGATCAACGCTCGATGTGAAGAAAAACCTTAATGGAAAATCATTACCGAGATAAAAATGAAATATCACTGATTGTATCTACTTTGTGTGAAGTTCAAATATATCGAGTCTCGAGAAGACAGATATCAAAATCTGAGTGAAAACAAATAACAAATCTTACAAATTTATCGTCATTGTGGCTGGTACTAGAATAATAAACAAACAACAACTTAAACTCGTAACTGAATGTCTATTTTTCCTGTCTACCAGTTCGTGTATTTGCCCAGGTTTAACGAATCAAAAAAAGGCGAGAGAAACATTCCACCTATTCGACTAGCATGGGTGAAGGCTAATGAAATCTCTGTAATACAAATATTCAATAAAAAATGAATTAATTATTAAATTATAAATGTGTAAATGGTGTGTGACAAAGCCGAAACAATGTAAAACAAACAAAAACCAAACGAAAAGTAAATCAGTCTTCTGTGTACATGGACAAGGCAAACTTATATACTAATTTAATTGAAAAATGCTAATAAATTCGTATAAATGTTTGAAAAATGTAAATTGAAATGTTGTTTGATTCCATTCCAGTTCCGTAGGCTATTTAAGGTACTTGCAACAACACCATCGGGTAGGGTAAATTCTCCCCTTCCCGATAGGTTTGCGTGGGCGTGCTTCGGTTCGCGTGAAAAGGGCTTAACAAGTTGTGTATAAAAGTTGATAGGCCCTTTTCTCAAATTACGCGAGCAATATTCATGTGTTATTTGTAGTAAACACGGCACCTCTAAAAAGTCCATTTTTTTCGTAAGTTCATTCCGTGCATTGGTCAGTAAAGCCGTTGGTCCCCGGTTCATGAGTTGATGGATCGAAACGCCTCCTGACGCTTCGAAGTCATCTAATAAATAAGCAAATTTCCCAACCCATCTCAAGTGTCTTTCTGTTGTGGTTCAACCCGCATTAATTTTCTAAAGAGATCTATAGCCACTGGGAACGCCCTTCTGATTTAGGCAGTCTGACCGAAACAGTGCAATGTGGCCCAATCACAAAGTGGGCGGTACCGAAAAAAACGTGATGTGTTAGGGAACATGCATAAATGACGTAGCATTTGAGGGGGGAGGTGGGGGTTTCAGAATTTGTGACCGGCCATGTATTGGATATAGCAAAATACACTACGAGCGGGAGGAGGGGTCTATAATTGATCAAAAATATGCTACGTCTTTTATGGATCCTCCCTCAGGACACAAGAGTCTTCTAGACTTTAACTCAGAAGACCACAAGAAAGTCATATGTATATGGCAAAAAATGCTGCCCTCGAAACTCGTATTATTGTTATAATTACGAAAAACCTGTTATGTGTGATAATAGAACAAAAAAAATCTAAATTAAAATTTAGAGTAAAGGATGTTGGATATCTTATGAGCTGTTGAAAGTGACACTACACCAAAATCACAACGTATAATTACGTAAATACTATAGTGGCTAACTGTGGTTTTCTATATTTTCAGACTATTAGGGGCACACCAACATTGAAAAATCACCTAATCGAGGGGTAAAATATTAAGATAGTTTTTCGAATGATCTAGAAAAATTATTCAACAGTAATTTCCTACAAAACACTCATGAACAGAAAGAATGTCACATACTTTGGATTGACAGTATACGATCAAGATTATGCAACCATACCTAAATTCATAATCTTAGAAACATGACGTGTTAGGGTATAAGTACGTTCTACACTTTAAATCAGAGGACCACAAGAAAGTCAAATATGGTGTAAAAAATCTATCCTAAAAAAAAAGCTCAAGTTTGTTGCACAGTGTAATTTATGTGCCCGTTAGAAATTGGTCACCCTCCGCGCGTACTCGGAACATGTGCAATTGCCAAAGTGATCCTGAGTATAATCACCATTGATCTTGTTTTCAAATTCTGATGTTATATGAACTGACGCATTATGGGGTTTGATCTAAGTTAGAAACTGGCCACTTCCCTGGTGACACCCAGAACGTATCCGGATGTGTCCAATGTGGTGTTGAGCACTCAGTATAATCACCATCGATCTTATTTTTAAATTCTTCTGTGATTATAAACTGAACACTGACCATGTATCGAATGATGTGTTTGGAATGTTTTGGGTTGCCTCTAGTTTCAAGATCCGGAACATGTTCCGGTCATATCTCTGGAACGGGTTGATCGATTCCAAAAATCTATGAAGCTATGAAAAAATATATGAAAGATAACCTAATCCAATCATTTGAAAACATTTTAGCATGTAAAAATTCGCCATCTTGGATCGCCATATTTTCAGGATACAATTTACCTATAAATTCTGATCAGTGAAAACCTTTAGACAGTACAAAAGTCCTCTGATGGCATTGGAAAATTGTGACTGTATTTTACAAAACTTACCAAGGAAGCCATAAACAGATCCAATGTAACACATTTAAATATGTTTGATATGAAATAAACAATAGTTAAAACTAAAACTATCTCGTATAAGGAGAATGTTAAATTGTGATTGCATCAGTGATAAGTTTTCATCGGGAAAATTTTTCGCTATGAAAAACGTTTGGCTTATGGGTGATTCAGATTAACTGTGACTTTAAAAAATGGTCATAACGATTGAACGCTTGAATGAATTTTTGATATGTATCAGTGTAATTGAGATTTACTACTTATATAACCTTCAACTTAGCATACTTAAATATAAATCTCTCTCCATTTACTAATTTGTCACAAAATTAATCACAGCTGGGTATCACGTTTCAGCTCCAGCTTGTGGAGTCCTGGTGATGCGTTTAAGCTCAGATATTGAACAGATTTTCCAAGCATGGTTCCTACATAATGTTGCGAAAAATAAATGTTTCATTCACTTGTAGAGATTTCAGATTCTAAAAGATAACACACGAATTTATACAGATTTATAACACCCTTCTTTTTCACGTCCTTGGCTCCTTAAAATCGAAAACGAATGAAATTTATAATACTACTATCAATACAAGCGGCGCCGGTGTTGTAGTGGTAAGCGTGATTGCCTCTCACCCCAGCAGGCCTGGGTTCAATCCCATTAGGCGTCACCGGGATTTTCTAAGGCATAAAATCTATGATCACGTCTTCCTTCGGAAGGGAAGTAAAGCCGTTGATCCCCGGTTCATGAGTTGATGGGTCGATAGGTAGGGTCCAGGTGTAGGAGCTGCCTCCCTGGCGTCGGTAGCATTGGTGCTCAGCACGGAAAACAAGATCGACGGAAAACAAATCAAGGAAAAAAAAATACTATCAATACAAGATGAAATTTATAATACTACTATCAATACAAGATGACATTTGTAGACACTTCATAACAAAAATTCTTGAAGAAACATATATTCTACATATATTTTACCCATTGAGAATGGCATATATGGGAAATCGTTGACAGTTACTCTGAATCACTCTGTACATCGTACGCACAATAAACATCAGCAATCTCTATATTTAAACTTATGTTAAATTTCATAATCTTGCAAATCACAGGTTGCTTTAATCTTGTGAATAATTACACATGTTTTTTTTTTTATTCTGTCCTTAAGGTTTTGGTTGAAAATTGAGATCACACCATCAAAAATAGAGGTGAAAAAAATCGAGTTAAACCAGAATTGAGTGTACTTGTTGCAGTATTTTGGACGATTAATTCACAATTATGTCTCACTTAAATCAATACGCTCCTACCAGTTGCAACCTCATACTAATATAGCGACTAATAAGTTCAAATTTTGCGACGACCATAGCTGCACTTACCTTCAAGGATCATGTTGCTTACGTTTCCGCTAAGGCTTAAAACCAACTTGGTTTCATGTTTTAGTTCACCAAAGTTTTCAGGGATATTTCCTGCTTGGAAATGTTTTATTTCTCTGTTCACTCTACATTAGAATACTGCTTGGTAGTATGGGCTCCATTCTATAACAATGGGGTGAAACGCATCGAGTTCATACAGCGGAGATTCATACGCTTTGCTCTTCGTTGGCTACCCCGGAGAGATCCACCAAATTATGAAAATCGGTGCAATTTGATGAGCCTACAATTACTCTGCGCTCGACGAGCCGTCTTCAAAGCTATCTTTATTGTTGATCTTTTACGACCTGATATCGATTGCAGCCTAATCAACTGTTGGGGATTTTACCAAACAAGATTGAGTGTGTATATTTACATCGTTCATCATCCACAACTTCTAATAACAAACACAGCTGATTGTTTTCTGATATTATCCTGATAAAATATAAGTTATGAATTATACAAGAACTGAAAGTGACACTTTAAAATTTTAATTCTCAATTCTTCATCTTAACTTTAAAAAATCTATAAATAAGTAACATATAAATTTACAAAGCTTTTGATGTGACGACTATTTAATATACCTCTCAATCAAAATCATGACAATCCTGGTAAGTAAAGAATGGGTTGACTTGTTCATATTTTCTCCATAACATAAACACAAGAATCCATATAATATTAAGACTAACTAGCTAACTTAGCTTTGCTTTTCTTTTCTTTCAGATCTCTCCGACAAATGTTTAGTCAGCATTTTAACCATTGTCAAAGCAATGTAAAGTAACGAGAGTGTCACTGTGACTGCAAAAAGAAGAACATCATACGAGTACTTCTTAATCCAATGTAAGTTGACGGTACTCGGCTGTAGCATGTCACTATCAGGATTCCGAAGAACCCATTCAACCCACCAAACAGCGCGCTGCAGTGGAGTTTCGGGTTGATCTCGAAACAGTATCGACAATCGTTTCATTTTATCACTGTAGCTAGAGTTGGTCAAAATATCCGTAATTGAATCGACGAGCTCAGCTGCAACCATGTACTGAACTATAAGCCGCTTCGCCACTCCAAGGGATACACAATAGTTTATATTGCGAAACTGATCGGCAAATAGTGGAAATCCAATTATTGGCACTCCATTCCAAATTGCTTCCTGTGTGCTCAGAAGACCGCTATGAGTGATAAACAGTTTGATGTTTGGATGCGCGAGTAGATCATTCTGGGGCATCCAAGCTCTGATGTATACATTTTCAGGGACCTTCATCGGCAGTTTGGATTCGTCAGATTCGAACTTCCAAAGGAATCGATACTGAGGTAATGCCTTCATTGCTGTCAGAATCTCTCGAATGGGGCCTGGACCAAGCGTATCACTTCTGGCATTTGATCCGAGTGAGAACAATATGAAACCATTTTTCGCATTGTTCACGATTCGGTTTAAATCCTCGGGAAGAGGCTTCGATTTTTGAATCTGCATTCCACCAACAGGAATTACATTCGGCATAAGTGGTTCCTTGTACTGAATCAGTGGATTAGAATTTATAAATAGCAACCTGATACTGCTTTGAAGGTCTTTTGCACTCGGAGAATTTGGAAAGATTTGTTTAATGATGGCATCAGACTCCGGATACAGGTAAACATCCTTCGAAATGATTTCGTACAAATCATAGAACCAGTTTTGTAGTCGCTCCCAGAACGTCATCGCGACGGGGACATCATATGAATGGTTTGGTATCGTACCCGAGTAGGCATATGATCCAATTAAAGGTGACGATGTTGCCAACGCATTGTACGGCGCTGATGGGATGTAAGGAGGGTTTCCAAATCGATGCATCAGCAGAGATGCAAAACATGGACCAAACATGTAATCACTCATGAACAAGTCGAACTTGAACGGTTTTGGGTAGTCCATTAACTGTTTGAAGCCTTTCGATTTGATTCCAGCCTTACAGCATATTATCGAAAACTCATCCAAAAACCGTAACAAGTCTAGTGGTTTCTTGTGCATCTCAAAAAAGTCCGGCATTTTACGACCACTTGTATTATACATTTCACTATAAAGATTTTCTAGGTGGATGTATGACACATTTTTTGGAGGGTTCTTCTCAACATCGGGACTAACGATGGTCACATTATGACCTCTCTCCGCCAGCGTATTCATCAATGGTCGGAACCTGATAGATTTGAAAACAGTTTAAGCTGTAGTTTAATTTGTCGTTATTTTTTAGCCATACAACTTACCATATAGAATGGCTGGGTGATGGAACTCCTGATAGCAATAGAATATTAGCTCCAGTGACTAGCGTAGGAATGACCGTCAACAGAACAATTAGCCAAACAGTGTGTTCCATGGTACAACAAAATCGATCTTCTCAGTATCAAGTACAAGGACAATATTGAAGCAGCAGGAGCACCATGGATGTATTTTTATGTAAGGCCTTATCTTCATCTGAATGACGATGCATTTTATTGATAATTTCTGTTTACATTCGTAGTAAAACTATTACTCTTATCTGCTACAATTTACATGGTGTCTGCCTTGCACGTGAATGTTCAGATTGCTGAAGATAAATAATGATATGAGTTTTTTGGAGACGAGCGACACAATAAAGGAATTGAGATAACTGATTGTACTACCGCTATACGCAAAACAGGCCCATGTAGGAAATTGAATTTCATGTAGGGTACAGTAGAGTGCTTCGTTTTTAAAGAAAGAGTTTACAATCATTGCAGCCACCCTCCGATTTGAATCCCAAAATATGAGTTAGCGCAAAATATGAGTGAAGAATAATGGCACAAAAAGCTGACGATTGTAAATTTCTTACATTTCATCAATAAGTCCCTATCTTTTTCATCTTGTTCAAGTGGTCAAAATTAAAAAAAAAAAAAAACAAATTTTGTAGCTTACCAGAGACAATGTGTTATAACGATGAAGCACGGGGAGAATAAAATTAAATCTGGTTGCACGGCAAACTAAGTTATTTTGTCTGCAAGGTTCGGCAACCCGCAATTTTGTGTTTAATTCGAGTGACTTTTGATTTGAGCGACTATTGTTTGCTTCAGCATCACGGTGAAACAAATACTTTTTTGATCGTATCGGTAGTAATGCCATTAAAATGCATGGCATCATCATATTAAAAATAACAGAATAACACGTTAAAAAACGTCAGTTTCTTCTGGTTTCCAAAAGACAGTGTCGTCAGAAAAAAGTTAGTGGGTTTAATTCTGTCGGCTTCCTCCCGATTAAAGCGTGACAGAAAACTCTCGATTATGTAGCGTAAGTGATGATATTGATAAATGAATTGTCATTTAGATGATAGTCGATTTATATTTTTCATACGCAAACTTAATAGAATTATTTAAATCTATAAAAAATGAATATCAACCTCAATCTCAATACTCCCCACACTTTTTTCTTGTGAAACTCTCGTGCTTATTTACATTGCTCCATTGGAACCGCGTTTGACGATTCGATTGGAACTCTTGGTTTCAGTCTTTGCACGTCTCTGTAGCTTACCGGCACTGTTATAAAACTACTACTGTCGATTTTTAAATTGTTATGCCTGTGCGAAAATATTTCTGAGGAATAATGTTTTGCACGAAAGTGGTGGAAAATCTGCAATACCATTGAAAAAATAATCGATGTTGACCCAACATTGACTCGACATAAACCCAAAATTGACCCGACAACAACATGACATTGGGTCGACATCGACCTTAAATTTGCCTTGCAATGATCCGGCATCGAGACCATTTTGCTGGGTTTTTACCATACTCCACTGCCGTATATCAAATGATAGTGACAGTGACAATGAGCTTCGAATGAGAAAGCGGCTCTTCAAATTATGGTCATGTGAGAATTCGTTTTAGCCGGCGCCGGTGGTGTAGTGGTAAGCGTGACTGCTTTCTAGCACCCCGATGGGTCTGGGTTCAATCCCAGCCGAGGTCAGTGGGATTTTTCTGAGGCATAAAAATCTCTGGTCACGTCTTCCTTCGGAAAGGAAGTAAAGCCGTTGGTCCCGGCCCATGTGTGTTGAATGGGTGCGATATCCTACGCAGGTGTGGAAGCTGCCTTCCTGCTCATTCGATTGCCGTCAATGGATGGCAATCGATGTCCGTCGGTGATTGGCACTAGATTGCGGAACAGAGACCGACGTTAAATAAAGGAAAGAAGAAGAATTCGTTTTCACAGAATTGATTGAATTGATCATCATCTTCAATCGAATGATATGAAAATTTTACTCGTCGTTAACTTCTGGTCGTACAACTTCCGGACACGACCTTTTGCGACCGTATTCTGTTTCTCGTCACGGTTTGGGGACTTCCGAACCTTAAACGTACATAGTCCAGCTCGAGTTTTGGTATTTTGCTCACATGCAACTTTTTAGCCACATCTCGAACTGAGGCGTTCGGTTTCCGTTTAAAGGCCCCAACCACGTGTTTGTGATCGTTCTCGTTGACCTGACGGTTTTTTTTTTTCGGATTTTCGCTTCCGATCAACAATCAGACGTTTTTCGAACCGTTTTATGATACCAGGCACCGTGGAATTCGCGATTCCCATCTTTTTTTCGATGACACGATGCGACAGATCCTTATTCTCAAAGTACTCGTGCAAAACTTTTTTGCACACGCACTGTTCTTTCGCCGCCATTTTGAAAACTTTTGCGCACCTGATGAAATAAACTCACAGAGTGTAAACAAAACACATTAAACTATGTCTACGCAAAATTTAGATTAATTTTACCCAACGGATCAAAAGTTAGAGCAATTTGAGTGTGTGCGGATTTTAAAAGGTACACCCTTTGCAACAGAGACGTTATCATTTACTCGCAAAATTACCATGCATTTAGTTTACTGGTTTTCAACTTAAACTGGTTAAACTTCAACCTACCTAGAGAACGCATATCTCTATTCAAGTGTGAAACGGCAACATCACGTGTGTCGCAACAATGTAAAAGATGTCGCAAGTCATAAAGATAATAAATAAGTTTCATGCATATAATTTTAATTTTTACTTGACTGGCACTTCATCATCACATACACATATTCTGTCACGGGGAGAGGTTAAGAACCTGTGACAACCAATACATTAGGTATAGGAAAAACGTGTCGAAAGGGATGGAAGGGGGGATATTTTTTCAATTTAACGTGACATAATTAAAGTATGGCCCCCAATATGTGATAATAGTTAAGAAATAATTAACTAAAAATATTCATATTCATATTGAAATATCTTAATCTATAAGGTTCCTCAACTGCAATAATATACTATTTGTAACGTGCCAAAAATCATGTGGATTTGGACCTCGATCGCTTAAAATGTTTGGAAATGACTAGAAGATAATATGCGTGGAAGCATCGGGAATGCACTCCTTAATATGCACTGGAGTCACTTTTTACGCGGGGTATACGAGCCGCGTGAAAAAAAAATCCGCGTAAATTTCGAAATCCGTGAAAATTTCAAAATTCACCTAAATTCCAACCAATTAAGGTTTTAACAATTTTTTTTTTGTAATTTTTTTAATTGTAGAAACCCATGTTGTCTCACGTATCTTCAGCATATAAGATATGTTAGTGTACACCAAACATTGAGTTTTTCTAACGAAGTTATAAGTTCTGAAATATATTATATTTTGATGTTTATTTTAATTATATAAAATATTACAACTTTGTAACTGTAACTGTATATGTACATTGTCGTGATTTCCACCATTTGGAAAAGGACCGTAATCTCTGCGCAGCATTTTGTGATCACTCAACTTCACACTTTAAGATCTTTTTCAAAACTGCTTGACTGAACCGTCGGAAAGCTGTCCAGGCCCGTCTCTCGGTAACGCGAAAACGAGGAAGAGTGAGAGAGAAATAAAGCCGAGAAAGTCTCTGAACGAAAGGCTTTGTTTTGATTTTCCCACTGTCACAGGGTTGTCCTCATACCCATGTTCACACACTAAATGAAAACTATTTAAATGAACTCTTAAAGCGAACCAAAGTTATTTCACTTTACTAGCCCAGTTCCATCCTTTCTCTACATCCTCCTGCTCGCCTACTCTCTTCCAAATTTAGTTACATTATTAAATGGCCTTTAAACGGAGCCAGGGGTCAATAAACCGTTAGTATGCTAAATCCCATCCAACCAGAAAAATTCCTAGACCGAACCGAGATTCAAACCCAGCCGCCACCAGCACGGCCTTGCTTTGTAGCTCTGCGCATTTACCCGCAGACCTAAGGGAGGCTCAAATGTATATACAAAAATACCAATTGGATGCATTCGACACATATGTATTTACCATTGATGTTGGGAGAATCTAGGAAAACGACAATAAAGGGAAACTTTTAGATCTTTTTACTTTTATTTAATTGTGAACAGTGCTGACCTCCATTCTTGCGTTTTATGCTATGTTGTATAGTAAACAAAACTATTCCTGTTAATTATTACTGAAAAATCCTATAGAGAAACATGTCGTTATACCTTTCAGGTCGTTTTATATTCCGTTTAGGCCTCACAGACATTTGCTGACTCATATCTTCAGCAGAAAACTCCTCATCTCGCAGAGGACCTGCACTATTCCACATCTCGTGCAACTCTTCATCTCTCATACCACCCACGTCTGCATCCGGATTTGGAATAGAGTTGTCGTTTGTATCTGCATCGGCTACCTCGAAGTCCATTGCTCGTTTGACGTCCTGCACGTTTCTAGCATACTGTACACCCCGACTGCTCTGAACGACGACTTTGGCACCTTCCCGAGTCAAAACAGTGTACCTTTCCTTCGAAAACAATGGATCAATTTTGTTTGATTTTGCGACCGCAACTACGACCCTGTCACCGGCCTTGATGTCGGAAAGCTTAGCTCCTCTACGGTTGTCCGCGTAGCCCTTGCTCACAAATTTCGATAGAATATCATGTTCCTTAACGTTGTGACGATCCAGTTCATTGTCAGACTTTGACTCCCAAAGGGCCGGAAATGTTCCCCGGTACTTCCACCCAACGAGGAGCTCGAAGGGTGCGATACCGAGTCTGGAATGGGGCTTAATTGTGTTGTGGACGTGAACATACCTATGAAGAGCAGCCCTCCAGTTGGTTCCATCTTGCTTGCTACCAGCTAAAGCTTTCAGAATTCCTTGATTCTGACGCTCTACGGCTCCATTCGACTGAGCGCTAAGAGGGATGGATTTCTGAATTCTTACTCCTTTCTGTTCCCAATGCTCGACAAACTCTGTGCTGCGAAATGGCGGCCCATTGTCGCTTTGCATGATCATTGGCAGGCCCCACGTTTCAAAAACCTTTGACAGAGCTGCATTAGTGCACTTTGCGTCTATGGATCTTACTTCCACGACTGCCAAGAATCTCGAGTAAGTGTCAACCACAATCATAAATTCACCGAAGCCACATCCGCGCACTGTAAGGAAATCTATCTGCAAGATTTCCCACGGTCCATCAGAAAGATTTCGACTTGAAAGAGGAATCGGAGGGTTTCGTCTTGTAATAATCAAACACGTCTTGCACGATTTAACGAACTGTTCAACTGCACTCCTAATACCAGGCCACCAAAAGTATTCACGAATAATGCGTTTCATTGCAGCTATGCCCAAATGTCCCTGGTGTGTTGATTCCAAGGCGCTCTTACGTAAGGTTTTTGGAAGTACTATTTTATGGTTTTTGGACACTGTTGATCCCAAGCAGTGAAAGTCGAGTTTATGTGGTTCATATTGGCGCAAAGACCTCGGCCATTTGTTAGATATCATCGCTTGTCGTACTGAAGAGAGTTCATTGTCATTTTCTGAAGCTATTTCAATATCGCTCCAAGAGATATCCATCAAACCTGCATCGAGAGCATAAAGTACGTGTTTCTCGTCACTATCATCGAAGGGCGCATCTATTTGAGCCTTGTACATCGACACTCAGGTACACATCTTGCCCATAAAAAGGCAGTTGACCCTATCGGATCACGCGTTTGATAAGACTTCCACTTATTAACGCACCAACCTATTCCAAGGGTGGATTCTTTTTTTTTTTATATCTTCCGAGAATTCCACTCAGAGATGTGTCATGCCAAAAAGGGAGCATTGAACCCTATCGCATGACACGTTCAATAAGACTTCCACTTATTGACGCACCAACCCTTTCCAAGGCTGGCCTTTTATTTCTTAAAGTCTACTGAGAATTCCACTCAGAGGCACATTTTACCAAAATAAGGGCATTATTATTACCCTATTAGATCATGCATTCAACAAGACTTCCACTTATTGACGCACCAACCTATTCCAAGGCTGTTTTTTTTTTATCTACCGAGAATTCCACTCAGAGACGTATCATGACGTATTTAAAGTCTACTGAGAATTCCACTCAGAGACACATTTTGCCAAACCTATGGCATTGGACCCTATCGGATCACGCGTTCAATAAGACTTCCACTTATTGACGCACCAACCGTTTCCAAGTCTGAATTTTTTTTTTTTTTCTTAAAGTCTACCGAGAATTCCACTCAGTGACACATCTTGCCAAAAGAAGGGCATTTGGCCCTATCAGATCAAGCGTTCAATGCGACTTCCACTGATTGACGCATCAAAATTCACCACAATTTCTTGCATACCATAATTTGAAAAAAAAAAAACAAATATAAACATAGGATATATTAAATCTAACTATGCACCGTCATTCCTTTCACTGGCACCAATACATTCGTACGCCGGTCATTGCATTAGACGCCAGCATACCGCCGTGGCCGAGCGCATAATTTATTTTTCGTACGTCCCTTCTATCATGGCGGACGATGGTTTTCTTTCGTTATCATCTCAACAATTTTCACTAGGCAAAAATGGCCAAACGAAAAAAAAATAACAAATTTGCGATTTATACAGACTTACCCGGGAGCGCTTCGGTTCCCCTCGACGGTGCCATTGTCGTGATTTCCACCATTTGGAAAAGGACCGTAATCCCTGCGCAGCATTTTATGATCACTCAACTTCACACTTTAAGATCTTTTTCAAAACTGCTTGACTGAACCGTCGGAAAGCTGTCCAGGCCCGTCTCTCGGTAATGCGAAAACGAGAAAGAGTGATAGAGAAATAAAGCCGAGAAAGTCTCTGAACGAAAGGCTTTGTTTTGATTTTCCCCGGGACAATGGGCCGCCATTTCGCAGCACAGAGTTTGTCGAGCATTGGGAACAGAAAGGAGTAAGAATTCGGAAATCCATCCCTCTTATCGCTCAGTCGAATGGAGCCGTAGAGCGTCAGAATCAAGGAATTCTGAAAGCTTTAGCTGGTAGCAAGCAAGATGGAACCAACTGGAGGGCTGCTCTTCATAGGTATGTTCACGTCCACAACACAATTAAGCCCCATTCCAGACTCGGTATCGCACCCTTCGAGCTTCTCGTTGGGTGGAAGTACCGGGGAACATTTCCGGCCCTTTGGGAGTCAAAGTCTGACAATGAACTGGATCCTCACAACGTTAAGGAACATGATATTCTATCGAAATTTGTGAGCAAGGGCTACGCGGACAACCGTAGAGGAGCTAAGCTTTCCGACATCAAGGCCGGTGACAGGGTCGTAGTTGCGGTCGCAAAATCAAACAAAATTGATCCATTGTTTTCGAAGGAAAGGTACACTGTTTTGACTCGGGAAGGTGCCAAAGTCGTCGTTCAGAGCAGTCGGGGTGTACAGTATGCTAGAAACGTGCAGGACGTCAAACGAGCAATGGACTTCGAGGTAGCCGATGCAGATACAAACGACAACTCTATTCCAAATCCGGATGCAGACGTGGGTGGTATGAGAGATGAAGAGTTGCACGAGATGTGGAATAGTGCAGGTCCTCTGCGAGATGAGGAGTTTTCTGCTGAAGATATGAGTCAGCAAATGTCTGTGAGGCCTAAACGGAATATAAAACGACCTGAAAGGTATAACGACATGTTTCTCTATAGGATTTTTCAGTAATAATTAACAGGAATAGTTTTGTTTACTATACAACATAGCATAAAACGCAAGAATGGAGGTCAGCACTGTTCACAATTAAATAAAAGTAAAAAAGATCTAAAAGTTTCCCTTTATTGTCGTTTTCCTAGATTCTCCCAACATCAATGGTAAATACCTGGTCTAGACGATACTTTGTAGAAACTTACCTGAAAAAAGTCTGCTCAGGATGTTGAGAAATCCACGAGGATCAAGCCTACTCAGTCATTCGTATCGCTGAAATACCCTCCCAATCAAAACTGTAGGTCTACCCTTTCATTTTGGTATTTAATTCAAAATGTTCTATCGAAGGTCATTTTTCCACAACAATTTCTGGAAAGAAGATCAAACTGGAAATTTGGTATGGGATTCACGCGACTAATTTCTTAATGTTCTAGGCTAGATGGGACTCTAAGTTTTCATTTGTTGAATGATAAAACCATACTGTTTTTTAAGAAATTGGTTTCTTTCCGTGAAACCGTGATATCGGCAACCAGCTGATCATCGATTCAATAATGGTCGGCTTGAAATATACGTGAATCAAATAGAGATATACTATAAAAGTTCTAATCAATAAACGCATTAGTTTAAATGATCCAACGAAAAAAAAATTGTATAAGTATAAAAACACTGTACCGCTTGAAGTTTGTCCTTATGAATTTATTATCATCGTTTTCCATTTGCCAGAGGGATGGTGTAAGGCATGTTCCTCGGTTTGTACCGTTTGGTACCAACGTGTAATGCGTTATGATTTTTTTTTTGTTGAAGCATGATTCATGGGACCTCCCTTAGCTTAGTCGGTAAAGGCACAGCTACAAAGCAAGACCATGCTGGAGGTGGCTGGGTTCGATTCCCGGTCTAGTCTAGGAATTTTTCGGGTTGGAAAATTTCTCGACTTCCCTGGGCATAGAGTATGATTTTACTTGCCACACACTTAGTTAAGAGCACGCAAAAAACTAATATGCCATACGCAATAAGCTTGAAATGCGAGGAAGAAGAAGAAGATGAACCATTAAGAAATAAATGTCGCGATCGAACATGTTCATGGCCGATTAGTTTTTGATGTGTTGTCATGTGTGTACGCGTCTGCCCTAACACGATCATGAGGGTCGTGGTGAAAGACTGACGGTAGTCACGGCGGGTCGTGTTTGTTTGTGTCGGTCGATTTTAAATAAGTAGTTTTTGGAGTCACCGGTCACTTCAATTCATCTGGAGTTTCACATAATATTTAAAAAATCTATGGGCTCAGGACGGTGATGCCTGAGAGGATAATGTAGTGTGATTTTTTGAAGTTAGGAAAACTTTCGATTACTTTGACACTGAGTGCGGGGACAAATTAACAAGTGAGAGTTCCAGTATAGAGCTAAGGGTATTAGTATACTATTTTTGCATGTGACACTTAATCAAAATAAGAATAATACATTTCGCTAAATAGGAAGAGCAATGAGTGCATCAATAAAACTCAAAAGAACAGAAATCTCTATTAAAAGTGCGTAACTTGGGCGCAATCACCAGTAAGGTAACAGTGCCTATAATTGTATAAATTGTAAATTGTATATTACATATTGACATGTAGCTATTTGTTATTTTGGCGAAACATGTGCATGAAGTGACATTTAAAAAATATATTCGCCTTATTTACACCTAATCGTGAAATATAATATTCCTTTTCAGTTTTGCATTGAAGTTTGAATTTGTAATATCTCACCGCATGAACAAATTGCGTGAAATGTTGACGGAAATAGTATCGTAATGCTTATGTTGGTCAAATTTTGAACTAAGATTGTTGCCACTGCCGCTATCAAATCAAAATATATGTAGAAAAAAATCAAATATTAAAAAAAAAAACCTGCTTATACGCTGTAATCTATTGTCAAAACTACCATTATCACGTTCTAAAAATAAATAAACGTAATGAAAAAAATGTATTGCCATTTATGTTGCGTTTGATTATGCCAAATGAAAATTATGCTAAGCGACCCACTTTTCTATTTTCACGTGTTTCTTAGTTTATGCTAAATGACTATTTGTAAAAAATATTATGCAAAATCACCTTATGTCAAACGACCTTATGCCAAACGACTAAATAATTTATTTCTGTATATGTACAATTTTTACAATACTACGCTAGCAGCACTTGTTTTCCATTTGTGTTGATATGAGTATTTGAGTAGGTTAGTGGCACATTCCTGAGCTTTTGCACAGACCTGACCTATTTGCTTCCGTTAAAGATACGCCTTCCGATTCAACTTACCCGCAGTGCACAAAACAGTCAGGTTAAATGAGTCATTTTTATATGAATATTAACTTCCATCTACCTCGTTATTCACTGCCTCGTGAGAGTCTGACTTGTTTTGAATCACTGAGCGTACATTTTCTATGGAAAAATGCCTCAATTATATGCTGTGTGAGCGAAGGAAAGCGGTGTGAGTCACCTGTTCGTGAGTGACTGAATGTTTTTGTTGGCTCTTTCATTGCCTCCCCAACCAACCGGTCGTGAAACTTCTTCAAAGTTCTTTATACAGAAATAAAGATTTATGTGGGCAATTCTTTACTTTAAATTTTCTATGATTTCAATATACACATTTAAAAATCTTTATTGATCGATACTTACATTTAAGATTATTTCTTCATCGGTCATATGATAGTAATCTATAAAGGTGCCATACTAAATTTCTTTTAATTTCGATATGTCACATGGACTTTGGAGTATTCTTTACAAATATTCATCAATAAATATTTAAATACTGATATCATCGTAACTTTGAACTTTGACAAAGAACAACAAAAATTGCCATCGATGCACATTGATAATCTCCTTGTTATCGATTTGCATTGCTGATTAAAGAGAGTTCGAGACACACCAGGTGACAGATGGCAATGTTTATATTATTTATCGACATATTCGGCATTTCATCGGAAGAAGCAATCTGCCGGTAAATGAACGAGAAGACCGATGGGCGCGACGCAGCAAATGTTTACCATTGTAGTTCTTCAAGTTTACGTCTATATATTTAATAACCCGTGATAGCATGCGTGGTGGGATTCTCGGCATTTGGAACCCAATGAGGAAAATTTATATCTTTATGACCTCTTTTACACCTACATGGCTGACTGGTTGATGGTTATGACAAATACATATTGAATTCATGTGTGAAAAGATTTACAGAAATTTCAATACACCACATACTAGAGTGTGGTTGCCTGTCGTTGATAAACTCATCAACAGCAGCCGTGGACCCGAGGAATAGCAACCAACAACGAAATCAGTACACCCCAGCTGGCGTGGGATCGAAACTAGAAATTATGCAGATAAAAAATCACAAACAAAATCAGCAGTTGCGTGTATCGATATTTTGATTTTACAACAGACATCGATATTTTGATCTGGCAACACAATCGATATTTTAACATTGGTAACGATTAGTAGCAATATTTTGAGCAAGATCTTCATAAACGATTCACGATTAGACTTTTACCATCTTTACAATTTTTCATGAAATGGTGACGATCACTATCGATTTTTCTTATTAATGGCTTTGAAGATCGATGTATAGAAAATTAAAGAAAATTAACGAAATGGTTGGTCGGGTCGTCCTTTACCGTTTGATACAAACGGTCTGCACAGAGCAATGGATTGAATAGTGCAGTGCTTTCACACTCAGCCTAAGCAGTCAATAATTTTATGCTCTGCTTACCCACGCATTTCAACTTGACCCGATGTTCCTTACAGAATTATGGTAATTTTGCAAGATTTTGCTCCACGCTGTACTATCAAAAATGTATGAGGAGATAAGTTTGATTCCCTTTATCAAAGAATATTCAGGTTGTATGAAGGGCCGATTGTATCATAAACTTTAAAATTATGGATTTAATGTATCACTGGCTATGGATTAATTCAGATTTTATTTTTATTCTCCTTTTGATTTTTGTTTCGTAGAGGTTGATTGTTTCTTGAACACAAAATAATTGACTGAGTAAATGATAACGTGGATCGATATTGCAATCGTGATAAAGATTGCCAACAGCACGTCGAATGCATATTTTGTAGCCCAGCTTTTATCAATTGCAGATGATTGATGATAATTGACATCGGGATTTCTCAAAACCCATTCGACCCACCAAATGGCACGCTCCAGAGGTTTTTCAGGTTGATCACGGAAAACTTTAGATAATTTTTTCATGTTTTGGATGTACCTAAAATTGGAAAATAATATATCATGCTGTGCTTCAACAATCAACCAAGAAATCATTTGAATATTACTTAGGATCAGATATCATTTCCTGGATAGCTTGTTTCAACTCCTCTGAATTGACTTTGTCAATAGAAAGACGCTTCGCGATTCCTACTTTCGTGCAGTAGTTGATGTTCCTATATTGATCGGCAAATACTGGGAATCCAATCAAAGGCACTCCATACCAAATTGCCTCCTGAGTACTCAGTAGACCACTATGCGTAATGAACAGCTTCAAATTGGGATGCGCCAGTAGGTCATTCTGTGGCATCCACGGTCTTATAAACACGTTCTTGGGTACTTCAGTTGGAAACGTATCCGATTCAAACTTCCATAGGAAACAGATGTCTGGAAATGCCCTCATTGCCTCGAGAATGGCGAGGATTCTTTCGCTTCCTAGAGTATCACTACGGACATTCGAACCCAACGAAAATAAAACTACCCCATTTTTGGCATTATCCAATATGGTTTGAAGATCTTTGGGCAGAGGCTTTGGTTCGCGAATTTGGAGACCACCAATGCCAATCACGTTCGGCATACTCGGTTCTGAAAACTGAATAGCAGCATTTGCGTTCAGCATCACTATACGGGCAAGTTTATTGAACTCTGCAACGTAGTCTATATCTGGAATGATTTTTCGTACCAATTGGTCCATGGTTGGATATGTATAATGCTCTTTTAGCACTATTTCATAGTAATCGTAGAAAAAGTTTTTCACTCGTTCAATGAGACACATGTCTTCAGTTGCATCAAAAACATGATTTGGAATGACTCCTGAGTACGCAAATGATCCAGCCAACGGCGTAGTTGTAGTCATCCCGTTGTATGCAGTAACCGCCACCAAAGGTGGGCGATTGAATTTATGCAGTGCAGCAGCTGATATACACGGTCCTCCCAAGTAATCGTTTATGATGAGATCGAATTTGAAATCAGATGGATAGTCCATAAGGGTCTTGAATCCATTTGATTTCAAACTATAACGGCAGCAGCTGATACAAAATTCATCGAACTCAAAAAGCATTCCGAAAGGGCTAATTTTACCCATTCCAAAGAAATCCGACTGTGCCGAACTGGAATCGTTCAGAATACTATCGTATACGCCTTCCATGTGAATAAAGTGGACATTTTCAGGAGCATTTTTCTCCACATCTAAACTTAAAGCTGTTACGTTGTGCCCTTTATCAGCTAGTCCGTAAATCAAGGATCGATTCCTGGCGAGAAAAAATCTATAACCCCCTGACACCCGTTTACTTTATAGAATTAACTTACCATATGAAATGGCTTCTAGAGGCAACTCCGGCAATGTACAAAATATTTGCGCCATCCGCAATGGACACTGCGAGGAAGACAATCAAAACAACAGCACCAATTGATTTCATCACTATCGTACTAAATCAACTAACTGCTGGAGCTGCAATGAAAATTCAAAATTGCGGCTCGCTGCTAATTCTACGCTAATGTTATCTAACACGTTTCAATCATTTTGTACCAACGCAAGCGATAAGGAAATTTGGCAAGTTGAGCCTACCTGGTACACTCTTTTTACTATTCTTACAAAGAAGGGTATGCACAACACTTGGAGAACTAATTTGCGAACATAGGCCTGGAGGACGATCTCTAAACATTCATCTATATTCTCCATGTTTCAACAACCAGGCATGATTCAACGCCCACATTGGTCATACCTGGTCATGATCTGGATGCCTCCTGGAATTTATCCAGACTCTGATATATCTAAGACCCATCTGCTACACTCAGATCACATGAGCATTCATGATAGAAATATTGTGTGCCTGAAGCCACATTGTTTATACCTGATGTCGACGAAGTGTTCAGAATCTTGCCGAAATTCGTCAAGCTATACAACTAGTATTTTTTGTCAGATTATAAATTCGTAAGAAGGGCTAGATCTCACCATAGGTTGAAAAATCCAGGTTTATTCTTGGAAACAAACAAACTAATTCATGGTTTGTTTATTAGAAGTTTTCGAAACATACATTTCAATTAATAATATTAACATTAGTTTTTTTCAATTTTAGTGGAACATCAGTTTTCACTAGAAAATTGAAAAAAAAAATGTTTGTGCCCCTTAATATTTCGTGACAGGTTTTAAGCGGGGGGTGACATATGTTTTTATAGATATTTGTAACGACCTAATGTTCCAACAGGAACTAATACTTATTCGCAACAAATTATACCTTCTTCAGTGTGCTCTTTGCTGCAGTGAGGCCAGTTCTATGGGTTTATATGTAGATAAAGGGTGATACGGTCAAAATTTGGTCAAGGGAAAACGCGTGCAAATCGGTGAAATCGTTTATTTAAAAAATCAAATTAAATTTCTTTTTCAAGTTCAATTAGTATAAAATTCAGGAAAAATATTCAGTTAGGCTTCCGCTTTTCCAAATCCGAATTGCCGGGCCTTACGCTTGACCCCTGCCATCAGATTTTGTACAGCCACCTTGTCCACCTTCTTCGCCGCAGAAAGCCAGTTTGCCTTGAACTTCTGCTCGCCCTTAGCAGTTTTTTTGGTCTTCTTTAGGTTCCGCTTGACAATAGCCCAGTATTTTTCAATTGGGCGGAGCTCTGGCGTGTTGGGAGGGTTCTTGTCCTTGGGAACCACCTGCACGTTGTTGGCGGCGTACCACTCCATGGCCTTTTTACCGTAATGGCAAGATGCCAAATCCGGCCAAAACAGTACGGAACAACCGTGTTTCTTCAGGAAAGGCAGCAGACGTTTATTCAAACACTTTTTCACGTAAATTTCTTGGTTGACAGTCCCTGAAGCTATGAAAATGCTGCTTTTCAAGCCACAGGTACAGATGGCTTGCCAAACCAGATATTTCTTTGCGAACTTTGACAGTTTCATGTGCTTGAAAACATCTGCTACCTTTCCCCTTCCTTTTGCCGTATAAAACTCCTGTCCCGGAAGCTGCTTGTAGTCGGCTTTGACGTAGGTTTCGTCGTCCATTACCACGCAGTCAAACTTCGTCAGCATCGTCGTGTACAGCCTCCGGGATCGCGCTTTGGCCGTCGTATTTTGTTTATCATCGCGATTTGGAGTCACTACCTTCTTGTAAGTCGATAGTCCGGCTCGTTTTTTGGCTCGATGCACGGTTGTAGACGATACACCCAGCTTATTTTCGGCATCTCGGAGAGAGAGGTTAGGGTTTCGCTTGAAACTACCGGCAACTCTCTTTGTCGTCTCAGCGGCTTCCGGTTTTCGATTTCCCCCCGATCCAGACTTCCTGGCTGTCGACAAACGTTCCCCAAACACTTTAATTACATTTGTAACGGTTGATTTGGCAACTTTTAGCGATTTTGCCAATTTTGCGTGCGAGTAGCTCGGATTTTCGCGATGCGCGAGCAAAATTTTGATACGCTGCTCTTCTTGCTTGGACGACATTTTGACAACTGAAGAGTGAATTCCAAAATCAAAATAGGAGCAACATTCTACACACACACACCTTCAAAATGAGGGGTGTTCAGGTTTTTTAAATGCAAAATTGAAAGAAATACGTCAAGTTGATATTGACCAAATTTTGACCGTATAACCAACAATCAATACGGAACTAACGATTTGAAATTGGCTCACCACTTTAGTAGCCTATTGGTCCCAAGCAAACGATTAACGTACCCTATTCTAGTTGAAAGTTTGTTTTGATTCGCTATGAAAGTTTGGCAGATAACATCAGGGGTGTGTGGATTCATGCAGAATATGCAGGGGTGAGTGAAATAGCTTGGGACTGCTTGGGACCGTTGTTCTGGTACTGAGTGAGCCAAAAATAATAATGATTTTCTTCGGGACCCAGTGGTCTTAGAGTTACCTCTATGGTATAACCCTTTATACGAAGTTTAGGTTTACTATTCGCGCCAGAAACACCAATGTTGCCTGCTGAACAGAGATTGAGCATAATCATAAGACATCAGTGACTTGAATCATTAATAACTTTTGACCCTTAAACGCTGGCCAGACTGGATAGTTATAACATGTTATAACGGTTGTCAAATAATTGCAACACAGAATCCACCATCAAGATAGCGCTATAACATGTTATAACTCTGTAGTCTGAACGTACTATTACATTTAATCGAAAAGTGGTCCGGAACAAATGTGTAGCTGAGATAATTTCCAACAAGCGCAGCTGTCATTTTCTAAAGTAGAGTGAATTGGTGAATTTTGAGTTAGATATGAACCGAAATTATGGTTTCCCCATAGTAATTTCTATATAAACTTCAAATGGGTTGTGCCAAGTCAGTTTCTTACTTAATGAGTTCAAATGTTGGGAGGCTAATCCAATTTAGAACCGTTTGAGCACTGTGGAGCGAAAATTTCAAATTTTGCATCAGTCTTACGGCCACATGGAATTTCACATGATCCTGGCCATATAAAAGGCTACTGTCTTCGGTAAAATTGCACAGTAGGTCAAAGCGGATTTGTTAGAAAGCAATAGTACAGAATTTTCTCACTAAGCGGCGTCAATGTACAAGTCAATTTCCTGCATAAAATATATCTTGAGATCTTCACTATTAAGAAAGTTTCCGTCTTCTTGAAAGATGTTCCGGTATTCAATGTCTTCTAATTTATGGGCTGGTTAGTTCGAAATTATCTCACTACATGACACTAGTCTATGTGCAGACTTCAAGTAGATATCCTGACTTTGTACATAGTGAGGATTTCCTTTTTCATTAGAGGAGTTATTAACTGGAACGACCTTCCGCAGGAGATCATTGATGAAAATAGTACGATAATGTTTCAGTACGATTTAGTTGGTTAGTTTTCTTCAACTTTGAAAGCCTCCATTCAGCCTTTAACTTTGAAAGCCTCCATTCCTCCATTCTTCTGTAACATTGAAAGCCTCCATTCAGCCTGAGGCTGGTTCGCCTCCGCTCAGAACGATTTTGAATTAGTTATAGTTTTTGAATTACAAGTATATGAGTTTAACCATTATGCGAAATATGCAGCTTATTGTATCTATTATCTTTGCGAAGAAAAAAGGTGTAAATCTTAGGTTACAGGCGTACATAAATAAGTAAATAAAGGTGATTTTTATTGCATTTTGACTTGCTCTCACCAGAAAAAGTCGGTGTTAGAATAAGAGACCATAGTCATAGATCCCTGTTTGACTGATGGATGAAAAAAGATCACTGCTCCTTATTCTGAAATAATATGGTCTACCAAATGAACTTATATCATGAAGTTTATGTAGTTGGTCATGTCGGCTAATGAAGGTACTTATAATGTAAAGGTTTACAACAGTTTGAAGTAGGTACCTCCTAATCATCATCAATTTTGCTGAAAATTTTCTCAGAAGGTCAACTTAATATTTGAAACAATAATCTTACTTAACTGACCTGATCTATAACATTATTGATTACTTAAGCCGATGTTTTAGACCTTATATACATTTCGGACTCCGAATTAGCGTCAGTATGACCGGGAAGTTTCTAAGAATTACATTGGGATTAAAAAAAAACCCAAATGAGTCCATATCAAATACCTTGATCAGAGTTCTGTGTAAGCCTCTTCAACAGATCTGTGAAAAATAAGTGTTTGACACAAAGTCTTTAAACTTTAGTTATTATGTACACATAAATTCTCTTCGCATGATTTTTCATAGGAACATAATTATCTTTTTTTTTATTAGAGCTAATAGTTGCAAATTACCCCTTCTAAGAACTTGTTTAATAAATATTGTTTCGAAAAGAATGAATAGAAAAAATACTTAACGTGAATCACTTATTCTGATGTTTTATAACTTACTCAAATACATGTTTCAATGTGGGACTCCACTTATCTCTATTAATTGCAGACTAAGTGAAAGTTATAGAGGAGAGTGATTAAATTTTGGATATAGATATCTCAGCGTGAAAATCAAATTATGATGCGGTTTTTGCATAGGCCTTTATTGTAATATCTTATGTCCCTTTATATATAATCTAAAACCTCCAAAGCTACATAATGTAAAATCGTAAAATAACGTTGCTTTATGAAAGCTAACCCAAAACTTATTTCCAAAGCCACATGTGAGAAGGGCATACAAGCTTTTTGTAAACAAACATTTGAAAAGCCTTTTCTCGCCAACCGAGGGTCGCCCACACAAACCAACAACATCATCGGGAAAGAGAATGTTTCCCCTACCCGGTAATGATGGTTTGCGTGGGTGTAATGTGGGTGGCGATAAAAGGGCATAAGAAAGTATGTATACAAAAAGCTTGTATGCCATTTTCACATGTTGTTCTTGAATTTTGAAAAATTGGGGCAAACTTGATCCGCTTTTGATAGCATGCATTTTTGTGAGGGATAGTAGACTCTCAAATATATGTTTTTAAATACTCTCGAGCCTCTGACATGAAATATAAATTCCTAAATTTAAAAAAAAAAATCCAGAAAAGACAGTATTAAAAGATGGGGGACAGTTGATACCCTTTTTATGATATGTATTTTAATATAAATGTTTACACAATGTTCACTCGATGGAATGTGTGAAAATTCTGGAGGTTCAATTATCCCCCTACATACTTTTATTTGTTTGCACTCATATCTTAGGACTAAGTGTCTATTCCTTGGAGGATCAACTTTCCTCTTATCGAGTTTTCATATTCAAATCAAACTGAATAAAATAGCAAAAGAAACAACAACAATTCAATGATATTGATTCTACTTATTCAAAGCAATGAACTGTAAAAAATGTATGCGTTTTTGTTGAATGTCCAAACAGTTATTCAAAATTTTCTAGCTGTATTAGGGAGAGAAAACATAAGAACTGCTATCACATACATATACACCTGTGTTCAATATAATAGCAGCGCATGCCGATTTCCATACTAAATGGTCAACTTTGACAAGTTGTAACTTTGTTCTCGTAAGATCAATTGAGCTGAAACGTTCACCACAGAACTACAAATATGTTCAATTTTACGATTACAAAATACCAAATTTTTGGAAGCACCTGTTGGTCTGGTCAGCTTTGAAAAGTTGTAACTTTGTTCTCTTAAGATCAATTGAGCGATTTACGATTACAAAATACCAACTTTTTGGAAGCACCTGTTGGAAAGTGAGGCACTAGGTAAAATTGTATGCTATTATTTTGAACAGTTTTACCTAGTGTCTCACTTTCCAACAGGTGCTTCCAAAAAGTTGGTATTTTGTAATCGTAAATCGCTCAATTGATCTTAAGAGAACAAAGTTACAACTTTTCAAAGCTGACCAGACCAGAGGCGTGTGGAAATTATTCGTTCTAACTGTTGCATGCTTTAGATGGCCGTTGCTGAACCGCTAAAGCCACAATAATCTCAAATAAGAGGACACATTCATTTTAAGCTTAACGAATCAGTTATATATATACAATTATCCAAAAATAAATCCAAATCTAGGTGTACGCCATGCCGCAACTGATATGCTTTGGACATCCAAACACACTTCCTCCTCATAATGATCGCTAACCTATACCGAAACAAGATAGCGCATGACCTTGGCCACTGTGAAATCAGTAGATTCTCGCGCTTATTTTTATCACCAAGCGCCGAGCCAATTGATGAGAATGAGTTTCAATTTAGTTGGACTCCCGGTTTCAATCCACTCGGGTCGCTTGAGGAGTTGTCTCAAAAACTATATAGCATGAAGAAAATACTGAGTGTCATATTTGTGGCGGTGCAATTAGTGAGTGTTGCTTTCGGAGCCAATATTCTATGTTTGTTCGGAGTAGCCAGTCCCAGCCATCACATTTGGTATGGAGCTTAATGTTTTACCTGTCTTCTCAACAATATGATAACGTTTCTTTATTTAAGGAATCGTGCCATAGCACATGAATTGTCATCCAAAGGTCACAATGTAACAATCGTTTCGGCGGATATAGAAAAAGATGCACCATCAAACGTTCACTATATTGAGTTGGAGCAAACATATCCCGAATTGTATAGTGGCCCACACAATATTGACTTGCTGGAGATGGCGAATGAAAACATTTTTATGTCCATAAAATCATTCTATGACGAATTCGTTTTTACAGAGTGCAAAGGTGGTTGAGGTGATATTTGCTGAAACATAATTTATTTAGCTAAGAATCAATAATATTTTAGGAATTCTAAAATCGAAAGGTCTGGATTTCATCAAAAACTACCCTGATGATTTTAAATTCGATCTGGTTCTCTACGATATGACCTGTGGAGGATGCTTACATGGACTATTGCACAAATTTGGCTATCCACCATTGGTCAGTGTAACTGCTTTCAACAATCCGCCATATGTAACCGATGTCATTGGAGGACACAAGCATTTCGCTTACATTCCCTTCTATTCGCTGAGCTATGGCACTGACATGACCTTCTGGCAACGTATTCACAATACACTGTTATATGCTACTGACTATGCGTACGAAAAATGGCTTATTCTATCATACAAGATTCTATTTTTTTTTTTATACATATTCAAGGTACCGAACAATCATCAGCAATCCTAAATTGGATCGTATGGTTCGAGACTACTTCCAATACAAAGACCTTCCATACGTGCCGGACATTGATCGTCTATCAAAAATCATACTTGTCAATGCTCATTACTCCATCGACTTTCCGGAACCAGCTCCACCCAATCTAATTCCTGTCGGTGGTCTACAGATAAAAAATCCACAACAGCTTCCTAAAGATATAGAAGACTTCATAATCGCCGGCAAAAAAGGGGCAGTCTTATTTTCGCTTGGAACCAATATAAGAAGTGACGAACTTGGCAAGGAGCGCCAACAAATGTTCATCGACGCTATAAGGCAGATCCCAGATTATAATTTCTTATGGAAATTTGAATCCGATTTGGATTTGAAACTTCCGAAGAACCTGATCATTAGAAAATGGTTGCCCCAGAACGATATATTGGCCCATCCGGACGTGAAGGGTTTCATCACGCACACAGGGTTGCTAAGTATGCATGAAGCATCGTGGTATGGCGTTCCCATGATAGGAATCCCCTTCATTGCTGATCAACATCGGGTAAGTCAAATTAGTACTAGATACTGAACTAATTTACAGCTAACGGAAGATCATAACCACTGGGACAGTTTTATAAATCTATTTTTGTTCACTACTAAAATATCTGTAAATACTACTGATCACTGTAAAACCAATACAGGAAACAAAATATTCCACGTGGATGACGATGTCTGCACCTACGATACATTAATTAATCAAGAAAGATGAAAATATGTGTCTCATCCCATGCTTATCAAAGAAAATGTCAGCTCTCAACACTCTTTTGAGGGTTCCCCTATTAACCACTAGAAGCAAAGACGATCACTTAGTTTCTATTGGATTCGTCTATAGCGGCAGTGTTTTAGCAAATATACTGTATTTACAGTATAGATCACTCTTTTGTTTTTTCGGAGACACGCTTTTCGGTCAAAAAACGCGTTTTGCGTCAGAAAAGGCAACTAATATATTTTATAAACATTAGAAAAGTTTCTACAAAGCTACAGCAGCAATTTAAATAAAATCTTGTTTAAACAACTATTTTTGTCTTCCCATAAGTATTTACAGGACTAAACCTAAATTGCCTGATTGTAATTAATGTAATTAAATTATAATTTTCAAGCATAATCAAGTGCATGTTGGTTGCCTTTTCCGGCGTTAGGTGGTGTGTTGAACAGGAAGTTTCTGTCACCTGCGTGATGAATGGAAAATCGGGGATGTTGTACCTTCCAGCCATTTTGAAAGCGTAGGAGATTCACTCGACAGACTTTGCGGCGAACGGTTGTTTGTTTCTTGCGGTCGCGGTTTTAACGAACAAAATGGCTGGAAGGTACCACAGGGGAGTGAACTATATTCTTGATATGTTGTTAATGTTTCACTACTGGAGGCCCGATTCTCCGAAATCTCATGAATTATGTGAATCTTTGAAACTTTCCGGGCTATTCTCTACCATGCTTGGCATACACAGTTGTACACCCCAACTGCTCATTTGCTAATAACTTTTACTCAGTTGTTGAAATTTGTTTTTCTTTAAAGTAATTGATAGATTAGGATCATCGCTTACTATAGATATGCAAAAAGTAGATAAATCTTAACATTTGAATCAACACCAATGAATTTTTACTATTAAAGTCCGAGATGCGAGCATTTCTCACTTCATTTTTACAACGCAAAAACAAATATAGTTTATTACTAGAATTAAAATCTACTTTGTTTTATGTATCTATAACAAGCTTAAACTCTTTTCTATCTACTGCTTCAAAAAGAACTATGTTTCGTCAACTCTGTGTAAAGTTATTAGCAAATGAGCAGTTCATGATCAAAACTGTGTATGCCAAGCTTGTTCACCACGCCTCTTATTGAAATATCTTATGACAAATATCAGTAATCATATACACCCCGCTGATCAATTTGACCCCGTTCTACACTACTGCTTAATTAATACAATAACAGTACAGTTGTTAACATTTTGCAATTCGAGTCCTGCATTGGACCATATCAAACCTTCTCATCCTTTTGGTAGAGACCTGAATCACTGCAATTTTCGGATGAATCGTAATTTATTATTTTGAAAAATTAATTTATTTTATGAGTTTTGGATTTTTTATGTTTGAATGTTGAACATTTCCTTTTGTGAATACTTAGATGGCATATTATGACAATTATTTAATTTATCCCCTCTGCGTCAGGCATTCCAAACAAAATAGTAAATTGTATCTACATAGGGGAAATAACGCCTTTGTTATTTCTTTAGCTATTATTGTCCGGAGATTTAATGAAGCCCTTGAGTGCTGATTTTCTGCATGAAGATGCATCATCATCCAGAGTATCGTTTTGCAAAAAAAAAACATTCTAAGACTGACGATAATACGATAATACCATAGAGGTAACTCTAAGACTAGTAGGTCCCGAAGAAACGTGCTCAACTATTTGGCTCAGCTGTGGTACTATCTTCGGTCCCAAGCTAATCGATGCACCCCTCGAAACATAGGAAAATCCACTAACCCCTCATTTTATCTGTCAAACTTTCATAGCGAATCAAAACCAACATTGTGTAGTAGTAGAATTTTGACTAGAATGGGGTACGTTAATCGTTTGCTTGGGACCAATAGGCTAGTCAAGTAGTGAGCCAATTTAAAATCGTTAGTTTCGTATTGATTTTTGATAATACCCCCCAACGATAATAGGTAAAGAAGTGCCGAAGCCGTCATTACCCCCAATAGGAAATTATATATTACGAATATATTAATCGAACAAGACTTTACTTTTATTACTTTTTCAGAACCTGGAAAAATGCATCCGTATGGGCGTTGCAGAGCGAGTCGTTTTCCAAACGCTGTCAATGGAACAGATTCGTGACACTGTGAATAAGGTTCTGAAAACACCCAAGTATCGAGAGAACATGAAAAAAGTATCGGCCCTGTTTCGTGATCAACCAGAGAAACCGCTGGACCGTGCCGTTTGGTGGGTTGAATGGGTGCTCCGTCATCCCGACGTAGAAGGCTTACAATCCCCGGTTTTGAAGTTGGGATTCCTTAGAAGTAATCTAATCGACGTAGTCGCTTTTCTTATGGTTGTACCACTGTTAGCTCTGTTCTTTTTGAAGAAACTATTATTTGGAGGACGTCACGTAGATTATGATAAGAAGAAAAGATAACGATTATTAACCTAGCCTTTTATTTCTACTGAGATTTTTTAGTATTAACAATACTATTAGATTGCCGTACACTTTTTAAGCACCTTAAAAATCTATAGAAAATATACAATTCAGCTACACAAATAAAAATTAAACAACCGATCACATCGACATTGTTCTTTGCTATTGTATTCATATCAAGTATAGGAGACCGCGAGTGATACTCATGTGGATGCCTGAGAACCCACTCAATCCACCAGATAGCGCGATCGAGTGGTTTCTCTGGCTGATCTCTTAGAAGCTCTGACCTTTTTTGCATATTGATTCGAAATGTATCGTTTCCGAGCAAGTTTACTAACGTTTTCTCAATTGACTCAGTTGATAACGCTCTCAGACTCAATGAGAGCCCTGCTCCGTCTCTTATCGATCGTGCAGCATTTTTATGCTGATCTATGTAGATAGGAATTGCAACGATAGGTACTCCATGATATGTAGCTTCGTACGTACCGAGCAATCCACAATGTGTAATGAAGGCCCTTATCTTGGGATGCGCCAGAATGTCACTTTGCGAAAGCCATTTTCGTATCATGACGTTGGGTGGAGTAGGAACCGGAAGATTCTCTTCGTCAAACTTCCACAAAAAATTGTACTCAGGTAGCTTAGAGAACGCCTCCATAAACATCATCTGCCGTTCCCGGGTGAACATTTTGCTTTTGAAATTCGTACCCATTGCAAAAAGAACTGCTCCTTTTGGACTGCTTTCAATGAATGATAGAATGTCCTGTAAATATGACAATAATAATTAATGAGCATTTGTTCAAATATGTGAGTTTAGCCAAGCATACTTGAGATAAAGGATTCGGATCCACAACCTGAAGTCCTCCTACAGGGATTACATTTTGTGGTAAAATTTCTGCACTATCAAGTATTGGATTCGAATTAACCAACATCAACTGGGTGCGTTTCTCGATGTTCATCAAATACGGTAGTGGGAAGTTGAAAGCTGATTGTGCAAGCGCTTGTATGCGAGCTAAAAACACCCATCGATGATAGACTGAGTCGAAGCTCTGCACCAGAAAGTCCATTGCTCTTTCAAAGAAATTCATTCTGCTGTCATATGCGAGTGCAAAATATGGCGATGGTTTATGACCACCAACGAGAAGTGGACTAAATGGTGGAAATCCAAATGCTGACACACTGATTAAAGGAGGATAACCAAATTTGTGTAGAAAACCTGAGATGCACGGGCCAGCTGAACAGTCGTAGATAACAGCATCGAAGCGAAAATCGTCCGGATAGTTGAGTAATACTTTGAATCCCCGCGAACTTGTGCAACCTGCAAAATAAAGTAATAAGTGGAATTAAATAAATAACATATGCATTTGCATTTTATTCGTCCCATTCAGGGTTGCTGCCATGTTGGTGGTTGTTGCGTCCGATTAGGTTTAGTGGTTGCCGAAAAACACGACTTAATTCCCTAAATCAATGTTTTTCTGATGGTGTTCCAACGATAAACGATTACATACACGTTTTTTTCAGTTACCTCTGATACGTCATTTGTAATAATCTCCGGTCCCATTCAAATTTTCACATTATTTATGAACTGCCCTTATATTTGACATTGATGATGGATGTCAAAATGACGTTTCACATTCATCTATTGATGTCCGATTTTTATTCGAATAATCGATTAATCGATTAACGAGCCAAAAAATCCAATATTTTACCGGTTATATCATGCCAAGTAAGCATTAACTTCTCCAGAGGATCATCATGCATCGTTTAAAACGTGAAGAGCTTTGAGTGTATAGGTTTATTTCGTTTAAATTCCGTTATAATTGCTTATTTTTTGACAGATGGTGGTGTTGAGTACTTGGCACTGATGAAGTCTGCAAATATTATACGAAATTCGCGTATCTGTCAAAAGATAAGCAATTTAAAGGAAACAAACCATCACACTCAAAGCTCTTCATAAAAGGATTCCGTTAAGAGGTTCGACAAGTTTTGTAAAAGTTTAAAACATGCTCTGCAGAGAGTCTTGGTGGAAAAATGACAGAACCGTAACCAAAAGTTAATCGATTAGTTGATTGATTGAACAACGCAAAACGTCAACTCTTCCGAGGGGGCATCACAAGTGTAAAAACACAGGACATGGATGTGCGTGAACGAAAGGGACCGAACACGAGGACCACGAAAAAAAGTGTTTTATCCGACTGTCCTACTAGTATTCTAAAAAAAATATGTAGCAGTTGTTGCACCAATTTGACTCAGTGGTTGTTGAGAAACACGACTTAGTTCCCTCAATACATTTTTTTAGGATTTTCAAAGTCTATTTTTTTTTGCTGAGATCTTCGTAAAACTTATAGCCAAGCTGCTCGGTGGTGCCAAAATTTCAGAGTTTTGGGAGGGGTAATTGAAAATCACCGCATCTACAAAATCATGGGTCAATTCAAAATGTGTAATTAGGATAAAATTTCATAAAAAAAACTCATATCATACTGTTAAGAATCATAAGAGCCTAACTGCGATGATCGATGTAGTTGTGCCCTTATGATTCGGAAACTTTCCCACTAAATTCTAAAACATAACAATTTTTTTGATATTTTAAATAAAATATCCCACTATGTTGTTAGTATTGTTCTTGGCACCATTTCAAAATTATACAATGTAATGAATTGAATATTCAGTAGTTTCATTAAATAAATAATAAAAAAATGGGATCAAGGTATTCTAATTCTATTAAAATTGAGTTATGGATTTTGAATTTTTTTAGCAGTGCCCACAAGTTAACGTTTCGTGAAGAACAAGCTATTTAGTTTGATTAAAACCGTACTCGCTGTTGAGCCAAATACGACTGCAAGCTATCATGTTTAAAACTACATCATTCCCATTTACATACATACCAATGCATCCGAGGATCCCAAACTTGTACGCAGACATCACAGCTTCAAAAGGATTATCTTCCGATCTTTCCATGATATTGTTCGTAGCGGTTCC
The DNA here is from genome assembly GCF_037179485.1 of Ochlerotatus camptorhynchus. NCBI lineage: Eukaryota > Metazoa > Arthropoda > Insecta > Diptera > Culicidae > Ochlerotatus > Ochlerotatus camptorhynchus. The sequence continues at coordinate 2,367,458 of NW_027040943.1, forward strand.
ATTTCCGTACAGCACGTTATATGTGTTCTCCAAATGAATATACGTAGTGTTCTGGGGTGGATTAGGATCTACGTTTACAGAAAGTACCGTCACATTATGACCATTTGCAGCCAGTTTGTTTATCACCGGGTGAATCCTACGGAATCGACAATGACTATGAATATGTGATTATATACCTAATCGACAACTGATTCGTTACCAAATAAAGTGGCTTGGAGATGGTACACCCATCAACACTAGTATGTTATCACAAGTCACACTATCAAAACCAAAATCTAAAATCAAAATCCAAACAAGCAAACAAATCTTCATCATTTGAAGGAAATACGTTTACACTTCCACTGCGGAACAATAAATGACTCTGACTCCGAGGTAGAGCGAGAATAAACCCCGAAAAATGCAAATGAAAGACTCGTCACGTACCACATCCAAAAGGGAGTTACAATTACTTACTGTTTCCACCATGCTGCTCGATCGGTATACCTAGTTCGACAAAGGGTCACCAATATTTCACGGCGTGTCTCTCAAGAATAGTTTTATTATTTAAAAATAGACATCGACAAAAGCTTCATCATGCGAACGAATGCACTGTAACATATCGCGCGTGGTTCTGAAATCGATATTTTGGTATAAAAAACGTGACGAAGCCCCCTTTCGAAACCCCTCCCACAAGGGAGATTAGTTGATTTTCAATAAATCTTGCGTGACGTACTTAATGCAGGTTCCCCTGTTTTACGAAAAATAAGAATGACTTTTTGAAACTCCCGAAGAATCATTTCAGATTGATGTAAGGTAAAAGCATATATTTTAATGATTCACGGTTCGTAATTTTTAATCGAAACATTGTTCAAGCAGACCCACCGTGAGTTTCCAGCATATTTCTTTCTGTTTCTATTACAATTGCTAGCCCAGAGATAAAAAGGTTCAACAAAAACGACACATGCTTGTCACAGCATGCATTCTTACTTGAGGTTGAAGATTTTTCAAAAAGCCTAAATGGTTGTGTATTTTTCAAGCTGTTTTGCACAACACAAGACGAACCAAAACTTTTTCTACAGCTTAAGCTGTAGCATCAAGATTCCCGAAATCATAAATCATCGAGTTAAAATCAGGAACTAAATTCATAAATTTAACTATTAGCTTTTAAAGCAAAAATGTAAAAAAATAAATTAACCTAAATTAAATTAAGACTGGATTCAAACTAAGAACCTTACGATTATTAAATCTATACTTTGACCACTAGACTATCAGTACTTGTAAGTATATAGTGGACGAAAATAAAATAAAATAAAAAATATGATGGAAGGCAAAATGTGTATAAGAGATACTCATGTAGTGCGGTGAACACGGTTTGCCAGGTAACGCTTGTAGCGGTCATGAATCATGATTCCGCTGTATTATAAAATCATGAATTTCCATTCCGAAATCATGAATCATTGTTATGATTTCATGGGATGGCAAGTTTTTTCATTTCATGATTTTTTATTCATGAAAATGGAATCGGATTTTTTCCCGTGTAGCGAAACAATACAGTGGTTCTCAGCATTTTGTAAAAATTGGAACATTTGTTCCTTATCGCAAAATATTAGACCCGCATTTTTTTGTCTTCCATGTCAGGGGGGTCCAAAAAATCGATTTTTTTTTTTGTTAATGTCTTTATTCAAAAATTCATAACTTTTGAACCACTGAGCCAATTTCAAAGATCAAAATATCAAATGAAAGGTATTTAAAAATACGACGAACGTCTGACGACTACTAGAAAACCAGAACCAGGAGGAAACGAAAAACGAGCCGGACTGTTAACAAACAAGGTTACAGTGACACCCAATCGAGATGATAGGCAAAAAACCACGACCAAAGCAAAAGCACGTAAGTTGTACAAGGGTTTTACATGGCTACCGGAAAGCACAGGTTGAAAATAAATTTAAGCAGAAAAGGTTGTCAATTGTCCTGAAAAAAAATACCTGGTTTGGCAGGCGATTCGTACATGTGGGCTAAAATGCGGAATTTTGTGACCACTGGCACTGATAGATATTTTTGTAAAGGAATGTTTGCAAAAACGCCTGTTACCTTTTTTGAAGAAACACAGTTATTCCGTACTGTTTTGGCCAGATCTCGCTTTCTGTCACTACGAGAAAATGGCTCAGGAATGGTATACCGTCAACAACGGTACAACAGCGGTACAAAATCTGATGGATGGTGTGAAACGTTCATCTCGGCAATTCGCATTTGGAAAGTCGGAAGCCTAATACAATAATATTCCTGTATTTTGTATCAACGGCTACTTCAAAATAAATAAAGTTTGATCATTTATAGATTAACATAATCAGTTAATTATATTTGATCAATTTTTGACCGTTCCACCCTTTAGTACTTCATTTCATGATTGATCAAACAACGGCAATTTTGGATGCCAGAAAATGCAATTTGAGAGAAATTTTATTTACACAATTGGTGAAATTGTAAAGCGTCTATAAATTTGTTTAAATATTATAAGTTTATTCGTCAGGCAAAGTTTGGATTTCCTGTTTAAGAGGATACAAACATTTTATATATTTGTTACATTTGACATGAACGCCCTCAATGCGATCTTTAAAAGTTACTTTTTGGTCAAGTACTAGCCCAAGATATTTCACTTGGTTTGACCAGGAAATTGGAACTCCGTTCATAGTGACTATGTGACTACTACACGCAAACCAAAAATCTATTACAATGAATGTTAGTTCCGTTTCCTATCATCCTCTGTGCATGAACATCGCAACGAATGTTAGAAATTGACCATGCAGGCGATGTAATGGTTTTTTGTCTTTTTTTATTTCGTGTTCCATCTACGCTTTCGACTATACCAGTAAGCTTGTAGAACGACGCACATTGTAGAACATTGTAGAACGACGCACACACTTGTCTCGAATCTCTCCAGCAGAAAAAGTAGAGCATTTTTATTTCGTGTTGCATCTACGCTTTCGACTATACCAGTAAGCTTGTAGAACGACGCACATTGTAGAACATTGTAGAACGACACACACACTTATCTCGAATCTCTCCTGCAGAAAAAAACATACGAAGTCGAGCATGCGAGAAAATGAGCGCTTCATGTTTGCTTTTAGGCTGTCCATAATCAGAAGCATAGAGAGAGCAGTGGTTCGAGTCCAGTCGGCAACCTTTTTTCTATTTTTTTCGACATAATTAATTTCACTCACTAATACACTCCACACTTTTCGGTCTCCAATTTTCTTACATCGGACCGCAGCTAGGTATATCGCATCCTCGGTTCATGCGGTCTCCACTTACATCCTCTGATGATGAATCCCACATAATTGTAAGCGAATCTTACATCCACCGGTTGGGTGTAGCAACAAGAGGATCTCGAAGGACAGAGTGCATCTGCAGTATTCACACTACCACCGTGAGCTACTGAAAGATACGAAGCGGCTTCAGCAAGAAACGGAGCTGAATTGAAAACGAATACAGAGCATGATATTTAACTCCTAGGGTCTCTTCAATTGATACCGAACCAACAATTTGATTACGACAATCAAGTATAACACTAAATTTGTATCGACTACTCCATGATGGCATGAGATAGAATATTTTTTAGTTAATTTATAAATAACCATAACAAAAAGTGATTAATCCTCGTTTTTTTTTATTTATACATAGCAACAATCATCAGAACTGGATTAACACGTAGGACACATTGCATTATCTGAAGTATTCACTTCATCGGACCTACTGGGGTGGCAGACAAAGGAAATTAACTAAAAACGAAGTCAGGACGTGATAACAAACTTATGTCTTTTGGAGTGTCGAGTCGAAAATATAGCATATAATATGATAATCAGGTATGTAAATTGAATTGTTAAAATGGCCCGGTTTGGAAATTCGCCATAACTTTGGTAAAACTGATTGATTTACTAAATTTTCCCTCTTTTTCGAACCTGGACTTGAATTTTTTAAATGGTGTAATTACTGAGCACCATATGTTATACCCAACACTTGTCGAGCAGCATTTAAAGCCAAAACAACATTATTTGTTACATTATCCTAGAATTATAAGAAGCAGTGGTCCTTTGAAAAAAGTTAAAGGTTGTATTCAAGACACGACCGTAGATTTCACCTAGCTCGTGCTCGGTATCAATATTCGGCGACTGTGTTAGAGAGACCACTTTTTCCCATCACGGAAACGCCACGTTTTTTATGACAAAATTACACATTTTCGTGCATAAAACGCACGGAATTTTTGGTTTATTCAATAGAATAATTTGGCAGAAATTTCTTGCTAAAATTTTTCAATCGCGAGATATTCGCGATAAATCATATGAATTCTAGATTTGTTTTGCTTTTTTCTAGCGTCCTGGAGAAAACATTACCTTAGTTCGAAGTTTTTGAGGTTAATTAACAAGGTCATGTGGTATTCGGTCATTGTGAGAATTTGTATGTACCACTGCAATACTGTTATGCATTTATCCACAAACGATTAGTTGTTTTGTACATTATCAATGAGCTTTGGGGGTGATGTGCCTAGCAGTAAGGTGAGCGAACGTTCAATGAAAATTTACTCTTAAACAACAATAGTTTTTTTTTTCCTTGATTTGTTTTCCGTTGATCTTGTTTTCCGTGCTAACGCCAGGGAGACAGCTCCCACACCTGGACCCTACATATCGACCCATCAACTCATGAACCGGGGACCAACGGCTTTACTTGCCTTCCGAAGAAAGGTGTGATCAGAGATGTTATGCCTCAGAACATCCCAGCGGCGCCGACTGGGATTTCCTTCTTTTATGAGTTGACAAATTACCAGAAACGCATCTGATTTCGACGAAGGGATTCCTGTGTACAGAACAAATATCGGTGATACAGAAACCGGTTGTATTTTCTATAGTCATTACTGGTACGGTTTAACTCTTGCTTTGGGACGTATGAACGATTTTGCCATATCTCTGTAGTGCTTTGGCCCTTTGCCGTTTCAGTGACACAGGTGACAATGGTGACTTTGAAGAGAATGAGAATGAGGAACAAACTCAGTTATAATATAGCAACTCATTGGGTTGAAGCAATGAACGGCGTCGTCAACCCAACCAGCTGATTTTGTGATAATAGCACCAATGGAGTTCACATGGTTCTTTTTGCTGGCGATATCGTAACGCTGGTCTGGTGGAAGGTATATCACTCCCGCGATGATAACTCGACTTGGCGTAGTAATTCGAACCCACATTTGTTCCAAACTATCACTAGGATTGATATAGCTATTCCAAAGTGTAGAAACAGCAATCAAGGCACCACTTCCATGTGTCTTCACGCTTTTAGGGCCATTTATACGACCAGTGCGATAGACAGCAACGTCATAAGCACACTCGCATGTGGCAAAAAATTAATCCACCTTAGCTCGTAGGCCTGCAACAGACAAAAATTATCACCAAAAAATCATTTTAAGTCGGATGTTGTTGAAACTCTCAGAAAATAAATAAACACATATTAGCTATGTTTTAGCAAAGTTGGTTTATTCAACCTCCTCTCCTAGGCTAAATGTCAGCACCTTGGACTTAACGCTACCCGTCAAATGCTGTGCAACACTTTCGCCATCTTTCTTGCACACTTTCATCCACTCTTTCTTCAAATCCTTGTCGTTTTTGAAGACCTTCCTTGTTTTCCGGAGCTTGCCCTTCATAATCGCCCAGAATTTTTCTATTGGGCGAAGCTCTGGCAAGTTTGGTGGATTTGCCTCCTTCGGCACAAAAACAACATCGTTGGCTTCGTACCACTCCATCACCGGTTTCGCGTAATGGCACAATGCCAGATCCGGTCAAAAGAGGATGTCATCTTCGTGGGACCGGAGGAAGGGCAGCAGGCGCTTCTGGAGGCATTTTTCTTTATATATTTGGCCGTTGATAGTGCCGGTCGTTATGTTATGACGCTAGGCATTCTGGGAACGTACATAATGCGGTGAAAAGGTTTCTACCGGGACGCCACTTCGAACAATGGCTTGTAGAAACTATTTTTGTGCGCAAATCTAAAAACCCACTTCAACACAATATATGTAGTAGACACTTATACCTTTAAAAAAATGCAATAACAAAAAAATCGATTTTTTGAAAATTTGGCATGAGAACCACCCCTTAAAGCGGCGCCGTTATTACCTCTCACCCCAGCAGGCCTAGGTTCAATCCCAGTCAGCGCCGCCAAGATGTTCTGAGAAATAACATCTCTGATCACGCCTTCCTTCGGATGGGAAGTTAAGCCGTTAGTCCCCGGTTCATGAGTTGATGTATCGATAGTTCAGGTGTGGGAGCTGCCTCCCTGGCGTCGGTAGCATTGGCGTTCAGCACGGAAATCAAGATCGACGAAAACCCATACCATTCAAGAACGAAAAACAAAACAATATTCTTCAACATTTATTAACCTAGTCAACTGATTTCAACATATTGATTACATCCGAAATCAAGATTAATTATATTGTCACGTACTTATGAGATAAACGATGTCACCGATTTCACGATTTGCTCTCCCCGTTAAATCTCAATTTACTTTTTTCTTGATTTTGGTCTTGTTACTACTGACACTTGAGAGAATGTAGAAAATACGTTTAACAAAAACGAATATTGCAACAGCAACTACGATCAAGAACATTTTCACATCGTAAAGCTCACTTTTCCAAACCCCTAGCCGAAGCGTAGGCGATTGTATCGTTTCTGCTTTTGGATGACGTAGGCACCATTCGATCCACCACAAAGCGCGATCCAGTGGTTTGTCCGGTTGATCTCTGAAAAGTGCAGATTTATCCTGCATTCTGATTCGATATGAAGGATCATCCAAAACCTTCCGGACGGTGCGTACTATTTGATCCGTCGTCAAGGTCCAAACATCCAAGCGTTCAGCCACACCTGCGCGTAATGATTTCTCGAGGTTCTGCAATCAACGAATATATATACATATATAGGAAAGCAGAAATACATTGAATTTTGTTGGTAACATATCCGAAGCCAAATCTCAGATAAGGATAAAAAACACAATATACGTACACACGCACACACTTTCTCAGTTGATCGACCTGATCTGTTTATCAAGTTCTCATTTTAACGCCTAGGCGTTACGAGTATGAGGAAAAACCGTTGAATAACCGAATTCCTAATACTTACTCGATATTGATCAGCTATGAATGGAATTCCAACCATCGGCACACCATGCCATGTGGACTCGTGTGTGCTTAGCAATCCAGCATGCGTGATGAACAGTTTAGTGCGCGGATGTGCCAAAATGTCACTTTGTGGTAAAAAATTGCGCATTATCAGGTTATTAGGAATGCTGTACCGCTTGGGATCAGCTTCAAATTTCCATAGGAAATTATAATCAGGAAATTTCCTGATGGCTTCCAAAAACATTTGGATGCGTTCTTCTCCAAGATCCGAGCTCATCACGTTAGTTCCCAGCGAGAAGAGAATAGCTCCTTTTTTTGCGGATTTAATAAACACATCGATGTCTGATGGTAGTGGCTTGGAAGGTAGAATTTGTAGTCCACCAACTTGGATCATGTTTTGCGGAATAGGTTCAGGAAAATCCACTGCGTGATGAGAATTCACTAGCATTAGTATCATTTTTCTATCTAAATCCCCCAGATATGGGACGTTTTTGAAAGCTGCAATGCGTCGAATCATCTCGTCGGTCTTTGGAACGTAATAATAATTACGATAACTGAAAGAAAGAAATTATAATGATCCATATTGTTGCAATAATATGATGAACTTACAAATAATCCATTGCATAGATGAATGTATTCTCCAATCGTTGGAAAAAGTGCATATCCGTATCGTATGTTAATGTGTAATAAGGGATGTAAGCTGGGTACTTGTGACCACCGATGAAATCCACCGTATAAGGAGGTATATTGAAAGCTGTAACGCCAACAAGTGGTTGTTGGCCAAATTTTTGATACAATCCCATTAGACAAGGTCCACATGTGAAATCGTACAGAACCAAATCAAATTTAAAATCATCCGGGTAGTCTAAAATGACTTTTAATCCTTTCGATCTCATCACTCCTTCGCAAAGGGAAAAGGCGTAATCGTAGAACGTGATCATACTTTTCACCAAATTCTCCTGGGCCATTTCATAGAAATCAATCGCTGTATCACCATCATGTATTGCATGGTAGGTTTCTTCCAGATGGATATACGTTAAATTCGGTTTCTGCACTTTCTCCACATCAGGTGACACGATCGTCAAGTTGTAGCCTTTAGCAGCTAATGCTTCCATCAGCACGCGATTCCAAATATGATGGCTTGGACTAGGCACTCCCATCAAACAAAGAATGTTTATCCCGCTGGAACATGGTATCCCAATCAAGCAAACGAACACGACACATTTTACGATCCGATCCATTTTGCCACTGAATTACGAATGAATTGCATTTTTCAAACCGCTCTCACTATCTCTCTATTGACACTGCGAATGCTAGTTATTTGCGTTGAAATAACAACCCAGCACGTGATATAAGATGATTGCATTAGATTATGATTGTCATGAGATAATGAACGACTGGAAAGATTTAGAAACAACTTAAAGTGATCTTCGTCATCAGCATGGATGAAAATTTGATAATTTGGTTATCAAATATTTACTTTGCCATTAACTGTGAAACAAACGTGATCTTTCTATGCTATCGGGGTGGAAACAGAGAGACAGTGGCAGTTGTGTCAGTTATCAGTATTACAATGACAACAAATTATCCTATGGGGTGGGGGTGGGGGTGGGGATTTGCTAATTCACTTTTATTTGAAAATCTAGCTTGCATAAAATTACAAAATTATTAAATTATTTTAAACGTCTTCGGACGGCTACCATAGAAAATCTGTTCATGCTATGAAACATCCCAACAAACAATCGCATATTGAAGAAACTGCATGCTTACGAATTATTCATTTAAATTTAAAATAATACGAAACATTCGTATATCCATTAGAACAATGCGAAAACATTTCGTTATAAAATTAAATTTTCTTTTGGCTATCGTAGAATTCACGAAAAAATAATCGTCCATTCGTGGTTTCAAGAATTTATTTAGTAGATTTTTTTTTCGTATAGTCAATGAAAACAATGTGATGGGTGTTGTTAGAAATCGTGTGATGAAGATAAACAATACAAAAAGATGGAGCTGATGTAGATGCGAAAATAGTTTGTTCTTCGACTTAGCCTCAAATCTTCTGAGATGCGTATATTGTTGCATTTTACGAATGCATTTTCATATTATATTCTAAGGCAGTTTTCAGGACCGTATGAAACTAAGATCATATATTTTACGAATTATGCGTAATGTTCGCATTGTACCTTACAACATGCGATACGAATGTTTTGCATAAATTACGATAACATTTTTAAATCTACTAAACTTAATTTTACGATATGAGCGTAACAGATTTAACGAAAAATATATTCAGTGCAAATTGTTGATTATTCCGCGTTTTTATTAGACATCATTGCTTCCTTAAACTGCGATGCTGTTATACGCTTGATTCTCATGTGAAATAACGTTTAATTAGATTACTATGCTGCATTAATTAAAAGATTATTCAACTGCTGGAAAATTAACCCGAAAATAAGAACACGTTGTTTTTTTTTAAATGATTATTTTTATTATTTCTGACGAAGAACGCCCCACCACACAGTTATAAGAAAATGCATTACATACGTACAAGTACATGTCTTTGCATGAAATTCGAACCAATTTTGAATGGTCGCATATAATACAATTTTGAATGGTCGCATAAAAAATATTTGTAACTAGCGGCGCCGGTGGTGTAGAGGTAAGCGTGATTATCTCTCACCCCAGCAGGCCTCTGCTCAATCCCAGTCGGCGCCGCCGGGATGTTCTGAGGCATAACATCTCTGATCACGCCTTCCTTCGGAATGGAAGTAAAGCCGTTGTGAGCAGAAGTTCCTACCGTGACACATAGGAAGCGGAACACTTTTTCACCATTCCTTATAAATTGATTAATCAGAGATGCTCCAAAACTTGATCTACATTTGAAAAATTCCATTCTGTATCGGTTTTACAAGGATCCTGCTGGTGTTCAAGAATATTTTTTGTTGAGAATAAATGAAAATTAGAATAGTGCCTTAGTGGTTATGATCTTCCGGTTTTCTTGTGTGTACATAGTTTGAGTGTAAATTAGTTCAGATCAGTGGAAAATCATACAATAAGACAATTACCGATGGAAATTGGTAAGATGTTAAAAGAAAAATGCTTTAATTTGTTTGGTGAAAAATTCTTATTCTGATTTAAACAAACGGTTTGGTTGACGTTTCCATGCGAAATCGCAGGGCGCACTCTACGTTTGTAGTGCATTAAAAAGGCCTATGGTGAACTTGTTTTTTTATATATGTATATATTCATGGACAGCAATCTTTGTATTCGTTTCACGATACAAAAAAAAGTGAAAATTGGATCGATTTGACAGCTTAAAATTGGTTCCATTCGATCCGAAGCTACATCCAACCTGAAACGAATGAAACCCCTTCATGTGACACATAAAATAACATGAAAATTAAATAAAAACATTTCAACGGTAGTCATTTGAAATAACCTGGGCCACACTAGCCACATTCGGTCGTGTTCCGGTACCTCTCAGGAAGTGGCCAGTTTCTGACTGTGGTAAAAATCCATCATGCAATACCTCAAATCACAAGAGAATTCAACCAACCGGTGGCAACTAACGATTTTAAATTGGCTCACTACTTGACTAGCCTATTGGTCCCAAGCAAATCGATTAACGTACCCCATTCTAGTAGAAATTCCAGTACTACACTATGTTTGTTTTGATTCGCTATGAAAGTTTGACAGATAAAATGAGGGGTTCGTGGATTTGCCTATGTTTAGCTTGGGACTGAAGAGAGTACCAGAGCTGAGCCAAAAAGTTGAGCACGTTTTTTCACGACCTTCTGGTCTTAGAGTTAGTATGATTCAACACAACAACAGTTCAATGGTTATCATTTGGAGTGCTCAGAACCACAATGGCCACACCCGGACATGTTTCGGGAGCCCCGAGGAAGTGACGAAACCTCAAATTCATCTATCACCTCTCATCATATAAGTATTTTTGTTTAAATTGCTATTAGTCAGAAGGGTCAGATATCACCATAAGTGGATTAATTCAGGTTTTATTTGTACAGTTTGGTAAAAAATGTACAATAATACAATTCTCGCTTGTTTTAGGTGTACACGACAATTACCTGTGAATGTCCCTGCCCTTTGGTTTATTGGTGTCCAATTAAATATTAATTTTAATAGTGAATATTAATTTTAACAGATGCTAATTTCTAATTTTGAACTAAATACCTACGTGCCTGGTTTAAAGTAGCTATTTATGCATAGCTATTTATGCAACAAGATTAAAAAAAATCAGCACGAGGAGTAGTTTATCCAACGAGGTTCGCCGTTCCAGAAATGGGCTGCTAAGACATGATTCAAAGTATTATATAGCAACAGATAACCCTTTTTCAGTGGTAGTGAAATCAAATGCTTGGGGCAAAAAGACGCATTCAGACTAGAATACATGCTACACATTTTCTGTTAATTACTTTTTAGTATACATTGCAACATTTTTCCTTGGTTTGTTTTCCGTCGATCTTGTTTTTCGTACTGAGTACCAATAGCCCGACGCCAGGAAGACAGCTCCCACACCTGGACCCTACCTATCGACCCATCAACTCATGAAGCGGGGACCAACGGCTTTACTTCCTTCCCGTAGGAAGGCGTGATCAGAGATTTTATGCTTCAGAAAATCCCGGCGGCGCCGACTGGGATTGAACCCAGGCCTTTTGGGGTGAGAGGCAATCACGCTTACTACTACACCACCAGCGCCGCTATACATTTCCATATATTTACATCGACATTTCCCATTTGTGGCACAGACCTAACTGGTCCATATTTTCATCGATATTTGCTATCATTCTTCCGTGACATCGGAAAGTAAGAAGCATCCATAAGTGATGCGCATGATTGAAATGAATACAAACGAATGTGCTGTCTCCTAATGATGGATAGCACAAACTCGATGTTTTACCTCCTTTGCACTTAGCACCTCTTCTGGAAAATAATTTCAGTGGGTAGAGTCGTTATCCTACAACCGCAAACGAGAAATGTCAGATACCTTTCTTCCATAATACCAGTGCCGGCCAGGGGGTTAGATTGAATACACAAACACACACGCAGTGCCATTACCTGTGATTGTCCTAAAAAAGGTCATCTTATGTCGTTTTCATTGTAGCTACCAGAATTGAACCATTTTCTATGGTAGATGTAACAAAAGCCTTTTACTACTGAATGTACACAAATGTAATTCAATAGTTTTTATCAGGAAATGAAACACATCAGACATAACAATCGTTCTAAGAAATCAGCCAGTAGAAAAGTGTGAAAGAATTAGGGATTTAGGAGTTATCTTAGTTTCAAAACTAACATTCATTGACCATTATAGTACGATCACAGACAAACAGACATAACACTCACAAGTTGTTCATAGATCAAGCATTTAACGGTCAATCTAATAGTATCTCAGTTGGAAGTACTGCTACCTGTGGCGTGCATAGTCAATTCCCTTGCGTTTGACGTTTACATACTACCGCCGTCTGTCCCACCACAGTGTACTCAACAGATGGCGGTAATGTTTTAGCGACGATGTTTGTCTGTGGCACGATCATCAACAAAGCAAATAATATTCTTGGGTTTATAAAACGTTTTAGTCAAAATTTTCAGGACCCGTACACAATAAAATCATTATACATTGCTTATGGAAGTTCAATACTGGAATATTGTAGCGTAGTTTGGTCACCTTTTTTAGTCACGCACGAAGAACGAATACAAAAGCAATTTGATTGTTTCCAATTCGAAAATTAGGCTGGACAAGATATCCTCTTCCATCATATAAAACCCGCTGCATGCTCATCAGCATCCAAACATTAATAGAGCGCCGCTAATTTTCAATGGTCTCATTTGTAAACGATATCGCTTCGCATCGCATTGATTCAATAACACTTTTATCAAAATTTAATTTTTACATACCCTTCCGGCAACTACGAAATCGAAATATTTTTATAACAATGCGGCATAATGCAATGACAAAAGCCATATTGAAGCAATACTTCAATTTTATTCCTTAATTATGAACACGGAAAATTAATACAATGCAAACAATATGCTGTTTAGTCTAGTGTTTGGATTTAATGTTGTTGAAGTAAGACATAATATGTAATTATCAGTGTTTCAAAACGGTCTACCCTTGATTGACGACCAATAAATAAAGAAATAAATAAAGTACTGTTTTCCATCAGTTATACCATTGAAATCTCATAGGGTTTTGTATGGTTTAAATCTAATTTGATTTTATTAATCTGCGGGGAAAGATAAAAGTGAACGATTTGCAGTCTAAAACACAGCTGCAGCATCGAAGCGAACGTGACGCTTGAAATGTGACATTAGCGTATGTGCAGAGAAACGCTGATTTATAAACTAACTTGCATTTGCTCCATGAAAGCAGATTTGCGTGTTCTTTAGTATCTATAGAATTAATGATGTTCATTACAGGCCTGTAACGACTAGACCCTATCCTCAGAGAAACAAAATCAAGATACTTTAGTCATTGATGTTTCAGTTAGTCGTAACAGTTATCATGAACAGCAACGTGCTATTAGTGCTGACTTTGCTTCAAATTCCAGTATTGGTAGTGTACAGTTCCAATATATTGTGTTTGACCCCTATCCCAAGTCATAGTCATCACATATGGTGGGTGGAATTTGATTTGTTCCACTTAAAACAGTCATCATGGATTTTGTGTAATATTTTACTTCACATCTCAGGAATCGAGCATGGATGGAAGCTCTGGCATCGAGAGACCACAATCTGACCATCGTTTCAGCGGACGTCGAAAAGCATAGCAAAGGAAATATGACGTACATTCACTTGGAAAAAGCCTATTCATTCCTGGCGGAAGCATTGGATTTGAATGAAATGGCAAATGAAAACGCTTTTGGAGGTGTCCGCAGTCTATACGCCTGGGGAATTGGCATGTGCAAAGGAGTTCTCAGTTCTGAAGGAATGAATACCATCATGGGCTATCCAGATGATTTCAAAGTTGACCTAGTGGTTGCGGATGTTACGTTGGGTCCCTGTCTTTTCGGACTGTTGCAAAAATTTGGAAACCCCCCAGTTGTCGGGGTCACTGCGTACAATAATCCATCGTATACTACAGATTTCATCGGTGGGCATAAACATTACGCTTATGTTCCCTATGTTATGCTGAACTACGACTATGATATGAACTTTTTCCAGCGGATGTACAACTACATTGTGTACCTGTACGATGAATAGTAAGTACTTTTTATTGAATTCTAAAAGATCGGAACCTTATAATTTAAAAAAAAAAAAACATTGTCACCCCCACTTACTGTACCACCATTTAGCTATGGTCAAGGATGAAAATTTAGGAAGACAAAATTCCTAGTACTTTTGTCTTAAGTTTAAGACGTTTGGTATCTTCGATGAAATTTATATGCTCCTTCTTTTGGCTGTGTTCAAAATTAGGTTGGTACACAAATTAATTGACTACTATAAACATATGACTAAAGGAGGTTATTGACAATATAAATTATATCAATTCCAAAATAAAACATATGTTCATAACAGGAATTTCCGTTTTCAGCTATCGCCACCATACATTCCTTCCATCGATAGAAAAAATGATGCGACAGTACCACAAACACGCCAACATTCCAAAACCTTCTGATCTGGAGAAACAAGTTTTTCTACTGCTAGTTAATCATCATTTCTCCGTTGATTTTCCTGAATCCGTTCCGCCAAACCACATTCCAGTGGGTGGTCTTCAGGTCATCCCACCGAAAGCACTTCCCGATGATGTCAAATCGTTCATCGAAGCTGGTAAGAAAGGCTCTGTGCTGTTCTCCCTGGGAACGAACGTTATGAGCAGTGACCTCGGTGATGACAGAATTCAAATGTTTCTGGACGTGTTTGGGCAGTTCACTGACTATAACTTCCTGTGGAAATTTGAAACCAACTTGAAATTTGATTTACCTAAAAACGTTCTGATTAAGAAGTTTCTGCCACAGAATGACGTTCTAGCTCATCGCAATGTAAAAGCATTCATCACGCATGGCGGGATGCTTAGTACGCACGAAGCCTCGTGGCATGGAGTTCCAATGATAGGAATTCCATTCATATGCGATCAGTATCGGGTAAGTCCATGCAGTTGAATATAGCACAATTTATTATTTATTTAACTCTCAATTGCAGAATCTGCACAAATCCATGCAGGCAGGTGTAGCTGTTAAGTTAGAACATAACGCACTAACATCCGATAAGGTTCGAAAGGCGCTACAGGACGTCCTGGAAAATCCAACATATAGAGAGAACATGAAAAAACGATCATCGCTGTTCCGAGATCAACCGGAACATCCTCTACAACGTGCCATCTGGTGGATTGAGTGGGCCCTTCGTCATCCGAACTGCGAACGCATCCAATCACCATCCAAATGGATGAGTCTTTGGTCAAGTGAACTCTACGATGTCAAACTGATCATATTTATTGCTATGTTTCTAACGGCAATGTACACCAAATCACTGCTAACGAAGGAGGTATTCAAATATACCAAAGGCTCAAAAGATAACGATAAGAAGCGGAGCTGAATTGCAGCCCATTCATAATAAAATTTGTGGTAGTTTAGTATCCAGCAATTTGCAATCCAACGTATAATGAAATACATGTGAACGATTTGATGATATAATCAATAGGTGATACCGGGAACTAATCAGCTCAGATTGAAGTCACGTGTAGGCAAAGTACTAGAAATCATCCGTTTGTTTAGGTGTGTACAACCTACATGCATCGTGTATTCAACGATGACTGTAGTAATTGTTTGAATGATAGGCACATTTTAATCACCGCATGTTAGTTTTCTCGTAACGCTTTGATGAGTGCATCATAGAGCAATGTACACAACATACAACTTATAGAATACGACAGATAGAAACAGTATTATCGTCACGTGCGCTGTTATTGCCGCCAAGTGAGAGCTTGGTTCTAATTATGAAAGTAATTACTTCCATGACATTCTACTTGAAATTTTCTAATAAAAAATCTACAAACTCAATCCAAGTTTAAGGAATTATTCGATTACAGGCCAAATATCCGAAACAAACCCCGATTTCACCTATTTTGTGTATTGTGTTTGCCTAGAGAAAAGCATACTGAAAGAGAGCTCATCATATACGCATCGCCATTGAGTATGAAGCAGTCAGCTTCAACTGATTGTCGTGAAAAGAGCTGTCTGCCTTAATCAGAAGTCAAGGTTGTATATCGGTGCTAGCGAAGATGGAACTACGAAGCCTGGTCGTTGCTGCCTTTTCCCTTACGGTCCTAAGCACCATCACAGCTGTTCACGGTGCTAACATTCTGTGCATTATGACTGTTCCTAGTCCAAGCCATCATATTTGGTAAGATTGATTTTGAATAAAAGCGTTTGTAAGCGATTCTGACGAACCTTTACTGTAGGAATCGCGTTTGGATGGAAGAACTGGTAGACCGAGGACATAATTTAACCACCATCACAATGGACAGTGACATATCGAAACCCAACCTAACTTACATTCTCATGGAAAATGTATATCCTGCATTGTTGGAAGATCAGGGTGTAGATTACGTTGAGATGTCCAAAGAATCAGCCTTTAAAACAGTGTTTTCGTTCCTTGACTTTTATACCAGCGTCTGTGATGGTGGATATATACTAGATTTCGGTAGTGATTGAACTGAATCTAGTCAAATTTGTTTATAATTATAGGGGTCCTTAAATCTAAAGGAATGGATGTGATTATGGCCTATCCCAACGCTTTTAAATTTGATCTTGTCATATATGACTATGGCTGTGGACCATGCCTGCTACCGTTACTGCACAAGTTTAACTACCCTCCAATGGTGTCCCTAACACCGTTCAATAACCCTCCATACTCAGTAGACGTCGTAGGTGGTCATAAACATTTTGCGTACACTCCGTACTTTGCTCTAAGCTACGACACAAAGATGAACTTTCTCCAGCGAGCATATAACACGTTATTGAATCTCCTCAGCTCGGCGTAAGTACTTATTTTCAAATATTCTCTGGAAAATCATGTAAAAATACATCGGAAAGCTGTTTAACCACATTGTCAAGTTTTAATAATATTTGGGTTTATGTTTTAGTATTGTCTTACTACACTCAACCGGGAAATTTATAATTCTATTACAGATTTTCATGGAAAGTATGCAAAATTTGCAATGTTTCGCGATATGAACAGATTCTGTAATGTGGCCGCCAGAAGGTTTTTAAAATGATTTTGTAATTTTATGTAAACTTATTTTTCGAACAAAGTTTGTTTCTCCAAATGCATTGCATCTCGTCG
This sequence comes from Ochlerotatus camptorhynchus, assembly GCF_037179485.1. Lineage (NCBI taxonomy): Eukaryota > Metazoa > Arthropoda > Insecta > Diptera > Culicidae > Ochlerotatus > Ochlerotatus camptorhynchus. Next base: position 2,384,898 of record NW_027040943.1, read on the forward strand.
AAAATCTTCTCGTGAAGGTTTGATACAAAAATATGCATTCTGGTAAAACTTGATGCAGCGCAGTCCATTGCAAGAACTTGCATTTAAATTTGTTGATTGAAACATATGAAACTATGAGATATTATGTGAATTATGAAACTATGAGATATTATAATAATAATTTGTATATGTAAGATGCAAGAAGAGGAGGTAAAGTTTGTGTCTGACACATAAAACCAGTAAATTTTGCTTTGAGAAGGTCACAATTAGCTATTTTAGCTGTAATGAGTAATCGTCATGAGTGATTACTATTCATTATAGCTAAATGCTAATTGTGACACTCTGGATGCGAAATTGACAGGTTTTATGTGTCATACACAATTTTTACCGCTTCTTCTTGGATCTTATGTACATATTCAAATTATTATTATTATATCTCATAGTTTTATTTTAGGTGTAAAGAGTGTGTTCAGGCCTGATCTAGTCTACACTTACATAGCCAAAATATTCAGTAAAATTATAGGAGCTGGTCTAGGCGCCTAATACAAAAGTGACACACAAGGAAGAATTGTTAGTTTGTTTACTAAAATGAACATGCCCATTTTGTTATGGCAAGTTTTTATTAGGGAAATTCACATCAATGGTTGATTAATTGAGTAGGAACCCGAGCAAAGCTGGAGATCAAATTGAAATCAAAATTTCTGTTATGATGTAACTTATTTTAAATACTCCAGTTGCTCTCATTTTGGTTGACTTAACGGTTAACACAGCAAAAATGAGAGCAAACTTTTACACTGTTGAATCAAATGGAAAACTAATCTTGCTTTCAATGAAATCAATTTGATTACTTTCATTACTATTGCATTCATAATGTTTAACTGAATACTAGGGTGTCCCAAAATTGCACTATGTCTGGAAATCTGGGGCTTACCCTCCAAATGATAGCTAAGGGTGTTACAAACAAACTTTTGTATGGCGGCAACTCTGGGAAATGTTGTTTAGAGGTCGCCCCGACGAGATTTTTAAAAAAAAAAAGTCCATTTTTCATAGCTATTATCCAATAAATATTTTTAGTTCTTTAAATTTCAGTGAAATCTCATCCTTTTATATTTTTCGCAGATTCCCAAGGGTTAAAACTATAAGAGAAAAAAATGTTACGGCATGTTCTGTGTCCAATTTTTTAGTTGCAATTTTTCAAATCCTCTAAGATGATGTTTTTTGTTGTACATCACTGCATTCAATCATCAAAAGTGGGTATCAAAAATAGCGCTATTATCAATCAAATGCAACAGAAATATGGGAAATTTTATAAGCAAAAACTTTGCCGAAGACACTTTAACCCCCCATGATTTACTGTGGAAAGAAAAGTTCAGAATTTCAATACTTGCAGTATGTCCACCAGCAAATCAAACTATCATTGAAATCGATAAATACAAATCACCTACTTTGTTGCAAATCACTTGATAACATTTGTTTCGAAGTTTCTAGAATTCAATAGGAGGATATATGAGCGGAGAGTGATCACACAATTTATTAGTTTCCATTTGATTGCCGTAGCAAGCAGAACCAAAAAAGAAAATCATGTCACCAAAAAACCAAGCTCAAGTCGGATCTCATCACCGGTATTGCGAGGAAGCATTTGCCCAGAAAACGCTTGCCGTTGGAGTTGGCCGTCATCAGGTACTTTCGATTCAAGCATGAAACCCAACAACTTGCAATCGGAAAAAGCATTCAAGTTGTGGCTACCGAAGCTGCTTGCATATCAATGGTACACTGCTTGAGAAGCTTTTCGGAAACTCAACCGGAACTTTGTTTGCTGGCTCCAGAATTCTGCACGGACAGTATCGTTTCGTAGCTCTTCATCGATGTGGTTCACGCTTATGTTGAAGAAGTAACTCAACCGCATCCTACACATCTTTTGATGATTGAATGCAGTAATGTACAACAAAAACATCATTCTAGAGTATTTGAAAAATTATAACTAACAAATTGGACACAGAACATGCCGTAGCTTTTTTTCCCCTTGTAGTTTTGACCCTTGGGAATCTGCGAAAAATATAAAAGAGTGAGATTTCACTGAAATTTAAAGAACTAAAAATATTTATTGGATAATAGCTATGAAAAGTGGACTTTTTTAAAAAATCTCGTCGGGGCGACCTCTAAACAACATTTCCCAGAGTTGCCGCCATACAAAAGTTTGTTTGTAACACCCTTAGCTATCATTTGGAGGGTGAGCCCCAGATTTCCAGACATAGTGCAATTTTGGGACACCCTACTGAATACGGGCATGGCGTAAATGGTTAGTATCCATGCTTCTCACGCTGACAAAGTTGAGCTCAAATTTCACCCCGGGCAAGTAATGAATGACCTAAAATGTGTTAAACAAAACAAATAAACAATAATCATTAGACATAAACGACAGATGAACTTAAATTAAATTTTTAAAAAGTTTTGACTGCATTATGAAAGCACAATATGATATCAGACTTATGTCGCGATAATTGAAATCAAAATGAGTTTTAATTTTGATAGGAACTGCAAACTTTAATATCGATTTGATTTCATTTTGTTAACCGACTTTGCTCGGGAAACCAGTTTGGCACGGCATTTGTAACCAGCGTATCTTCCGGTCATATGAAACAGGTCAAAAACCGTCCAAATTCACACATAAAATTTTTTGAATTTCTGTATGTCAAAATAGTGAACTTTTCGTGAACATTAACGGTAAAGAACTCACCAACACTGGTAGACCGTGAGCTCCTACCGACCTGTCATAAAACCATCTCGGGAGCTGGTATAGTCGAAAGCGTAAACAGAGCACGAAATAAAATAGTTAAATAAAATCATTGCAACGGCTGCATGGCCAACTTGTATCATTTTCTGCTGTATTCGCTGCGGAGGATGACAGGAAATGCAACTAACGTTCAATGTAATACATTTTTGGTGTGCGTGTACGTTCTAATTATCTAGGCCACGGGACTGACATCGAAAGTTTCCAATATGGGATTTCATAAATTTGACAGTACCCTCTTAACTGGTCTATAAATTTATGGCCCATAACAAACTTGATCAATACATACGATCTTTGCGGCTGTATTGCATATTTTACAGCTGTCTCGTACACCGCATGTGTTTGTTTTGCGTTGGTTGTAAGTGTGTGGGTGAAAAAAAGCAAACAACAGAAAAATGCTGCCTTAGCAGCCCCTAGGTCTAGGCGGACATTGACATTGTTAAACCGTTCAATAAACTGACGCAAGTGTCATCATTATACTACACAGCAAAAAAATAATTTTAATATCACATCAAAATAGATGCACTTCAATCGTATCGAAAATATGGTGCAATACTACTTACAAAAAAGGACAAAATTATCATTAATACAGTGCATAAACAGACGTTACTCTACTTTTACTGCATTTGTTTATTTTTGTGGCCATAAAAATTACATGAGATTTTCGACATGATTGAAGTGCGTCCTCTTGGATGTAATATTAAAATTTATTTTTTGCTGTGTACCGTTCATCTAGACTGTTTTGCCAAAAAATATCATCAGTTGTGATTCGTTTCGACAAATTTGGCAGTTAGCCCATATCAAATTTTCCGAAACAGATCAAAACCGGATCCATTGTGCATGGCCCTTAAGTCCCACATTATGACAAATCGGAGTAAGTTAATGTTAAGCCAATCAAATGTCGAAAATAGAACATAGGACTTCACCTAAGACAAAACTAAAGTCAACATTTGATATGTTGATCTGGTTTAGTACAATAATGGGCCTACAATATGAACGCCATAATTCACCTTCTTTTAAATTTTACTGAGTTACATAAAATATTGGTAACTTACAAAGTTGTCCATCTTAAAATTTTGAATAAGTTTGAAGAAGACTGCAAATTGTAGGAGGCTATTCAAAAAATTAATACAGTTTAGTGAAGTTGTTCAAACATGAATGTAAGGTAGCCACCATCCCTTCGAAGATCATGTCTTGTATGCAGCTCCACTTAATAGCAAGATCAATTTGAGCTACCGATCTGAATTCACAATATCACTGTATGAAGGGCCAAAAACGGAGGGGCGGAACCGTAAGCAGAGACACTTACGTAAAATCCACGGAAATTTAAGAACCTCCTTCCAACGATACGATCCAACAAATCAAATAACGCAATTCTCAATACTTATTAAGCTTCCTACCGGATTATACTTAAAACTGAAAAAGTTGGAGTGAATTTGGAGTGAAAATTAAAGCGCATTAATAACGGTGCTAATAACGGTGAAACGGTGTTTGTAGTTTTTCACTGTTAGAAACATGCCTTATTAACTATTAGCGAGAAGTTGATAGGACAGTTTTGGTAATTTTTCAAATTGTATACACTATTTTAGATATCGTAATTTCTACATCGTACCAAACGTAGACCGACTTGTTCGGTCGTACTTCAAGTACACCGACATGCCTTACCTGGGCGATCTGGAAACGCGTACCCAACTAATGCTGGTCAACACCAACCCTGCCATGGATGCATTGGAGGCCCTCCCTCCTAACGTGATTGCTATTGGTGGAGCCCATATCAAAGAACCCATGCCGTTACCAGAAGACTTGGAAAGATTCATCAGTAGTAGCAAGAAGGGAGCCGTTCTCTTTTCCTTGGGGTCCAACGTTCGAAGTGATAAAATCGGTGAACACCGACAGAGAATGTTTATCGAAGCATTCCGACAGATGCCACAGTATCATTTCCTATGGAAATTCGAATCTGATCTTCAACTTGACTTACCACCAAATGTGATCATCAAACGATGGATGCCTCAAAATAGCATACTTGCCCATCCTAAGATAAGAGCGTTTCTAACACATTCCGGTGGATTGAGCACGCAAGAAGCATCTTGGTTCGGAGTTCCACTCATTGGGATGCCATTTTTCATGGACCAAATCAGAGTGAGTATACTATGATCATTCAATTTAAATCAATTCATCATTCTAAATTCACCCATTTTAATCTTTTGCAGAATTGCCACCGATCGGTAAGTGCAGGGGTAGCTGAGGCACTCGATTTTCAATCTCTATCTGTTGACAAAATTCGCAACACAGTTCTTAAGGTACTGGAAACTCCAAAGTATAAGGATAACATGATTCGAAGGTCAAAATTCTTCCGCGATCAACCCGAAAAACCGCTAGACCGAGCAATATGGTGGATTGAGTATGCTATTCGAAACCCCGATTTGACTCACATGAAATCTCCTTCGCTGGATTTAGGAACAGTTCGATCAAACCTGCTGGATGTTTATGCATTGTATTTGCTTATCGTCTTCGGTGCATTTAAGATTTTAAAGTGTTTAATTAAATCTATTTGCAAGAGACAAAGTCATAGAAAGTCTTTGAAACGAGAATAAAGGAAATCACTGCACAACACGAAAAAAAAGTATCTTTTATTACAAGCATACAAAAATGCGAAAAAAATTATTTTTTTGAAATCCACCAATAGGTGTCCCCTTTTAGCGCAGACATTGTTGTCTTCCTAACCACGGCTTTGGTGCCATTATGCAATGTTTTAGTTAAAAAATAGTTCGAAAGGGTCCCCGTTAATCCTTCCCCTGGTCAGGCTTGCAATTTCTCATTACAGCTAAAATGCTATTTTTCGGTATTATGAAACAATGGGATACTATAATGATAATTTTTATTTGTAAGATACAAGAAGAGGTGATAAAGTTTGTATATGACATATAAAATTTGTCAATTTTGCTTTCAGAAGGTCACAACTAGCGATTTTATGATCGCTGATTGCTCGCTCATCGCGTTGCTCATCGTTACAGCTAATCGCTATTGTGACCCTCTGGAAGCTAAATTGACATGTTTTATGTGTCATACACACTTTACCTTCTGTTCTTGCATCTTGTAAATAATAATTATCATTAAAATATCTCATAGCTTCATAAATCCGAAAAATAGCATTTTAGCTGTAATGAGCATTTGGTTAATCCATCTTGTCCCAACCCTAGATTTTCTCTGGGTCTTGGCTTACATTCTAATGAAGCCTAGTATAGTTTCAAATTTCTGTCAAGAAAGTCTTTTATTCCCGTCGAAAACGTTGAAAATCTCCGTCAGCGGGAGCAAAATCGATATGAACAAGGCATATCTCCTCTATGTTCATGATCGTATGCAATTTAGAAAAAAATCGCGGATCTCTACGTTTACTTTTAGGAATTCATCATTTTCCCGGCGATTCCGGATATCCAGAGAACCTGGCCACCCGGTAGCAGAATCGATATGGTGATTGCATATTTCGTGATATTTCTTATGATTGACCGTTTCCTGACCACCCGGTAGCAGAATTAATATGGTGATAACATATTTCCTCTATGCTCATGATTGTATGCAATTTGGAAAAAAAATCGTGGATCTCTAGGTTTTTTCTTAAATTCTTTATTTTAGAGATTTTTAGCCGTAGGCTAGTTCATCTCTGTGGATCTCTAGGTCTACATTCAGGAATTGACCAATTCCCCGGTGAATACGAATTTCCGGAGAGCCACCTCTCACGGGTTATCCCGATGCGATTGGCCAACCACAAGTCCAATCGGTTCCCTGTCTGTTCCGCCAAAGCTTTTAAAACGTGGCTCAATCTTAAAATTTGGACCAAATTGCCGAAAACCAGTCATGTCAACAAGAATCAGCACGCATTTTACTCGAGACTTTTCCGGGTTTTTCCATAGCCACAGGTTATTTTGGTAAATGATCATCGCATTGCCGATAACCAGCCATGGCAACATGCATCGACACGCATTTTGCAGCTTTGGGGTTTTGTCTGATAATATAAAAAAGTCATACAATTTGGAACCACCCTTCTGCAACTGTTGATTATTTTGCAGCGGCACAGACACTCGCAGTCGTGTTTACAGCCGCTGAATAGGCAAAAAATAATATCAGTCCGTAAAATACGTAACATAAAATCGAACGAATTCTATACACGATTCAAACCCAACAAATTAATAAAATTATAAATTGAGATTATTAATTTGCTTGAATAAATCAATGGCGCTATTTATGAAAGCCATCCTATATGCCTACACTGAAAACAGTCCCATGGTAACCACTACTATTTCGTAGGTTAAAAATGAAAACAAAATACCACTAAATTTCGGTAGAACGAATATTGTATTTGAAATGAATACAACTGTTGCTGATGTTACCATGCTGCGTCAAAAACGTTGGCGTAGTAAGGTGAACCATTCTTCTAGTATAAACAAAAACAAAAGTGATTGCATCAACTACAACGTAAATTATTGTTGTAGTAAACGAAATTTCAGTTAATTCTACTACTATTGAGAATAGTATTGTTAACCATATTTATGTAGTAATTTCTACTGCGAAAATAAAATTGCATTGCTTTGTGACTTTCGACCTCTTTGTAGATTCCAATCAAATAAAAAATTTCTATTAAATTGAAATCTCAGAAAAAAGTTGTTCTGAGAAGCAATTTAGAATATAGTCATAATTTATTTATTTTGAAATACTCTGCACAACACACACACACACTGAATGGTCTTGGTTGAGCAATGGTGGTGGATTGATCCCGAGACCCGGCAGAGATTTAGCAGGATTGCAGGAAGGCGGTGTCGGTCAGATCACGAAACTTTTATCATAGTGCATGTTTGTGTCCGTTAGTCCATATGGTTCAAAGCCTGTCAAAAATATAATGTTAAAAATTGTATATTTAATAATTGTTACTGATTACCAATTGGCAAAAACAGATGGATCTAGCTCCTGATCGAGAAAATTCTGCTGTTCCGGTATTTCGTCTGCTTCCACACAAATAAACCTTAATTAAATTAAAATTGTTTACCGTTAATGAGTTTTACCTCTCCAACAGCAATGATTCCAGGAATGTTTCAATAGTTCAACTTTAGCTGCCACTTTTATCTGCAACATAAAAAATACCCGCTGATGCGCACTTGTCGAATGAGTTTTTACAAAATGGCGATCATGCAATAATCTGTGATCACCACGGTTAGCAGTGAAATAGTAATCATTTTGTTTTCCAACCAAACATCATTTCTGTTGCTGCTACCATATTCTCAAGGTAACATGGTAAATTTGAAGTATTGTTTAACCAAGAATGTTATTAATAATACTACATGAAATTCTATGGGGAGCATAGTAAATAAGTTAAACACATAATAGAATGGAAAGAAATATCGGTTGATTTTACTATGAGCTGTCATAGTATAATTAAACACATTTCAATGGTACGCGATACCATACTATTTTTATCAGTGTACAAATGCCGGTGCCGATCAATGAGTGTAAACAGTCTAGGCCCAGAGAATTTGTGGTCTCTTTTGTTCCTCCAATGTTTAAAAGTATGACGGAGTTTGACGTCTTACTCAGTCAACCATTTAAATAGCGGAGGAACAGAAGAGACGACAAATTATCTTGGCCTCACCTGTATACATTTCATTGGGTGCCGATTTGGTTTGAAAAGCCAGCCTTTCTTTATCTGTCTGTGCAACAAAACTACCGCCTACCGGTTTGAAAGTAAATTACAAACATACACTCTTCAGTCGTGTAACACTCGTGTTGACTTTTATACCATAGCATCACGAGTATCTGGAGTTGGAAGCAGTGAGTGATTGAACTCCAACGATTGGCGTTGTCAGGTAATTGAAACTTGTCGTAATCATTGTACCTTTCAATAAATTAACAACATTTTCATAATAATTGCAGTGCCTGGTCAAACAGTAAAGCTTATCGAAATGAGCAACGGAAAGCATCTAGCCAAAGGTAAGACTGGTAACGAAATAGAAAATTCATCGTCTCTTTGTGGAAAGTATTGATTTCTCTGGAATGTTTCTCAGAATCGTGTGCTTTGCCGTGACGAATATGTGAATGCGATAGGAATGATTCAGTGTGGAAAAAAGACAAAAATTAAGATGGAGAGTAATTTTAGCATTGATGATGTCATCAGCGAAACAGTGATGTTTAACCGCTTACCTCATAGCGATTACATGCAGTTCAGTTTAATTCTACTTAACCGTTTCAGTCCCAATTTTTTCTAATGATTATTTTAAGGAACTTTTTACGCTTTCGGTTAGAATTTAGCTATATTAGGATAACAACAGAAAAATAACCGACAACAAAATGTTTTGGGATGATGTAGGACATCCAAATTATTCTGATTTTTACTTCCTTTATCTTTAAAGGATTAATACAGCCCTATAGGAGATGTTCTCTAAAGATATGTATTCAAAAACCCTCGTAGAGCCCGAATACACTATGAAATTAAAAACAGCATAAACGAGGCACAACAAGATCTTCAAATCATCTTGAAGAATTGATATTGAAGTTCTACCTGCTCAGTAAAGTTTTTCTCGATGCACCGACTAGATGTACGACTCCAGAGAGTCGTGTGAGAAATAACAAAATATCTAAGATTCCCCAAATCATCCTGGTGTTCAGATCTTGATGTAGCACTAAATGGCTAAATGTTGGCATCTTAAGTACCTCTTTGAACACCCTTATAAGATAGGAATAAATGAAATAACAAAATAACTCGAGTCCTACAAAATCACCCTGATTCTCAGATCTTTAAGATCTATAGACTTATTATTTGAATCCATGGAGCAAATTTCGACCTATCCACATAATAAAATAGGGGAAATGACGGCTTCGGCATGCCATACTATTTTCGGCAACCCAAATTGAAACACTATTTTCACTGGATTTTCTTACGAAAACACTTCGCTGAATGCATGTAAACGATTCTTTATGCTTTCAGCTTCAATTTGACTATACTTTTACCACTGAAAAAAAGCAATCTAGCAAGGTTTTCTTGAAATGAAACACACGCACTACAAATTGTAGCTGATTTCGAGTTGCCGATAATAGAACAGCAGATTTACATGCAGTTCAAATGGAACGGTTGCCGAAGAAAAACTGGTTGCCGACAATACTCGCTCTCACTAGAGAAGATTGGAGCTTTGTAAAAGCGTTTCAAAACAGTTTTTGACAATTCTTTCGACTGAAATTGTTAGAGCAGCTGGCAGCAAAAGATTGTAAACAAACCAATACTGCATATGTGTGTGTTCCTTAGAGAAAAGGACTATAGAAAGAAGGTCGCTGCTTAGGTTGCCGAGAATACGTAAATTCCCCTACATACAGCTGTGTTCGATAAAAACAGCAGCGCATGTCGATTTTCATACAAAATGGTCACCTTTGACATGATGTAACTTTGTTAACTTATGATCAATTGAGCTGAAACGTTAGCCAAAGAACTACAAATATATTCAATTTTACGATTACGAAATATTAAATGTTTGAAAGCACCTACCGGAAAGTGAGACACCAGACAGAGACTATTATGTACATTATTTGTTAATTGGGTGGGGATTGTTAGAATTTTGGGAAATGTAAAATTAAAAATCTAAAAATTCAGGTGAAATTAAAATTATTAGTACTGCTATTATTTTGAGCAATTTTACCTGGTGTCTCACTTTCCGGCAGGTACTTCCAAAAATTTAATATTTTGTAATCGTAAAATTGAACATATTTGTAGTTCTTTGACGATATAGGTAATATAAAAAATATCTTAGATTTTCCAAATTATCTTGGAGCTCTGATGCTGTGGAGTCTACAGACGCAACTAGATATTATACCCGCAGAGTTATATCCTGTGGGATGTAAAGTAGAACTGTCAAAATATTTGGATCCTTCAAATACATATTACAAACCTTAAGTTCCTCCCGTATGGTTTGAAGCTGCTTAGAAGCTCCCGTATGGTTTGAAGAACCAAAATATGTTATGGAATTGCTTCATTTTCTTGTTGAGGCTCCTGGGTCTGCCTATGCTGTAATTTCCACCGGGTTCCAATCCAGTGCTTGTTTGTAGATTTCGTTTCAGCCCTTTCGTAGTATATGACCGACCAATATTCGAAGCGGTTCCTAAATCGACGCACTCAATATTGTTCGACATTTTCAATCTTGTTGAAATGTTACTTCTGCTAATATTAGTTCCAGTGCTCTAGGGATGATGGTATACCAAAGGGGACAGGCGTGCTGTATCCAGCAGGTGGTAAATGTTATGGAGAAAAATGTCTTGACATTAGTTTCCCCCGTACAATTTAGTGGACATCTCTGCAGTAAACATGTACATTTACCACCTCTAGCTGTGTCACAACATCGCCGCGGAATTTGCAGGTTCGGTAATATGACTGTTAATCATATTTACTTTTGGTCATGTGTCCTGTTCGTACCTGGTGTACGTATCATATCCTGAAATTGTATAAGGTACACCGGTCCAAGGACCCTAACAGTTTGATGGTTTTTTAACCATTATTTTCAAATGGTGAAAGCACACTAATTATGTGTCGACATCACAGCACAAATGTGATGTACGCATGTAAAAGAACCACTTATTCAACTTTAAAAAAAATCTTATTCTGCGAGTCACGTGACGGTGAGGTTACAATTGTCACGAGTCACGTGAATCGCAGAATAGGGGGGTTTGAAAATTATATTTAAAAAATGCACAATAGTTCTCACTATTGAGACCTGTTTTGGGTGTTCAATATTACTATCGAAAATAGAAATTTATGCTAGTGCATACACAGTTTATATAATTAATCATATAAATATGCGCTTTAAGTGCATATTTTTGGAAATGGATCATCGAAAAATACTGTTAAAAACAACACTTCGCTTCGCATACGAACAGAACAGAACAGAATATATTATGTAAACAGAGTCAAAGGTAGCATAGCACTAGATTAGAAGGAATAAGTAAAGTTGATGAATCCATGCTTTACCAATAGATCAAATAAATGGTTGAAGTGGTAAAGAACACAACGAAAAAAGCCTTACGTGACGTTTTGTATGGACAAAGACGTCTACATTACATATACATAAAGGTTAATATATATTTTATTCATTTATTTATTCTTGTAGACCATGACTGTGTTGCTGAAATAAAGAGTTATTGTCTTGATAAGTATGTAGACATACACTTCAAAAAAACGAAAAACTTGTGGATGTCATATTTTATTCGCCCTGAACTGATCCTCAAAATCCTATCATTGTCAGTATTTTTTTCTTGTGCTGTGCTCTGCAAAATTACTCATTTTACCTAATTTTGGGACGCTGAATCCGAATCTGAAATCAAATTCCGTTTAAATGAACGCGAAAAACTTGGGTTTGGTAGAACATTAGGAGTGATTTTCGAACGTGTTGATAAAATCGTTTCTTTACTGTATTATGTAATTGCCTACATGCGGTTTTTGTTTCGCTATTCTGCAACAAGTTTTTCAGTTTTGTCGCAAACTATAGCTTTTGTAGAAATATGAAAACCATCCCCTACAACAAAATGTTATTATGTTGTTCTAATGCAGAAAACCAAAGACAAACCCTGGTCCACCTCAAATAAAACACGAGCTATACACCCATACATTCTTATTTCCATTCAAACCGTATTTTTCACACACAAAAAACATTTGTTGTTTGTGGACAATACGGTTCGAATGTAAACGAGAATATGGGTGATAATAGTAACTAAACAATAAGTATAAGGATTACTAAAGAGCAATTCAATAATTAATAGCGACTAATTGCCATAAAATCTCTAATTTAAGGTTCAACCCCGCCAGTGTTGCCAAACGACAAGAAACTTCGCCTTTATTCGATGCGATTCTGTCCATACGCCCAACGCGTTCATTTGATCCTGGATGCGAAGAATGTACCCTATCACACCATCTATATCAATCTAAGCGAGAAACCCGAATGGTACTTTGAAAAGAATCCTCTGGGCAAGGTACCGGCATTGGAAGTACCTGGAAAAGAAAACGTTACCCTCTATGAATCGCTAGTCGTGGCCGATTACATAGAGGAAGCATTCTCTGAAAAGCAACGGAAGCTCTATCCAAATGATCCATTCCAAAAGGCTCAAGATCGAATATTGATTGAACGCTTCAATGGCGCAGTCATTTCACCCTACTATAGAATTCTGTTCTCAACTGACGGAATTCCTCCGGGTGCCATCACGGAATTTGGAACTGGATTAGATATTTTCGAGACGGAACTGAAGACCCGTGGTACTCCGTATTATGGTGGTGATAAACCAGGAATGTTGGACTACATGATCTGGCCGTGGTGCGAGCGCGTGGATTTACTCAAGTTTGCTCTCGGAGATAAGTACGAACTAGATAAGCAACGATTCGGTAAACTGGTAGGTAATGTAGAATATTAGAAGAATTTGTTTTCTTGATTTCTTGATTAAATTCTAGTTACAATGGCGTGAACTGATGGAGAAAGATGAAGCGGTCAGGAAATCATTCATATCAACGGAAAATCACACCAAATTCTTGCAAAGCCGAAAATCCGGCGAGAACAACTATGACATCCTAGCGTAAGCATACCCACAAGTTGAGTGGTGCGACATTGAGGTCGTTCACAGCACTCCCCGTTCTACACTATCTACATACTAGCATCATATATATGTTGACTACTAATACTAGTTTTTAAAATTCGCGCATCCAAAGGTTGAACCACATTTGAAAAGCTGCACTATATAAAAACGATCACGTGAAATATCTCAGAATAAAGCATGACATTGAAATCTCGATTTGAACTATCTTATTTAATTTAATTTAATAATTCATTTTCATCTAGAACCATATAACCGATAGATATCTCGTTTTTAAATCAAACTTAGCAGTCGACAAGTATCAAATAGAACTGTTAGTTTTATCATCGTAACAGTCGTTTCCTAGTGTTAACTTACATTTCCACTAGGGTCTCCTTGAAGATGGGCCCAAACAATTAGTAATTTTAATTAGCGCTTGTTGTTTTTTTAAATGTTTTATTATTGTTTAGTATCCCACAAGCAACTCCACAACTAGAACCGCATTGGCTCGATCTTCTCCGATTTACATGAAACTTTGCATAATTGTGTGTTATGGACTTCTTGGGAAGTTTTCAATAAATTGTAGCACAAAAAAGTCACTTATGAGCGAAATGTCTGAGACAAAGTTGTTTAGAAAAGTGAAGTCCTTCTGTGAAAAATAAAAATGGTATTTTTTGTTAATAAATTTGAGTAAAAATTAAAAAAAAAAAAGTGTTAAAAACTGAAATATCTCAAAAGGTATAATGTATTCGTGCATAACTGCCATTGCTGGTAACCGTAATTTGCTGTTGGAACGATATTGCAGGAACAAATTTCAGTTATTATTTCATGACATTTCTCTTATATCGTGCTAATGCCAGTAGCGTTTTCTTAACCTCAATCTACCTGTGTACACTAACTCTCAAAACATAAACAATTATCCAAATACTACTTGCAAGGGATAGATTTCGAGTAAACTAGAAGATGAAGTGTATTTTTCAACCGATTCGAGTATGAATATGGCATTAAATCTGGTTTTGAAAGTTGGTGCACAGGTAAAAAAGTGAGGTTACGGGACGCCACTGGTTAATGCATATCATTTTTTGATATCAAGATCATAGTTTTGTATGACTGAGATATTTTCATCTACTCGGCGATGCGTTAAAGTGGTAACGCGAGAACATGAGCGAACTCATAACGAATATATTACCAGTTCAGGGAAAACATTACGACGCAACTGATAGCCGCAGCATGCCATTAATGCTGATAATCTGCCAAATGCTGTTTTTTCTCTGAATTGGCAATACGTTCAATCCGCAGGAAGGTTCACATCAATTCAAGTTCCAGCAAAATGAATTGCTGAACTGATTCCACCAAAACTACATTTCACCGACCATCCAGCATTCAGAAATGTTTTGCTGGATATACTCAGTAAATTGTGTTCGATTTATCAAATGAAACGCCAGTTCTAGAAAATTCGATTTCTACCGTCGTATGGTTGATTACTGACTGCAATATTCGCAACAAATTTGCTCCATTCTAGCAAAATTTGCTCTTGAAAATTATGTTTACTGTACCACCAACAAGTAAGTCTAAAAATGTTCAAGTTTAATCGTAAAAATCCATGAAAAATATCGTTTTTCCTTATGTTTGCAGCTCGAATCGAAACCACAGCGACACGTTTGTCTGCTTTACTTTTGAAATTAGTCAAAAAAATGTGTGTGCCAAATACCAGCATGATACCAAATATGCTTAGCTTTGAATAAATAAAGATATTTCGAAGGATTTTGTGACATCCATTGAATTCTAAACTAAAATTTTCCATTTACGGCAATTAAATAACAGAACAATTATAAAAAAAAACTACCCAATGGGGGTTCGCAATGGTGACGTAGGACTACGTGGTCTTATATAATAAAACTTATTTGTCAACTGAGGAGCTTGCGTTTTGTGTAGGAACCGGAATTTGAGCGGGGTTCTCTCTGTTTATACTCTTTAGTATGACGCACTTGACATAGATGGCCCACAGCGACTCACAAAGAGCTACTGATTCTGATCAATAGCTGTGCGGCTTCTTCCTCCTTCTAAGGATGGTCATGTGGGCTGCAGCTCGCTACTTGTTTGGTGAGACCAAATGGAATTCAACTTTGAAATCTGTGTTAGGGAAATCGCTTTTCGCAGGCAATCGGTGATAATCTTAATTATCATTGTAACAGTTGCACATTCGTGCAATTTTCAATACTGACACTTTGAACAATGATAAAGTCTTAAAAATTTACGTGTGCGTAGAAATATTTCTGATCGATTGGTGATAAAATTATTTAAATTGGTCCAGGGACAGCTGAGTTATTAACGTTCAAAATATTTCATAATTTTGTTACATGTTCCATTTTCGGTTTTCACAAAGTGTACCCCCATATAGAAATCATAGACGTAGTCCTACGTCAAAAACGAATGATGAATAATCTGGTCCTATGGCATGGAGTTGCCCTTGGATCAGTCAAGTCGAGGCCGTCAACGCAGAGTTCATCGGGATCAAAAAAGGAAACAGGTAGCAAAATTAATCTGATGTACATTAAATGGATATAGCTACTCACCGTCTTGCAACAATTTGCTGATTGAAAGCAGAACTGCTTTCAAGCTTTGTAGGTATGTGTCTAACCGTATCGTCACCTATCCAGCAGACTAACTTTTCTATTAACTTGTGGTTTTCTTGCCCTTCAGGCATTATACTACCGGGATAATGTTCCGTCGTTGAAACGAGTTTATTTTTTACATGTTCAGTACACTGCAAACAATGTTCACTAATAATTGCACGTTACATACCGTTCCGATTCAAATTTCGGACGATTCAAATTTCGGACGATTCAAATTTCGGACACTTTCATTTTTAATTAAATATTACATCCAGTTAGAAACAAAGTAATAATGTTAGATGATCGTGGAGGGCACTAGTCAAAAAAATTTAAAATTTACAAGACATGTGGATCATATTCGACCGAGATAATCAACTTTTAAAAGTGTCCGAAATTCGAGTTTAAGTGTCCGAAATTTGAATCGGCACGGTACTTGATTAATCATTCACAGCAGTTTATGTGTGACTAATTTTTATCGCAGACACTTATGCTTATGTTTTGCTTTATCAAATTGTGTGTTTAGTAAATACTTCCATTGCGGAGATGAACCAGCCAAAGGCTGAAAGTCTCCTCCTTAATAAAGATATATAAAAAAATACTTCCGTTGCATCCATTGAATCAGATAAGACACACTCTGAACATAATGTACCCATTAGAGCAATAGCTCGCCAAATTACGAAACTATCTGACGCGACCTTCTCCAATTTACATGAAACTTACAATCGAAATGACGAATGAGGCAAAGTTGTAGGAAAAATAATTCCTTTCACACAATTTTCCTATACACGGTAAAAAAAAATCAAGTAAATAAGGTTTAAAAAATAAAAAAAAAGTGTTTGAAACTAAAATCACAAAAAAATTTCCTCTTTAATATTTTTGAACATTTTTTATAAAAACAAATGCTAAATTCTGTAAATTATCAACGCTGTTGAAAGAAAAATTGTATAAACAAAAAGTTTAAAAAATTTACCAGAACTTGTTCTATGATTTTTGTTAATTTTCAAGTATCCAACTTGAAAAATTCACAGAAATTATCATTTTGCATAAGCTTATGAATAAAACTTTTTCAAAATAAATCATTTTTTGTGATTTAGGTTTACTTGAAATATCTTGATTTTTTTAAAGTATACATTTTTTTACAATTTCGATTGGAAGTGACGTTTTATTGTTATAATTTGTTGAAAAATATGAAACACGCCATTTATATTTTTTTTCAGATTCAAAATGACCGAATTTTAGCTCAAATCAAACAATTATTATGCAAAGTTTCATGCAAGAAGGCCGAGTTTGAATTTCATTTTTTTAAGCTTTTTGACATGCTATAAATAATCGAAACTTTACTCTTTCTAGGAATGACGCAAAAAGACTACGTGTAGCATAGCTTGATTCCTGGAAAAGACAATGCTGCAGCAGAACCAGCCGGGGTGTTTTAGAACATTTCAAGCCCTGATAACAATTTCACTTCCAGTTAATATGACTGAAAATCTCGCACTTTGATCACTCATGCACATTCAACTGAACTTAATCTCACTTTTTCGTTGTTTTAATATTATTATTTTTTTCTGGATTTCGGACATTTAGCAAACATTTATCGACGACATTAGATAGATAAAAAAAAAATATATTTAGTATTTCTGATACTAAAATCAGCCTCACTAATGTTAATCCGAAAGAAAAGAACCCAAAATGTTCTTCCTCTTATCACTTTTAAATCCAACGGATTTCTTAACTCTATTTTTACAGTTTGTGTTTTCTGTGGGAATTATCATGTAAACATTCATCGTAATGAAAACGAACATGAATACTTATCATGGTGAATGGACTTACCTTCAATGAACTCTCATACATCCCTAGGGGTTGTACAAAGAAAATACAAAGCGTCTTAGCATAAAATGATGACCATCAGTATTGGCCAGTCAAGAAGACAGTTTAAATTGTAGATTAGAAGGTATGCAGCCTATTACATACACCTATGTGCATTCTAGTCCGAGCCGTGACTGTCGCCGCCTGATGTAGGAGACTGGCTACCGTGCTGGTTGTGCAACGTTCGCATGTGTCGCAAAAGATTGGATTTCACGTTAAAGCCTTTATTGCAAATGTCACAATAGAATGGTCGCTCGCCTGAAATTCATAGTTTATGATCGTGCTATTAGAAAACTGTGATAAACGAAGCAAAGTTAGCGCACGAACCTGTATGTGTCCGTTTGTGAATGAGCATGCTGGCATAGGAGGGAAAGCTTTTGTTGCAAATCGAGCATGATTTTTCCTGCTGTTGACCTGCCGCCGTAGTCGTTGCTGCCGAGTGCTGTGGATCGGAAGTTGTAGATTTGGAACTTCTTCGGGAATACCCACTATTATTGGAGATGGCTAGTTCCGTTTCCGTGTGGGTGCTCTGCACGTGGCGAACCCATTCGGCAGGTGTCACGAAATACATTGCACACAAGTCGCACTTTAGCGCTGCTGTCGCATCGGCCCCATCGTCCTGCAATAAAACGATGGATATACAGTTAGGACGGCAGATTTGTTGGAAACTACTTTTCCAGCATTTATAATTCTTAATTGTTAGGGGTCCCGGAGACGAACCAGCGTTCGGCTGAAAGTCTCCTTAATAAAGATAACTAACTAACTAACTGTTAGGGGTCGACTGGGTAAGATGGGTTGACATAATTGTTCAGAACCGTCTTTACTTCCCTTGGGGGCAAGACATGCACTCATAGCAGAAATTGTTTTATAAGATATTTTTGTGTTTTTATGAATCATATTATTTAGTAGAAAGGTGGTCGCTGCTTAGGTTGCCGAAAATACGTAAATTTTCCTATTAGCATTTGTTTTATTTTCTGTTACTTACATCTTCTATACGTCTACGCCGTTTGGATACCGTATGCGGTGGATCGGTATGACTTTCTATATGGCGAACCCATTCGGCTGGCACGGTAAATGTTTCGCTACACAACTCGCAAGTAAGAGGAGAATAAACCTGATCCTGGCTCTGTCCATGATTTTCATCGGCAACAGCAAATTCTTTAAGTTCAACCTTCACCATCGGCATGTCAGATTTATCCAGGTTTATTTCCTCTGCATTGACATCTGTCCACTCGACGGGTTCTTCCTTCACGCTAAGAAAGTTCAACTCTTCAGGCATCGACCGAGTTCCAGTGCCTGGAGTAAGGGTATTATCAGCATTAGGTGGCGATGGTCTGCAGGCGGAAATTTGAGCTGAACCTTGCTGTCGTTGTGCTTGTTGGTGTAATTCCTGAAACGAACGTTTCTGACTTTGCGATCTGCTGCTTCTTTCGCCAGGATCAATTGCAACGTCCTTCTTTACGTTGATGATCGGTGTGGACGAACTTGCGGGCATTTGAGCAGTCTGACTTATTCCATAACTCTTAGCAGAATTCGTGACTATGACGGGACTGTCATGGGCCGTTACAGGGTTTTGTGCTATGCGAGGTTCCTGTAACGGAATGCGATCCACAGAAATACGTTCTGTCCGATGTCGACTGGATCCATCTTTTGAACCTTGCTGCTCAGAATGCGCCGATGATTCGGCTTGGTTCCGCCATAGACCACGGATTTTTAGAATTTCACCACCACGTAATACTTCATTGAGAATATCTACGGACACGGTCGATTCTCCTGTATACATATACTGGATCAGTGTTTGGATCGCGCGTTTCGTGAGTTCCGGGGGAAGTACTATGTATGTCATCGCATTTGCTGGGGCAAAATTCTTATCGAAAATGTTGGCAAAGTACTGCAAATGTATGACGTTGTAAAAGATCGGAACGAACATTACTAATTGCAACCCTATTTACCGTACTGGAAGTTCCAAGGACCAGCTTGTGTGCTGGTATTGCAAAGTTTTCCTCACTGTTGCAGGTAATAAGCATCACGTCAGCATAGCGATCATTTCTACAAGAAAGCGAATATTAATTAATACAATTTGTTCAATGAAACTCACGTGCATCTTTCTAGGTACTTATAGAGGCATGAAATGGACGAATTGAGATTCTGTTGATGTGAATGCCATTTGAGCTGATACTTTTCCGCGCCGGATGCTGCAGTTTGAGAATCAGAGTCTCCTGTAAAGACTAAAGCATTAATGAGTACTATTAATCAGTCATAATAATGAAACATTGTATAAGAAGGCGGAATTGCATGCAGAACAAAACGTACGATAAATGTTTGCTTTCTCGTAATCCTGTGACTCAGCGATGGTGGTTGCAGTAAAAGCAGTAGCAGTAGCAGTAGATGTTGTGGTTGTACAAGTAGCCAAAGCAGGTTCTGGAGAATTATCCCTAACGACGATCGGACTACTTCCAGGCATTTCAATTTCTCTCACCCCCGCTGGATCACAAAGATCAAGAATGGCCGTTACAGCGTGTTGTGATGAAGACGAGGAAGAAGCATTCAATGCCTCCACATTAGGTTTTATATCCAGTTCATCCTCCTCTTCTGGAACATCCGAGTTTAGGAAATCTAACTCGGGAATACATTCAAGCTCTTCTTCACTACTATCGTCGCTTCCGTCGGAATATGTTTCCATCCAAAGGTCCAACGTCTTCCTTTTCGCTTGATGAGAAACATCTTTTGAATGCTCAAGAGTTGCTTGGGATAATCGATGAAAATCGGAAAATCCACGCTTTCCCCACATATCAAATTCACTGGTGTTGAACAGTAGACAAGGCCAACAGTATAGCCGTTGGTTCTTGTCACATCCCGTCATCCAATTGTGGGTAGGCAGATTGGGGTTATGATATTTTGCATGCAGATTGGGCATTTGGTTCGTGGGTCTACCACTTTTAACAATTTTCTGCTGAGTGTCTTTACCTAACGTTGCAAACGGGATTTTTGTCAACGTACAGACAATGCAATGAAATGCCGAAGTGCTGGAGGCCATCATGACCGGGAGCTGCGTTCGAAAACAATAAATTATTATTACAAATTGATAAATTTGAATGTGTCTTTCTCGTCATTATCACAACAGGATGCCTTTATTGCCAATGATGCATAGTTTGAAAAGCAGTGAAACATAATTTAATCCCAAAATGTCTTCCAAAAACGACACATACTTGCATTTCCGTCTACGCTGTCATCTACTAGTTCCACCATTACGTCTGAATGCCGAATAACTTCTACGTCATCGTCATCTTCATCTGCCTCTTCAGAATAATTGTTGGTTGCGGCTACCATTGGAAGATCAGGTAGGATGTCCACCTTTTTCCGACTGATTGTGAAAGACGGTTGTTGCATAGGTAATCGTTCGGACCAAATCTTGTGCTCATCTGATGCATAAACGTTATACTTTTCGGTGTTCAAAATATGCAACTCCTGATTCAAGTGAGTTTTAACTGAATTACTAAAATTGCTCAGTCCGTCAAAACCCTTGAAACCCCAAGTATCTGTTGGATCCGTTGAAAAGATATAGCAAGGCCAGCAGAACAACTTATTCTCCACTCCACACCCAGAGAGCCAGTTATACCGGAAATAATTATCCTTTTTGAATCGTCTGGTGAACACCTTGCCCTTGTAACGACATTCCTTCGAGAGTCCCGGAAGAGCTGGAGTGGGGCGACCTTGCGCAATGATACTAGCTATCGTAGACCCGTTCAAGGTATCTAGCGGATTTCGTTTGAGCAAGCATATCGCACAATGATATGCAGATGGATCAGGTTGCATGGTGACGAAAGCTGTAGGATTAAAGCATGATGGTAGTGATTTGAGGGTCTTTTAAATTATATGGAAAGTAAACTGACAAAAGTTGCACATCTCGACCAAATTTTCTCATCGTCTCTCTTCTTCTTCTTTCTTCCTCGCATTTCAAGCTTATTGCGTATGGCATATTAGCTTATTGCGTGCTCTCAACTTAGCGTTCTAGATGCACCTCCACAGTTATTAATTGAGAGCTTTCGATGCCTGCACCATTTTTGCATTAGTATAATTGTGTGGCAAGTACAATCATACTCTATGCCCAGGGAAGTCGAGAAATTTTCCAACCCGAAAAATTCCTAGACTGGATCGGGAATCGAACCCAGCCACCTCCAGCATGGTCTTGCTTTGTAGCTGTGCCTTTACCGACTGAGCTAAGGGAGGTTTCAAATTTTCTCATCGTATGTATGTTATATTGTTATAGGGGAAATGTTGGCTTCGGCAATACTTTAACCTATTATCGTCAGGGGGTAAACAAAGTCCTAGAGCACTCAAATTTGGCCTCTGAAACACAATGTATCCACATACCAAAATTGAGCTCTCAAGGACGTTGTTTACCCCCCTGACGATAATAGGTTAAGGTATTGCCGAAGCCAACTTTACCCCTATTCAATTTCATTTCGCAGCGCAGGGTGAGAGGCTGGCCAGACTGAGCAGTTATAACATGTTATAAGCCTATCCTGATGAGATTTTTCTTGTCGATAATTATTATAAGCAGTCTGAACAAGGCATTAAAGCGCAAGTTAATTCAAGGGCGATAATAAAGGAGGGATAATGGCCGAATCGTCACATGCAAACTACATAATCGCCATAGGAAGGGATACGGATAGATCAAGGCAGGTGGTTGGTGGCTTTTAGGTTGATAAAAATGTTGCAAAATAACACTAAAATTTCACGGTGTTCATAATTTCAAGCTGAAGCTGAAACCCCACGAAAAAAAAGAAACTTAATCAACTATTTGAGTACAATATTAATCAACTATTTGAGTAAATAATAATTAAAAAGTAAGGGTTACCGCTCTCTTTGAATAAAATTTGAGAATTGAGGATTGTTATAGGTAATTTAGAAGAACATGACACCCACGTTCACTCCTAAAACCGCGTAGTAAATGAAATAAATAAATGAGAAAAAAATACTCTAAGCCCGTGCAAAAGAAAAATAAGTAAAAAAAAGTAATTTTGAAATCAAAACCGCGTGCAAAAATAGTTCAACTATGGATTTGAATAACAAAAGCAATTTATAAATTATTCATAATCACTAATTACCATAACATCTTGCATTTTAAAGATATGACTGCCGCGATTATTATATTATTTGTGAACATGTCTTTAATGTTTATTCGTTTTAAATATTTTCTTTAAGCCTTTATTTGTGTACGCTAAATGATTTTAACTTGGAAACTATCGCGTTACCCTTGAGTTTTTGCACATGCATGCTTATGTGTACCTAAGTGGATCCTCCGCGTTTTATTTATTTATGATATCTAGACTGGTGAACCCTGATGCCCAGGAATTTAGATGTTAAAAAGGCTTGAAAAATATAAATAAATAAATAACAAATAACCCATTTCCGAATCATTTCGGCAATTATCAAAATAAATAAGTTAGTGGGTAGAATACAATTTTCCCAAGGTAATTTCCATTTAAATGTCAAATGGTTTGTGTCAAATCAGTTTCTTACCAAATGAGTTCAAATTTTTGGAGGCTCACGGTTCCAGCACTATGGAGCAATAATATCAAATTTAGCATCAGTCTAATATCCATCCTATTGTGAAGAGCGAGTGTGGTGTGAATATTTCGTTATGTTCCGAATGGTTTGTTTACCGCACTTTTACAGAAAGGCGGGTTAAAAATGGGTAATTTATTATAATAATAATACTATAATAATAATAATACTTGCAAAAAATAGGTCCATCATACCCTTTAGTCCCCATTTGCATCAAGGCATCAATAAGTGTGCACAGCGGCACTGTTTATGTCGCCCGCTGAACGAAGAATGTTTTAGTCAAAAATGAAAATAGCGAGCGGTCTTAGCCGTCCACATTCAACATAAAGCATCAAACCCGCTAAAAACGAATGGCCATTGCTGATCTTGATATAATTTATCCATTATATTTAATTCAAGCAAAATTGAATTTTCAAAAATAATCCTAATAGGAACGATACAAACAAATTAATGTAGACCAATATTCTTTTTTTTTTCGAAAATAAACAAAAACAAACAATAATTAATTTTCAATAAACATTCGCGTCGGGAAAAGGCATCTCTGCATGGAATAGTTGAATGAAAAAGACGAGAGAAGGCTGATACTGATTATCGATTTTTCTCAGCAGAAACTGTGATCCATTGAATGGTAACTTACATTTTCCAACGCGCAATAGCGCTACTTGTTGTTTTCTTAGCAATTTTTACAATCAGCCGAACTAGTGCACTATTTGAACAGAACTTAAGATTTCAAACTCTTGAAAGAAGCAGAAACAATCAAAGTTATCGCGATTACAAAATTAGAGATCGACTTGACAAAACAAAGCAGCTGCATCAATCTGCGAATACGAGTGGAGCCGAATGGAAGTTTGTTTGACAACCATGCACATTCGTTTTGACGTTTTTCTTTTCAAGCTCGAAAAGAGCGAAAAGAGAGTATGTAGTTTATCTGTTTGAGGAAGGTTGCCTGTTAAGAGAGCAGCGATAACAAAGTGAGCGTTCACGAAATGCGCCCTCGTGAATCATAGTAACAAAATGTAAAATAATTTAAAATATATAATAATTATTGAACAGACGTAATTAACCCTAGAATTAATTGATTGCTGTAGGATGGATCTATGTTTCTAATGTTGTAATTTTTATATACAAAAAACCGTTAAATTGCATTAGATGTCCAATAGGGTGGTTCAAAATAACACTTTCATTGGAAACATGGGGGGTTAAACCATAGAGGTAACTCTAAGACTAGTAGGTCCCGAAGAAAATCATTATTATTTTTGGCTCACTCAGTACCAGAACAACGGTCCCAAGCAGTCCCAAGCTATTTCACTCACCCCTGCATGTTCTGCATGAATCCACACACCCCTGATGTTATCTGTCAAACTTTCATAGCGAATCAAAACAAACATAGTGTAGTAATAGAATTTCAACTAGAATAGGGCACGTTAATCGTTTGCTTGGGACCAATAGGCTACTAAAGTGGTGAGCCAATTTAAAATCGTTAGTTTCGTATTGATTGTTGGTTAAACTCCCGAAGGGCGATCAACTTCCTAAATCAGCTGAATTGTAAATACACACTTCGGAAAATACACAAAACATACGTTAATGTGCACACGCTGAAACTAAAATACCCTAATAAAACTACTCAAAAATACCTCGCAAATCTCGTCGCAAATACTTTGAACGCGAAAAATACATTTCATAATGTATTTAATACACTCTAATACACTAAATTTAAAAATACATAAACACGATAAAATACAAAATACACCTTTTCAAGTCTGGTAGATGAATCGAAAATACTCATCATTACGATTATCGGGTTGTGGTTGTGATTATTTTATATTGTGAATTTAGTTTTGTTCTATGTATGCTTCGGCTTTTAATCATGGACATGTTGTGTTAAAAAATGTGAGGTTTTTGCGAGGGGGCGACTCTATCTACGATGCAGGGAAGATTGTTTTTTGCTGTGGATAGCTGCGCGCACGCTGCAAAAAGATGATGCGCGATGCAAGAAGATCCGAGAAATGAGTGAAGATTTTTCGAAGATTGATTCGCTAGTGTTAGATTTTTTGAGCACCTAGAATTGAGATTTAGATGTGTCGCCCCCCTCGGGTTTTTGCGCCTGCGTGTGGTTGGCATTTGTTTGTAGCCGGGTCATTTAGGCTTTCCCCCATCCCAGTTTCATTAAGGCTGTTAGTCAGATGAAGATTATATATGAGTATGAGCATGAGCATGATTGACCGCCCGTGCATGCTACTCCGTTATTGCCACATCAGCTCGAGGGGCTGTCAACTTGAGTATTTTCGATTCATCTACCCGACTTGAAAAGGTGTATTTTGTATTTTATCGTGTTTATGTATTTTTAAATTTTGTGCATTAGAGTGTATTATCCAGCTTTCCATGCTCGGTAATGGCGGCCTGTTTGTATGAATAAATGTATCCTTCACTGTGCTTTTTGACACTAACTGGAGGGCGTATGTTGTTCCATTTTCTTCTGTTCCTGGGAGAGGGAAAGGGAAGGGGTTGAAATTTGAACATCCAGATAGTGTCAAAAAGCACAGTGAAGGATACATTTATTCATACAAACAGGCCGCCATTACCGAGCATGGAAAGCTGGATACCCTGGACAGACTATGGCTTATATCATGTAATATAAGCTATCTTGCAATGAGCACTCATACATACATACATCTTGAGTATTTTCGATTCATCTACCCGACTTGAAAAGGTGTATTTTTGTATTAAAGTGTATTCAATTCATTATGAAACATATTTTTCGTATACAAAGTATTTTCGAGGTATTTTTGAGTATTTTTATTGGGATGTTTTAGTTTCAACGTGTTCACATTAACGTATTTTTTTGTGTATCCGAAGGGTATTTACAATTCAGCTGATTTATGAATTTATCGCCCCTCGTATCAGCTGTAATTAAACAGAGAACCGATAGAAGTTTCTTGGGACTAAAGGCCCACGCATATTAGATCCGGATCGAACGCGTTGAGGCAAAGTGACAGCTAAATCTATTGTCTAACTGTCAAATTTACGTCAACGCAACGCAAACGGATCTAATGTGGGTGGCCCTTAACAATCATCCTCAATGTGTAAACACTGGTGATCTAAAACTAGGCAATACCAGCACGGGCCACATCCGAATGCTGGTCAAGAAAGGAATGGGTGTTATGTTGACGTAATACTCGCTTTAATGAAAGCCGAGAACACCTCTGCACTTGGTTAAACTTTAAATCGGCTTTCTTTCATAATGCAATATAAAGCGTAAAGAAATTTGGATGGAGGGCCGGGTACGTAAGTAATATTTAAGTTTTAGGAAAGACGTGTTGATCGGACATCCATATCAAATCCTTATCCTTCTTAAGAGCCGTTTGTTTGGTCGTTGTTGGTGAGGTCGCCGGCGGGATGACAACAAGTTGAACGGAAACTTGATCGTAATTGTTTTGTGACATAAGGAGCTCGGTGGTCTAGTGGCGACCGATTTTGCTTACAGACCAGCAGACCGTGGGCTCAATCGTCAGGACATCAATTCAGCACATCGTTTACAAAAACGAATGCTGCTGCATTCCCAACCCTTTTATCATTTTATCAATCATTTCTCGTGGAAGTGCAGAGGCAAGACCTACCCTCTTCTAAGACCATTCTGGAACTAATAAATTATCACACTGAAAAGCTTCATGTTAGATAGCATTTCCAACCAGCTCTGGACTTTCATATTAATTCCAAAAATTTCCAGACGTGAAAATAAGTTTTGACTTTTCACCTCTTCTTTTTTAATTGGATGAATAGTGGCTCAACGGCGGCGGTGTAGTGGTAAGCGTGATTACCTCTCCCCCCTGCAGGCCTGGGTTCAATCCCAGTCGGCGCCGCCGGGATGTTCTGAGGCATAACATCTCTGATCACGCCTCCCTTCGGATGGGAAGTAAAGCCGTTGGTCCCCGGTTCATGAGTTGATGGGTCGATAGATAGGGTCCAGGTATGGGAGCTGCCTTCCAGGCACGTCGGTAGCATTGGTGCTCAGCACGGAAAACAAGATCGACGAAAAAAACAAACCGAAGGAAAAAAAAAAAAAAAAAGAATAGTGGCTTAATAGCTGCATCCAATTCAAGATCTTGAGAATCTAATAAGCCCTGTACCTGCAACTGTGGCAAAAGAGGCACATGTTTTTTTTTTTTCAAAATAGCAATGCTTCACACTGTTTGATTAAATCGTGTTGGCCTCAATGATGATAATGATGGTCCAACCTCTTACCTCTACAAAGGTTTGAGCTGGACGATTTATCTTTAAGATAATTAAATTTGAGATTTTAACCAGCTTAGCAAACAAAATCGTACTGGTTACAGTTGCGAATATAAATTCCCTGTAGAGTTTACAGTTGCTTCACAACGATATAAATGTGGGAAAGCTTAGGCGTCCACCTCTTATTTCGCTTTTTTGTCCACCTAAAATATTCATAAGTATTACAAGCGATCAAGAGTTAATGAACAATCAACAAAGCATCCTATTACACTAGCAACCCCGCATTATGATGCTATCATAATTTCTTGTAATGTCAGGAATGCTCACGAATCCCCGACATTTACCAGAAAACTTACTACTAACTCAAGTACTAACTACTAACTTCCAAATAAGCATCAAAATTGCATTTTTTTTTTTTTTCAAATTTTAAATTCAGTTTTCTATATCTGTAATACGCGCGCGAGGCTCAAATCTTAGTAGATGACTTTTTTTTTTATCCACTACTATTAAAAATTCATCATCACCATCGTGGCTAACTAAAATAGTTTTTGCAGTGCTACAATAATTAGTAAAAAGTCATTTTGACAGCTATCCATGCAAAATAATCCAAAGACAGTTTTAAATGCAATTTCTCTTCAATTCTGCTAATGTTGTTGTGCGTTTAAGGTTCAATTTACTTTGATGCATTTTTTAAAAATTCGAAAGCAGTTTTTTTCGACGCATGATTTTAGATTGCAAAAAGCTCGCGTCATTTTGTGTAAAATATCAAAAGAAATAAAATAGTGCGAGCTTTTTGCAATCTGAAATAATGCGTCGGAAAAAAAACTGCTTTGAAATTTTCCAAAAAGCATCAAAGTAAATAGAACCTTAATGTGTCTAGGCATGGAATTCAAAACATTAATTCTTGTAAAATACAATGAATTCTGTGAAGCACAAGTCAAGAAACGTGGTGTTCACTTCCTCTTTCAATTTGATCACACAAATATCGAGGCAGCAAACCGTTAACTATTTTAAAAATGAACGTAGTCAAAAATACAATTCTTTGCCTCACCCTCGGCTTCACCGACAACCATTGTAAACCATCCAGCATCAAAGTTGAGGAAGTGAATCTATTATATCGCAAAATCAAGCGCATTATTTTATTCTGCAAGCACTGTAATCTCGATATTAGTGTTTAATTGGCCAGAAATAAAATGGAAGGGCAAAAGTCTAGATGAGGAGATATGATTGATTTGTATAGCTGTATTTTACTGGCAATAGTTAAATCGTTTTTCAATAGACATAAAATTCCATACACCGTTCGAAAAATTCATGTAAATTTCTAATTTTTGTTTTGTAATTCATGTCGCACATAAAATTAACGCTAGATTTGGCATAAATTTACGCAATATTTCGTGTAATTTTATACCCCGTACAGACTATGGCTTATATCATGTAATATAGGCTGTCTTGCAATGAGCACTCATATATAGGATTTCCAGTGAAAACTAGATGTATGAGTGCTCATTGCAAGACAGCCTATATTACATGATATAAGCCATAGTCTGTCTGGGGTATTAAGCGCAATATCGCATACATTAGCAATATTGTATGCAAGCTTGTAAACGATTTCGCTGTTTATGCCAAGTACCGGGTGCGTGACGAATTTTTGCAGTAAATGGCAAATTTGAGAAAAAATACACCAGTTAGTTATTCTAGCAATGAATTTTGTGCGATTTATTTTCTTTCGCAACATATGGAAGTTGTAAGTAAATTTATTCAAAAAAAGTGCCTTCCCTTTCGACGACTGTAGTTAGACGCTTCCGGAAACTGCAGTATGCACGTTTTAAAATGTTTCGATCCATAGATGTCATCACTGCCTTGATTTTAGCTTTTAGCGACTTAAGTGTGGTGTGAGGGGTTCTATTGGTATCCCGTTGGACGACGCCCTATACAAAATAATCCAACGGATTGATATCAGAACTGCTTGGGGGTCAAATTTCTTCCCTGTATAGCTCAAAATTAAACGAAGGGAGATGTTACGCGATAGTTAAAATTCAGAATTTTTTTCTATGTGGCAATTTTCCGGATGACATTGTCAATGTGAGAGTTGAACTTAAGTTTGTCATCAATAATCACGCCAAGATATTTGGCCCTCCCCATGGACATGGAGGTTGACGGTACTGAAGCAAAGGGTTATGTTTAATTTCTTTATATTTGCAACGATGATGATTTCCTATAGTGACACATATCACCTTCTTAATGCTTCAGTATGCCTCAAACGATTAATTCTTGGTTGTTAATAGAACTTCCTTGATGAAATCGGCTGCTTCATGCAGACTGAGCAATTCTGATTATAGTATCAGATTTGTTCTGTATACAGAGGAACTGCACAGATAAAAATTCTGAATTTTAATTGTGATGTAAACATTCATCCACGTAAACTTGTACTTCATTTCACGCAACTGAGCAACTTGTAAACAATGTTGTTTACAAAGATGGGCATTTGTATACAATATTTGCTACATTGCATGAAATGTGTCAGAACTTTATACCCCAGACAGACTATGGCTTATATCATGTAATATAGGCTGTCTTGCAATGAGCACTCATACATCTAGTTTTCACTGGAAATCCTATATATGAGTGCTCATTGCAAGACAGCCTATATTACATGATATAAGCCATAGTCTGTCCAGGGTATAAGCATATAATTTTTGTTACAGTCAATAAGCATTAGCATACACAGAAAAAAAAAGTTGTTGAATATTACATCCAAACTGCTGCAACCAGGTCAATCCATCGTTTGTGTAATATAACGTTGTACGATGTACATCGATTTTGCGAACAAAATTACATCCATTGATGTAATATTGTATCTGCTTTTTGCTATTACATCATTATTTCATACATCAGCTTGCATTACATTGATCGATATTACATTTTTTTTTTGCTGTGTACGGTACAAGAGATTTAATCAATATTTATTTTACTTGTAATTACCTTTGAAAGTTTTTTTCAAGTTTTTTTTGTGATCTGAAAATTTTCCCAGTTTGGTTAGAAGTTTCGAAGCTAACGCATGTCCACAGGCCTAATAGAAAGATAGGCAGAAAAAGTGTATCATAAAGAATGGTTGCATGCAGGGTTGCTTCCACTCACTTACTATAGATGAGAGATTTCCGGAGTTTTGAATTCGTTTGATGTTGTAGTGAAGATTTGTGTTGTTGGATGCGGGAGGAGATTGGAAGGAGGGTGTCAGTTTCGCTTTCAGAGTGTCGCAGTCAGCGGTTTTATGATTCGTGAGCGCTCGCGATTCGTAGAATCGTTGATTGTTACTGCAAATGGATTTGGCAGGTTTTGTGTGTCGAACGCTTGCTTTTTGGCCTCTTCTTGTGTCTAACATGTGCAGAGTATCATTATAGCGTCTGATGGTTTTGAGATTTCTAGATAGATCTGGAATTAGGGCGAAACAGCCTTTGTAAACAATGACTTCTATCGATGATTTCTAGGAACTCGAGGCACGCCCACGCAAATCAACAAAACCGTCGGGTAGGGGAAGTCTTCCCCTACCCGATGGTGTTGTTGATTTGCGTTGGCAAGCCTTAAATTTCTAGAAATCATCAAAACAAGTTATTGTTTACAAAAGCTGTTACGCCCTAATTCCAGCTCTATCTAGATTTCTTGTTGCGGGAAATATATTTGTGAGAATATCTTTTTGAGATTTTAGTAGTCACGTTTTGTTTGTAGTTTATATTTTATTTCTTTCATGTAATTATCGTAAATAATAGTTATTCAATAATTCGTACTTTGACGCGAAGCGCTGTGGATTATGAGATGCTCGATGACCCTGGAGGAATCGATTTTGCTTACTGAGCAGAAAATCATGGATTTAACCCCAAACTCTTCCACAGCACAATAAATTGCCACCATCATTTGTTTATTTGATATTGAACATTAACCTCGGAAACTATTTGCATATCAAGCGAAAACGCAGTCGTGTTTTGTCGCAAAGTGTTATGGTTATGAGATGCTCGATGACCCTTTAGGGATCGTTTTTGCTTACTGAGCAGAAAATCATGGGCTTAATCCCAAGCTCTCCGTCATGACTCTTAAAATTCATGATCACTAAACAAAATGAATATGTTCTTTCGATAGCCGGCTATCAATAGATTAAATAAACAAAAAATAAACAATACATACTTTTGGTTGCATCGCCAACTTGACGTGAATCCTAACCGAATACCCTACCCAACCCTCCAACTCCGTAGCACTTATGAGGTGTCGCTAAGTCGGTGGCCTCTCGTTAAGTAAGTACTACAACAACATTTCCTTCTCTATCCCTAGTTATGGTAAAGATGGGCGTGGCCGGGAATAGCGATAGTCATGCTTCTGTTACTCTTGTTTAGATTGAGACCAATGTTTACTCCCCAGCATTATTCCTGAAAGTAGTCTAACTGAGAATTTCAGAAGAGACGTGAATGTCGCTAGTATCCAATCTACGAAGTATATCATAACAACGCTAACGCTAACGCTAATAAACACGCCGAGATATTTGATCTCCCGAACGCAATTACAACACAGATGTTCTCATTTACTCGATTGCGAAATTACCATGAATTTAGTTTTACTTGTATTCAATTTCAAATGCTATGGCTGTCTTGCAACGAGCACTCATACATCTAGTTTTCACTGAAAATCCTATGTATGAGTTCTCACTGGAAGACAGCCTATATTACATGGTATAAGCCATAGTCTGTATGCGGTATTTCAAGCGGATTTCGAGATACAATTTTTGTGAACGGTTTAAAATTGACATTTTATAGCTGTTGAACCACAGACAAACAGACGTAACTCTTTGAAAAACTTGTTCTTGAAAACATAGTATCTCAAAACATATAACCTCAGTAACGACATCTCTCTGGCTTCCCGCGGAAAACAAGCTTGCTCGCTAACTCGTAAACAATATTGCATAAAAGTTCTATAGAATATATAGAAACGTCAAAGTGCTCCGATGCCAGCGCTGCGGCGAGTAGTTCGCGGAACTGATAATATTCAAATCAACCGTTAAATGCATGAACGAAGATACACAATGAAGAGTTACGTCTGTTTGTCTGTGGTTGAACTATACGGCATTCACATTTTACTTTGCCGAAAATACATAAAATACCTGTCAACGAAGACGGACACATTTCAAACTTTTGTTTTGTCAAGAATACGAAAAATAAATGTCAGAATAAAATCGACCACTCTGTTAGGTGCGCATTGAAAGTGAAAGTGGTAGCCAAGCTGAAAAGAAGGCTGAAATGGAGGACGTTTTTAAACCAACGGGTCGAAAATGTTGCGTGCTTTGGTTAGTTGTGGTCAGCAGCAGTGCGTCGAAGTTCAGAAAAATACCGCTACATGAGTTTTTTCCCGAGAGTATGATAAGTACTGACTATGATTTATGACTAGATTGATAGCCATCTTATTCTTCTTGGAACCACCAATTTTCTTTAAAATCTAGATGATTATGCAAACAAATAAAAAAAATAACAACTTTAAAAACAATGTTTCCGAAGGCTTGGCAAAACTTGAAAGTTGTTGTGGCAAATTTGCTTTGCCGATGCACGACAATTGAATGTTTTATCGAGATGTTTGCCGGCTGTTGGATTATCGGCACTTTTTTTTAGAGCTCGACGAAAAAATCTATGTGTGAAAGGTGGAATTGTTGTGATTAAATACTTTAATAAATTGCAGTTGTTAGTGTCTGGTTGGAGGCAACACTTCAAGAATTTGTTTCTGCTCTTCTGCTGAAGAACGACGCGACGAGATGAGTTCTTACCGCAACAATAATTGTTCTCGTATTTGTTTAAATAGTTTATAGCACGTTTCAACTCCGTAGTTTGAACATGGAATTAGAGTCACCGGAAATTAATGAAATATTTAGTTAATTTCAATTTGTTGTTTAATATTAAACAAATTGAAAATGTAACACCTTAGCTGATAAAGTTGAAATCTGCTTTGCTCAGAATCATGACGAATTATTAAGTTTATTTTTCGTAAGCTTTATAATATATAACTCCTGCGCTAAAAATAAATACCTACTCAGTAGTATTTTCGTACAGGTCATAAAACTTAAATTGCGAGCTTCTTAAGGTTGCTCGAGCTTGAATTAATTAGTGTAGCTTACCAGTACCACCCAGTACTGTTCTTTATCCGCTACTACTTTCAAATGAGTTAATTTTTCATTGGCATGTGAGAAAATATTGCTGTACAATTATTGTATACGCTGGAGTCTAAAGTGGTGCAAAATGCGTAAAAAGTTTGTGTAAAAACATTGTTCATATTAACACACATGTAAATCCAGTTAAAAAACAATGAGCGACCCGCCAAATAACGAATATATCAGACTCGATGCATGAAACTTTATATATTTGTTTGTAATGAGCAATCATTCACAGTTGTGCTAAAATTTGGCCGTTTTGAATCCAAAAACGTAGGAACGTTTTATTTGTTTGTAAGATTCAAAATGACAGACTTTTAACACACATGTGAATGATTGCCCCAAACAAATAACTATGTAAAGTGTCATGCAAATCAAAGAAGGTCGAGTCTGTAATTTAATGATAAAGCTGTTTGACCTGGAAAAGCTCAAAATGAGAAAAGCATGATTATCATGATCAAAGTCAATCTAAGTAGGGATAATTAGGTGTAGAATGTAGTTTATTTTCGGGGCTATTTCACAAAGGGTTGCAGCCCATTCAGACTTCCATCTAGCGAAGGGTCTCTGTCTAGCGAAGGGTGGAAGAATGTCTATATCTTTGATTCAAAAATTATTTTTCAATGCTACTGTACAGTTTTTTTTATTGATCAGGAGATGCAAAAAATTTAAACAACGATATCCAAACAAATTATGAATCACATTTTTAGAACCACTGGACGGTTTTGATTTTTTGTGATATTCTCGATTTTCAGTACAGGAAATCTACATTTCTATTGAGTATTTTTTGATAATTTTTCCTTGTGGAATTTTGGTTTATTGTAATTGTAACAATCAACTTTATTATACATATATTGTTTTCTGAATCGTTGCATGACTAGCATGACTACACGATTAAAAAAATAATAGTAAAAACGATCTATACAAAATATCGACACATTATTTCAGATTTATGACTCAAACCATTCGGTATCGACTGGTGTTCAACCCCACCGGCATACAAATGGATCGAAAAATCAATATCCAGACATACTAAGCTTATTGTATCGCCGTCGAAAGCATTTCCCCAGTCTCAACGAACAGACGCCAACGCAAAATCAATACAAAAAGTTATAATTCGCCGAAAGATTTACGATTAATGCATACATACAATTCCCGCCTTCTAGTATTTATTTAAGTATTCAATAAGATACTTACTCATACGTCTTTTGCAGAGATCCATTGTGCTGTTTACCAAGTTTAGTGACCTCGGCAAATTTTTCACCAATTAATATTCGAATTGAGTCCCTAGCACATCGACACTTTATCACTACCAATCAGCTTTTCCCGATGAGGGATCAACCAGAACAAAAACACAACAAGAGACTCACATTTTCCATGGCTAGACAAAGCGGTATACAAACCCTTCCCCTTATACAATTAGTTCCCCAAAAGAGTACAGGTATCACGCCGTGCGCCTAATTTCACCAACGATCGATAAATTGATTAACAATAATAGGAAAAGCACTTCACAGTTCTTTAACCAAACTGTGTTAAAAATCGATACTCCTTGTCGTAGAGTTTTTACTTTTTATCATGAATACTATTCCAGCAATCATAGAATTAAAATACTTCACATTGACACTGTTTATTTCAATGTTTTCTTCACGAAAAATAATGCTGCGCTATATTTTTGCTCGACGAATAAAAGCAGTCCGCTGTTTAGTTTTTTAATAATGCTCCCAAAAATCATAGTATTTACGTAGATCAATAGTCGAGAGAGGTCCTACCGGAAGGATGTTCAATCGAGTACTGCCCATACGCCCATCGCCCAGCAATATGTATCCCATCCCGATTCCAACGCGTGTAAAGGAAAGGGGCGAAGAAAATGGGAAACGCTCGTGCAGCAGGAGCACACTGTTCCACTAAAAGGCTAGGGAAATAAAGAGAGTAAAACACGAGAGAATGAAAAACATTGATTCGAAGAGAGAAGTAGCTACTCTGCTTATACTCTCTGTTTATATGCGCTTTGGCAGAGAACTTTTCGGAATTTCCCTCTTATTTCCAACAACTGCTTTGATTTTCGTTGGAAACACCCGCCAATAGGGTATTTTCTTTTTTATGAACCCTCATTTTAAAGCTTAGAGGCTTGCTGTTAAATTCAATAGCCTTTAAAATGAAGGTTAAAGTTTTACCGAACGTTCAGCTGTTCTCATTTCGGTAAAATTTACCGAACACGGAAACAAAATCTTATTGTGTACACTTGTTATTACACTGAAACAAGGACCATAGTTAGGAATACTATTTTGCAGAAAACACTTATTTTCAATATAACCACGATTATTACCGTTCAATCTACTTTGACTTCAGTAAAGTTTACTATGAATATAAGCAAATTTACTATGACTCTGGCAAAACTACTATGCTTGCTCAAAATGCATAGTTATTTTGACAGAAATAACAGTAACATTAAATGAAATTGTTTTCTGCAAAAATCTATTGGTGAGGGTATTTAATTTAAACCAGCAATATAGTATTTTTGCCGATGGATTTTGTATCAGTGTAGTAGAGATAGGGGCGCCACCTTCTTGGTTTTAGCCCCCTCCCCCCATAGTTGCGCCAATGCAAAGTAATAACACCATCGGAGATATGTGACAATTTTCCATCTATTCGTAATGCCAATTTGTATGATTGAATTGTTATTTCTTGATAGAGCTGAAATTAGGGCGTGACAGCTTTTGTAAACAATGACTTCTCTCGATGATTTCTAGAAAGCCAAGGCTTGCCCACTCAAATCAACATCAGCATCGGGTAGGGGAAGACTTCCCCTTCCCGTTGGTTATGTTGGTGTGCTTGGGCGGGCCTTGAGTTTCGAGAAATCATCGAGAGAAGTCATTGTTTACAAAAGCTGTTACGCTCTAATTCCAGCTCAATCAAGATTTGTGAGATATCGACGATGGAAGTCAAAAGTGACAGTTACATTATATCGAGATATACCTACCACACTTAATGGCATACTCGACGTTCGGTACTTTTTTGCGGGCTAAGCCCAGCAAAGCTAATTAATTGCAAGGCTATCGGCTTTTAAAAAGTTTGATACCGAACACAGTAATAACAACAATCAATACGAAACTAACGATTTTAAATTGGCTCACTACTTGACTAGCCTATTGGTCCCAAGCAAATCGTTTAACGTACCCCATTCCAGTCAAAATTCTAGTACCACACAATGTTTGTTTTGATTCGCTATGAAAGTTTGACAGATAAAATGAGGGGTTATTGGATTTTCCTATGTTTCGAGGGGTGATTCGACTAGCTTGGGACCGAAGATAGTACCAGAGCTGAGCCAAAAAGTTGAGCACGTTTCTTCGGGACCTACTTGTCTTAGAGTTACCTCTAAGGTAATAAGACTTACAGGAACCCAGTATATTCTCTCGTTCTGTAAACTTAAATTCATCCGTGCTGTGAAAACGGCCATTTTTTGATTTTATCAACCTCGTCCTTAATTTTGAAGCTGGTATTCCCGAGGGTATTCCCACATCTACCGTGTGTTTTCAGAACTTTCTTGGAACCATCCGTCCATTTAAGCATAACGGAGATCAGGGATCTTTGACTAGATCCTCTACTAAGGTATCGACCTTGGTATTGACCATCAGCGTCAGTTCCGAAACGACGTGTGGTTTATAAATAAAATTGTCTGGATAATCTTTGATGCACCGTGGATCAGTATGGGAACAGTCATTGGTTTGAGTTTTCGTTCTGGTACCTCTGTAACCTGTAACCATCGCAGGGCTGGTAGCGATCACTGCTGTCAGAAATAGTGATTTTAGTGACCATGTTGAATAAATGAGTGACCAAATAGTGACTTATAGTTGTAAAAATAGTGACTAAAAAGTGACCTAAGAGAAGGTGCATCAAATAAATGTTTGATGTTTTAGACCTATTCAATAATTATCTCATAAACACTTATGAATCTTTAAAGCAAAAGATTCAATAGAAAGCTTATAACCAAACCCACGGTATTAGTCACGGTGTCTACTAACTTCAAAAAACTGGAAAACCGGGAATCCTCAGGAATTTTTTTGTTTCTTTGAAATACCTGGAAGTCTCAAAGTATTTAAAAAATGTCTTACTAAGGATATTTTAAAGAAAATAATGAATTTTAAAATACAACCATTTAATTTTTCTCGTTACTTTCATTCACACTTTGAACTTTAAAGATTCACAGTGGATCAATCTTCAGTAAGAAATAAACTTAAAAAATAAATATTTTTTTTTGTTTCTGAATACCACTGTCCTTCTGTGAAGTCTCCGAAGTTTTTCGAGAATTTATGGAACTTTTGTGCTCCCGCAATTTTCATGGAATTAGAACGAAATAATTAATATAATTCTATGACTATGATTTTCACTGAAGTTCTCCAGATTTTTCTGAAGTTCATAAAACTTCCCTTAAATTATCGACACTAATTTAAAACTTCTTCAATAGTCTAGACTTTCCTGGTGCCTAAACGATTACTGAATTTCTTTAAAGTTCTCTAGACTGCTCAGTATTTTTAAGAGTCCGCAACTTTACTGAAATCAATTATTAATTGTCTGTCTGTTTTCTGATATATATTCATAATTCTCTGACGCTTCTGACATTTTAAGATCAATCATAGAATTCTTGGAATACCCTATAATTCCACGGAACTTCGCTGAATATCATTAAACTATCTAAAATTCAGAGATGAACCAGCCGATGGCTGAAAGTCTCTTTAATAAAGAAAGATAAGATAAGATACTATCTAAAAATATTTATATTTAGTTATCTGAAATTTCTTAAAGATATCGCTGCTTGCTAAAAGTTCTTCGTTGATGTTCTCTAATCAATTTAGCTCAATTTTCGCATTTTTCAAGTTCTTGTAATCTCCACGATATAACCCCCTTAAAATACTCTCACGTTTTCCGGATGTTGACTTTCCAGGAATTCTCTCGGAGCTTTGCTGAAGTTTTCTGAAATTCACTGAGTTTCTCGAAACTTCTTTGAGGTTTCTAATATTTCCTTGAAATTTTATGCACTACCCTTTGATTCTCTGACCTGTCTTGATGTTCTCGAAGCTTCTATAAAGCTCTTAGTTCTATTGAAAATCTCCGTTCTGCTCGGAAATAAATAGAATTCCCGTAAACACCTTTAAATTTCCCTGAAATTCATTGGACTTCTGTGAAGTTTTTGAAATATTTCTGAAGTTTCATAAAATCTCTGAAGGTGTCTGTACCTCCCTGAAATTCGCGGAACATCTTAAGGGTTCTCGATTTGTTTTTCAGCACATCCTGGAACTATTTTAAATTTATCTAAATTTACGATTATAGATTTTTAATCTATCTAGCTTTTCTGAGGTGCGTAGAACTTCTTAAAAATTTGCACAATACCCCCCAAGTTTTCTAAATTTTTCAAGTTCGCTTGACACCTATGAAGTTCTCTGAAATTCTAGGAACTTCATAAAAGGCTTTGAGGTTCTTACAGCTTCCAGTAAGTTTCCCATATTTTCAGCGTGTTAACTTCCCTTACGTTCCTACAGTTTGTTTATAGAGCTTCACTGAAATTCTCGACATTTCCTTTCATTTCTCAGAACTTCTCCAAAGTTCCTACAATTGTTGTAAAGTTGATGGGACTGCATTGATCTCTAATCTTTCAAAAGTTAATTACGAACTTGAAATAAATCATTTATTTGTTTACTTAATTCTGGCACTTTGAATATTTTCAATATCTTCTTTCAATTACATGGAATACGAAACTTCAAGACATTGAACATTTTTAGATCTTGGACTTACTTGGAAAACTCAGCTAATTTTATCCAGAAAAATTAGTAGACATCCTGTGTATAGAGAAAGACGATTAAAAGTCACAACGCAAAGAAAAATCAATCTTGAAATAAATTCACGCTAAAAAAGTTGAAAATAGTGACTTATTACAAGAAAAAGTGACTTTTAGAGACTTTTTAGTGACTGACTTGAAAAAAGTGACCATGTCACTAAAAAGTGACTCGCTACCAGCCCTGCCATCGGATGATGCAAAAAGGTGTAACCTTTCATTCCATGCGGTATTGGGTGAATTACAGCATGTCCTTCGTGCTTCTGCGGAAATTTGCGACATAGCTTTCCTCCTGTACACTGAAAATGAATCTTACTCAGTCAGATTTACTCATTCGTATCGGGAAATTTCTAAAAGCGTAGGTTACTCATGTTAAGAGTGACCTACGATTTTCTCCATACGAATGAGTAACAGGTACTTAAATCCTAGGTACTTAAATCCTTATTAAAAATTACGTTTTCATTGTAGCCCACTTCAGTACCGGTTCAACTTGTGGAGATCTACATGCCGAAGGATATATTTATAGCTCCACGCAATTCAGCTGAGAGATGTTGATGTTATCAAATTTTCCAAGGAACTGTCCATTGTACCTTGGGGCTTGCATGAACTTAACAGAAGAGTTTTGCGAAACATAGGATATGCTAAAGCCAGGGAATACATTATGTACAGGCTACCTGTACCCATAGCACGATCGAGTGGCAGGCAATGCACAAGGCGCGTAGTAAAAATAGCTGTCAACTGATTCTGTCCTTTTTGACAACAGCTGAGAGCAAACTGAAAGATTATGTATGTTCTATTTCATTGGAAAAGGTTGATAGAATCCATAAATGGCCGTTTTTATGTCTGATTTGCTTTGTAAAATCGACCATGATAGTGGGCATTTGCGGATTCCTTCAACCTTGTCTTTAAAGTGTTTCGCTGTGAGATCCTTATTCTAGTAATCACTTCGAAACTTCAAGTGTACACAGATCAGCTTCAAGGACACGTACCACAATGAAACTGTAACTCCACGTTTGCTACACTGCAGCATACATAAAGTAGCAATTTCAGGTGAAATGAGGCTTTAATTTATGAGATTTGTGTAATTTAAAAATCGAAGTGGTAGTGCATGTATAACCTTCGGGCGGTTATTTGTGGACTCTACAAGGATGTTCATTTAGCTTGTTTTCATCGGTATCCACTCTTTGACGCTTGATAGGATTTCAGAAAAATTAAGAACCTAACTACACAATCTTTTAAGATATCCATATATATATATTTTTTCTTTGTCGATAGTAACAAGTTAGCCATACAATTTTATAATGTTAAATCCAATGTCGTTGGAATACTATCCCTGCTAGAACCGGAATCTGCCGAACTCAGCGTTTCCTGGGTATCTTCCTTGTTCAACCGTATAATGCTTGGATCCTTCTTTTCTTTGCTCTTCTCGCGTTCTCTATCACGGTCTTTATCCCGATCCCGATCCTTATCTTTGTCCTTGTTATGCTTGTGCTTATGCTTATGTTTGTGCTTCTTCTTGTCTTTCTTCTTCTTTTTCTGAAATGTCGAAAGTAAAATTATTAGAAATATGAATTTAAAAAAAAAACAATCATAGGGTGATTCCTTGTAGCGTCTTTTTTCGCAATGCACAAGTAAAAATATTAAGGTTTTTGTGAATGCATGTAGTTGAAACCAGTACTTGTTGCTTACCGTGGAGGAGCAAGCAATGTCTGAAATTTACTGACTTACCTATTTAAACCTCGTAAATCTTGAGAAAAAGGACGCTACAAGAAAACACCTTAAACATCAACAATCTTACCTTGCTTCCATCGGATTTACTACCAATGCTCGGCTCGGACGCAACTGTAGGCAACGCTTCGGATGATTTACTGAACATGCCCGGCTCGAAGCCGGTTGGACCAGTCACTGAACTACTGCTAGGTGTGATTCCCGGCAGCGATATAGAATTATCCGAATAAAACTCCGTTTTTGATTTCTTCTCCGGTGGAGGCGCATCAACGTGCGTCTCTGAATTGTTATCATCTAGATCGATAATTTCTTCCTTGAGAATCGATTTTTCCGTTTCTACAATTTCGGTTTTTATGCTCAAATCGACCGTTTCCAAAATGATGTCCTCACGGATTTCCTCGGCTAGAAGAGGTGAACCTTCGCGACTCTTGGACATCATCAGCTCCGTAGGACCAATATCGATCAAGTCCAGCGGCTTTATATCCAGCGGGCTCGAGGATCGAGGACGTTTATGCGAAAAAGATTTTAGTTCGATTTCAGATGGTTGGTCAATCTCGGGCGCACGATCGGTCACCGCTGCAAAAGACGATGCTAACTTCTGCGGTTTCAGGATTGATGCTAGTTCTGGGTTTGGCAGACAGTTTGGAACACGTGTGTTGTACAGTGTGTAGTACAGATCAACCATATCACAGCGAAGTCGTGTGTCGTGCGAAAGAAGACCACTAAGAAAAGATAGGAATGATTTATTACCATTACAATTTCATCCAACTCAACTTACTTCATATTATTCCAAATCCTTAGTGCCAGTTCCTCCCGATCCAGCCTATGCTTGTTACCCTTATCGAATGGTAAATTTTCGATCAGTAACCGACCCAACTTATGTCTAGCCATCGGATCTGGATCCGTTTCTAACATATCGATCAAATGTTCCAAATCCTCCCAGCGACCGTCAATTTTTACAAAGTCGACCAGACATTCCATTGCAGCATCCCGAACGTCGATGTACTGGCCGTAAGCGGCATAGCTACGGTAGATTTTCGGATTCGTCGGCAGATGGCCACATTTCTGTAGCTTACGGATTACTTTGAGGCACGCGATCGATACTGTATATTTGTACGACGGGAGATGCTTCTCGAGATTGAGTATCCGCGTGACTTCCTCCAGGACTAATCTGCGAAACATTATGTAAATATAGACGGTTAGAAGTCAATCGAAAACCAAAACTAAATCATCCAGGTATCTACATATTGTACATGTAGAGCGGTAGAATGCATTGTTCGTCAGGGAAAACATTGCAAAAGTACTATTTAAAACTACTTAATGGAATACTGAACAAATTATCTCATAACAATATCACAATAAAAGATTATTGAGAAACGAAAATTGAACGGTAGTGATCAACTTCACCCCGTTTTACGGTACTTTCCACACATAAAACTCGCTAAAGCACAAATTTGTTATTATTAGAGAAGCTTTTCAACGCATCACTTAGCGAAACATTTGGCTTGTAGCTGCAGCTATCGGAAATTATGCATACAATGTTTTGCGGAAGAGCTATTAACTGGAGGCCTAGATATCCCTTTCACAGACATAATAATACAGTTCAACAGAAGAGGCGGGGCAAACAATAGGCAACGATTGCATGCCACATGAGAAAGCTTTTCCCTGTACTATTATGAAATATCGGAGAGATCCTGTAAAAATATTGTTAATAGGTAAAAGCATAAATACCTACATTGTCAATAATATTGATGACAAAAATATTGATGCAAAGATTGACACAGAATCAAAAAAGTTTAATTTTTTCGTGTTTCAATATTCCATTTCGCTGTGACTAGAGCAGCAGATGGAAAAGATCCTGTGCGATTATGCAACATTACCACTTCCGAATGAGATTCTGCCTACTTTTGATTGCTGCTAGTTCTTTTCACATTCGAGGTAGTGGAATTCTGTGAATATTTTGCCAAAAAAGTCTTGGAACAGTCCACCCGACATAACATCAATTTAGAAAGCAGCAGCCCTGCGTTGATGTGTAGTGGTAAGCGTGACTGCTTTCTCACCCCAATAGGTCTGGGTTCAATCCCAGCCGAAGTCGGTGGGATTTTTCTGAGGCGTAAAAATCTCTGGTCACAACTTACTTCGGAAGGGAAGTAAAGCCGTTGGTCCCGGCCCATGTGTGTTTGAATGGGTGCGATATCCTACGCAGGTGTGGAAGCTGCCTTCCTGCACATTCAATTGCCGTCAATGGATGGCAATCGATGCCCTTCGGTGATTGGCACTAGATTGCGGAACAGAGACCGACGTTAAATAAAAAGAAAGAAAGAAAAGGAGTCCTGTGTTGAAACCAGAAATACTGTATAAAGTATTGTCGTCAAAATGTTATTAAAAAAAAAGTTTCGACATTTGTTTTAATGCAACACACGATAAATTGATTTCATGACATTTTGGTTAAAAAATAACCACTTGTCTGG
The DNA here is from genome assembly GCF_037179485.1 of Ochlerotatus camptorhynchus. NCBI lineage: Eukaryota > Metazoa > Arthropoda > Insecta > Diptera > Culicidae > Ochlerotatus > Ochlerotatus camptorhynchus. The sequence continues at coordinate 2,428,741 of NW_027040943.1, forward strand.
GTGGAGACACTTATCCATTCGTTAAGATTTATGATGTAAAAAGTAAAAACTGTATTTAAGCACAGAGAACAGACATTGAGGCTCGAACAAAATTTCTCTAAAAACTTGTGTAAAGATATCTATTTGACTTAAGCGCCACTAACGGCGGCTTCCCCACTTAAAAACCCTCTTTGACAACATGATGGCGCAGGCGTTGCACAATTTACACTATACACTAAGCACTGGTAGTCCCAAGTGGCAACAGAAAATTTATTGATACTAGCGCCAAATTGGTCAACAATTTATAGAGCAAATCAGGAGATGCTAGCGCCACGTAACGGCGATGTTCCCACTTATCTTTACACAAGTTTCGGACTAATGTCGGACGTATGTTTTCTGTGAATAAACTTAGACGCTAAAATATCGAGAAAAACGAAAAAATTCATTTGACCATCTTTTTCCAGAATGGTCCCACTGTGCATTTGCGCGACCTTGAAACCTTCATCATATAATAAATTTAACACTTTTTTAAAATGAAGAACCCACAGCACAGTTCGTTGCTGTTTCAACTCAAAAATCTTGTTATGATAAATTTAGCACTGCATAGCACCATGCAAATATTACGAAAGATTTCAATAATACATTTTCTTAAGTTTTCTAATTCTTAGAAATACCTTACGAAATCATGAATAACGCAGAACATGTTAATACCTAGCAAAATCTTAAGTAATAAGTACATGGTCCCATAGTTTTAACATGAACAAACCTCTTTATTTGGTTTCTGTTAAAAGGCTGTTCTGAATAATTCTGAAAAGGTTTTTAGCAAGTGTCCATCTCAACTGTTGTAACTGTCCTCTAACCAATTTTAAAATTGGGTGGGGTTAAAGGGCCGAATGCCTAATGTAATTCTATTAGTACGAATAACAAAGCAGTGCACAGTCGTCACGTTTTAAACCCAACGTCTGAGAAAACTTACGCTTCTGAAAATTTACTAGGAAATATGGAATTCTCACAGTGCAGATCTAGCATAGAACCGCTATTCGCATAACAGTTTGAATAGAACATGCGACTGTTATGCGAATATCGATATTGATTGAAGTCTGCCTGAAAAAGGAGTTTTAGCAAGCTCGGCAACGAAATTTAGCGTCAAATACTTACTTTGAGTCCGCCGAAAGGTTCTCCGATGTATGCGTCATTCCCTGGTGGACAACGGAAATAACCGGAGTAATCGAGTTCCCTAACGCCTCCACCAGTGCCGCCCGGTAGTAATTATCCGAATAGTGATTCTTTGTGTTATCATTATACTTGAACAAATCCAACAGAAATCGGATAACTTCAGGTGGACAGATGCCATGTGCCGTTCTTAGACCTGCCATAGCAACCGGAATGGTTTTCTGCAGAAAGTAGTGCTGGAAGTTGGTAAAATTGTTCTGTCGAATAATATGTGGCGCACTGAACGATCCGAAAAATTTCTTGAAGATGGTCAACATCGCCGGGGGGCCCTGCCAGGACGTTACCATGGCATTGGCAACCTTTGTCAAGCAGTGTGCTGCTTTGCAGCGCACTTCGAAGAACACTTGCTCATTTTCAATGGTATCCGTAAGTGCTAGCCGAGTCGCTGGGGAAGCGTACCGTTCAAGGGCAGCGATTGCTTCCAACTGAGCGGTAACGTCCCGTTCGTGACGCAGCTGAAATTGCCACTGAAAATCCGGCTGCTCGATGTGGACCGATCTGAGGAGAGTCATTTCCGGATCAAGGCGTATCCATAGGACGGGAGATTCGCTGAAAATAAACAGAACCGTTTTTAGATCATCTCAAAGAAATGACAGCTCACAAATGTGCACTTACTCCATAGGAGACAGATCCATGTCAACTTCCTCTCCAGTGCAGAGCGGGATTTTCTTCTTTTTATTCCTCCTACTCTTAGAGTGACAAGTGATATCCGCTTTAACAACAATATTCTCGATTTGCAGCGTATGTTTAAACGTCCCATCCAACTCCTGCAACTGAATCAACAGGGGACCGACATACTTCTTAACACCTTTCTGGTTGACTGCATCCTGACGAACTTCCAGTTCAATCGTATTTCTCTTTCGATTGAAAACCGAAGTCATGGTAAATTTTGCATGACCTCCAGTGCGAACCCATTGATCGATAAAAACGGCCATATCCTTTCCAGTCACGGTAAAGATCGCTTTCGTGAAGATGTTTGTGGAAATATGCAATTGATGCCACAATCCGCTGCTAATCTTCGTTGAAGCTGCATTCGACGCCAATGCCAACTGTTTGTTAAATACCTGTAAGAGCAATTCTTGGCCGATTCTGTGCTCCAACATTCTGATAACTAAATGAGCTTTCTTTCTCATGATTTCGATGTACTTTGGCGAGATTGTGTGTAAATTTTTTATCGGAAAGTAAAATGGATTATCGTTGTAAGCCTTAGCTGGAGCCGCCGGTGACTGATTGATACTGGATACGGCTGGTGGAGCCGGAGCTTGACTACAATCCAGTATGATTCCCCCAAATTTCTCCTCGTATTTCACCACCTCAGCTAGCTCGTCTCGAATCCAGCTCCGATATGCATTGTTTCCAAAGCACTTTTTTGAGTAGAGTCCACACATGTACTCGGCAATTCCACGGGCCAGCCACGCATCGGACCAATTCTGCATCGTGATAAAGCAACCGAAAAACTGCTCTGCAATTGCTTTCGACATTACCTGAAACAAAAGTTTTAATGCGCTTTTGGATAAATATATACCATCCATACCTTTCGGGACACGAAGGTCTGATCAATGATGGCAATCGAATGCAACAGATGTGTCGACAGAATCGTCATTGTAGCGTACGCATTTCCATCATTATCGATCTCGTCCACAAACACTTGTTTGTAGCAGGTAAACGGATATCGCTGCGTTAGAGCTTCCTCGTAGAATTCAAATGCTTCATGCATGTATCGTACAGTATTCTTCAACAGTGGCATCATCTGCGGCAAACAGAAGTGTGTCACCTCATGCATATGCGGATCCACGTAGATTTCGAATGGCCCAACTGCAAGGGCAATATTCGGAGCAGATACCGGAACCGACACCGTGTAGTGATACGTCTTCCTTCTGAGGTCAGGAGTCATAACCACTTCAACCAGTTCTCCACAGGAAACGGCCGTCATGTTCTTATCGACCGTAAACTCCAACTTCCAGGTACATGGTTCCGCATAGCTATCCACACAAGGGAACCAAAGCCTCGAAGAGTTCTCATGACCATATGTAAACATATGTGCCGCTCGTTCTTCTATAGTCCCTTCTCCTTCGGGAATAACGAAATGTACTCCTCCGGATGGATCCTCCAGCGAAAACTCAATACCAATCCTCAAGCCCCGTCCTTCCCCTATTAAATGAGTTGCTTGTTCTGGGACAACTATCACCAACTCCCCCGCATTGTGGTCCGAGTCTGTTTTCTTCGCAGCTTCCAGGTGACATTTTGAGAAAACCTCCAACGATTTATTCTTAATTTCACCCTGACAAATGTCCAGGAACGGGTCGAAGTAGTGAAATGTCGCTTCGTAGCTGTCGTTCAATATCACACGATATATACGACATTGCCGGCAGTTCAATCGGATGATCTTTAGCGTTTCCTTGACCGGAACTATTGTCAACTCCACGAATCCGATGATGCTCTTCCGCTCAAAGCTAATGCCGGTCAAGCTGAGAATCTGATGCGCTGTAAAGGAGAAAGCAACGAAATCAAAACAAAATGTCAAAATGTATAGGAAACAAGGATACTTATAATTTATACGGTCGCACGTTGTCCGCTGTTTTTTCTTTTTTCATTTTTGGTAAAATTCACTCAAATTAGACACTCATTTCTACCAAAAAATTACAATTATCTGAGAAAATCTCAGAAAATGTTTACTGTTGTCACCAAAAAATGACGCCTGGAGTTAAAACTATAGATAGTTATTGAATAGATGTGCGGTACCAAATTTTGTATCCGATCCGAACCTGGGTACTGCGGATCCAATGACATTTATATAAGGTCTGGGCCAACAGGCAGCTTGCTGGTGTTAGAAGCAAAAATGTTGTAAACATTGCTGAACATCTGCTAACAGATAGATATACGTCACTGCCGACATACTGAGAACAGATAGAAATACGTCACTGCCAACAGCTGTTTCGTGTAAAAAGATAAACATTGCCATATAATACGAACACCACTAACCATTTGCACATTTCACTAACACCAATAAGCCCTTTGGCCCAGACCTTATATAAACGTCATTGCTGCGGATCCAATGAAAAGATCACCGAGGGAAAGCAATCGGTTAAGTTGTGTGAGTGAAACCACTGTAGTATACAATACCAATGACGTTTATATAAGGTCTGGGCCAAAGGGGTTATTAGTGTTTGTGAAATGTGCAATTGTTTAGTGGTGTTCGTATTTTATTGCAATCCCTAATAAACAAGTACCATAAATGAACTGTATCCCGGATGGGTAAACTATCGCACAAATGGTTTGGATTATACCCTGAACACGTCGTTAAGCTCTCTTTTATGGTTATTTTTATTAGGGATGTTTATCTTTTTACACGAAACAGCTGTTGGCAGTGACGTATTTCTATCTGTTCGCAGATGTTCAGCAATGTTAACAACATTTTTGCTTCTAATACCAGCAAGCTGCCTGTTGGCCCAGACCTAATATAAATGTCATTGATACAATACAAACAATTAGTGACGTCACTAATTGCATTTATGTTGCTTCTTTGGACAATATTTCACCTCTCTTTGTACTCATTGCTGCGGACTCACTCATGGCGGTAAGCTCCAACTCAGATTAACTTTTAATACCATCCCTGTTTGGATGATCTGAAATATTTGCTTAAAGTCGCGTTGATTCACTGCATTAAAGCAGCCACACATTCATGATCGGGATTTAATCCAAGGATAATACCGGTTGGAGCTTAACCACCATCAAAGTATATCGACAGTGAGCATGCATAAGGGCGTAAACGTGATGATCAATTTTCTCTTTTGTTAATAACTCGCTAGAATTAACGTTTCTCGGTGCGTTTGCTGTTGCTTATGATAGCCAATACAACATGTAACAACTCTGCATTCAACAAATTCTAGAAAATTGTTTCGCTTAGCTGTAGCAATGCAAAGAGAAAATCGACTATCAACTTTTATAAACAAAACGTTCATTATTCTTTTCTCGCCAATCGAACGCAAATTAGAAGCATCATCGGATAGGGGAAACTTTCCCCAATCCAAAGATGGTTTTAATTTGCGTAGGCGAGTCTTGAGTCCGGTTGTATTGGTGCGGTATGTGAGAGTGTGTTAGTGAAAATCTGAGAAAGATACATAGCAAATCACTGTCAAACTCATTTTGACATATCTAATTTCATACATTTTCTAGGTTAGCCAGAGGAAAATAATAAACAACTTTACACGGCGATGCTGTGCGTGCGTTAAACGTCACTAATTTCTATAGCTGGTGTGCTCTTTTCTTTCCCATTTATGGCACAGACCTAACTGGTCCATATTTGGTGCTCTTTCCTGTTGTTGGTCTTGATTGGCTCGATTGGTTCCGCTATTTGACAGCTCAATTGATTCCCGAAATTCTACCCACCAGACTATGAATATAGCGTCTATAGTAAACATGTGAAACCTGTGAAACCCAAGAGAATTTGTCGACTCTTTTGTTCCTCTGCTGTTTGAATGATTGAAAAAATGTCGAACAAAGGCATGTGTGTAAGGCTAGAAAAAGGGAAAATATTCAGTGTCAACAATTCAAAGGGGCGTAATTGCATTTGTAAACAATGGCTTTAGTCGTCGATTTCTCGTGAATGAAAGTTCACTCATGAAAATGAATGACACCAGCATGCGAGGTAGGTTTCCTGTATCAGCTAGCATTTGTAATTTGGAGGGGTGGGTTTTCATTTGCGAGAAATCGACGTCTAAAGTCATTGTTTACAAAAGCAATTACGCCCCTTTGAAATGTTGGCACTGAATATTTTCCCTTTTTCTAGCCTTACACACATGCCTTTGTTTGACATTTTTTTTTTATTTGTTACTTTTTTACGTTTTCACGATGGTTCGTTACATGGACCTTGAGTAAAATGGCTTTTAAAGTTTTGACTTCGTATTTATTGTACAAGGAATAATTTTTTTAAATAACACATAAACGCACTTTTTTAAGTGCAAACATTCTTTATTCAGTTTAGTGTGTGGGGAGCAATATTATAGTCAAAATACACGTGGGAAATACGTTATCAGCAATGCGGCGATTTTTTCTAGTGTACAGATAAATACAGACATATTTCGACAGTGAGCATTCATAAGGGCGTATACGCGATGATCGATTCTCTTCATCGATTTTCTCTTTTCTTAATAACTCGCTAGATTTAACGTTTGTCGGTGCGTTTGTTGTTGCTTTTGAAAGCCAATACAACCTATTACAACTCTACATTGAACAAATTCTACAAAATTGTTTCGCTTAGCTGTATCAATGCAAAGAGAAAAACGATGAAGAGAATCGATCATCGCGTATACGCCCTTATGCATGCTCACTGTCGATTTTTTGACACTCTTACAGACTTTGAAAAAATCATCTGGCATCCCTGCTGTAGTCGTTCCGCTGTAGCAAAATATAAATAAACAGCACACATTGCATCACACGCTGCGATTTTACGGTTTATTGTTTTCTCAATTTTCCAGGAAAACGTAACTTAACTGTTTTAGACTCAGAATGTGGCCACTACTTGTACACTTTCTACGGTCAAATGCTGTATATATTACCCTTCCGGTGGCCGCTGTGGTTGGCGTAGTTGGGTACAACATTGAGAACCTGCTTTCCGATAAATACACTCCGTACAGCGGTAAGTGATTTTTACTATTTCGCCGTCTAGTTAAAATTTTACAGAAAGTTTTCCAATCATTCCAGCATCTATAGAGGAGAAACGAGTGGAAAGAATCACAGATGACGCCCATCTTAAGGATGCGACGAATGTCGAAAAACTTGTCTACAAAGAAAACGTTCTGGGTAGAAACCTATCTCCTTCCCTTGAAAAAAAGTAGAATGTTCTTTTTTAAAGATTGTGTGTAAATAAAGGGATCATATGATTGATTTTTATGTATGTAATTGTAATTTATAATTTTCTCTTAGCTCCGCGAAAACCAGGCAGTTGTAATATCCTCCCTTTTGCTAGAAGGAGCAACGACGCTGTCGCTTATAACAAACTTGATTTTGTATTTCCTCTGACTTTTCTCAATGGTGTGCCGAAAAGCGTTATGCTGAGATTGCTACTTCGTCGCACTAACTACAGCAATAGTGTTGTTGACTTTTCATTGAGTACGATCCTTAGATAGATGAATTTGTTTCTATTGCGTTAATTATTGCTAAATCTAATGACCAATTTCCAAAAACAGATATTACAAAATGTGTTTATTCCGCTTCTCGCGTGACGCGTACCGAGTCGAGTCGTTTATGTCACCCAATTCCCGTACTCGAATAGAGTGACAATTGTCGATACGAATGAACTCCGATGAACTTTCGGTGTATTCCCATAGTCGATGTATATCGACAAAACTCGGATCGGAATGACGTTTTCATGCGAGTGTTGTCGATACGTCAGAAGCAATCGAGAACGTTTGAAAAGCGTGAAAATGGAAGTGAAACGGTAAGTTTTGTGTGTGTGTGTGTGTGTGTGTGTGTGTGTGTGTGTGTGTGTGTGTGTGTGTGTGTGTGTGTGTGTGTGTGTGTGCGTGCGTGCGTGCGTGCGTGCGTGCGTGCGTGCGTGTGTGTGTGTACGTGTGTGTGTGTGTGTGTGTGTGGGGGGGGGGGGGGGGATGAAACACCCACCAAATGAAAGGTATGACCACGGTTCCACAGAGCGAATAGTTGTCTTGGGTTCCGAAACACGAATCTTATGCTTCTAAACCCTCCGTCACTCGCCCTGTTGTACTTTGTACAACACACATGAGTTTTCCATTGCCATTCTGTTGCTGAGTTACCAATCGTTCTGAAACCAACGAGTATTCCTCAAAAAACTTGTTTTGATTTAAAGAAGCTAAACTTTGATTACAGTAAACACCTAAAATAAGGATAATAGGGAAAATGTAAATGAAACCGCGTAAACTGTGGCCATACAACGTGAGATTTTACTTCATTGATTACAACATAGAATATATCGAGATCCTGACCAGATAGAAAGTTATTGCCTTGAACAAAGTTGTTCAGGAGGTTAAAGCCTATTTTTTGGGCACAATTTTTCAGAATTTTCTCACTACGCGGCGTTAGTATACACGTAAAATTTTCATGTATAAAATATCTCGAGATCCTGACCAAATAGAAAGTTACTGTCCTAGGCAAAGTTGTTCAGGAGGTCAAGGTTTTTTGGCTGGTGAACAGTAGTTCAGAATTTTCTCACTGCGCTGTGCTAGTATACACGTGCAATCCTCATATATGCTACAGCTCGAGATCCAGAACAGCTAGAAAATTACTGTCTTCGACAAAGTTGTTTATGAGATCAAAGCTTTTTTGCTGGTAAACAGTAAATAGTTCAGAATATTTTCGGTATGCGGCGCTAGTGTGCATGTAAAATATTTGTATATGCTATAGCTTAAGGTCAGGAAGTAACTGTCATCGTCAAAGTTGTACATGCGGCAAAGTTCTTCCGGATGGTGAACATGCAAATGAGTTTTGTTCAAAGCTCTCTAATGTTACGTCCAATTTTTGATCTCCTTAGGTTATTTGCATGGTATAAATGGTATAAGGGTTCTACTACTACTTTTAGTTTCAATTTTTTTCCAAGTCAATTCTGAGAAAATCAATCATTATTCTTAAGAGTAAATTTCGAAAAATAGTGTAACTTTGGGTGAAGCTTTGGTATACAAAATTTGAAAATCATATTGAGCAATTTGCCCCTTCGTATTTCCATTTAAAATCTTTAAAATGTTCTAAAAAGAACGAAAAATTGACGTTTTTAGGGCATGTCCTTGCACTTATGATCGGGAGTGTACAGTTTTATAAATTTATCCATTCAACTGAGCAAAAATGCCTCACTCTCTGAGTTAGTCTCGTTGTCGTTGTGACACGTTAATACAAGGATTTTTTTTGTTCTGACCCCTCAATAAGACATTTTGAAATTAGCCTTAAATGAAAGGGAGACTCTAAACATTCATTTGGTGGAAGTTTCAACGATATTGATCTTTTAAGATAATGTTTTCTATCTGAGATACGTGTTACCACTAATTTATCAAAGGTATACAAATGGAACGACTCACCTCAATTTATGTATCCACAAATCTGCATGAAAATCTTCACCTATAAAAGAATTCCAGAATATATTTGGCTTATCCTACTTAGGCTGATGTAAATTGTATTTTTATTTTATGATATTTGATATGCGAGAATTGCCCGCCAAACGATCTTTATCTCCTCAGCAGCTTTGCCAACTACAGTAAATTTCTAGCTGTTCAGGATCTCGAGATATTATATATGCGAAGATTTTACGTATATCCTAGCGCCGCATAGTGAGAAAATTCTGTACTGTCGACCAACGAAAAAGTTTTGATCTCCTGGACAACTTTACCGATGACAGTTTAGCAGGTCTCGAAATATATCTAATGCGAGAATTGCACGTGTATACAAAATTAATTTCTGTTCACCAGCCAAAAGGCTTTGGCTCCCTGAACAACTTTGCCGAACATAGGTCAGGATCTCGTGATATTTTACGCCGCTTAGGAAATTCTCAACTTTGCGAAGACAGAAACTTTCTATCTGGTCAGGATCTCGAAACAACCCACATGCGAGAATTTCACGTGTATTCTAGCGCTACGTAGGGAGAAAATTTTGAACTACTGTCCACTAGCGAAATCTATCTGAACAGAATCTCGAGATATTTTACATGCTAGAATTTTGCGTGTATACTAACGCCACTTAGTGTGAAAATTCTGAACTATTGTGCACCAAGCAATAGACATTGACTTCATGAACAACTTTTTCGAAGACAGTAATTTTATACGTGTTCAGAATCACGAGCTATAGCATACGCGAGAATTGTACAAGTTTACTAGCGCCACGTGGTGAGAAAATTCTGGGCTACTGTGCACCAGCCAAAAAGTCTTGACCCAATGAACAAGTTTGCCGAAAACAGTAGCTTTCTATCTGCTCAGGATCTCGAGCTATTGTATATGCGAAAATTGCACGTATATATCACATGCGGGAATTTCACATGTATTCTAGCGCTCCGTAGTGAGAATATTCTGAACGACTCTTATGTCAGATATCATTCATCGTTAATATTTAAAAAAAAACGTTTATAACTTATAATTTCAGATAGTGTGAACCAATCTCAGATTTTCTTAATTAGAGATTTGTTGGACTCCAAAACCTTTCGATTGGTGGTTGGTATGTCAAATTTGGATCAGTGGTTCTGATGATAACTTCGACACCAGTCAATTTCTTATGACATTCAAGAAAAAAAAAATTATAAGGTCCCAGGACCTTTCGTTTGGCAGTTGTTTTGTCCAATTTGTTACAGTTAATGAGGATATATGCCATTTTGTACCAATAACCTGGCATTCCCAGATCATTAAAATCTAGATATTCCTCGTTCAGGTACTGTAGAGTATCAATACCTTTCGTTTGGCGATTGTTTTGTCAATTTTAGTTTAGTTGTTGAGAAAATATCTTGTTTTGTACCAATTCCAGATATTCCCAGCTAAGATACTGCCTAACGAAAGTATGCGGTTGTTTTGTCAAATTTGGTTCGGTAGTTGAGAAGATATGTGATTTTGTACCAATGAACTAACAAACCCAGACTTTATTCAGGTCATAACTTCAGAACTTCTGAACTAACTCCATCTTCTTCTTCTTCCTCGCATTTCAAGCTTATTGATTGCGTATGGCATATTAGCTTATTGCGTGCTCTCAACTTAGTGTTCTATATGCACTTCCACAGTTATTAATAGAGAGCTTTCGATGCCTGTACCATTTTTGCATTGGCATAATTGTGTGGCAAGTACAATCATACTCTATGCCCAGGGAAGTCGAGAAATTTTCCAACCCGAAAAATTCCTAGACCGGCCCGGGAATCGAACCCAGCCACCTCCAGCATGGTCTTGCTTTGTAGCTGTGCCTTTACGGACTGAGCTAAGGGAGAGAACTAACTCCAAATATTTTTAAATAGAGTACAGTGGGACTTCAATTCCATTCGTTTGGCGGTTGTTTTGTCAAACACGGTTCAGTTGTTGAGAATATATGATGTTTTGTACCCATAACCAGGCATTTCCAAATCATTCGCGGTCATAACTCAAGAATGTCTGATCCAACTCCAGATAATCCCAGCTAAAGTACTGTGGGATTTAAATACCTTTCGTTTGGCAACTGTTTTGTTTAGGAGATATGCTGTTTTGTACGAATAATTCAAATTTTGTCAGATCTTGTTTTATCTCCGGATCTTGGAATTCCTAAGATATTCAATAGCGTTCGATAGGAGGACTACAATACCTATCACCTGGCACTTGATATGAATACCCTTATCTGTAAGAAGGGTAAAACCGGCTTCCTATCGGAAGTCGACTTGTTGGCGATGGCTATACCCTTCTTCTCCTGGTCGATGAGATTGGTCCACATTGCGTGGACTCAACGGCAGGAGGGGAGACTCGGGCTGCGATTTAAAACACGCTGACTTAAATCCCCGCCGGGAAGAGATTGTTCGTCGAAGGACTTGAGGTTCGCGCGGTGAATATTTCAGATGTTGGCGGTGCCATTATAAAAACAAGTGAAAACATTCTGGATGAGCTGCACACTTAGGTGAAGAAGTGGATCATTGATAAAACATAGTGATGAATTAGAATCACGATAGTGAAAAAAATAAAAAATTCAACAAACAAGAAAGAAGGCAATATGAACTTCAAAAATACTCCAGGTTAATTTAAGGTGTTTCGTCTGAGATTATTTTATTCATTGTATCATTCATAGGCACTTATCCCGTCGCAACGCTTAGCTTCCCTTTTCGAGAGTCAAATACCGTTGAACGGTTTCGATCTTGGCTTCTCGGCTCCAATCCCGCTGTATCGCGGATTTTCAATTTCTTTCTCCAGGTCAAGAAAACCAAAAAAAGCAGAAAACTCAACTAGTCGGAAAAACTTTCCACTAAACACCGGGTTTGACTACGATTGGTTGATCACAAAAAACAGATCTTCGAATTAAAAACAACAAACTTCTCTCAAAAAAGGACCAAATTACATAACCGGTGGTGCTATCGAAATGGCACAGAAAGTTACTTAGAACCTTAAGCTATAATTCTCAAATGATAGAAAAACGTGTGCTCTATTGTTTTTATCCATATCTATGATTTTATTTATTGAAAAAAACTGATATTTATACCAAAATCAAATTACTGTTTTATCAGAAAATACTGCATACGTCCTTATTATAGCTTCCGCGATGAACTCTTTCAGTTTGACGTTTCTTGAAATGAACAGCACTTCGCGTGCGATTCATCCTTCCTCTCGATGCAAAATGAACATCTCGCGTCGTGCGAGTCGACAGTCGGAATAGAGTGAGAATTGTCACGCGAGAAGGAAACGAGAATGGTCATCTCGATTCGCGCGAGAAGTGGAATAAACACAAAAGTTTTTTTTAAGTGATGAGCGGGGGATGAGCCATATTTTTTAGAATCCGTAGGATGTCTTCGCCACTTAAATAAAAATCTAGAACATGCGTCCTAGTTGGTCCGTAGATCCGTAGTAAATCTAAAAATCCGTAGATCTACGGATAAACCCGTAGAACTAACCACGCTGAACATTAACGGTGCTACCACCCAGCGATGCCATGTGTGCTGATTTTGTACACGAAACAGTTTGGGACTTCCTTGTTTATTTTGATACCGTAATGCTGGGTTTAGACTAGGCAAGTCAAATGATCAACTCAGTTGAATTCAATTGGCTTGAAAAGTTGAGGCTGGTTCAACTTTTTTCAATTCAAGTGAGTTGATCAAGTCAGTTGAATGGCATGGTTTACACGTTCAAGTCAGTTGAATTCAACTGACTTGATCAATTGACTTGCTCTGTCTAAACCCAGCTTAAGGCACTGTAACCACTGTGTGATTGTTTTGATAAAAAAGTGCGCAATTTTTTTTCTCTACCGAGGGGGCAGCAAAACCACAAAATTACCTTGCATACGGGGGTATTCATTGGATGAAAGGGACCGTGAAAGAGGACAGTAAAATAGAAAGTTTTCCGACAGTTTCATCTTAGTATTTATCTTTGGTTTTATCATAATGATACACTAGTTTTATCATAATGAAAATCCTGTTATACTTTCTACCAAATTACTATTGATGATTATTAAAGTCAACTAATGACCAGAAGACGTGCAAGAAAGATAATGTAGGTAATATCAAGGGTAATATCATAGAGGGTAATATGTCATATAAAGTGTATTAATGGGCACAACACTGCATGCCTCGCGAAGGTGCTTTGTGAGTCAGTCGATCTAAATGACGTACGTTCTCCCATCTCTTGGGTACAAACTTAGAAATTATCGCCGACTTCGGTAATTTTTACCGAAATCTGAACAGGTGAACTGTTCGGTAAAATTTATGCAATTCAATTGCTTTTCAGCTACTTTGAAACTAAATCTCCACTAAAATGACAAGATTTGATCATTTAAACAAGGTTGAACATCCCTAATAAAAATTGTATGGTTAATTTGCTTAACGACGTGTTCTGGGTATCATCCAAACGATTTGTGGAATAGTTCGATGATTTGGGTTATCGTTCGCTTATGATTATTTTTTATTAAGGATGTTTTCAAATTATTTTCAAATTCAATAGGGTAAACGCTCCTATAGTAGCGGTACGTTAGAAGCGTTAGGTTACTATAGTTGTATATGGAGACTCAATACACAACTATAGGAACCTAACGCTTCTAACGTACCGCAACTATAGGAGCGTTTACCCTAGTCTTTAAAATTAATGTCAAAGTTTTACCGAACGTTCAGCTGTTCTGATTTCGGTAAAATTTACCGACACGGAGCCAAATCTTAGTGTGTAGGGGGAAAATATTGACAAAGTGAAAAGAAAATTAGTTTTTCAATAATACTCGTCATCAATCTATCGTCATCAATATTACCTTTTCAATAATATTGTCAGTATGTCAATATATTGACCCGTGTAACGAGCGCTTTAGCGTGTTGTCATTAATGTTGTCAATATTTATGTATTGATAATATTGTAAGAAAAATTGACAATACGATGTTTGTCAATATATTGACATGTGTAATGGGCGAGTCGCCCGAGTCGCAATACAAAGCAGGCACTGTAAATCGATGATTCTGGTGCAGTAAGTTAAAATAATTCGCCTGGCAACACTACACGGTACCGATGACAGCATTTTCTGTAAACAAACTCATTTCTGTGAAAGTATCCCGTAATTTCGGCTTTGTTAAGTTGCGTCGTGTCATTTTTTTCAATAATTACAAGGTATTGATGTGATAACAGCAATCAAACTGCGCACAATTATTAATGGCACAAGTTCGTTTAATAACACATTGCAGTTTTGAACGTAAGCGCCATGGAAACACCCAATATGCATCCATTGCCTCGGCTGCCCACGGAGATTTTGGTAACCATATTCCAGCATCTGCCGATGTCCGATTTGGCTCAAGTGCGGCTCACTTGCCATCATTGGTACGATACGGTCTGTTATACATCTTCCCTGATGGAACGGTTCGTACTCTCATTTAAAAATTGCCGTCTGTACGAAGGTTGCGAACAGAGCCGTGTTTTGCCCAAGTCGAAAAGCTGCTACACCAAGGCCACTCTTAAGGCGGTGGCTATCGAAGAAAGCGATTCTTTGTGGCGCTCGCTAGGAGAAAATCTGCAGGATCTCACATTGAACGACTGTTCACTCTCGGGTGATACGCTGGTTCAGCTGTTAAAACTCACTCCAAACCTGCGATATTTTGCCCTGAAAACTACAAAATTCGAAGACTTCCGCATCCAGGATGTCGCCGTTGATTTCAAGTTAGAGAAGCTGGAGACGCTTACTCTACGATCTATTTTTATATATGATGAATGTTTCGATATGTTTAAGCAAGTTTGTCCCCGTTTAAAAGTCCTCAAACTTAATTATTCTTCATTTGAGGGCTGGGGTGAGAAGCTTGTGCAGTTTGTACAAACGGTTCGAAGCACACTGGAAGGAATCAATTTGAGCTACACCAAAGTGAGTGCAACTCTTTTGCAAAAGATATCCACCATCGAGAGGTTGAGGCTGAAAAAGATATCGTTGAAGTCTAGCTACGATCTGAAGCAGCGTGATATTATACAACTCAGTCGGGTTCAACCCACGATAGTGCACCTGAATATTGACAATCTGTTTCCGGCGGATGATCAGGTAAATCATACTTTGTACACATGTCACCATAACCCTGTGATCAGTATGACCTAGCGAAAATATTATCCTTGTAGATACTCGGCGAGATAAGCAGAAACCTACCGAACATGAAACGGATCAAGCTTCACATATGTCGAGTGCATAATTTGCATCAATCGTTTCTTCGTAACATGCAGCGGTTAGAGTATCTGAAGATCACGGACGCAACCCACGTGGCAGGGAATCTTGATCTCAGCTGCTATGAGAATCCCAACCTTGAAAAGCTATACGTATCTGCAGCCACGTTCTCCCGTAACACATTGCCAAGATTTTTCGAAAAATCTCCAAACATCCGTAGCCTGACGCTGTATCAGTGTTCGTACGAAAATATTCATGATTTGCAGCTTTCGTTTGCTCATTTAAAGTCACTGGAATACTTGAACCTTCAACGCACATTCGATATCGATGATAGCTTTTTTAGCAGAACCGTCTTCGATAGCGTTAATATGCCGTTCGAGCGTATAAGATTTTTCGCTGTTACCAACCTTAGTAAGCTGTGCTACTTAAACTTAAGCCGCTGTAGAGATCTATCCGACGAGACGCTGGTGGCCCTCAGCTTTCCACGGCTGAAGAAAATCGATCTCCGAGGATTGAACATTACGGACTTTGGGATACGTGCGCTGGTCCGACAATGTCCCAGGTTGGAGTACGTTCATGTGGATGCATGCAAGCGAATATGTGACAGCGCAGTGCTAATGTTATGCCGGGATTTGAAGCGATTAAAGTTGCTGAATTTGGACGGATGTCGATCGATCACGGACGCCTCGGTTGAACATGTCACCAATAACTGCCGAACGCTTGTGTGGCTTAACATGATGAACTGTCCGCTCCTATCAGAAGAAGCCAAACAACGGTTGGAAAGTGTGCGAAGCATACGATCACTGTACGTTTAGTGAAATGTGATGACGGTTAGCTCGGTGGTGGGAAACTATTTATTGTAGGATATGGAGACGCATCAATTACGAGACAACTCGAGACTTATCCGTCACGCGACTTGGCGGACCTGGCGAATGGCACAATAATCGTTTAATCCCGATTTAAATTTTGATCATTCTTGTGATTTAGAGAAAAGATATTTACACGACTTTCGGAGGGTGGTGTATTTACAAGTGATCGCGGTAAAAAAAAAACATTTTTAGATGCATTGCATTGCATACTGCTACAGTAGGATTTTGGCCATTGAGTAGAAAAAAAAAGTTTACGACAAAATTTAGAGATTTCGCTAAGTGTTGTGTTGTGGCATTGTGGGCGAACAAATATGTAGTAGGATAATTATATAACATATCGAAATACATATATTTTCAAACCTATGTAAAGACCCGTTTTCTTCGAGTGTTTGTGCCAGTCTGTGATCCGTGCATTTGTTTATAAATGTAAGTGGTTCATGAGACTCTAGCCCTATGTGATTGTCCGACTTTTCCCCGAATGAACTGTTTCCCTGAAAAAAATTTCCCCGAATGTACCGTCTCTCCGAAAGCGATGTACCGTGCAACCACGATGCAATTCAGAGCTTTCCATGCCAACAAAAGCATAAATTTGTAGCATTTATTTAAGTCAACAGAAACCAAGGTGTTGGAAACGCTACCTTTGAAGTTAAATTTGTTTTAATACACTGATATTGCATTATTTCGTCCGGACTTTTTTTTTTTTTAAATAAAATTTAACTTAATTTGTTGAATTTTTACTTTATTCACTAAAAAAAGTTTTCATGTAGTTTCTATTGGGAACGCATATGATATTTTTTCAACAACTAAATTAATGATTTTTATCTGAAATTCACATAACATTCATGTGATAAATCACATAAATTTAATTGGACACACAAGTTTCATGTGGTTATGTGGTGCAATTCATAATTTATTGGGAATTGCACCACATAATTACATAAAAGTTATGTGCAATTCTAGTGGATACTTTCCATTGGAAATGTGATTTATTTTTTGAGTGTATAGTTAACATAAAACTCTTTTTTTAGTAAGTATCATGTGTATCAAACCTACTCTGAATTATATACCTTGTTGCTCATCAATGCTCTAATAATTGCTGCTTCTGTATAAAGGGCAAGTCTTTTTTTTTCTTGGATTTGTTTTCCGTCGATCTTGTTTTCCGTGCTGAGCACCAATGCTACCGACGCCAGGAAGGCAGCTCCTACACCTGGACCCTACCTATACCCATCAACTCATGAACCGGGGACCAACGGCTTTACTTCCCTTCCGAAGGAAGGCGTGATCAGAGATGTTATGCCTCAGAACATCCCGGCGGCGCCGACTGGGATTGAACCCAGGCCTGCTGGGGTGAGAGGCAATCACGCTTACCACTACACCACCGGCGCCGCTTAAAGGGACAGTCGATTATTGGTTTATTTAAAACATTTATTTTTCTCCAACCAACTGATGACGTCGAAAGGACATCATACCTCCAATAGACGACCTTTTGTTGTAAGCACTCCTGACGATTAAGATTGTGAAGAAATCTCATCCGATTTCGCACTCTTCAATTTAATTTGGATATTGCAAATCAGGGCACATTTCTTAATATTAATTAAACTTACACTCAAAAACATTAAAAAACATTAATCGTAGCTTAGAAAAATCTCGGACACTGTTTCGACATTGCTCATGAAATTGGAATTTCATTTTTGCTGCACTGCGCCATTACCTTAAATGTGAAAAGAACGATCATCAATCAAAAGAAGGCAGAATCTCATTCGGGAAAGTGGCATTCGGGGTTAATGTAGCACAACAAATTATTGAATTATCGTATAGATAAATCATTTAATTCGAGCTAGTGATTATGGAACCGTTGCTGTCCCTTTGCAAGCAGTATTTGAGTGCTGAGCAACATGGGTTTACTGTCGGCCGCTCTACAACCACCAATCGGCTGTGTCTCACATCGTATATAACCGAAAGCATGTCGGATCGAGTTCAAACGGACGTTATTTATTCAGACCTATCCGCGGCATTCGACAAGTTGAACCATACTATTGCGATTGCTAAACTCGGCAGGCTCGCTGTATGCGGTAATCTTCTGAGTTGGTTTCGATCATATCTTACCGGTCGCCAACTAAATGTTGCCATAGGAGATTGCTGATCAGCTAGCTTCTTCATCTTATCAGGTATAAAGGGTGATACGGTCAAAATTTGAAATCGTTTATTTAAAAAATCAAATTAAATTTCTTTTTCAAGTTCAATTAGTATAAAATTCAGGAAAAATATTCAGTTAGGCTTCCGCTTTTCCAAATCCGAATTGCCGGGCCTTACGCTTGACCCCTGCCATCAGATTTTGTACAGCCACCTTGTCCACCTTCTTCGCCGCAGAAAGCCAGTTTGCCTTGAACTGCTGCTCGCCCTTAGCAGTTTTTTTGGTCTTCTTTAGGTTCCGCTTGACAATAGCCCAGTATTTCTCAATTGGGCGGAGCTCTGGCGTGTTGGGAGGGTTCTTGTCCTTGGGAACCACCTGCACGTTGTTGGCGGCGTACCACTCCATGGCCTTTTTACCGTAATGGCAAGATGCCAAATCCGGCCACAACAGTACGGAACAACCGTGTTTCTTCAGGAAAGGCAGCAGACGTTTATTCAAACACTCTTTCACGTAAATTTCTTGGTTGACAGTCCCGGAAGCTATGAAAATGCTGCTCTTCAAGCCACAGGTACAGATGGCTTGCCAAACCAGATATTTCTTTGCGAACTTTGACAGTTTCATGTGCTTGAAAACATCTGCTACCTTTCCCCTTCCTTTTGCCGTATAAAACTCCTGTCCCGGAAGCTGCTTGTAGTCGGCTTTGACGTAGGTTTCGTCGTCCATTACCACGCAGTCAAACTTCGTCCGCATCGTCGTGTACAGCCTCCGGGATCGCGCTTTGGCCGTCGTATTTTGTTTATCATCGCGATTTGGAGTCACTACCTTCTTGTAAGTCGATAGTCCGGCTCGTTTTTTGGCTCGATGCACGGTTGTAGACGATACACCCAGCTTATTTGCGGCATCTCGGAGAGAGAGGTTAGGGTTTCGCTTGAAACTACCGGCAACTCTCTTTGTCGTCTCAGCGGCTTCCGGTTTTCGATTTCCCCCCGATCCAGACTTCCTGGCTGTCGACAAACGTTCCCCAAACACTTTAATTACATTTGTAACGGTTGATTTGGCAACTTTTAGCGATTTTGCCAACTTTGCGTGCGAGTAGCTCGGATTTTCGCGATGCGCGAGCAAAATTTTGATACGCTGCTCTTCTTGCTTGGACGGCATTTTGACAACTGAAGAGTGAATTCCAAAATCAAAATAGGAGCAACATTCTACACACACACACCTTCAAAATGAGGGGTGTTCAGATTTTTTAAATGCAAAATTGAAAGAAACACGTCAAGTTGATATTGACCAAATTTTGACCGTATCACCCTTTAATAAAACAAATAAAACTAATAAGCAGTGAGCGCTCAACTTCCGAGCCAAGCAGACGTACTTACGCTATCGCTATTTCTGGAAGTCGATCTCAAGCTATATATCGTTTGTCACGCTGCGTTTTTCCATCGCCGAGCCGTAGCGTGTTCCCGCGTACTACGACTCCACGATGGCGCGTCGCGTGAACACATTCCGCATAGATTATGCGATGTTGCCGAAAAAACCGGACTATGCAAAAGTGCAAAACTTTGTTGGAACCATGTTGGGTTTAAAGCCCGGTGAAGTGCTGAGAATACAGTGTAGCAGAAGTCTCGGGTGTGCCTTCGTGAAGGTCGTCGACCTGGAGCTGGCACAAAAAGTGTGCGAAGAACACGACGGAAAACACGAAGTGCAAGTGAGTGAGGGGAAGATGGTTCCCCTGAGAATAACCATGGAAGACGGGGCAGTGGAGGTGAAGCTGTATGATCTGTCTTAGGACGTATCGGACGAAGCCATCATCAAATTCCTGTCCGCGTACGGTGACGTCATCTCAGTTCGCGAACACATGTGCGGAGGTGATTTGTACTTTCCGGGCATTTCCACTGGTGTTCGGATTGCCAAGATGATCGTGAAACACAACATCGAGTCGTGGGTCACTATCGACGGGGAATCGACGTTGCTATCCTATTTTGGTCAACGTCAAACTTGCCGACACTGCCGGGATTTCATCCACATCGGCGCCACCTGCGTGCAGAACAAAAAGCTGCTAGTGCAGAAGTCGTATGCCGATGCGACAAAGCAGCCTGCACCAACACCAACCAAACCAAATGCGAAGCCACGGAGCCAAAAGCCAACGTTGCAGACAAAACCCCCACCGTCGAAGAAGCCGAAACAGCAGTTGTTGTCGGTTACACAAAAACCAATTAACACGCAGTCGGAGACACAATTTCCTCCACTCACTCTCCCCATCATACCCGTATCGGGTCCAAAACCGCCGCCGGAGAAAAGGTCGCTGTCCAACACGTCCGGTCAACAGCCCCCTGATGGTGGAAAGTCCTATGGCAACGAGACAGACGACTCGGCAATGTCAACGCACAGTTCAAACTCTAGAGGACGCCCTAGAACCAGAAAGCGACGAGATGGTATCGATGACGAGCGGGATCTGGAAAACCAATCGTGAATCCAATCGCCAGCTACAACATCGCTACTATCAATATAAACACGATCACCAACGAAACAAAACTCAACGCCTTCCGAACTTTTATCAGACCGATGGAGCTTGACATCGTGTTTCTGCAAGAAGTGGAGAACGAGCAGCTCTCGATTCCTGGCTATAACGTTGTCGCAAATGTCGATCATTCGAGAAGGGGGACTGCTATAGCGCTAAAAGAATACATTCGGTTTTCCCATATAGAAAAGAGCTTGGATGGCAGGCTCGTTGCTCTGCGGGTTGAAAACACCACATTGGCAAACGTATATGCACCGTCGGGCACAGCAATGCGTGCCGAGCGAGAACGCTTTTTCAATAATACCGTCGCCTTTTATCTTCGGCATAACACCGAACATCTAATACTTGCCGGAGATTTTAACTGTGTGCTACGATCATGTGACTCGTCGGGCTTCAACAGCAGCCCCGCTCTCCAGGCCACGGTACAGCAGCTACAACTCAACGATGTTTGGGTTAAGTTGTACCCCACGACCCCCTCCTCCACATACGTAACGCACAACTCGGTCTCCAGGCTCGACCGCATATACGTCAGCAATGGTCTATGCACGTATCTCCGGAGTGCAGACACGCATGTATGCTCTTTTACGAACCACAAAGCGCTTACCGCAAGAATATGCCTCCCTAGCCTCGGACGCGAACCTGGCCGCGGTTACTGGTCCCTTCGTCCCCATATTCTCACTGCAGAGAACATCGAAGAGTTCCAGATTAGATGGCAGTATGTAACCCAACAGCGACGGAACTTTCCAAACTGGATAACGTGGTGGATATCATGCGCTAAACCGAAAATTCTTTCTTTTTTTCGGTGGAAATCTCGCGAGGTGTACAGGGAATTTCATGCTGAACACCAACGTTTGTATTCGCAGCTTCGGCAAGCATATAACAACTACTATCAAAATCCAACGATGTTGGCTACGATCAACCGTGTGAAAGCGCAGATGCTTACTCACCAGCGAATGTTTTGCCACATGCGTATCAACGATACATTCATCGCAGGGGAAAATATCAGCACGTTCCAGCTTGGCGAGAGGCGAAGGAAAAAAACCGTCATAACAGAGCTGGGTATCGAGAACGGCGAGACTCTAAACAGCTCCGAAACAATTGAAAACCACCTGCTAAACTACTTCAGGGAGCTTTACACAGCGTCTGACGAGAGCGAGGAGGCACAATCTTCTTTCCACTGCGAACGAGTGATTCCAGAAAGTGACGAGCGAAACGAGGCGTGTATGGCTGAAATAACAACAGCAGAAATAATGTCATCTATTCGCACATCGGCTAAATGGAAGGCTGTTGGCAGCGACGGCCTTCCCGTCGAATTTTACCAACGTACGTTCGATGTCATCCATCGAGAGTTAAATCTCGTTTTAAACGAAGCTATGACCACGGAGCTCCCCGCTGAGTTCGTCAACGGAGTGATCGTGCTTGTACGAAAGAGAGAAACTGTAAACACGGCACGAGGATACCGACCGATCAGCCTTCTAAACGCAGACTACAAAATCCTCAGCCGTATACTCAAATCTCGTTTGGAGATTGTGTTGAGGTCGTACCCGGTTTTGAGCGATGCGCAGAAGTGCTCTAACGAAGGGCACTCAATTTTTCAAGCAACTCTTTCTCTGAAGGATCGCATTGCAGAGCTGATAGCGAGAAAGCGGAGAGGGAAACTAATAAGCTACGATCTCGATCACGCTTTCGATCGAGTGTCCCACTCATTTCTCTATGGAACGATGCGGCAGTTGGGGATAAACCCAGCCTTCGTCGGTTTACTGGCTCGTATTGCCGGACAATCTTCGTCTCGCCTGCTGGTCAACGGGCATCCCTCACAGTGCTTCGCCATCGAACGTTCGGTTCGCCAGGGGGACCCTTTGTCTATGATACTGTTCGTCATCTACCCCCATCCGTTTCTGCAACAACTGGAGCGACTCGTCGGCCCCGATCTCGTGGTGGCTTACGCAGATGATGTGTCTGTTATAGTTACCAATACACGCGTGATTGAGCGCATCAATGACCTGTTCGGACGTTTTGAACGTGCCTCCGGCGCAAAGCCCAATAGATTGAAAACTGTTGCAATCAACGTCGGGCTCATTGATGGAGATCCACTGAATGTGCCATGGTTGCAAACAGTAGAAACGGTGAAGATTCTTGGCATTTATTTCACTAACTCAATCCGCGCAATGACTAAGATTAATTGGGATGCTCAAGTTACCAAATTTGCTCAACATTTGTGGCTGCACTCGATGAGGGGACTTAACCTTCAACAGAAGGTTATTTTGCTAAATACCTATATCACGGCAAGGATTTGGTACGTGGCATCAATCCTTCCACCATATTGTGTCCACACAGCGAAAATCACAGCACAAATGCAAAGCGCTTCTGGTGAACCGTCACTTACAGGATAGTGGCTCCCTTCCCTATTATCAGTCCCTTCTGAACCAAGCAATTCCTCCTCCGGCAGATCTTCCTTGCCTTAAACTATTAGCCCAACAAATTCCACTTCTCCCCCCACTTATCCGAGAACACCCCTCCAGCGACCAAATTCATCGTGTTCTTCTGGAGCGGACAGATAAAAAAAAAAAAAAAAAAAAATAAGCCACCGGAATTAAATTTGGTTAAACACCAAAATTTAAAAAAATCAATTTGACTTAACTGATGATTATAAAACGCATTCGAAGCCAAGCTATCCTTACATTAATGATAGATTGTTTTGGAGAGGAAAATATGGTATATATACATTCGATGAAATAATCATAAGCACATTCGGCACATTCAAAAGGATTTCTCAAAAATCAATCGAAACATGTTCCTAAAAACCGATCCAATATATTTAGCGATTCGATCGTTGTCTTAATGTTCCTTTGGTATTTGTAAGATTTCTTCTCTAATTGTTGTCGCAAGTGTTATTCAAATAGCACCTAATTCTAATCGGTAAAAAAAAAAACGTTATATATAAATAGGAAGAGAGAAATTTGACTGTTGTATTGGGAAATCGACCTTTCCCGGCAAAAGAGCGAATCAAAAGTTCACTTTTTAGTCCAAATCTTGTGCGCCTTGGAATCAGTATCAAAGAGACTTTTTACCATTACGACTTGACAGAAACCTACGCAAATCATTATAATAATTTGGAAAAATGACCAAGCATTTACCTTGAAATAATTCTCTTCGGCCATATTCCGGTCGCGGGCCTCGTGCGATCGGAGTACATCCTGAAATTGTCTAGCCTTCGTAAGATTGTTCCTTACGCGCTATTTGAAAGAGATATATCATTAATGATTTAAATAGCTTTGTACAAACACTCTACTTACTTTGATTACGTCCTGTACATCCTGAACTTTCATGTCATAAAACTCCTCCGGACTAAGTCCTTCGAGAATGTCAAAATTACTCCAACCTGCATCCTCGTCTTCATTCTCAATGATAATTTCAAAGAATACCGTCTTGCTGTTCACTCGGCTAAATTCATTGCTAAAGCAGAACGTCAGCTCCGTATCGTGCGTTAGTTTGTATCGATGGATGTTGTCCGACTTTTTGTAGTCGGCGAAAATAAGCCTTCCTGAAGAGTCGGCCAGTTCGAAGCTGATATCAAAATCTCCGTGGGAACCGTCAATCACCTGATATTCGAGATCTACCGTTTGATCAGCCTGTGCATTTTCGTAGAAGCAATCTCTTCCTCCCGGCGTAATGACGATGGTAAATTCTTTCTGTAGGCAGAAGATTCCATTCAGGAGGGAGCTCAGCAAGAGTAGTACCAAATGTATCTATACATAAGCACGTGAATAATAAGGCAAGCAAAGGGAATAGATATCAAATATACGAACTGTGAAATCCATTATTATGGCACCAGGAAATAAGATTTTTTTGCAAAATCTTGCAGAATGTCAACAAAAATGCCGAAACTTTCGATGATCGATGAAAGACGTTGTTATAAGCGGTATATCTGGAAACCCTATCAGTGACGTAAACTTTAACCAGGGATGCCAGGTTACACGCTATTTCAAAACTACTGGTAGTCAAGGCTCGATGTCAATTATACAAGGTCTGGTCCAACCGGCTTATTGGTATTAGTGAAATGTGGAAATGTTTAGCGATGTTCGTATTTCATCGCAATGTTTATCTTTTTACACGAAACAGCTGTTTTCTGTGACGACACGTCTGCCATTCGTAGTATGGAATGTTGTGATGTCGTGACATCGTCATTCGTTTGCTCAGCAATGTTTACAACATTTTTGCTTCCAACACCAGCAAGCTGCCTGTCGTTCCAGACCTTGTATGATTGACATCGGTCCAGACCTTGCCCGCATAAGCTCGAACCATAAATTGACCTTACCTAAAATGGTTAAAATTGTTTATAATCCCTGCTAAACTTCAACTGAAATGGTTATGGAACTTTACATGAACGTTTAATGATAAAGTTTTAACCTTAAGTATTATAGTTTTTTGGAAGTGGACCTTACAAATAATGGGTTGTTAAGAACCATTACCATTCAAAATTCTTGTTTTCTCCATACATTTTCGGAAAGAAAACTATACTAAAACCTTTTAACTTATGGTTTGAGAACATTAATGGTAATGGCTATGGTAACCAGTAAGGTCCATGAATGGTTTTGTAACATCGATCAACTTTATGTGGAATATATCGCGAATTGGTTGCCTGTAAATTAATAATTATCATATCGCGATATATTCCACGTAAAGTTGAGCGATAATACAAAACCATTAATGGACCTTACTGACTACCATAACCATAACCATTGATGTTCTCAAACCATAAGTAAAAACGTTCTAATATAGTTCTCTTTCCGAAAATGTATGGAGAAAACAAGAATTTGGAATGGTAATGGTTCTTAACAACCCATTATTTGTAAGGTCCGCTTCAAAAAAACCATAATACATAAGGTTAAAACTTTATCACACAAACGTTCATGTAAAGTTCCATAACCATTTCAGTTGAAGTTTAGCAGGGATTATAAACAATTTATAACCATTATCGGTAAGGTCATGTGATGGTTCGCGTTTATGCGGGTGGCGCACAATGTAAAAGTTTCCTAGTTTTTTGACAGATAATGCATGAGCTAATTGTCAGAAAACCTGAAAACTTATCCATTGTGCGCCAAACTTCAACGTAGCGTTTATGCGGGTAGCGACCCGTATAAAAAATGACCATATCAGTGCTAACATTTGAAAACGGCGCAAAAGCCATTTGTAAACAAATGGTTTGTGGGCCCTTTACTCGCTACCCGAAGAACGCCCACGCAAACCAACAGCATCGTCAGGAAGGGGAAAATTTCCCCTACCCGATGTTGCTGTTGTGTCGCGTGGGTGTACTTCAAGTAGTGAGTAAAGGGCCCACAAACCATTTGTTTACAAATGGCTTTTGTGAGGTTTTCAAATGTTAGCACTGATATATAACCATATAGAGACACAATGAAATGTATTGTAACCAAACAATATAATTTAATGTATTTACAATAAATCATATTGTCTACAACGACAATATAAATAATTAGATAAATAAGCGGCGCCGGTGGTGTAGTGGTAAGCGTGATTATCTCTCACCCCAGCAGGCCTGGGTTTAATCCCAGTCGGCACCACCGGGATGTTCTGAGACATAACAGGGAACACGCAGAAAAAACATAGTTCATTCAAATAAAGCACGATTCATTTCAAACAAAATTTTGAATAGGATATAGATCAATAAAATCCATAGAGTAATCCAATAAAAATATTGAATTGAAATAATGCCACCAGCTTTATTGAATTAAACATCGATTTTTATTGATTCAAAAAAATGTTTACTTGAATCAACCTGCAGCATTTTTTAGAGCAACGAATAATTTTAGTTGTAGAGATTCATATTTTTTTATTGTATCAAAATCAAATTTATGTAGGTAAATCAATAAATATTTTTTTCCCTTATTTCAGTGCCAACATTTCAAAGGGGCGTAATTGCTTTTGTAAACAATGGCTTTAGCCGTCGATTTCTCGCAAATAAAAGCCCACCCCTTCAAATTACCAATGCTAGCTGGGACAGGAAACATTCATCTACCTGCTGGTGTCATTCATTTTCATGAGTGAGCTTTCATTCGCGAGAAATCGAAGACGAAAGTCATTGTTTACAAATGCAATTACGCCCCTTTGAAATGTTGGCACTGATTTATTCTATGTCAATTCAGGTTTTTAGAAAATTGCGAACAATACGCTTGCTCGCATAAAAAGCATTCTTCGAGTCGGAATCAAATTCAATCATATCATTCAAATATGAAAACGTTAACGAACCAAATTTGTAACAATTTTATGGTATTGCGTGTTTACTGCGTTTTTTTCACGTCACCGCTGAAATTGTAATTAAATCTTATAACCGTGATAAACCATAGAGAATGTCGATGAAGAGAATCGATCAACGAGGATAGGTTCTTTTCAAATGATACGCAAGAACTGTCAGACTATGGTGGTAAGCTCAAACCATTAGTATTGTCTGGTTAAATCCCAACCATCAATGTCGGGCAACTGTAAGGCCACAATCCGAATTTATTTATTTAACTCTGTACAAACATTTGGCAGTAATTTCGAGCAGAGCCGATATTGAAATATAATCCTTGTTGCAAATTATTTACCGTCATCAGAATCACATCACACCACCCCATCAGTTTTCGATTCCCTTTAGTTGCACAACTCGCGTCGCGAATCTTTTTGATATCAGAAAGAAGTGATTCTAATTCTAGCCTCGCTGTCATAATTCGTAAATCGTAATCTATTTCGCTGTTGTACACGTAGTGAGATATAGCTGGCCAGCGAAAAAGAAAACGCAATTTATCCATTACATTGCATGTCGATGTATTTATTATCGAAAATATCATTGCATCCACCGATTTCAACACCAAAAACGACTATTAAAAATAGTGTATAGTGCTTGCTATCTGTTGCTAGCTGAACAATAAATGTGTGATCCAAAACTTGTATTGTTGAAAAAGTGCTGAAAACTTTTTAGTAGTTAGTAAAACCTTTCCAGACTTGCTCAAAGATAGTGACCGTGTGAATACGTGCAACAAAGTGCAACACTGCTTCCCCGGAAGAAACCTTAAAATTGATACAATTTCGAAGGCGTCATCAGCTAGAAAAGTGATATAGAACGGTAAGTGTTGAGTAAACATCGTTTGTCTTGGCTTATATACGTACATCAACCATATTATATTATTACATATATTTTGAATTGCAAACCAAACAAAAGCCGGGAAGTAGGTATTTTTGAAATAGAGGATAATATCACTACCTGATGTAATGTATTGCCACTAGCAGGAAGAATGCAATAGCTTTTAAATGGATCCAGTGAGGAGAAACCGGTTCCTGACATCTATTTCACAGCTCACTTGGGCTAATTTGTGTTCTGTTTATTGTCCACCTGCACATTGCAGTGCATGTTCATAATACGCTTTGATAAAACTAAAAGAATTTGACAAACGTAGTATCAAGTATTCAATCACTAAACTGCCGATGGAAGCATAATTGTCCCATGTGTATATGAAACTCCATAGCACATAGGATATTTATGCGGCAGTAAACTACTAACAGCGAATTCGTTTATTATCGGTGTAACCCACACGGTATACCTCGTATAGGTTTTAAAAACAAACGATCAAACTGACGTTTGTCAGAAAACAAGCAAACCCAATCTTGATACCCGATCCAGGTTGGAACTAAATAATAAACGAATTCGCTATAAGTATATATGATTGCAATTTTTGATAGCGGTAGTGGCCGAAAAAACTCATTCAAGTTCGCAAGAATCACTAAGGCAAATTTTTTAGCTGTTTTCGTCACATAGAGTCAATAGCAGCTTCGGCAGACTGGGAAATTGAGTCCTTGAGCATTCAATGTAAGACAAACTGTGCTCTGATACATGATGCATTATCACACAAAAAATAAGCGCTCAAGGACTTTTTTTTAATTTTAGTCGTTTCAACGCTTTTGGGTCATACGTGATTTTTTCGGAGGTGATATTTGAACTCGTGACTTTGGCGTGAGAGGTATTGGTGCCAACGACTAAAATAAAATTAACATAGGGTAGAGAACTACTTCGGCCTAATCGCCCATTTTGAGCTTAACGAGCAGACAACATCACATTCATCTATGATTTCGGCACTAACGAGTCAATTATATCTTTGGTACGATACGTTAGTTCAAAAGCTGCAACACTAAGTCTTTAAGAACGCAAAGTTTGAATATTTACAAACCTTTTGACGTAGGAATACGTCTTTCATTTCTATACTGGGGGTCACATAAAAAAAAATCAAAATTCAGACGTGTAACGAAAAATCCCAAACACGGACGCAACGATAGAGCGCAAATCGAACAAACGACACATTGCGCATGCTCACATGAGCGAGCTCAATGCTGTTCGCAGATGATACCGCAATAAATAGCCGTCAAAGGAAGGATGCCTCGCGATTTTCATTAGAAAAATCGGCTGGAGTAGATAATGTTAATGCTAGAGTTATTCAAGATTGCTTTCATGTCATTAGCCACGTCTTGCTGGACCTTATTAATGAATCATTGCAAACTGGACATGTGCCACAAATTTGGAAGAAATTCTAGGGACCACATTCAAAAAGTTGCTGAAACGATTAAAGCCGAAGAGTTTTGTCCCATCAACATGTTGCACACATTAGAGAAAATTTTAGAACTTGTTGGCCAGCTGTTGGAGTATTTAAATAGTAATAGTTTGTTGATACCAGAACAATCGGGATATCGGGAAGGTCATTCTTGTGAAACCGTGTTCTTGTGAAAGCTTTTCTAAACTTAAATGAACTTAAAGTATATTTACGACGATCTGCAATAAGATCATAGTATAGAATTTATACAGATTATTTCACAGATTATCGTCTGCCAGAAACAGATTAAAAAGATTTTTTTTATGGTGAAAATACAGATTGAAAATGGAAATAATTGCGTCTTCGTATTGGTGCGATGCGTGCTGTTCCACTCATACATTGTGTCCGACGCTTATCCGTCCGTTGCTCGAAAGTAAATGACAAAGAAAACTATTTGGCAAGCGTTTTTATTATCGCTGCTTTTCTCCTCCCTTCCTTTCATTGGTGAAATGGTGAGCGATCAACCGAGCATTGAGCTCGCTCATGTGAGCATGCGCAATGTGTCGTTTGTTCGATTTGCGCTCTATCGTTGCGTCCGTGTTTGGGATTTTTCGTTACATTTTGATTTTTTTTTAATGTGACCCCCAGTATAGAAATTAATTATTTTGTCAAGCTTCTGCATTCATGTTTCACCAGATGTCACTACTGTTGCGGTAACTAGGCATAATCTATTTTCCGTTAATTGTTCATAGAGGTCAGTGCAGTGCAAAACATGTCTGGTACATCTATATTATGCACTTAGTTTAATATTCGAAGTCCCTCCCTTTTTACATATTCTGCACAAAAAAAATACATCCGAAGCCTCTCCTTTTCTACACATTCTGCACACAAAATAACTCACCCCTCACAGGATTTCCCGCACGGTTTTTATGAATGGGGCGGGGCAGAAAGTATCTTTTGTGCAGAATATGAAAGAAGGAGGGATTTCGAACACAGCAAAAAATAATTTTTAATATTATATCCAAGAGGATGCACTTCAATCATGTCGAAAATCTCATGTAATTTTTATGACCACAAAAATAAACAAATGTAGTAAAAGCAGTGCAATGTCAGTTAATGCACTTTATTAATGATAATTTTGTCCTTTTTGGCAAGTAAAATTACTCCATATTTTTGACACGATTGAAGCAACAATCAATACGAAACTAACGATATTAAATTGGCTCACTACTTGACTAGCCTATTGGTCCCAAGCAAACGATTAACGCACCCCATTCTAGTCGAAATTCTACTACTACACAATGTTTGTTTTGATTCGCTATGAAAGTTTGACAGATAAAATGAGGGGTTAGTGGATTTTCCTATGTTTCGAGGGGTGAATCGATTAGCTTGGGACCGAAGATAGTACAAGAGCTGTGCCAAAAAGTTGAGCTCGTTATTTCGGGACCTTCTAGTCTTAGAGTTACGTCTATGATTGAAGTGCATCCAGTTTGATGTGATATCAATTTTTTTTGCTGTGAATTTAATCTAAATGCATATATAGAGGTACCAGACATTTGTTGTAGTGACAGGTACTCTATGTTGTAATCTGTGAAAGAGAAATCACAAATCGAGTGTCATCAAAATACATGGCATGTTGAGAGATTGAGCTCGTGAGTGAGAATTTTCTTTCTCAAATTTGATTTTGTTGGTGGA
Organism: Ochlerotatus camptorhynchus; assembly: GCF_037179485.1. NCBI lineage: Eukaryota > Metazoa > Arthropoda > Insecta > Diptera > Culicidae > Ochlerotatus > Ochlerotatus camptorhynchus. The sequence continues at coordinate 2,460,031 of NW_027040943.1, forward strand.
CTGTTAGTAAAACGGTTAAAAATGTATGGGAAAAACCTTTTTTATTTAATTGTATAACTTGTTTAACAATAATTCCCAGGAAAACGACAAAGTCTATTATGTTGTCGTCAACTTCTTTTGACCAGAATATGCATCACAAGCGTATTGTTTCCACTAATAAAAATTTCTAGGGGATTTTTATTACTTACTACCAATCGTACAGCGCCATCTGCGTGAAAAATAGCCTTAACTAAATGGTTCATTATAGACGTAGCCCTACGTCAAAAAAAAAAAAAATACTTGTTGGTAGTTAAAACTTCCTCCACCACGAAATAGACAATTTATAGTTTTCACGCTTTACGAATGTTCGTACCACCTCTGATAGCGATGGCTATGCTTCCACCTCGTTTGTCTACTCAGAGCAGCAAATGACGTTCGATAGAATTATTAAGGTGCTGAGCCAATACAAAATGAATTTCAATTTAAGATGACTATTACGCATTACGCATTCCAATTGAAGGCCCTATCCCTTTTCATAACAATGTTCATCCTGTATTCGAGAGGAAAATCATCTGATTTCAAAACAACCGTCATCATAGTGCAGCTATCATTCGAAAAGGCGATTTCGATTTGTTTCGATTTGAATGGTCGTAAGATAGAGGACGGTGGTTTGGTACAATGTAGGGAAATGGGGAGTAAAACCGACACCTTAACCTAGTTGTACAACGAACTTATAAATAGGGGAAGTGCACCAGTATTGGTCATAGGTTCCCATTTTGGCCACACCTCAGAAAACCGATTAATAGGGTACGCTTATAGATTTACTTGGGACCAATAGGCTAGTCAAGTAGTGAGCCAATTTAAAATCGTTAGTATCCACCGGTTGGTAGAACTTTAATTGATCACGTTTATTCCAATTTTGATTCTATTTGTTGGGTTTCGGAAACTGATTTGAAAATAACCTATCATGGTTCTCAAACTTTTGTCGATTGCGACTTACTTTGAAAAATTGTATAGGCTCGCGACCCACCCATATTGAATACATATGAGGTAAGGTCGAAATTACCTTAAAAACTTCAAAATGACGTCGCCAAAACACATCAAAACTGCATTGTATGCAATAAAACGAGCCAAAACTATTAAAAAATAGCCAAAAATAATGAAATTAATCTAAAACGCAAAATCAGTCCAAAATCGACAAACTAAATAGAAAAGCACTTCAAAATCATAAAATGAAAAAAAAAACTAAATCGAATCGACGTAGCATTGGTGCTCAGTACGGAAAACAAAATCGACGGAAAGCAAATCATGGCAAAAAATACAGTAAGTTGCGTAATACCCCGTTCACATTACAGCCTATATCACATAATATAGGCTGTCTTGCAATGAGCACTCATACATAGGATTTCCAGTGAAAACTAGATGTATGAGTGCTCATTGCAAGACAGCGTATATCACGTGATATACGCTGTAATGTGAACAGGGTATAAGGCACGATTTTTTATCAGTACAAGCAGGAACCGGGATGTTTAATTATGATTGAAAGCGATATCTGACCGAAATAGTTAAATTTAAATCTTTAAAAACTGATGACCTCTAGAATACGAAATATATTTCTCAGACTGACGAATAAATGCGATGAAGATCTCTTTAGAAGGAACAAATCTTGTGTCTCAACTAGCACAATCGTGCAAGAAACAATTGAGAGTTCTACACAGTTTGAAAAAGTAGTGTAAATTTCTGTTCAATATGATGCACATATGGAGCATCACATCTCATCTAAGTTTACATTATAAATAGTGTAAAGTTCTGAGACATTTCCTGAAATGTTGCAAATATTGTATACAGAAGTCCATATTTGTAAACAACATTGCTTACAAGTTGCTCGTTTGCGTGAAATGAAATACAAGTTTACGTGAATGAATGTTTACATCACAATTATAATTCCGATTTTTTTGCTGTGTGGACCCTCGGGCTTCCCGATTAGCCTTATCTGCTATTTACCCTGCGATCATAGTTTACCTGAAGTATATTTTGTATTGAAGTAGCTAGTAGACTGATAAACCTTTTACGCTGTCGATCGAGCTCCTTCATTTATTTGACTATGCTAGAAGTTTATATTTGCGTATAAGTGGCAGGTTGCAGCTAAGCTGTAATGCGCTTACCCAGCCGCATAGAATAAAGAAAATGGACTTTATTCTCATTCATCACACAGAGAACTTTCGCTTCATTAAGGGAGCTATTTATAGATGACCGTTACATACTAACGGAAAGGTACGGAGTGGAAATAATCGGTAGCCTATAGCTTGGGTGCGGAGTTATTTCATTCTATTGACCGAAGAGTGAAAGTGTATTAACCTTGGACGACAATAGTTTCAAGTGTAATCTACTGCGTTTGACAATCTGAAAGTTTATTAGATACAGAAATCACAAATGGGCGTAAAGATAATGCATCACTCACTTTTTTACTCAACTTTTTACAAATGTTTACAGCGTTTAAACCTGTTTATTTTATGATGGAACTTTTTACACTTTTTGTTAGAATTTTTGGAAAGAAATGGTTTACAAGACTTTGGTGTGCCTATATAAATCTAAACTTCAAAATAATGTGGAGAACCCGAAATACTTTATGATTATAAAATAGTACCCCGCATAATATTAAATAAGGGGCTTTACCAAACCTTGTGGGTTTACAATATTTGTCGAGTCATCGTACAATATCTTGTTGAGTGTGCAAAACTTTATAAGTAAAAAGTAAAGGGTTGTGTCCTAGACACTACCGCAGTATGACGTAGAACCTATCTATCTATCTCTATCTATGATGCATGATATATGCATTCAAGTTAACATCCGACGTCCCTCCTTTTTTAGATATTTTGCAGGAAAAATACATCCGAAGTCCGTCCTTTTTTATATATTCTGCACAAAACATTCTTTCTAAGCCCCGCAACTGACAGGATTTCCCGCCATTTTATTATGAATGGGGGAGGGGCAGAACGTTTCTTTTGTGCAGAACATGGAAAAAAAGATGGACTTTGGATGTTAATATAATTTCATATATAGAGGTACCAGATATGTTTTACAGTCAGTTGTGTGTTATTCACCAACATAATATCATTGAATATGTCTTTCAAGCAATTTTTTCAAGCAAAGCGGGATGAAGTTAAGGGAAAAACCTCTGTTTTTACTAATAATTGTGGTTTGTTTAAAATTTATTTCCCGGAAAAAAGTGATCGTCAAAGTCCATGTCTTTTTCGGGTTATTGTTGAGGGGGGGGGAGGTTGTTGTGAAGGGGGGTGGGGTTTACATACATTGCTTTTCCTCATTCCTCATTGTATCGCATTCCTCATTGTGGTCACGCTGTGATCAACCTTTATCCGCTGACTTGGTCCTGCTTGCTGCAGGACCAAGTGCCACGCCGTCCGAAGCGACAATGAGCAAAAGCACGTTAATATAATTGCATATATAGAGGTACCAGATATGTTTTACAGTCAGTTGTTGGTAATTCATCAAGTGTATGTCTCCTGTTAAGTAATTTTGTTTGAAAATGTTGGCTCTGCATGTAAAAAATTAATTGTTTATACATACCTATTTGTGGTTTGCTTAAAATTTAATTCCCGGACAAAAATGATCGTCAAAGTCCATGTCTTTTTCGGGTTATCTTAAGGGGGAGGGAGTTTTACATGCACGTTTTTTTAAGTCTCATTCCTCATTGTGGTGGACACGCTGTGATCCACCTTTAGCCGCTGACTTAGTTCTGCTTGCTGCAGGACCTAGTGCCACGCCGTGCGAAGTGGTAATGAGCTGAGGCAGGAGAGCAGCGCTGATTCATATCTTTTCAGGTTCAAGCAGAATGATGTGCAACCAAGTGGTATTCGTTTGTGATGACTGTGTTTGGGAAAAAGGCTTATTTCATGAAATCAGTGATAAAATTATCATTTGTACATTTTCAATAGTTTAATTACAGAAAAATTGGAAAATATTTATTTCAACAGGTTCGTAATGTAATATCCTATCGATTGGCCTATTTGGATTTTAATTTCATCTATAAATGACAAAGTATCAAGCGTTCAAAACCTAACACTCCTTCACCACACATATTTTTTGATTTGCACCCCAGTATAGTCGACAAAGACGTAGTTCTACGTCAAAAGTAATTTTTAACACAAATATGTATATATCTCAAATGATGTTATGAGGCTTCATGAAGTACAAATGTCTCAAAAACATTACATCTAACAAGATTTCAATGAACCTGTAAATTATGAATATCTAAGCTCCAGGCAATGTCGAGAATTATAGATATTTTGATAACACAACTGTGTGTCCCACAAAATGTTACTGGGCTTAATTAGGCTGTACGGGTTCGAACATTTGATCAAGATGATGCTTTGTTGAGCCTGGAGATCTCCATGATCTAAACTCCATAATGATTTCAACTTTTATTACTACGTTTCTCCTGCTCAGGCCTCTTGTATTGATAAATGCTTTCTTCAACATACAAAGAGAACGTTGAGGCTCACCTTTTGCAGGAAACTCTTAGATTTTATGTGAATTCATAATTCCATGAGACTTTGGAGATATAGGTCATCAAGATGTTCATGAAAATCCCATCTCATATTTTTTTTTGTATAGCAAACGTATTGTCGAACTATTAAGCTGACAGATGTAGATTGACAACAATAATGTGGCACAACACGCACAAGATTGCGCTTCTGTGTTCTTTTTATTTCCTTGATTTGTTTTCCATCGATTTTGTTTTCCGTGCTGAGCACCAATGCTACCGACGCCAGGGAGGCAGTTCCCACACATGGACCCTACCTATCGACCCATCATCTCATGAACCGGGGACCAACGGCTTTACTTCCCTAACGGTCTAATCAGCGTATTGTAGATAGTCAACTTCGTGCGGCGGAGAATTTTATATTGGGTATATTGATATTCTCGATTAAACTCTAGCGATCTGAATCGTAAGGGACTAACTGCGATGATCGATTCTCTTCATCTCAGTGTCCACCGATTAGTTTTCAGGTTAAAAAATTAATTTCTTTGTATGTCGAGGTTAATTGCTATTACTATTGTTTGTGCATCAGGGGCAACTAACACAACATGCATAAGCATGCGATCAATTGACGTTTGAGTGCTTTTTATGAGTTTAAAATAAAATGATTTTTAGTGCCGTGAATGTGAGTGCGTGAATATGCATGAGAATATCAAGCGTGAATTTTGTTTGCGCATTAAAGTTTTTTCTCGCAAGGAGGCTCAATTATGTAATAAGATTTGAGATTTTTCTCTTTTGTTAATTCTGACATATCCTGATAACTTTAGGCGTCTAAAGTGGAATAGCTGTGTAAAGGAAGAGAGAAAGATTAGTAATTTATTTTTAATTCCACTACCACAAGGATCAAGGATAAGCAATTAAGGTAGTGGAACAGCTACTTTTTTGACTTCTTTCAAATTATCAAGACATTAAAACTACCAAAAAACGTAGAACATAAACATTTGGACTTTTCAAACTTTACTTATTGTACAATTGTGTTGTTATTTTTGAACAGAAGTACAGGCTATAATAAAGTATACATCGGAATTTTTTAGCCTCTCAAAAAAAAAAATAAAAAAACTGTAACTTTTTAGCTTAAGTGTATTAAAATTTCTGAAATGTTTGCTATTGGTAGATCAAATACTCGTGGTTTATTTGTATTGTTTTGAGTTTAATTGACTGTGTTTATATAAAGTTTGAGCAACTAACTGAAAACGAAATACATACGTCATTTAGGCAAATAGCTCTCATAATCATTAGCAACTGTTTCCATTATATCTTTTGGTAAAAAGTAGCAGAGAATTGTGTTCTGACGCGACAATGGTTTTAAAAGCCTATTTTTGGAACATTGTCGCGTCACGAAATGCTTGACAATATTCCAACTTTTGTCAAACTTTTTGAAAAAAAAACTGAATTCACACCAATTTAAATATTCATATTGATGAATCTACGCAAAACTGCACCAGTGCATGCGACACCTAGGTTTGAAATCCAAAACCACAAAAGTGATGATGTACTAAAAATATTCCATACGATTTGAAAGGTAGCAAAACGTCATAATCATTTTAACATCATTTCCATCTGCTGGACGACCGTAACGTAGATTCATCAATAGCTAACAACTCGTGGAACAAAATTCATTGGAAAATCGGTAAACGAAACTGTTTTTTTTTTTTTGTGATCTGTTTTATTTGTACAGGCTTAATTGAATAAACTTTACAGAGCCAAGTTATCACTTTTATTGTTATGATGATATGGAGCTACCACTTACAGTAGCAAGAAAACTGTCGGGAGACTGTGAACTATCCTCGCTGTTAGACTTGATCAAGTTTAATAGCCTCTAACTGTACTCAACCTGCCATTGTATGAAGGGCCAAAAACGATTTGGGTGAATCCGTGGGCAGCATCGTCATCCATGGGATAAATAAGAATCTCCTTCCAACAACAGGATCATCCCGCCCTCTTTTCACGAAATGTTAAGGGAGTTGGCAATTTCACTCTTGCCATCCATTTCGCTTCAATCGGGTACCCTGATGGACCCTCCCGTACCCAGCATATAATGTTTCATATAATAATGGAATGAAAGCTCCCATAAATATGCTGTCGCTACCATGGTTGGCATACACAGTTTTGTTCACGAACTGCCAATTTGCTTATAACTTTGCACACAGTTGACGAAACATAGTTTTTTTGAAGCAGTAGTTTAAAATGGCACAAACAGAGTACTGAGTGAAAAGTTATTAACAAATGAGCGGTTGGTGTGTACAACTGTGCATGACAAGCATGGTTCGTACTTCTTCATCCGATGTTAAGGTGATTTACGGTTTAGCGACTTTGCAGTCAATTTAATTGTTTATAGGAAAGTTTGAACATACTGAGAGGTAAGCACATGTTAAGGTGTTTCGCTGTGAGATCCTTATTCTAGTAATCACTTCGAAACTTCAAGTGTACACAGATCAGCTTCAAGTACACGTACCACAATGAAACTGTAACTCCACGTTTGCTACACTGCAGCTTGAGCTTGAGCTTGAGCTTGAGCTTGAGCTTGATTGACCGCCCACGGTTGCTACTCTGTTATTGCCAGATCAGCTGTAATTACACAGAGAACCAATAGACGATGCTTGGGACTAGCAATCATCCTCAATGTGTAAAAACTGGTGATCTTAAATTAGGCAATACCAGCGCCGGCCGCGCCCGAACACAGGTCAAGAAAGGAATGGGAAGGATTGTGTTGACATGACACTCGCTTTGATGGAAGCCGAGAACACCTCTGCACTTCCACGAGGAATCACTGGGATGTTGGATAAGAGGGTTGGGTTTGCAGCAGGGTTCGTTTTGGTAAACGATAAGCTGAATTTATGTCCTAACGATCATATAACGCGAAGGAGCTTGGGACTAAACCCACGGTCTTCTGCTCAGTAAGCAAAAACGTTTGCCACTAGGCAGACGAGCACCTTTTTAATCACCGAGTTGCTGTTATTACCATGTAGTCATATTAACAAATAAAACGATTGACGAATCTTGAATTTGGATGGGCCTGAGATTAGACTCATGATGTTCTGCTCAGTAAGCAAAAACGGTTGCTCTAAGGCCACCGAGCCCCTCATATCACATAATACCGTTGCTCAAATTTTTGTATCCATTCAAACCCGGAACCAACGACAACAACGAGTTTCGCAAAATACACGATACACAAGCGATTTTACCATAAATTTCTTTGATATGTAAGGACCTGGGACCGCGTTTTTTTGCTCAGTGAGCAGGCCACTGTAACCGACGATCTTTCAAATTCGAAAACTAAAAACTACGAAAAAGTACTTAGGCCTTCATTAAGTTCCACTTTCACGCGACGTTCATGTTTCAATTTGCTCTTTACGTATTGTTCAGACTATAAATAGGCCCTTTTCAAAAGTTACGCTAGAAATAACCACAATCGTCGCCTACCTCGCAAAACTGGTTCCAAACGACAACAAAGGCATAAGCAACGATGGATTGTTGAACTTTGCCGGCTCCAGTGGTGTAGTGCACAGCAAAAAAAATGTAATATTGATCAACGTAATTCAAGCTGATGTATGAAATAATGATGTAATTGTAATTTTGTAATTTATCAGCACACACCCTGGTCGACCACTGTAAACTAATCTGCCGTTAAGCGCGTGTGTACCTACTGAAACCTAGCCGTAGGCCTATGCTAGACCGTGAAAAGAGAGAAACAGAACTATACGAAATTACACCTGCTGAAAAAAAGATAAGTCTATTATTTTGGTTAGTGATCGTTTGGATTTGGGTCACCCCACGTTGTGTTTAGCTTAGTATAAATAAATAATACTATATAGTCATATAAATCACCACAGCTCATTATCTTCAGCGTTATCGGTTTTGTTTCTGGATCTTTAGTTGCCTCTGTGATATACTTACTTGCGGCATACTATTTTGGGAGTGTATATGAGCGTGTACCATGTACGGTAGCTCATCTCTCATCGTGATGGTGGGACATAGTAGACAAATTAGAGAGAAAACAAGGAGGTATTAGTATTAGTTATATGTAAACAAACAAAACAAAAGAAGAGAAGAGGAAAGAAGAGCAGAAAAATAAAAAGGGGATAAAGTAGATAACACAGAATAGAAACGTAGGCAGATTATTAGAAAGGCATTATCCGAGTCCTCAATCAAATGTCACTCCCGCCAAGATCTCAGCGAAACCCTCCCCGCCGAGACCCGCACAGCCGAGCTCGGTAGAAAAAACTAAGTGTGTAGATAGATTAGTAGGAAAATAAATAAAACTACTTTATGACTCAAAGTGCAATGAATGAGCGTTAGTTTCGGGATCATTTCAGTTTTAGAGTTATGTTAGTTTTGATCCGTAATCAGCACTCCACGTTTGCTAAACTGCAGCATACATAAAGTAGCAATTTCAGGTGAAATGAGGCTTTAATTGATGAGATTTATGTAATTTAAAAATCGAAGTGGTAGTGCATGTATAACCTTCGGGGCGGTTATTTGTGGACTCTACAAGGAATCACCTTTAAAACAGACTCTCGCCACTTCTTCCATACACAGCAGCGTAAACACGAAACTCATTCTACACACTCTGCTCCAACTAGGGGGATCTCAGCAGAGAAAAAAAAATGACTGCGTCGACTTTCCATCACCAATCACTCGCTACACAACGGTTTTAGTTCGCCATTACACAGTCTGTAAGACGCAGCGCCAGCTCCTCACCGTCCGAATCAACGTCGTAATCAGAATCAACAACTCCAGCGACCGAAAACAAACGCGTCTAACAGTGACCACGGCACACTTCGATTGCATTTCTGAAACACAACCTCAACGCACAAACACGACGACGACAACATCCGACAAGCGCCTTCCGTCCGGGAGGCGGAACGCCAGGCCAGCACGCAGCAAACAAGGGAAGAAAAAATGGCACAAACAGAGCACTTCACGAGCTGAACTGCTAACGTTGAAAGCCAAACGCGAACTGTGCCAAGTTATAATTTTTATTATACATTAAATCGGCGCCGGTGGTGTAGTAGTAAGCGTGACTGCTTTCTAACACCCCAATGGGTCTGGGTTCAATCCCAGCCGAGGTAGATGGGATTTATCTGAGGCATAAAAATCTCTGGTCACGTCTTCCTTCGGAAGGGAAGTAAAGCCGTTGGTCCCGGCCCAGGTATGGTTGTGAATGGGTGCGATATCCTACGCAGGTGTGGAAGCTGCCTTCCTGCACATTCGGTTGCCGTCAATGGATGGCAATCGATGTCCGTCGGTGATTGGCACTAGATTGCGGAACAGAGACCGACGTTAAATAAAGGAAAAGAAGATTATACATTAAATAATCTTAAGACTAGAGGTAAGGAAATTGGACCGAATACTCGCGGTCATTTCGAGGTTAGTGGAGATTTGCAATCTTATAGATGGGGAAAGGGAGGAAGAGGTTTTTTTTCCCTATATTTGTTTTCCGTCGATCTTGCTTTTCGTACTGAGTATCAATGCTACCGGCGCCAGGGAGGCAGCTCCCACACCTAGACCCTATCTATCGACCCATCAATTCATGGACCGGGGACCAACGGCTTTGCTTCCCTTCCAAAGGAAGGCGTGATAAGAGATTTTATGCCTCAGAAAATCCCACCGACTGGGATTGAACCCAGGACATTTGTGGTGAGAGACATTCACGCTTACCACAACACCATCGGCGCCGCTGAGGAGGAGATTAGTATTACAATATTTATGTTCCATAGGAAGTAATTGCAAAAAGTCACGTGTTGTCGCGGCACATAACTATTCCATCATCAGGATACGAATGAACCGCAAAATATGTTCTGATTATTTATTTTCATAAGAAAACATCTCAATTTTCCGATGAAGTTTTGGATTTTCGAATTATGTATTTATAAAAATTCCGGTCTGGTCGAATCTTTCGGATTGGACATTTTGTCGGCTTCCCTAGGCATAGAGTATAATTTTACTTGTCATACAATTATACTAATGCTAAAATGGTACAGGCATCGAAAGCTCTCAATTAATAACCATTGAAGTGCATTTAGAACACTAAGTTTAGAGCACGCAATAAGTTAATATGCGCTAGAAAATAAGCTTGAAATGCGAAGAAGAATAAGAAGAATCTATTAAAATATGCAAAATCATGCGTACAATGCGTCTAAGCGTTGACGCGTCACGCTGGATTGGGTTCACACTTATTTTAATTTTTAAGTGAAAATGCCCAAAGAATCAAGTGCGCTGACATCATTACAAAACTTTTTTTCCTTAATTTCCCTTCAGCACTGAATGCTGATTATTTGAGCATCTTAATAATACTTAAATGCGTACGATTAATAAACTACAGCTTTTCTGTTCAAGTAATCGAATCCGGTAGGTTTAATTAATCTCAGGGAACGGAAAAGGCATGTTTCAGTCCAATTACCTTTATTTCGCTGTTTGTTGAGTTCTTGAACATTGCCCAACAGTACCTACTCCTATGTAAACATGTCCAGGAAATATATAGCACTAGGTTTCATAAACTGCATGCTCTTCCCCTGATTCTTCCCTCAAAAATGTTAACCTTTTTAACCTCTACCACGCCCCGTAACGTGGGTAGACCACCTTTTCGTGGTACGTTACGGGATGTAAGATCTACCACCGATTCCTAGTCCTGACTTCTTCAAAGATTTTATTAAACAATCGATAGATTTTTCTAAAATTACTTTTATGTCAGATGGGGCAGCATCACAATACAAAAAAAAAAACTTTGCTAGTCTGTGTAGATTTCAGTCAAAGCATGGATTAGAAGCAGAATGGCATTTTTTTGCAACGTCTCATGGAAAAGGTCCCTGTGATACCATTGGTGGTACTCTCAAGCAAATGGCAAAGAGAGATAGTCTTGCTCGAGATTATGGAAACACCATAACAACTCCACGAGAATTATATAACTGGGCAGTTGAACAAACAGATAAAAATATCACAAAACTATGTTTCGAGTACATATCCACTGAACAGTACTTTGAAATGTCAGAAGAACTCGAAGAACTATATAACAGCACAAAGACAATATCTGGCACACAGAAATTCCACAGTTTTTTGCCTATAACTGGTGACAAAGTAGCGGCAAAAAGGTTCTAATTCAGAAGATGAACCAAAAATATTTAACTTGATTGGAAAAAGGAAAAAATAGCATGTATGAAAATAGGTTTAAAACATTGAAAATATATATATATAAATGATATATGAAAAATCTTGTCTTTTTTCTCTCACATATTATCAAATTTTGCATCAGTAGTAGACAACAGAATAAGGGAATGATATTTTTTTGACAAGGTCTACATGTCCAAATAGTTTTATTGAACTCTGAGAGATTGCTGCCAATTTCAAATACGATTTGGCGAGAAATGCATCATGAGCCCTTTTCATATGAAATTCTCGATTAATCAAAGTGAACTTAAGTGCTGATTAGACAAAATTGAATCGCAAATTGAGCTTCATTGGATTCTGAGATGATTTTGAGTTTCACTGGTTTAGTTTTGTGTGAAAATGGCAAATCAAAAAAAAAAAATCAGTTCAGACATGAAAAAGTTTTTGTAAGAAAAACTTTTTTTCCTCAGAAGTGCCCATCTCGCGATGTATGGACAGGTTTTTTTTCAGTAATCAAAGGAACACATCTTAGTCCTTGTTACTTTTTATGCCTTGTTGATAGTGATAAGTCCTCGGGTTGCCTGGACCGAGGATGATCTTGAAACAAGGAAAAAATGAGTTAGTTAGTATTCACCTATGTATGTGATTCCTAATCTTCTATTCGTTGTTCCCTAGTTTGAAGTGGTTAAGACTAGGGTTCTGATGCATGGTCATTATCGGTTTCATAGCTTGTTTTTGTTGTTAAGGAATCCAATTTTGACTGACAAAGGGGCGCGCCTTTGGAGGGTGTTTCAACACTCCGAAGGGTATAAATAGCGGAACCTTTCAGTTAGAATCGATTCCGTGCGATGAAGGCAAGAATGACAACTGTATCAAAACCGAATACTTCATCATTTCTCAATAGTGATGGAGTAAAACGACATGCACTAAACTAAGGACACGGGATATACTACAATAGATCAAATTACTGGTCGCAGTGGTGTTATGTCCCGAACAGAGGAAAAAAAAAAAACCTCTACCATGAGTAATCGGTCCACTCCATTAAAGTTATTCTTGTTAATCTACAAACAATGAAATGTCAGCTCCGTAAAGCAACACAATCGAGCCTTCCAAAGAAATGAAATAAAAGAAAAGTGATTGGTAGTTCATAGTTAATCCAAAACAGGGTGATAGAGGATCTTAAACCATGAAACAAATCTCGATTACTTTTTCGAAGGGACGTATCAGCTTTTGTAAACAATGCATTTGATCGTCAATTTGGCGTAATTGGTAGCTTGCACACCCATATTAACAACACTATCAGGTAGGGAAAAATTTCCCCTGTATGATAGTGGTGTTAGCATGCGTAAGCGAGCTGCCAGTTACGCCGAATCGACGATCAAATGCATTGTTTACAAAAGCTGATACGTCCCTTTGAAAAAGTCATCGAGAAATGTTCTGCAGTATTTCCTTATTTATTTCTTATAACGGAGTTGGTTAGGTTTTAATGTTTGTGACCGCCCTACATTATTATTTATCTTTATTAGGGAGGCTTTCAGCCTTGGGCTGGTTCGCCTCCATCACCGCCCTACATTTGAACCGTCCCTGAACTACATTTTTTCGCATAACTTTGGCATCAGATTGAAAAGCATAAGCAATGTATGCATAGTCATTAGACTGAGCTCAAACGGTTCCAAATCGGGTCCTGATAAGTCTCCCAAAATTTGAACTCACTCGATAATAAACTGACTTGGCACAAACCATTTGAAGTTTATATGGAAATTACTATAGGAAAACCAAATATTTTGTTCATATCCATCTAACAATTTACCAATGATAACTGAGCTCGTAAATTTTCTCAGCTACAACTTTGTCCTTAACCACTTTTCAATATAATGTAAGCATCAAAAGTTATCAATAATTCAAGCCACTAATGTCTTACGATTATGCTCAATCAACTGTTCAGCAGGCAACATTGGTGTTTCTGGCGCTTGGAATAGAGCACAAAAATCATGGCTACTATGTCACACTGCAAGATACAGTGTTGCTCACAAAACAGCTGCTTAATCATGTCATAAGATTATCAATCTCTTAAACAATTAATAACTATTTTATTTGACGTTTGGCTCAACAACTATATTCTGCTAAGTTGAAGCTGAGAAAATTTTCCATAAGTATAGCTTTTGAATTTTTTAACAGTGCAATATGGAAAAAGGTAAGACGACAATGAACAAAAAGTTTTGATTTCCCATAGTAATTTCCATATAAACTTCAAATGGTTTGTGCCAAGTCAGTTTCTTTGCAAATGAGTTCAACTTTTGGGAGGCTAATCAGGACCCGATTTGGAACCGTATGAGCACTGTGGAGCGAAAATGTCAAAATTTGCATCAGTCTAATAGTCATGTAGTCCAGGTATTAGGCTACACAAAATGCTAAGTAACTTATGTTGCTACTTGTAACTCCACCAAGTTATAAACGCATGAACATTAGCAGTTTTTGTCGATTCCTGCGAAAATCTTTTCCCCTATGGAAATCGAGAAAAAACTGCCCATATAAACAGAAATTTGAGACCAATGGGCCCAGGTCAATTTTTCACATTGGGCCTATTCATCATCATCTCTGGGGGTGCTCGGGGTTTAAGAATGTGTAGGGAATTCCCTGATCGAACATTTTCAATAACACCGTATTATAGATCTAAATAAGTATACAGGAAGGATTTAACAGAAAAATTCAAAAGTAATGAATATAGCAAATCGCAGTTTGATAAATATGCAAATTCGATATAAATGCAATGTTACTTAAACCGTTCTTCTCTTAGATTTTAAATGCTGTGTAGAATTTTCAAATGCCCCTAATTTTAACACAATTGATGTGGTCACTTTAATTTCGAAATCCCGAAAACCTATCTTGAACCAGAAATCATCATTCATCATGATTATAATTATCGACATGGAAAATGTCATCAAGATATGCTTATAACATGTTATATGTAACTGCTCAGTCTGGGCAGTGTTGAATCCCAGTTTGATGTTGTTTAAAAAGTTAAATTTCAACCACGTTCAACCTTATACCACAAACGAAGTGACAGACGACTAACTGGCGAAGAAATCAATTAAAATAATGTGGTTTGCTGCAATAGAATTTTCTTAGAAGTTTGCGCCATCAGCCACAAGGTGGGCTAGTTTTTTTGTTTTGATTTGAACAAAGTTGTGTTTGTGTGCAATGCTCTTTGGCAGTGTGCAAAGAGTGTATTCAGTATTCAGTTTTGAGTAGAGTGAAAGAGATAGAACCAAAACATTCTAGTACATTTGGTGAAAATGCTAGTACAATCTAGTAGTAGTGTTGCCATGTGGTACACTTAAAAACAATAACAGGTTCATCCAGCCCTGTGGAAGGCGCGTAGGCAACATGTTATACCGTGACAGTAGGCCCAGCACAGCAAAATAAATTATTTGAGCCCGGGACATGCTGTCTACTGTCAAACGCTGCTGTTGGTATAGGCCTTGTCACTGGCCTGGGTTCTTCACCAAAGTTTTTGAGCCGCTCCGTTTGTCACTTCGTTTGTGCTTATACGTGCTTATACCTTGTTTATGCTATAGTCAGACTACAGAGTTATATCTATAACTAACGATTTTAAATTGGTTCACTACTTGACTAGCCTATTGATCCCCAGCAAACGATTAACGTACCTCACTCTAGTCGAGATTCTAGTACTGAATTATGTTTGTTTTGATTCGCTATGAAAGTTTGACAGATAAAATGAGGTGTTCGTGGATTTTCCCTAAGAGGAAGAGGAGACAATAAGGTGACAAACGTATACAAACGCTAGAACTTTTACAACAGGGAATCTATTTTCCTGTATTTTGACAGTCGACTGCGTCGCCTATAATGACATAGTTTTTCACGCGAGAGAAGAAGAACACGTCACAGACAAAAAGAAGCCAGTTGTCTCCTCTTTCTTTCAGGACTTTTAATATGTTTCGAGGGATGCATCGATTAGCTAGGAACCGAAGAGAGTATCAGAGCTGAGCCAAAAAGTTTAGCATGTTTCTTCGGGACCTTCTGGCCTATGGTTATATCATGTTATAAGTCTAGTCTTGTTGACATATTTATTGTTGATAATAATTATAACAATCTCGTAACATGTTATAACCATAGAGGTAACTCTAAGACCAGAAGGTCCTGAAGAAACGTGCTCAACTTTTTGGCTCAGCTCTGGAACTATCTTCGGTCCCAAGCTAATCGATGCACCCTTCGAAACATAGGAAAATCCACGAACCCCTCATTTTATCTGTAAATTTTTCATAGAGAATCAAAACAAACATAGTGTATTACTAGAATTTTGACTAGAATGGAGTACGCTTATAGATGTACTTGGGAAATAGGCTAGTCAAGTAGTGAGTCAATTTAAAATCTTTAGTTTCCACCGGTTGCTATCAATCTGAACATAGCATAATGCCTTGTTCAAACGCTGGCAAGACTGGGGAGTTATAACATGTTATAACTCTGTAGTCTGAACGTAGTATCAGACAGCAATCTTATAATATGTTATGATAATTATAGACAAGAAAAATGTCATCAATATACTTATAAGATCTTATAAATGCTCAGTCTGATCAGTGTTTTAACTAAACATGTTTACCCTGCGCACGGTTCATTCACCTGCATTAGTATTACATATCGCACACTACTACGTTCGCAAAATAAACGGGTCGGAGCTTTGACTTCGACATTACAGTCGCGAGTCGATCGTAAGAGTGTGCAGATCGCCGTTTGTGGTTCGCTTCGCGTGTTTATTCTACCTACCTACTGTAAATCGGCACATGTGAGTTTCTTTATCAGCAGTGTGAACTATGAACCAGGCAGAGGCAATTTTCACAAGTGGCGTTTGATAGAATGCAGTGCATATTTTAATAGTGCATTACCTGTTGATTGAATGAAATCCCAAAAAATCGTATGGAGCAGTGTGTTCTGCGCCTCATAGTTTTGATTTTGTGGGTTGGGTGAAAGCATTTTTTTTCTTTGCGATGCTTATGCTATGTGATAAATTTAGCAGTTTAATATTGTGTAATGAATGGAAAAACACTACCATCTATTTGTTTAGTAAGCATTTTTCCTGAATGTTTGTACTTATCGTTTTTGGCACTTTTGATGCATTTATTTGACTGGTTTTGACATAATCCATTAATCAGTTATACATACACAGTTTAAAATATTTTGCAATTTACTTCGCATACGCTTGTAATATAGGTACTTGCTAGTATCTTCTGATTACGTTTCGCCTTTCCTTATCGTCCCTATCGACACGGAAAAAATAAAGCACTACATAAATTATTTCACTGATCCTAGCTTTTTGGTAACCATATATCAACCATACATAAGGTAGCAGACCGAATTGTTAATCCCATCAATAGTAGACCTTACGTTATACTATGTTCAGACTATGGAGTTATAACATTTTCCTTGTCGATAATTATTGTATGTTATAACTCCGTAGTGCGTTCATAGCAATAGGATGCAAGGCAACGAGGAACATTTTTCAAAAAGTTCAAAAGTCGTTTTTTCGTTAGTAGTGAAATTTCAAACCTTGGAAACATTGAGTACATTTTCTGGGCTTACATTTGACTGCAAAAAAAAAAACAGATTTTTTATTTTTTGAGAAATATAATTGCGCATCCTTGCACCTTAAGCAGGTATTCAAAGCATTATTTTCAGTTGTTTTTTGTTTGACGTCATTATGGCCTAGAAACAGTAGATTATGAACGAAAAATGCTGACATTAGTTTCAACCTAAGAATGTGATTTACTGTCTTATGATTGTTTGCCTTATCGCTTGATCTACCTTATTTTCAAGAAGTCCATTGTTAATCCAATTACAGAAACTCTTTTGTTATCGCTTCTGGATATAATGAGTGCCCATGTCTGCCAAATGGAAAATTTCCAATCTTTCGATAAGAGCACACCCCAAATTCAAAATGACAAGTCAAAGTCTACGATTATAGCATGGATTTTCTTTTAATTATTCAAGTTCATTAGCCTGATTGACACTGATCTATGTTTTCTTTTCTAATTTCAGACGTACTATCGCTAGCGTTACTACAACACCTCAACCTGAATTATTTACGTGTTGCCGTATCAGTGAATGGCGATAAAGTGATTGTAGTGGATGCTTGAGGAGGATAATGTTTCACCTTTGATTTGCTTTCTTTCATGCGGTTTGTAAAACCATCGAATCAGTTCAGAAGCGATTTGTTGTCAGTCGGGTTTTCAAGTTCTCGCGTTGCGCATACGGTACTCTCGAAGTACATCAACCCTTCAAGCAATTATCTGGAAGGCAGTGTTTAATTGAGAGAAAGTTGTTTTTCGTGTTCTCGCATGATACATTGTTAAGGATAAGCTTCGGTAAAAGCCTTGGCTAAAAGTTAATTTAAGAAGTTAGTCGAAATAGTGTAAAACCAAAAATGGCAGGCCTATGGTCAATGGTCAAACAGTCCACGCTGGTGCATCTCTGCTTTGCGATATCGTATTTCACATCCGGATTAGTAATCAACACTGCACAATGCGTGCTCTATTTTGGACTCAAGCCCTTCAACAAGCGACTGTATAGGAAGATTGGATACTATCTATGTTATTCCTTCTACTCGCGTAAGTATTCATTTTGGTTATTATGTATTTTGTATTAAGCTGATGCAAATTTTATTTTTATTTTATGTCACTAGATATATTATGTTTTTTTTTCATCCATTATTTATTGTTTGACCTTCCAACACCTCCCCCCTCCCCCTCTCCCTCGACCTATTTGAATGATTATAGATATAAAATTAAAATAGTATTTGCATCATCACAATTCTTCACTAGCAATGAAAAATATACCTTTTAATTGTCGAAATGACGCATTGTTCTACGAAAAATTGAGATTCTTACCGATAGGCCCAATCTAGGCCAACATTAGAGCTATTTCACATATGTTATTAGTATTGTCTCATTTTTTTCCTCTGTTCGTGACATCTATTGCGACCAGTAGTTTGATCTATTGTAGTATATCCCATGTACTTAGTTTAGTGCATGTAGTATTACTCCATCAATATTGAGAAATGATGAAGTATTCGATTTTAATAAAGTTGAACAGTTCCACACAGATTCGCAAATCGTTTCGGATCGATGTTTTTAGAATAAATACTTGTTATTTTACACAGTTGTTTGTTATTGTCCAACATGCCATTTTACATAGTATGGTTCCCTAGTTTTGTACACGACTAACACTTGAAAAGGGATTATGCAAAAATGATACGCATCAATAGAAAAACATATATCTCGCGAACGATTTGTTTTATCGATATGGTGTCTTCAAAGAAGTTGCGGACAAGTATTGTGCATTTTAAGAAAAAATGTAAACTGTAAAAAATTATTTTATTTTTTATAAAAAAAAATCAAAATTACAGGGTGGCAAGTGAACCAGGAAAACCGGGAAAAAGTCGGGAATTTATTTTCACCAGGAAAAACCGGGAAAAAACCAGGATTTCTTAAGTTCACCAGGAAAATAATCCTGTTTGTATAATTTAAATAGGTTTTAAATTTTATGTTTGTCAAAGTTTCTTTTTATAATCAGGTCAAAACTAACCATTTTGTTCAAGCGAAATCTTTCACATAACTGAACATTGCTGAACAAAATTTACCCTGAGAATTTAGTAAATATGTTTTGTATTTATTTTTAATTTAATTTTTTTCTCAATCAATTGCATGTATGATTTGTGCTTAATGGATAGCAGACTTAAGCAGTGCCGATGCGTAACTACTTCGAAGTACCTGTTCAACATGTTAAATAAAAAAGTTCTATTTCTAAAAAACTTCAGATAAAGCCTTCGAACTTTATGCAAGTTCTACAAAATTCGTGAAAGTCTTACAAGTTTCAGGAAAATCCTGTGAACTACTGTGATGACCTACGACGGTCAGGAAATCTCTCCGAACCTTCAGAGAAGTTCTACAAA
The DNA here is from genome assembly GCF_037179485.1 of Ochlerotatus camptorhynchus. Taxonomy (NCBI): domain Eukaryota; kingdom Metazoa; phylum Arthropoda; class Insecta; order Diptera; family Culicidae; genus Ochlerotatus; species Ochlerotatus camptorhynchus. The sequence continues at coordinate 2,479,644 of NW_027040943.1, forward strand.
TTTCAGAGAAGTCTTACGAACTTCAGGGAAGTCCTTTAATCTTTGGGGAATAACTACGAATTTTACAGAATTTTTTACAGATTTAATGTAACTTCTACGACATTTAGGCATTGCTTAAAACTAAAGGATAATCCAATGACACATATGAATTTTTTCCGAGCTTCAGAGAAGTCTTCAATACTCTTGGGAAGTCCTCTGAACTTAACATAGTTCTCCAAGCTCAAAAAAGTTCCTAGAACTTCCGAGAAGTCGATTGAACTACGAAATTCATGGGAGCTCTCCAAACTTCATGGAAATTCCCTGGAGAAATTAGGGAAAGACCCACAAACTTTTGGAAAACCCTTCGATATTTAAAGCCTTATGAACTTCAGAGAAGCTCTTCTAAATTTAGGGTCCTCATATATTCAGTTAAGTCCGTCAAACTTCAGGAAAGTCCTTAGATTTTCGAGAAAGTTCTTCGAACTTGAAGGAAGTCTTACGAACTTCTGAGAATTTCTACCAACTTCGTGGTACTTTACGATACTTAAGAAATTCCCATGAATTTAAAAAAAAAAACTCCGAACTTCAGGGAAGTCCTAAGATCTTAAAAAAAGTCCTTCGAACTTCGGGGAAGTCCCATGAAATTCAGGCAATATAAACTTCAATGAACCCTTCAGGAAAGACCTTAACGCTTCAGGGAAGTTCTACGAACTTTAGCAGTCAGTCTTTTTAATAATAAGAGTTATTAAACCACCGTTGTTTATGAAATCTTTTTAAAATCATGTTGAAATCAAAATTCCGCGTTGACAGTTTGCGGAAAATTTAAACAAACTGGAAATCCGTAAAATTGTTAGAAGCAAAGGTTTGTTTAAAGAATCCTCATTCATATCACACTTCGCAATTTCACCTTGAGATAAACTAGCCTAAAAACTAAAACTGACTAAAAATCTCAATAATAAAGTTAAAGTTTCAAAAACAGAAATCTCAAGATTTAAGGGCTTATAGATTTCTAAATTTCAGACATTAGGGGCTCCGCGCAAGTCCGTCGTATCTCAGCTTTTCTTCGTCATACACCCCTAAAATCGCTCATCTTACGGGTTATCGCAAATGTTTCAATGTCAATCGTAATTAATCTTGTAAGCAAAGATATTTTTGCAAAAACATGAGCAAAGTATTTTTGCTAATATAGTATTAGCACATAGAACGGAAATAGGCGCCATGATACGACGAAGTAGTGCGGCTCCCTACTAGCTTCTTTACAGCAAACAATCAGATAAAGATCTCACGGGCATTCACAAGAACCTTAATACTTATTTTGGTTTGTGAAATTCCGCATTGCGCGAAGAATGATGGTATAAGGATTCACCTTATTTTTTTTTACTAAAAATTGTTTTTTAAATACATGTTTTTTAAAACCAGGAAATTTTTAAATCATTGGCCAGGAAAACCAGGAAAAAAAGCAGGAATTTCAAAATGAAAAATCACTTGCCACCCTGAAATTATGAAACAGAATTAAAATTACTCAAATTGCATTTTTTTTTAAATTATTTTTATATATTTATATTATAGTTTAGATAAAATGTTACCTACTGCCAACGTGTATTTTCTGGGCAATTCATAAAAAAAAAGTTATGAATTATTGAAAAAAGTAGTATTTTCCAAAATACTACCAACCGTTATCGAATATCTTTCAGATAGTGTTAATATTAAAACACATTAAATTTAGAACAAAAAAGCTCATAATGCTTCAATTGCCGAAAGTTGCTATTTTCGAGATACTCGTAGATTAAAATTCACTTATCGCATAATTAGAGCAATTTTCGCCCTTTTGAGATGTTATTCATGAGTGTTCAATATTGAAAATATTTTTAACGAAAAGCCCAATTCTTGTCTTCATCGCGAGGAATTGATTATAAATGAAAGGACCCGCTATTTAGGCGGGTGAGTGAGGGCACCCTCTAAAGGCGTGTCGCCTGTTGCAACATTTAGTTTTAGTTAGCATATCCTCAAAACCAACTTTTGCCCACACTACACTTATCATATTGACGTAGGATTACGTCTTTCGGGAAGGGTGCCAATTCAGGAAATGCAAAGAAAATTGGTCAGACTTTAAATACTAATAACTTGGCCAATAATCAATGGATTTTGATGTTTTGTGTGTCGATCCATTCTCCAGTGTTATAATTTTTTGTGTGGTATGTGACATATTATATTTGTTCAATATTTAAATAGTTAACAATGAAGACATATGGATATTCAAATTTCCCATATATTTTCTTCGACCGCAAGGTGCTTACCCCTAACACAGCCAGCAGAAAGTTGATGCATAACGACACAAGCCGAAGCCGCACAATCATTCAACGTTGCACGTTGGACGGTGTGACTTCGGACTTGTTCGCTGCAGCGTGGACATCGTAGCATTCCTAGCAGCTCAATACATACACCTCACACCAATAAAAAACAACCAGACGTAAACGCAAATCGATCCAGGGAAATGGAAAAGCTGCACTTTGCGTTGTGAGATCCACTGCCGTGGTTTATATTTTCCAAACACGTTTCTAAAATTCCGTCGAACATCCAGCTCATCGGAGTAACTGTGATCCGTCGATATCAGAAGAAATTGAAAATTGCAATCAGTAGGAATTGTTCAATTTATCAGTCACCTATAAAAATTAGTGAAAACAAACGGCCTTTTTCAAGGCCAGCAATAAATCTTTACATAAGAGCGCTAGTTTATTTAAAAAAAAAACTGAACCGTCCTTAAAAGTGCAAAACTTGTGTAATAGTGCCCGATTAGTTTGTATCGTTTTGATGCGTTCTGCAAACAAGTAATAAGCTTCGTGCGCCAAAGATACCGATAACCGATTTTGACAGAATTTACACCTATCAGAACGTGCTCCGACCGGAATCCAATTTGTATTCGTGTGAGCGCACGTCCGGACTTGTGTGAATGCTAAGCACAGTTTTACCAACCGGTGGAAACTAACGTTTTTAAATTGGCTCACTACTTGACTAGCCCATTGGTCCCAAGCAAATCGATTAACGTACCCCATTCTAGCCGAAATTCTAATACTACACTGTTTGTTTTGATTCGCTATGAAAGTTTGACAGATAAAATGAGGGTTCATAGATTTTCCCATGTTTCGAGGGGTGCATCGATTAGCTTGGGACCAAAGATAGTACCAGAGCTGAGCCAAAAAGTTGATCACGTTTCTTTGGGACCTTCTACTCTTAGAGTTACCTCTATGGTTTTACAGCTCTCCATGTCTATGTCATCACACCCAACGGTTCTTCGGGGGAATTTTTTGGGGTATTTTTTGGGAACTGTTTTATCTCACATCATTCAAGTCGTCTTTTTGGAATATAATGGGGTGCAAATCAATATTTTTTTTCACGAGTTGTGTCAAGTTTTGAACGCTTATAACATAGTCATTTATTAATGAAGTACAATTTTAATTACATCATTTTATTCAGGTTGGATGTAAGATTTGTTGGTATAAAGATGCTAGTTGGTTATTAATGGTTAATTATTGAAAATTGATCATCGTTTGTGTTAACTTTTTTCGTATCGTTGCTTGTTGTGCCCGAGTCGACGGACCTTTGTCGCTTGTTCTATTGTTCATGTGTTCTACCTATAATCGCATATCAGTCCCATATGGATTTTCGTCAATTTCAAGATAATAACGCTATCCACTATCAATTGGCATCTACTTTCATATTACGTGATAAAACTATGGGCTTTGATCATAAAAATGTCAAAACAACATCAAGTCAGTTTGTCTCATTAAGCGATTACTTTGCATATCAGTCCCATCCTGAAATTCAATCGTCCAGAGGTCAAGTTACAGTTCTGCTTTTTTGATGGCCATATTTTTCGCTGATATAACAAAAAACCTATCTTCATTGCAACTGATTTCAACTTGAAAAAAAAAATCAATCAATTTACTATGACTTTTCAAACATTACATGGGAATTGCACTTCGTAACTTCAACTGCCATTTCCTCAATGCCGACTTTTTCCATATGGGACTGATATGGGATTATAGGCAGTGTTGGTCTGCACCAGTTGCCGGTTTAGGAAGAGAAGGCCACTGCTTATCATTAGCGGCGTTCGCAAGCTGGCTATTGCCGTTGATCTTCGTGTTTTTGTTGCCACTTCGGAGCACCGTTGTTTCGAGTGAGATTTTCGGTCACGGTTACGGCATGTTTTGACTTGGTTTTTGTATCACACCAAAGTCACGTCGTCGTCCACAGTGATGAATGATCAAGCTTCATCCTTACTACGCGAACTCCATTAATGAAACCTGGAAAGTAGCTTTTCCAAACTTCACTTCTGCCAGAAGTAGTCGTAATCGTAACACTGCCAATATTCGAATTAATAAAAATATTAAACTGTGATATAGAAAGTATTGGTTCAAGTAAGGCTTCGGAAATGTCTTCTGAGGCCCGGAACATATGTGGTCAACTTTATTTTAACAATACAATATAACTGTTGTTTTAAATATTTATGCAATGTGATGTGTCAAATGTGAGGAGATCAAGAATATGTCAGTATTTAGTCATCAAGTCCAGCGTATTGAATATGATCACCAATTATTATTGTATTGCCATTTCAGGGAAAAAAGTTCAACGCGACTGACAAAGCATGCTATGGTTGTCAAATAAGCTGACGCCAAGTGTAGATTTTTCTCTGAATTGGCAATATATGATTTTTATCAGAATCTGAAAAAGTACATAAATAAAATCCTAATATGAAGAGGATACAACTGGCTTCTTACTCTTTTATCTCTATCTCTAACTCTATCTTACGAACTTCGAATCGGTCAATCACGAGCTGGTTCGCGTTTGACAGAAAAGTGGTTCGTTATTATTATTATTATCTCTATTTAGGAGATTTTCAGCCGCAGGCTAGTTCATCTCCAGGAGCCCCAGAAGGGGGCTTCCAAAAGTGGTTCGTTTTCGCCCCCGTATTGCTTAGATAAAACCAAACAAAGGAGACATCGAGTTGTGAAAATATCGTCTTTTAGAGAGTAAAATCCAGGTAAAAATGAAGGGACCTCTGAAAACATATTGAGTTCTAAAATATCGATTTGTGGAAAGTTGACTTTACGAGAAAGCATTTTTTTTTCTTTGTTATTTCATTTTGACATCAAGAAATTATTGACTAGAAGATAGTATTCTAAAAAATGACGAATTGACAGAAATTGATTCTTAATAGATACCCAAGTAAACAACAAGCCCGTTAATTCGCCTTTTTGCAATATAAGGCTAATATGCGGCTAATATAAAGCTTAGCATGCCCCATGTTAGCCGTGTATCAGCCTTATATTGCAAAAAGGCGAATTAGCGGGCTTGTTGGTTACTTGGATAGTTCCCTATACCTGATGAATTCCACAATCTCAACATATTTCTATCGATTAATCGCACTTTTCTGTTATTTTAGAATTGGTCTTCTTGGCTGACTGGTGGTCTGGCTCAACACTCTACATATACATCAGTGAGGAAGATCTTAAATATTGTGGAAAAGAACACGTGCTGTTGCTGATGAATCATTGCTACGAAATTGATTGGCTAGTAGGATGGGTGTTCTGTGAAAAAGTTGGTGTATTAGGTAACTGCAAAGCGTACGCCAAAAAGGTCATTCAGTACATCCCAACTATAGGATGGGCGTGGAAATTTGCTGAGTTTGTTTTCCTGGAGCGATCGTTCGACAAAGATAAGGAAATCATCGGCCTTCAAATCAAGGAAATAATGGATTATCCCGATCCAGTGTGGCTTCTCCTAAATGCAGAGGGAACACGTTTCACCGAGAAGAAGCACGAAGCTTCCATTCAATTTGCTCGAGAGCGTGGAATGGCCGAATTGAAGCACCATTTGATTCCAAGGACCAAAGGTTTTACTGCAAGTTTACCGCAGCTGCGAGGCAAAAGCACAATCTTAGATATTCAGCTTGCAATTAGTAAAGATTCTCTTGTGAGTTTTACTGTGGTATCTACTACCTACTTACCTCCATCGTCTTTTAAACCACTATATTACAATATTTTTAGGTCAAGCCGACTATTTTCAACATACTGAACGGCAAACCAGTTGTAGCCCACATGCATATCCGTCGTATACCCTTAGACACCGTACCCGAAGATGAAGAACAAGCTGCTGAGTGGTTACAAGAGCTTTTCCGTCAAAAGGACATTATGCAAGAGAGCTTCCATAACCATGGCGATTTCTTCACTGGTTCCAACATCACACGAAAAGTTCCGATCAAAATGCAGCCCCGATTGCACACGCTTGTCAATATGGCAGCATGGAACGTGGTAACAGTGGTTCCAATGTCATACTATCTCGTGCAACTGCTGGTCAGCGGAGAAATTATGTACTTTTCGATTGGTACATCGGTTCTTGTTGCTTGTAAGTCGATATTCACGTTACCAATAAACCAATTTCTAATAAGAGTTTATTTATTTATTTATTTTTTCTTTGAAACAGTTTACGCGCTTATGGTAAAGGCTATCGGGATGTCGAAAATCAGTAAAGCATCATCTTATGGTTCGGAAAAAGTGAACGGTCACAGTGATCAAAACGGATCATCCACCGATGAAACTACCAAAACTAAATAGAACAAGTAGCTTTTTATACTTATGTATTTGTATGTGTAGTGTGTACGTCGTTGTATCCTTATTGGGCTTTTGGCCCCTCGAACCCGGCCTGTAGTTTAGCTAATCCTCTCCGAAATATTATATTTTCTCCAGTTTTTGGAGGTCACTATTTTTGCTCCAAGCAAAATACCATTCTGTGCGGGAACAAAGCCTTCCGAAACTACGAACGCACGATCACGCGTTAAGCCACCAACACCGTCATGCCAAATTTTTGCTGGACATTTTTATATTTAACTTTTTTGAACGGAGGTAGCAATGAATAGCACCGGACTGTTCGGAACGGTGATTCCTGGTGAAATCATTCTTTAAAAGAAGAGAGTACGGAAAAATTGAGTAATGATGTATTGTTGTTACTAGTTTATGCCCTTGATAGAAACATATTTCCCTATACAAGAATAAAAAAACGATTGCGCGGTATGTGAACTCAAGAAACAGGAAACAAGAGCAACTATGAGAGAATGATCTATTTATTACCAATTTTTCGGTGAGATATAGTTTATACTGTGCAGTGCGCGTGTGCATTGCAGTTATTGCGATAAAAGTTTGAATGCAGACAAGCAGAAGCAGGAACTCAGTGTAATCACTGGGCATTCTATCGAACCAGTGAAAAAAACTCAGTACAAATTTTACCACCTTCCAAGCGATTTCGTTACATTTTCATTTTGTCAAAATTAAGTCTACCATCAAATTTAACCAATGCACGATATTAATTCTGTCTTGATTCTGTGTTTGAAATTATCCACACAGCAAATAATTACTTTATGAATAAGAAAATAATTATTAATGATAAGTAAGAATGACTTTTTTTGCAAAGTGAAGAAGACTAAAAATGAAACCAAATTAAGCACAAAAAATCTAACTTAACCACGTCTGTTGCGCAAAGGTTTAATTAACCTCAGTTAACTACAAAACAGTCAGACATAAGTGCAAACGTTGAAGCCGAGCTTCCCTGTTAACAACTTAAATATTATTTTTGCTACCTTAGAAGAAACAGTTTTGAATTTTGCGAGTGTTTAGTTTATTTTTCTGTTAGGTTAGTGCTACCTTATTACATCAACTGAATTCAGCAGAATATACTAATAGCGTACAAATCAGACACTGAGAAATGCAATTATCTACGGTTTGAGAAATAAAGATTGTTTTTAATTGTTAGGATCGGTACATGGTGTGGTGTATGTGTTTAGAACAGAAAAGAAAACCAAACAATTGAAATCTTATGTCCTTATAAGTGTTGCAAAAACCTATGAGTTTTGCCTTGCAAAATTCAACTCATCGATGAGTTTTTCGGTACAAAAATTCATTGCTTTATATTTTGACTATTCATTGATCATAGTGTCATTTTTGCATTATTCGTTGGAAAACATTAATAGACGTTAGATCGGTTTTTATTATGGAATGAATTGCTGGCGTTGTGAGTGTGGGTGCGCGAAAATACATGATCATCTCAAGCATGATGATTGTTTTCCAAATTCACACGCGAATTGTCTACCGCCGAACTTATCCGGAAATTCTGCTGACTATCCATGCTTCTGTTCCGTTCGACGTTCTTATCACTGTAGGATTTGGTTTACCGAATAACATGGCCTGATTGTCTTAGGAAATCTATTGGTACAATACAAACAATATGGTCTAACAACTGGCACGGTAGTTAAAATACTATGCGTAGTTGTACATTTTCCACATACCAGCGCCAGCCCCATCCAAATGCAGGACAAAAAGGAATAGGTAGGAATATGTTGACGTGATACTCGCTATGTTGGAAGCCGAGAATACCTCTGCATGGAGACTCCATAAGCTACTATTGGAACACATTGCACTAACGTACCTCCAATATTGGTATTTTCTTTCGTATAGATATAGATATTACTATTTTTCCAACAATACGTTTTCAATTAATTGCTTTTTGAAGAAAAAAAAAATGTTTTTCGTAGGTACTCAAAAAACGTATATGCGTATATCCTTTCCGTATATGCGCAAACACTACTATGTTTCGAGGGGTGCATAGATTAACTTGGGAGCGAATATAGTACCAGAGCTGAGCCAAAAAGTTGAGCACGTTTCTTCGGGACCTTCTAGTCTTAGAGTTACCGTAACTCTAAACTAGAAGGTCCCGAAGAAACGTGCTCAACTTTTTGGCTCAGCTCTGGTACTCTCTTCGGTTCCTAGCTAATTGATGCACCCCTCAAAACATAGGAAAATCCACGAAACCCTCATTTTATTTGTCATACTTTCATAGCGAATCAAAACAAACATAGTGTAGTCACAGACAAACAGACGTAACTCTTGAAAAAGTTTTTCTTGAAATCATAGTATCTCAAAATATAGGACCTCAGTAACGACATCTCTCGGGCTTCTCGCGGAAAACAAGCTTGCTCGCTAACTCGCAAACAATATTGCATAAAAGTTATATAGAATGTATAGAAACGTCAAAGTGATCCGATGCCAGCGCTGCGGCGAGTAGTTCGCGGAACTGATAATATTCAAATCAACCGTTAAATGCGTGAACGAAGATATACAATGAAGTGTTACGTCTGTTTGTCTGTGGTGTAGTACTAGAATTTCTACTAGAATGGGGTACGTTAATCGATGTACTTGGGACCGATAGGCTAGTCCAGTGTGAGGCAATTTAAAATCGTTTGTTTCCACCGGTTGGTATTACCGTTTGTTTTCCATTTTCACTCTGCAACTTCGTCCACTTAAGAGATAGAAAATTGTTGTCTGGGACAAAATTTCATGACTTCATCTTCAATGTTTCCATAGATGTTCATTTATTTTAACAAGCAGGGTTACTTTCACTAATGATAATTATATTGTGTACTTGTCAGATACAAGAATAGGTTGGAAAGTATGTATTTGACACATAAAACCTGTCAATTAGGCTTCCAGTGCGTCACAAGCAGCGAATTTATGACTCGTGAGCGTTCACTCAGAAAGAGCGCTCACGAATCGTAAAATCGCTGATTGTGACGCAATGAAAGCAATAATGACAGGTTTTATGTGCCAAACACATAGTTTACAACCTTTTCTTGTAAGTTACAAGTACTAATTATCATTATAAAACCTAAAGTTTTCATAATTCCGAAACACATTTTTATATAGCAAGCAGTGTTGGAAAAATATCAAAAAATCAAATCTCACCAATGCCCAAGATCACGCTTGATTTTCGTAGATAAAAATCAACAAGCAAACATCTGCGGTTGATTTTGCAAGCTGTGATATTGCAGCTCGGAATATCAAGCTAACAAAACTCACCAAACTGTGGTGAGATTGAGTTTAATGATTTTTGCTTTACACCCGAATGCAATCGAATCTTCCATAAAGCTGGGTTCAGACAGGTCAAGTCAATTGATCAAGTCAGTTGAATTCAACTGACTTGAACGCGAATTGAACGTGTAAACCATGCCATTCAATTGACTTGATCAACTCACTTGAATTGAAAAAAGTTGAACCAGGCTCAACTTTTCAAGCCAATTGAATTCAACTGAGTTGATCATTTGACTTGCCTAGTCTAAACCCAGCTTAACAGCTAGCAGCAGTCATTTCGTGTCTGCCTTCGGTGAAGATTAAAAAGAGTTAGCAAACTATACTTTCTCTTTCTAAGAAAACGATGTAGAACGGAATCATTTTTGTGTCGAGTCAGCTCTCAGCTTGATTTTTGCGCGTTGTGAATAGTCTCGCAATATCAAAGGAGCTTGTAAAATCAATATCAAGCATGATATTTTGTTCCAATATCACGCGTGATATTGAGAGCGTATGAGAGCGGAAAAATATTATTTGATTGATGATTTGGCCAACACTGATAGTAAGTGAGTGGAACCAACCCTGTTAACAAGACATAAAAAAGTTATTTTTAACTTAATGTATACCTCCCTTAAGCAAAAATATTTACCACTCAAATAAAGTTCTAAAAAATTGAAGAAACATTCTACAAGACATCAAAATGCTACACTCAATTGTTTCGGCGCAAATGGCCATGTCCCACTTTTTTGATTTCGTCCTACTGTGCGTGCGATGGCGACAAATAGCGGTGATAGTATTCATCCTTCCTCACGTCCGTGACTACCAGGATAGAGTCGGACAAGGATGATTGTACACGTGAATACCCCGTACTGCGCTTCGATGAGATTGACAATTTTAATCTGAACTCCTTTGTGCCCCAGGGTGTACCCAAGGTTGCAAAGACTCATTTCAGCTAAAACAATGTTTTTCTAAATTATGAAATAATTAGATGCCATGATCAAATTTTGAATTGGTAGGATACAAGAAGAGGTTGCAAAGAATGTGTTTGACATATTAAACCTGTTTATTTCACTTCATGAGAGTCACAATCAGCGATTTTTCACAAACTCACTCACTCACTCACTCACTCACTCAGCGATCAGCAAATCGCTGATTGTGACTCATAGACAGCAACATTTACAGGTTTTATGTTTCCAACGCATACTTTGTAACCTCTTCTTGTAAGTTACAAGTAAAACATGCCATCATACCATCTTTTGGTTTTATTATTCCGAAAAACATTATTTTAGCTGAAATGAGTCTTTGCAACCTTGGGTGTACCACACATTTTCGTGATTGAGTCGGTCGAAAGCCTGTTATCGGTATCTGATTCAGGGTAACTTTGCACAATTCATAGTACCATCGTGGCACACATAAAGCTGTCTTCACACATGGGCGCTCCTGCCGTGCGCGAAGCTGGATTTGCGTTGGTATGAGAGAGACAAAAGCATTAGTTGTTACTCTCAGACCAACGCAAATCACGCTCATGTGTGCAGACACCCTAATAGACACGATACTAGCCCAACACCACGAAACGAAAATGATCATATCGCAGCTACTTGTATTTATTATCTATGACAATTAGATTTTCATTCAATTTATAACAAATTTACTTAGGTTTACTTCACTTCAATTCAAGGACATGCTAAAGCTAGGAGCAACTGCTCCAATATTTCGGATATTACAAACAAAACGCAATGCACATGTTTTCAGTAACGTATAATTAATATACTGTCCACCAAATACATATTCGTGATTAATGTAATCAGTATAGTTAATGATTCTTATAATCTTGTCCATTTGTCGTCTAACCTTCGATTAGATGCATTCTGCGTGCTTGTTTTCTTTTTAGATTTACATTTTCTTTTGTTGATTTGCCTACTGACAAGCTTCCTCCAGACTTGTATTTGTCGCTCCATAACGGACTGTTCACGGTATTCAAAATAATGCATTTATATACTGCGATCGACGAACAAAACTTAATCCAACCAATTGTAAATGTTGAATACTTTTCTGTTACTATAACACTTTGAGATCCAGGTTGCTGAACTGGTCCAGTATATTTCCTTTATACCACAAAACGTGGCTGATAGTAACTCCTATGTATGATCCTACTCCTAATATTGCCTTTCAATCTGAGAATCGTGTGCTACGCGGATTCTTATCTAACATGTTCTACTGTTTGTTTGGTAGTGTTACTGTCGGACAGTTTCTCATTGAGAAATAGTTAATTCAATCTATTTGCGTACTTCATGTTTTTTTTTTTCAAATTAAAAATGGCACGTACTCGTGTGGTTCACTTTTTTAAATAATTCAAACTATTTGAAAGCAAAATTTAATGTACTTTTTTTTTCTAATGCGAGTTTCAGCTAGATTTTGCTACATTTGGTTCTGTTAGCTGCTTCCGTTATATCGCTCTGCCTTTGTTTCTAACATTTGAATGTGCTCTCTTCTGCTTGATTCCGAATTTCCGACTGTCCCATCTTAACTAATTGAACTATGCTCTAGTGTTCCTTTCTAAATAAAGGTTATAAAAATAATGAAATATATATTTTACACTCACGGATACAGAATCATCCGCATGTCTTGATTATATTGATTACATGTTATCTTTTTTTTTCTAAACGTTTATTATTCAATCTATCTTTTTGTTTGTATTTATTAGAATTTTATGATTAACGATTGCTCGGCACACAACATCCATACGAAAAAACGGTTGCGAGTGCCAATCATCTGTTATGTCTAGCACAGTTTTACATAATGTAATTTAATTCCTGTTCCAGGAAGTCAGAAGCATTTTATAGAGACTTATTTTGTTAGTTCGGTTTCATTTAATGACGCCAATTGTTCCAGCAGAAACTGCATCCACACTAAGCATGTGATTTTCATGCTGTACGCTTGTGTTGGACGCTGCAGCCATACTGAAACAAGACGGCGTAGTTTTTAGTGTCAATTTGTGTTTAAATACTGGGAGGCAGTACTACGGTGGCCAGTATTAGGAAATTTAGAACAACATAATTATTAACGTAACAATGGCAAGCTCATCATATAGTTCAGTGATATGCCGGTTTTTTAAACTAAAAGCCTAATCGCTTATGGTTTGGAAACTCTTCAGGAATAGGTACCTTGTTAATCAGTTGAAGAAAAGAATGACCTACTGAAATAGAACAGTCGAAGTAATACGTTTTTCGATAAAACAAAAACCTTCCAATGTTATCAATCAAGATGACCAAATATTGTAGAAAGCAACACAACATCGCTGTTGATAACATCTTAATATAAGGGAACGAATGTTTTCTACAGTTAAGAGCTGCTAGAGGAAACTCGCAATATATAATGTAATTTGTTCTTCTTTATACTTCTTGCTAATACACTAAAAGTTCGCAGTAGAATCATTTTGTTGTGGTTGGATAAAGTTTCTCGACAAATTTCCATACATTATCTAAATATACTTTTAAGCTAAAATGTAAATATGATAAATATATACTTTTCTGTTTGCTTAAACATTTTCTCCGTTTTGCTCAGTATTTTGTTTATTTTCTTTCTTTCTTGTGTATACAAAACAGCCAGAGAAACTCTAAAAATGTTAACTGATCATTTCATATGGTTTTTCCTTCTTACAGTTTCATTTTCTTAAGCAAAAACATTTCAACTGCTGTGTGTTTTCTCTTATCGCAATCAAGGATTCGTGACAAGAATGTTAATATAGTTATTTATTATGTTTGCGATAAAACACCTTTTCACATATGGCTCATGGGTGCTGTTACAGCTTGTGTTAATATGTATGTTCATACGTTTTATTACCTTTATTTTCCATTGTGTAGATTCATAGAACTAACGGTATTACACTTTGCTCTCTGGTATATAGCTACAATTTAAATGTTTCATTAAATAAGTTTCCTCCATGAAACTGGAGAAAATCTGTGTTAACTCTAAATTCCACATCACAAGTTTGAAGGAAAAAATTCGGGAGATTAAAAGTAACGGGCTTTGTTTGACGCTGTAAATGGTTCTATTGTTTGTATAAATTGTTGCGATCTTTGTTCATGAAGGTATTTTCAAATTTCTTGCTTTACGTTTCGTCTTTTAGTTGTTACTCGTATGGCCACACAATTTGGAACTATATAAGTTTAGGTTCGATGTTACACACTGTACATTAGCCAAGGTGGATAATTTTCAATTTTTCAGATCCTATTTATTAAGGTTTGATTGTATAATCTCTATTGTTTTGCATGTCTTGCCTCTGATATTGTAGTAAAAGAGTCTGAAAAGTTTCTATTACATATTTGTGGCTATTTATAAGTTTGAATGAGTTTTCTTCTTGGTTGTTTTTTTAATTCTTGGTTTAAATATCTGATTGTAACCGTTCGCTTGAGATTTTCCAGTTCTCTCTATTGGTATGTTGCTAAATTGGAGGCTAACACCATATGCAGCACATTATAGTGTATGTGTAAGTGTGTGTATTTTAGACCTAATGTTTTGTTTTTTTTTTTGCTATTACATCTATAGTGATAATGCTCTATATCAAGTAAAAAAATCCATCCATTCTAAATGCTAACTTCTTTAGCTTCTGTGGTATTTAGAATTATATCTGTTTTCCGTTTGTCCGGTTTATTGGCTTTCGTTTATTTTCGCTTCATCTACATTCTGATACACAGTTGTATGTTTTTTGTAAATACTTCAAATGCATGATATGAAACAATGTATTCACTGTTTTCGATTCGGACGATATCATTGATTCTGATTTTTTAGGAGTTTGCTAAGGTGTAATTGTGATCCGAAGGAACAAAAAAATTGAGGAAAATGACAGCTTATACGAGAAATTGATATACTTTTGGAAGATGTTTTCCGATTGATTGACGGAACCCTTAGATATTAGGCATAACATAACAAAAAAAAATCAAGTTCTATTGCTAATCAAGGAATTTATGTTTGATGTATAAAACAAATTATATTCAAATCTAAACCTTAACAACAACAGATGTTCAGTTGAGTAAAATTTTCAACATAGGAAAAAAATAGGTTTTTCAAGCTCACCAATCTATTCCTGCACACACAGTACATAGTGCTATATTTATTAGGGTGGTTCAAAATATCAATTTTACTCCACCCAAATCAATCGATTCCATATCAGTTCTTAATCGTTCTCCCAAAATTTGAGCTCGTTTGGTTGCGATCTCATACACCCCTGGTCCTTTGAAGTTTAAATGGGAATTACTATGGGAAAAGTGAACTTTTTGATCACTTCGTCCTCCAATTGTTTTTATGAAAAAAAAGTATGAACTTTTCTTTAAATTCCCATCATTATTTTTGCACACTCTGCAGACCATAAGCTTGGGGTCACCCTTTAAAAAACATGTAAATGGTTTTTGCTCATATATCTGTCATTTAACGACCGATTTACGATATTTATGTCATTTGAATGTTATTTACTGAATTCTAGTTCATAGTTTAATATATTTTACAATTTTGGTATACTTTAACCACAGACAAACAGACGTAACTCTTTGAAAAAGTTGTTTCTGAAAACATAGTGTCTCAAAACATAGGACCTCAGTAACGACATCTCTCGGGCTTCTCGCGGAAAACAAGCTTGTTCGCTAACTCGCAAACAATATTGCATAAAAGTTCTATAGAATGTATAGAAACGTCAAAGTGATCCGATGCCAGCGCTGCGGCGAGTAGTTCGCGAACTTATAATATTCAAATCATCCGTTAAATGCGTGAACGAAGATACACAATGAAGTGTTACGTCTGTTTGTCTGTGCTTTAACTTCACTTAAAGTTGCAACATTTTCCAAAATTCACACTGAATATCATGAGACTGATTTTATCAGAATTAGGTAGGTCAAATTTTTGAAATGAAAGTGGGTGCAGAAACCTTTTTAGATACCCATAGCGTTTCGTTTGTGAAGGTTAAGGGGGTATTCAAAATCTTTTGCCTTTTTTCGGCCTGTTTTTCAATTAATTTTTTTTCAAGGAAAATGAATAGTAATGCGTTTAACTCTTTGGGATTCTTGTTTATTGAACATTAAAGTTTACAAATAAATTTTTTTCGACATAAAAAAAGACATTATTGACGTCACAAAATGGCGGCAAACAGACCCCTGTTCGCCGCAAACGCCTGGACGGGCGAAGACTTTTCTCTGGAACGGCTTCATCTGAAACAGATTTCGTGATGAAATTAATAATCTGCATAAGATTCTCTGGAGCTTCTCCCGTTGGCAGCAAAAAATCTTGCAAATTAACAAAATGGCGGCCATATGAAAAAACAGGCGATTTTTAGCCCGCTTTTTTGCAGCTTTAAGGTGCTTCAAACAATGTTAAATGTTAATATTTTTGGCTGAAAGTGGGAGAAGCTCCAAAGAATTTAATAAGGAGCAAAATGCGCAAAGATTCAAGTCAATATCTCTTATAGTTTCTGAGAAAAATCTTCGCCCGATAAAAAAATGTGGTTTCGAGAAAAACGCGTTTAAAGTTTTGACTTTAGTTAAAACCATTTGGAGGTTCTTACCATTAGTCAGCTATGCCTGGACACCGAATTCGCTGATCGGAAAACGGCTTGGGGGGATGAAAGTATATAGTCTTAAGTACAAAAAAAACGTGGAAAAAAAATTTGATTTTTTGAAAAAAAAGATCGGGAATACCCCCTTAAGAATAAGTTTAAGGGTCACCCCAATGATATATCGCGGTTGTAAGTTGACTTGAAATTTTAGTATAAATATATGGAAAAAAAGTAGAAGAGTCTGTGCCTAGGAGCACGAACGGAAGCTTGACGTAGGACCGCTAAAGGACGTAACAAATATGTTGATCATTTAGTTCTCAACTCGTTCCGTTTTTGAATTGGTGGCCCTGAAAAGGGACGGTTGTTTTTCAAATGGTGGCCACACCAGTGCAAGTCGATGCCAACCGGATGACGGCGGCCTAGTCATGCTTCCTATTGCGGAAAGCCTTTCCTCCAGTCGATGTGGGTACTTTCGTCGTAGTCTCAGTGATGCCACATATACAGATTTATCTGTAATGATACAGATTTTTCTTAACATTTTGATACAGACATCTGTATATACAGATTAAAGATTTTTTTAATACACAAATTTTTCAAATAAGTGGAATATATGTTTAACTCTTGATTATATTTATTAATATCCATAAATAATCCTTTCTTCCTTTTGAGTTGGTACGATCACCTAACCAAATCCCTATATATCACTTTTTATTTTATTATCTTTGTTAATTTTGAACTGACTTCTGATGCTCAGCTGTTCTGATTTCTGATTGCACGTTAGAAGGGATGTTATTTTTTCATTCTTATTGTTTAATTAATCATATCACATGGTGGCAGGTTCTATGATTATTTTTTTTTAAATTTGTCGAAACGGTAAACAAGCCCTTTTAACAACCCACAAGCTGGTTGATTACAGTTTGTGAGGATATTTTGACATTTGACTATCATAATATCAGAAATAAAGAATATTCTATGCAGTTCTACTAAACATTCAAATAAAAGTTATGTGTTGTTACAAAATACAATAAAGTTTATAAAACATATCTTTTAAATAGATTATTTCTTTAGAAAGCAAACTTAAGTCATTCTTCAAGATTCTAAACTATGAACAAACTATTTCTGATCTTCAAATGTCAGCCAGAAACAGATTAAAAAGATTTTTTACGATGAAAATACAGATTGAAAATGGAAATAAAGGGGCGTCGTTTTCGTATTAGTGCGATGCGTGCTGTTCCACTCATACGTCGTGTCCTACGCTTATCCGTAGGATTGCTCAATAGCAAATAACGAAGAAAACGATTTGGCAAGCATTTTTACTATCGCTGCTTTTCTCCTCCTTTCCTTTCATTGGAGAAATGGTAAGCGACCAATAGAGCATTGAACTCGCTCTTGTGAGCATGCGCAATGCGTCGTTTGTTAGATTTGCGCTCAATCGTTGCGTCCGTGTTTGGGATTTTTCGTTACATCTCTGAATTTTTTTATTTTAATGTGACCCTCAGTATACAAATTAAAGACGTAGTCCTACGTCAAAAATGATGAGCCACATAGCAACGAATTATCTTACATTCATTGCCTTCAAACTACAGCACAGATAACTAAAAATCGACAAAAAATGGCAGAGATATGAACAAATCAACATTCCCATTGTTATAAATGGAAAAATGCAAAAGTTGTTCAAATTTTGAAGCCGGATAAAAATCCAGCTGAAGCTTCTAGCTATCGTCCAATAAGTTTGCTTTCTTCAATAAGCAAACTTTTTGAAAAGATAAGTGTTTGGCATGAAGGTTTGATTGTAAAATTGAAAAAAAAAAAATTTCCACTTTATATTACGAAATTAGTTCAAAATTATTTAACTGACAAAACTCTGCAGGTAAATTATCAAAATTCCAAATCTAATCGACTACCTGTTAGAGCAGGAGTTCCTCAGGGTAGCATTCTTGGGCCTATATTGTATAACATTTTCACTTCGGACCTCCCTGATTTGCCTCAGGGTTGCCACAAATCTTTTTTCGCTGATGACACAGGCATTTCCACTAAAGGAAGAAGTCTTCGTGTTATTTGCAGCAGACTGCAGAAAAGTTTAGATATTTTCTCTTATTTACAAAAATGGAAAATTTCACCCCTCAAAACATAGGAAAATCCACGAATCCCTCATTTTATCTGTCAAACTTTCATTGTGAATCAAAACAAACAAAGTGTAGTACTAGAATTTCGACTAGAATGGGATACGTTAATCAATTTGCTTGGGACCAATAGGCTAGTCAAGTAGTGAGCCAATTTAAAATCGATAGTTTCGTATTGATTGTTGGTATAGTCACATAGTCACTATGAACGGAGTTTCAATTTCCTGGTCAAACCAAGTGAAATATTGAGGGCATTCAAGCCAAATGTAACAAATGTATTAAATGTTTGTATCCTCTTATAAACAGGAAATCCAAACTTTGCCTGACGAATAAACTTCTAATATTTAAACAAGTTTTTAGACCGGCCATGCTTTACGCTGTGCCAATATGCACAGTATGTGCCAGTATGCACTACCAGGAAAAAAGCACTTCAAAGGATTCAGAACAAAGTTTTGAAAATGATTTTGAAGTTGCCTCTCTGGTACAGTACTACCAAAGTGCATAGAATTTCGAATGTTTCGATTAATTCCCTTTATACTTAGATAAGATTTAGTTTTAGTTTTTAGTTTTACGATTTAAATTGTTATACTGACGTGCAGATTTAAAAAACCTGTTTAAAATACTGAATTGCCAAGACAGGAATAATGTAAAAACACCAAGATATATATCATAACAATTAAGGCTGGTAAGTTACTGTAGTAACTGGAGCACCTAGGTTAAAATGAAATGTAATTTATTTTGAATTTGGAACAAATAAAGAAATAATAAAAAAAAAACATCCCCATTGTTTTGAGAGTGACCCCAAACTTTTGAGCGTTACACGACAGTGTGGTTGACCTTGATTGGTATTTTTGTTCACGTCTCTGCCATTTTTTGTCTAATTTTAGTTCTCTTTGCAGTAGTTGAAGGCAACGATTGTAACTTACTAGCAATGAATGTAACTTACTTCCATTTTTGTGCACTAAAACTTCAACTAAACTTACAACAGCAACAAACCATACTGTGGTTTGTCACAAACGTATCTAGCTGGGTATAAAATAAGGGTTCTGCTTCCAATTTAATTTCAAATTTTGGCCGACTCAATTCTGAGAAAATAAGTCATGAATATTCAGTGTGAATTTTAGAAAATGTTGTAACTTTAGTAAAAGTTTTAGTATACAAAAAATGGTAATTATATTTAACCAGCTACCTACGAACTTAATTTCAGTCAATACCTTTCAAATGACCTATAAAGATCGAAAATCTTTTGTTTCTCGTCTTTGGCAGAGATACGAGCAAAAAACATTTACATGTTTTTAAAGGGTGATCAAGCATGCCTCTGCGGCCAATTTGTACCAGAATCTAACCAACTCTGCATCATCCAGAGTAACCTAGCCAGTCTTCTTTAACTTTCGCTTGAATTTTCAACGTTTTCACGATTTTTTGATTTGCCACATCGGAGTTTCGATCAATTTCTGTAAAATAAATTTTCTTCTCTCATCTTCCATCTGACATAACTTTTTTAAATCTGGTGTTCTTAGTGACAATGGTGTCATAATGGTGTCCTTAGTGACAAAACCAACACAGTAAAAAAAAAAAATTGTTGAATATTACATCGAAATTGCTGCACACAGTTCATTCCATCAGTTGTGTAATATTACATTGTACGATGTACACAAAAATTGTGATCAAATTTACATTAATGGATGTAAAATTGTATCTGCTTTGTGCTATCACATCAATATTTCATACATCAACATGAATTACGTTGATTGATGTAACGTTTGTTTCTGCTGTGATGCGATGATAGTGATATTTGAACAGGTGACTTGAAGAGGCAACGCATTTAGCCTGTGACTGCATGAAATTGTACATTTCGACAGTGAGCATGCATAAGGGGCTATACGCGATGATCGATTCTCTTCGTCGATTTTCTCTTTTGTTAATAACTCGCTAGATTTAACGTTTCTCGGTGCGTTTAGTGTTGCTTTTAATAGCCAATACAACCTGTTACTACTCTGCATTGAACAAATTCTAGAAAATTGTTTCGCTTAGCTGTAGCAATGCAAAGAGAAAATCGATGAAGAGAATCGATCATCGCGTATTCGCCCTTATGCATGCTCACTGTCGATTTTCCGCATTCATCATTCGCAGTGATCGGCTGAACGGAATCTCAAAACAGTCAGACCTCCTTTCTACGTTGCATTGTGCTTTGTACAGTTGCTTTGCAGATGCCGATTTTTAAATTCATTCTTTCTGCTTTGGTCAAGTTGATTGCCAAATGCGGGAGCTGTAAATTCAGACGGATTACCTACCGGCTACCGCACGGAAGCATTTCGCACACACATTATTTTCCTTTTCAGCGTGGGATAGCAGCGCTTGGAATATATACATATATGATACGATTCGTCTAGAAGATGATATATTTTTTATTTTATCGGTAGTCAGTCTGGATTTCGCTTAAATGGAGTACTCCCGCTCTCGCACGATAAGGTAAACAATTAATCTTGTCAAATACCATACAATACGAGTATTTCTGGAACCGGTGGGACAGGTAGATGCAAGAAATGGATGTTTAACGCCATTTTGGAAACCAAGATGGCGACCTATGTTTGCATTTACAGTATAGGTATTTCCAGAACCAGCGAGGCATGTAGAAATCCGAGATGGATGTTTGACACCATTTTGGAATCCAAGATGGTGACTTCCGGTATACTAGAATACTATGAATACTCGCCAAATACAATAAAATATGGATATTTTCGGAACCGGTGCGGACTGTAGATGCCAGAAATGGATGTTTAATGTCATTTTTGAATCCAAGATGGCGACAAGTTTTGATCACATCTAAATCTGTCAATGGCGGATGGATTTTAATTCTAAACAAGCCAATCGATTGGAATTCTACGAATCTGCTGAAATGAACACTTTATCACTCAGTATTGAAAATTACACAGATTACAACTGTTGCAATGGTGATCAAAATTATCATCGATTGCCTGTAAAAAGCGTTTACCCTAACACAGATTTCAATATCGAATTCCATCCGGTCTCACCGAACGGTACTTATTAAATCACCATGTGTGGTGGTGTCCGGTCGGTCGTCATCAGCAGCAGTGCTTTCAGCAAGTGGCGTTGAACATTGTTCTCCCGTACACTACGAAATGCTGCCCGCAAGCAGCGAGCTGCAGTCCACACGGGAAAAAATCCAATATCCGAAATGAGACAAATGACTCATGATTTCATGAACACAGCGTATTTTCGTGTTATGAAAATACACCATGAATAATATTCATGATATCATGAGCAACTTTTGCGTAACGCAGCAAACATTCCCAAAATCATGAATCATCCGAGTTGAAATCATGAGCTAAATTCAAAGGTTTAACTTTTAACCAAAAAATGTAAAAAGAACAAAATAAAGCATCAAACTGGATTCGAACCAAGAACCTTGAGATCACTAAACCCACACTTTGACCACTAGACTATCAGTACTTGTATAAGATGGAAGGCAAAAGGCGTATAAGAGCTACCTATGTAGTGCGGTTTATGAACACGGTTTGCCAAGTACGTGTAACGCTTGTAGCGGTCTTGATTCCTCTGCATTATGAAATCATGAATTTCAATCCCGAAATCATGAATCATTGTTACGATTTCATGGGATGGCAAGTAATTTCATTTCATGATTTTTTATTCATGAAAATGGAATCGGATTTGTTTCCGTGCACATGAGCGTCCATTCACCGAAGAAGGAGGAAGCAGCCGCAACGCTACTGATCGTATTCAGTAGCTCTTCGTGAGTGGCTGTGGGTCAGCTATGTCAAGCGCGTCACTCTCGTTCCAAACAACATACAGCTCGCCAGCCTTATCTGTGTTGAATACCCTAATAGCTCAGCATTACTTAAGCATCACGACACACCGGTCTTTTTCAGGACCACCATAAATTATTGTTGTTAATTTGCATTTAACGTTCGCTCGTCTTGCTGCCAGCCAAATCACCCCTAAAACTCTTTGATAATGTAGCCAGCAACCAAACAGTTGTGGTCAAATGCGTAACAGTATTAAAGTGGTGCATACAAATACCACATGACCTTGTCAATTAACAAAAAAACACTTCGAATTAAGATAAGGTTTTCTCCAGAACGCTAGAAAAAAACAAAAAAATCTCGAATTAATAAGATTGATCGCGAATATCTCGCGATTTGAAAATTTTAGCATGAAATTCCTCCAATCAATTTTTGCTTTTTTATTATCTATTGAATAAACCAAAAATTAAAATTTTGTGCACGAAAATGCGTAATTTTGTCAAGTGGTTTCCCTATCACAGTCGCCGAATATTGATACCGAGCACGTAATCCTACGTCAAATCTACGGTCGTGTCCTGGATACAGCCTCTTACTTTTTTGTTTTTTTCTTCGCCAGACTATCAACATAGCGACTATACTATACACTGAAGTCTTTTTTTACGCGGTTTTTTTACACGGTTATTTTTACACGGTTTTTCGCGATTTACACGGTACGTTTTTAACGATTTCTCGACAACGATACAACCTATCGACTTGATTTCAATCACATTATCCGTTTCAAGCTATAGGTAATCGAATGGCATACTTATAAAAAAATTACAATTTTTGGTGTAAATACAGAAATTTTTAAAATATGTATATATGGAACATAGCATGCTATAATTACAAATGGCATCAAAATCCGATTTTTTGCATGTGAAAAATCAAAATCTAGTAAGTTTTTTTTTACACGGTTTTTTTTTTACACGGTACGTATTCCTCGTGTAAAAAAAGACATGAGTGTACAATTATTATAGATGAAGTGCTATTCAGATTCTTTTATACAAATAGAATCTTACATTTTCCGGTTGGGTATGTCGTAGCCTCACTTGAGCATATTTACCTTGGTTCAATGATATACTTCCCTCGGGTTTTACCTTAAGGCGAACATACACGTTTCAAATGCGTTGATTCAATACAACCCCGATTATATAGCCGATGTCCAAGTGATTCCAAAGCGAATACCACAGCTAGGCATTCAATTTGCAACGTAAGTGAGTTCAATGCCAAACTTAATCGTCTTAACCGGACTTACATGCGAATAACCCTCGAAATATTCACGTTTCCCATACATTTGGAAGAACTTCACATAGAAAACGTAATGCCGCTGTTTGAAAAACAAGCAGCAAATATTTTTGGAGATAACATTTCATGAACTTATGCTGAGAATAGCACATACTATAGCACTGTAAATTCAATTCAAACTGATCAATGCAAAACGATTGACTGGAAAAACAACATCTGTGTCCACGCGGTACCATGCGGAACCAAAACCCTTACACCTTATACAAAAAGTAGGCGTTTTGTATGATGTGTACGGATTTCGAATCAATTATTAGGTGAACGGATTCCAGTCCCGCACGGTACACAAGAGCAAAATCTAAAACAGCCATCGTGATAAACTGTCATTTTAAGCAGTGTTTTCTATTAGTAACTAATTCATAAATTGATAGCACGTTTTTACGGTGCAGTTTAATGTTTATTGTCTAACAGGTAGTAGAGAGCGGATTCTGTTCTTCTTGTATATTGAGTATTAGGAGTGGTTCTAGGAACAGTGCGAAATAGTTCTGCTTTCAGAAAAGAGACATTGATTGAATATAAGAGCAATAATGAGTTTGAGGAAAGAAGATTGAAAACTGATAGTATAGGACTAAGTGACAAACAACGTTTGGAAAAAAATGTGGTTGCTTCGGTTGCTTACATCTTACCAGGAGGGGAAAGGATATCCAGGAAAAGCCAGTTCGGCGTCGAGTTAAGCGTAGTTTAGGGAAAAATTTCAAAACTAGTTGCATAGTTTTCGTTTCGGTTTTTCTTTTATCCTAGGTTTGCCAATCAAGTAGCAATGTAACAATAATGCTCTTAGGGCGATTCAACAATAATGTAGAAAAAGTTAATATGAAATATCGTATTTTTTTGTGTTCGCTTTCGCTAGTAAAATTTTGTTCCTCATTTCAGTTGAAAGCAGTCCTCGATTGAGATATTATTTAAAATGTAAATTTTATATTAGTACGTAGACATTAGCAATGCATCTTTGCAAGTACCTTATTCTTTTCCTAATTGTGTTTTTTTAATCCATGTCCTTTCTTTTTTATACGTGTGGTTAGCAAAATGTTAACAAACAACAATTACAATCAAGCTAGATTATACACACTTTTATTTATCTTTACTTTGTTTAGTTATTATTTATACTCCGATAGAAGGATCTGATCTGATACTACCACACTGCGTCCTAAATACATTTATTTTAATCGTTAGTTTATGTACTTGTCCATTAATTTACCTTTCTTTACCTTGACTAAAAGTTTCCTTTTTTCATTCATTTAATTTAACTTGCATTATTATACTCAATATTATTTAATATGTCGTTACCGAACATGCGAAAATGCATTTTATAGTTTTAGTAAAAATAAATCAAGCTACGATAGTAGCATTCATCTTTGTTATCTTTTACATCTTTTCAAACGGTCAGCTTACCCGGCGCAAACGTAAGTGTTATTTCTATAATAAAAAATAAAATTAATAGTGATACAAAATTAAGAAAGGGATTCTTAGTGGAATAATGAATAAGAGCAATAAAGGGGAAAATGTTTTCCGTTTAATTCCACTACAACGATTGCATCCTGCCTAACAGATACGCGCACTTTGCAAACTACTTGCAGGCAGTGCTGTCAATTTACATATCATTCGATTGAAGATGAACCAATATAACCATTCAATCAATTCTGTGAAAACGGATTCTCACATGACCATAATTTGAAGAGCCCCTTTATCATTCGAAGCTCATTGTCAATTGTTAATTATACTAAAATGTTAATTGAGTCACTCACTATCATTTCTAGATAGAGCTGAAATTAGGGCGTAACAGCCTTTAGAAATAATGACTTCTCTTGTTGATTTCTTGGAATTCAAGGCACTCCTACACAAACCAACATACAGTCACATACAGAGATTCGAAGTCTTCCCTTGCTCGATGGTGATGGGTTTATGTCGGGCCAATTTTGGGTTTATATCGGGCCAACATCGGGTTGGGGTTTGGTAGAAGTCAGGTTGGTGTCGGGTTGGCTTAGCTTTTTCGCCGGAATGTCGACCCGCGCTCCATTTATGTGTAGGTTACACTCAATTGAATTTTGTTTTTCTTTGATTTGTTTTCCGTGCTGAGCACCAATGCTACCGACACCAGGGAGGCAGCTCCCACACCGGAGACCAACGGCTTTACTTCCCTTAAGGCGTGATCAGAGATGTTATGCCTCAGAACATCCCGGCGGCGCCGATTGGGATTGAACCCAGGTCTGCTGGGGTGAGAGATAATCACGCCTACCATTACACCACCGGCGCCGCTGCGACCAGTTTTTGCTGTGTACATTCTTTAGACTGGTCTTATTAAAATAAAAGGCCTGTTTTTCAACTCAGTGGGTATTCTACATTCAAGCTTTGAAACCTGTAGTCTGTGCCTATCAGGAATGTTTGATAATTCCTATACATTCATTCCTTTTTGTGGGCAGTAATCGAAAAACTGTTGTTGGTTGATAAATTGCTTTTGTGAGCTCGATAGGTCCAATCAAGTTCATTTTGACCTGTCTTACAGAGAAGCGTATACATACCGCTTGGAAAACCGACATTCGAACTGAGTAGAGCTGGGAGCACGCTTTTGAATATTTTTGGAATCGGTCAACTGATTCTAGAGATATGGCCGGAACATGTTCCAGTTTGTATGGGCCATGAGACTAAAGTTAGACCTACAATACTGCGTCACCGTCAGCGTCAGCGTCAAATTTGAATCTGATCAAAATCAACGAACTGACGCAGCGTCGATGTGAAGTCGCCAAGTAGAGATGTCGGTGGAAAAGCAACTTGACATGCGTTACACCTGTCATTTGACGGACGAACCTCTTCGTCAATGCTGACGGTGACGCAGTATTGTGGGTCCCGCTTAAATTCATCCTGAAATAAATAAACATCATGCGATACCTTAAATCACATGAGAATTCGTGTATCATCTCACAGCAGTTTTGTCGGAATTTATATTAGTCAGAATTACATTAGAAGGGTCAGATCTCACCACAGTTGGGTTAATAAATAAAAATGTGGGCGTTACACCACACAGGTAAAAATCTCACCACAGTTGGGTTGGGTAAACACTTTCATTTAGCTGTACAAAGCCAATGAAGTTAGCGGCGCCGGTGGTGTAGTGGTAAGCGTGATTACCTCTCACCCCAGCAGGTTCAATCCCAGTCGACGCCACCGGGATGTTCTGAGGCATAACATCTCTGATCACGCCTTCCTTCGTAAGGTAAGTAAAGCCGTTGGTCCCCGGTTCATGAGTTGATAGGTCGATAGGTAGGATCTAGGTGTGGGAGCTGCCTCCCTGGCGTCGGTAGCATTGGTGATCAGCCCGGAAAACAAGCTGCTGCATTATTTTTCCACCCCCAATTTTTGGTGTATACATTCTCTATTCTATATAATATTTTAAGGGAAAAGGGTTGAATATTTATGTCTTTTTGTGATTTTAGATTGTATACTTCAAAAACAGACTAAATTTTGAAGTCTCATGTCTGACCAACTGCACAATATTTTAATAGCAACAATAATGAAACAATTTCTTTGCATAATCGGTGATTTCAAATCACACAATTAATCATGTTTTGTTGTTTTTGACATCATCCACATCCAGAGGGCCAGTCACTTCGAATGTATGGGAATGGTAGGAAACCATTTGGAAATGCATGAAAATTTTCAGTTTTTATTCATTGTCGTCTTTATGGGCAGTTTTAGGTGCACAAAAATTGCACGAGTACATTACTATGGTGATAAGGTAAACACTCGTTTATTTGTTTCCTTCTGTGAAAGCATGTTTAGTCACAAATCGTGGATTTTCTGATATTCTCCATACTGCAAAAATGATTTTCCTACCACTGAAGGGGCGACATCTCTCGGATCTTCAGTATAGCTACTACTCAAATCATATAATTAATTATCAAAAAAAATTTGTTGCTCGAGATTATGCATTAGTATAATTGTGGGGCAAGTTCAACCATACTCTATGTGCCCAGGGAAGTGAGGAATTTTCCAACCCGAAAAATTCCTAGACCGGACCGGGAATCGAACAAAGCCACCGCCAGCATAGTCTTGCATTGCAGCTGCGCCTTTACGGACTGAGCTAAGGGAAGCATGTGTCATTTGGTATTTTCGTGGAAAATCTTTTTGTATTTTTAATTTTTTGAAATTTGGGAAATTCTTCTTAGAACCTGAGTTAGGCTATGATTTTCGAACCCAGCAAAAAAAGGTTTTCGATCACCCGGCTACACGTACCAACGAGCCAGAGTGCTTCCTTGGTTGGATCTGGCAACATGAGGATAAGTTAGCAACACGCCCTGTCTATCCGTGGAATCCGGCTCTCGGCTGCATTCACCAACTGAACCTACAGCAGTAGCGATCACGCAATCGCACCCGTCGCAGCGCAGTCCGATTTCCCTCAACAGCAGAGATTCGAAAGCCGGTTGGACCTCACACACTTATTTTACTTAAAAGTATCCTGAGAACCTCCAATGGTGCAGGTCAAATTCCAATGGACTTTTTTGATTTCCTTGTTGAGGCTCCACCGCCATGAGTCCTCTCGAGTTCCCATCCAGGCCGTGTGTGGCTGACAAACATCCGGGATTCGGGAGCGTTGATCGATCTGGGTTCATCTCCAATTTTTTAGAAAACTCGGCCTTCTTGATCGGCGTACTTATGTCGCTCTTGGTAGTGCCGTCTGACGCTATCTGACTTCTAAGGTATATTAGAAACCTTCGACTTTCTGTACTGCCTACCATAGTGCTACCATAAAGTTGAAAGGGTTGCCCGTGCTGACATCCAACGATTTGGTCTCTAAATATCAGAACACTTTTGTTCTAATACAGCAACATCATCAGCCAAATCGAACTCGTCGAAATGTTCCATTGTGATAGGCTGCCCTCGGTTCGGTACACGGTAAATTGCACCTAAATAATCTCGTGGTTACGATGAGGAACAGTAGTGGAGATAGCATACCCGGATAGGACCGGACAATGCTCCGTTATGCAAAAATCTGTTCGTGAAAGCCTCGTACTCCGCTACGAAAAGGTTAACGATTTTATCTGGATTTTAGATGGATGGACTTCATGAAGATCGTGCCACTCGTTTCTATACCAGCTCTTCTTACGCTATGTTAATCCGACGTCAGTTTATCCGGAATTCCGTACTCGTGCATAATCTGCCCTAGCTGATCTCGATCGATTTGCGATCGTATGCGGATTTGAAATCGATAAACAAATTACGTGTGGGCACGTTGTATTCGCGGCATTTCTGCAGAACCTACCGAATCGCGAAAATGTGGTCCGTGGTAGCGCTCCATGAACTCTCTTGCTAATGGTGACAGACGGCGGCATAGAATTTGGGAAAGTGCCTTGTATGCGGCGCTCAGCAGTGTGATCGTGCGGTAGCTGGTTTTGCCAGAACTGGTGAAAACAAGCTTCCGAAGACTTAAATGCACAATGAAGCAATTTCTTTGACATTTTTGTATAATTTTATTCATAAATGTAGGGGTGACACTCTTGCCCCGTGTGAGATTCATGTTTAAGGTGATTTTTAGCCAATTAAAAAAATATTTACCTATTATTTGTTACTAATGTTTCAATTAATTATTAATAGTGATGCCTAAATGCAGGCATTGTAGGAACACATATTTGGAAGTTCGAAAATCCTTGTTTTATGATGTCTAATTATTATAAATAATTTCGATCTTCGACACAGCAGCATAAAATGATTTTTTGCAATTTCTGAAGACTTCATGTTGGACAGAACTTTCTATAATCCTGCATAGGAACACCATTCATAGTTTCACGGGTGAGCTTGTGTTTATTTTCAAAATGATTAGAGGTGGTACTTTTGCCCCACCCGACCCTAATACGAATGCTCAGAAAGGTGCAGTAGGGACGTAAGTAAGCCAAAGAAGAAGAGGTTATGGTGAGGGGACTCTCTGTCACCAGTGAAATGACAAAAGTCACCAAACGGAATCTCGCGTCGCACGAGGTGACTTTTATCACTACACTATACTGGTGACAAAGAGTCACCTCACCTCACTTGCCGCACAGACTAGACCTGCTTGTGAAGTTAATAACATAGGATAATACGCACAACATCACAGCCTTTCAGTAAATTTTTATTGAGTTTTTGATCAGCTGAAAAGTAATAAAATTTTAAATAATCTATAAATGCATAAAAATAGTATTTTTTAGCAAAACAAAAAAAAATATGATAAAAAATAAAATTCGTTAATATTATTCGATTCATTATATGTTACAATTATTTCCGGTTTACTGACTTTTTCAGCTATTTGAAAATCTAGTAAAAATTTACTGAATCAAGTTAAATAATCTTTGTGTGTTATGTACAGTGTGCTAAGAACGACAAGCGAAAATTCAGCAGAGGGCTCGAACTAGGTCGTCGACTCCAGGGGACATTTCGCACATGTGACTTTTTTGCAGTTCAGGAGGACATTTATGACGCTTAACGTTAATGGCGGATAGAGACGATTGGCTCAGTGGAGAAGGATTTATTCTTTGCTCGGCATTGATTCAACGAAATTGATTTTAGCTTAAAAATGAAAAGTAATTTAGAAATGTCTCCTAGTCCTTAAAAAAAACTACGCAGATACATAAACAGCATGACATGAAAATAAATAACTAAACAAAATATTCGACGACCAAAACGGAGAAATTTTCTTTCTTTTGTCTTTCACTAGATATCTAGGCAATGTTCCATGTGACTACAACAAGAAATTAATGAAGTAAAACGACAAAAAAAAAACATTCCAACAAATAGAACATATATTGACAGTATCAATTGACAGCTAATCATTAACGTCAGTATAGTAGTACAGGAAAGTAAAAACAAAAACAAAAACAAAAACAAGTTTAATTTTGATAATCTTATATTTTCGCTAGTTTGTTTTGATTGCGGTATTTCCTGCTCTCCAGCGTTAACATAGGGAAACAATAGATTGTATGTAGTAGTAATAAGTTAAAAAAATAATAATAATTATAATATCTGATAATGAATAGACGAGAAGAAAAATAAGAACATTTCATACTTTCCACCTACTGTTGCAGTTGAATGCGTGGCGTTTAAAAAATTAGATATAGTAATAATAATCTGCTAAAAAGAGAAAACATCATTTAAACAACAGAGCAAATAAATCTCATATGAATCGTTTGCCTTTTCGTACTCTTGAGATACTATCAGTTATACTTTACAAAATCCACTGTTGCAACGAATTAGGTGTTTGGAGCAAAAAGGAGCGCGAAAATCATAGACAATAAAACGTGTGAATCGAAACTGTACATTATTCGCATTACATAACACTACTAATAAACAATTTACCACTTACTATCAGTGATTACTATTTAACCAAGCCAATATTTTTTTGTAACAAAATAGTCCGTTAGTGTTGAGCGACGAAAGAAAGACGAAATTTGATTAAAAAAAAAACTTAAGGACACCATAATTTGTCCGCGATTTTTTTTTCCGTATGTAGTGTTACCGGTTGTTCTTCGTATTGAAAAGATGTAACTTCGCTTTTGTGTTGATTTCTTTTTTGTTTTAAAAGATTTTTTGTTTTGTTTTTAATATACTCATTATGACAAGATTGCGATCTGCTATGGGTTCTTTTTGTTTGATCTCACAATAATATATATCAAATGTTAACTGTTTCCTTTTCCATCTCTGTAATCCTAATATATAATCAAATGTATATAGTTTTCATATCTTTCTTCCATTTTTTCATCTTGATTTACGATGTTTCAAATAATCAAAAATTCTTACACACACAGGCTTTCTTCAAATGTATATAATATACCTTAACCATTTTTTCATCATGGTTTTGTTTACTTTTATGATTCTTTTTAACACTTGTTTTAACTGCTGAATTTAGCATTAATTATGTTTTTTTTTAGTAATCCATTAGCTAAACGATTTAATGATCAAAATCGATTTAGTTATGTTGTAGCATTCAGTAATGTTTTTTAATTCTTTAATAGATATTTTATGTTATGCTCGTAGATTTAATAAGTAAGAATTTCAGTTATTGAAATGTGTCTCATACGGAATTCACGTATTGGTATTGGTATTCTCATCTTGTTGTTGTTTTTTTTTAATAAACGTTGAATGAAATCGGTGATTCCATCCCATTGTTTTTCTTTTTTTATGTTTGCATGATCGGATTGTTGCTTCCAGCTTCTAAGTTTCGACCTCATTCCTTATGTTTTGTATAATCGTGACGTATTCTTCGTTTCTTTCTTTGCTTCTCTTGCTGATACTCGTTTACTTCTTGTTTTGCTTTATAATAAACATAAATAATAATGAATGTAATTCATTCACGATGAACCCATTGGGTTTAAGAAAAACTGCACCACGTTAATGTTCTCCTTTGCGGTTTTTTGTTCCGGGGGGTAAATTAGGCAGGTCTGCTCTCATCGCATAATACGACGTGAGGTTTTTCCAGTAGAATTTATAGTTTGAAAGCATTCTTAATGTAAGAATGATCAATTTCCAGTGAAGGGCAGTCAAAATCTGAACAAAAAGGTGAATTTGTAAGTGCAAATTGACCGATTTCAGAAAAACATACCATAAACCACTCTAACTCAGTGACATCACCATATTCTGCGCTTGAAAATATGCACATTTTTTTAAAGCTGCTAGGAATTGAGGTGTTCTGAATTACGGTACCTTGTCTGTCTTCAGTTGCCAGTGAATATAAATCGAAAAAGATACCTTCTCTCACACAAAAAAATGCAGAATTTATGAAGGAAGAAGTTAGGAAAATGTTTCAATCGGTTTGTTGCAATTTAGCAGCAAATAAATGCCCTTCACACTCATTACATGTGTAATCCCAACAACGCCACTACCATCGCTAACTTTTCCCCCATGTTGCCGCAACGTAGCCCGGAGAACAACATTGTGATTCAACAGCCCAAATATTATGTCATTTTGCGATAGTTTGCACAGTGTCTCATCTTATCATTCTTTATCTCGGTGTGTTTATCCCTTGTAAAAGGTTGCATTCTACTTGCGAATCATTTATTTTTTATATCACTATTCCCCTATGTAGGCGAAAGGATGCTGATTCTGAATCTACTCTCGATTGCTGTTTCTATTGCTAAACGCTCCACCCTATGGATCAATCAAAAACATTCAACTTTCGAATGCATTCAAATAACAGTATTTATCAACCCAGAAAACAAACCTACAATAGTACGTTTTCGTTTAGTATAATATAACAATGTACTGCACTTGCCTAGCGATTAAAATAATCTTCTGTTTGTAATTGTAATATGGTTAGTGTTCTCCGAATACGGAAACATTAATCAAACCGGTGACAAACACAATGATATTATCGTCGTTAAAAAGCAATCTCTTCTAAAACAAGAAACTTTCCGTCTCAATCTCATTCCGAAATTTCTTTTTCTGCCGATAGCAAATGTTAACCTTCGAATTTCCAACTACTTCTGTTGGCATACTCAATATGGAAAGAAATTTTGATTATAATTACCTATATTAGAACATAAAAGTAACTGTTGGTTACTAGCAACAAAGGCATCTACTGCTGCCATTCTATATGACTGTTAACAGTTGTTGCTTTTTTAATTTGTTTTGCTGGACGTTTGAAATTTCGCGATATTTTCCACTAACCCATCTTGAAACAAAGTAATGGTAAGCAAGCTATTTGAGAAAAATAATCAATCAATTAAGTTTTTAAAGCATATTTTTTTCTTTGTAAAACAAAACAATCTGCTAACGCATTCGCGTTCTCTAGCAGAATCAATTTAACTGTACCATATTTGCAGTGATGGTTACCAAAAACGAAACGGCTACAGTAAGTAATTTTGTTGCTGGCACTATTCTAAAAGTATATATGAGTTACATGATTATTAAAAAACATAGTTTTACTCTTGCTTTTACAGACCCCGTTCGGAGGTTATGCAAAATGAAATAGATATAATAATATAAAAGCCTAAAACGTAAAATGTCGTATAAAAGTTTGGAAACTAGACTATCTATTGAAATAAACCGATGAGCGTCACAATAAAGAGTGTTAATAATTGGCTACTATGTAAACATTTGATTATGTTTGTAAAAATATAATTCATAATTATATTTCCATGCAGTTTCAAAACGAGAAATGAGTTAAAACTTTACAATTAATAAAATGTGCTCTAAATCACTTCTCAATATTTTGATTTGTTTTGTTTTTATCTGTTAGTTTTGTATTATTTTTTTTTTTCTAAAGCTCCTAGCTGTAAGTTTTATAAAGAATATATAATGTGAATAAGAATAATAGTTACAAATAACGAATAGCGAATAAGTGATAATATTAGCAATATAAACGTTTAATAAATAGAATAATTATAATATTCATATTGTAATATAACCATCAATAATAATAATGAATCACCTTTTCCTGGTCTGTATCACGCTATCGGTTGCTTGGCTCCTTTTAAATTTTATGTTTCCTACTAGAACTCGAAAGATGTTTTACACACAATTTGTCACACTTTCCATTTTTTTTCTTTTTTACCCCTTCCTACTGTCACTGCACAATTTATAGGAAATATATATATATTATGTATATATATATATATATGTATATATATATTAGCTAGTCATCTTGAATATTTGTTTCACATGATGTAATTTTTAGTTCCTCATGATCAGCCCATCCTAAATAGAGCAGTTTTGTTTCGATCCGAAAAATATTTCTAAAACACACGTTTTCTGCAAAACAGAAAAGAAAAGTTTCTAAAACAAACATTGAATAGTAGTTAGTTGTAGTTTAGTGATAGGCGCTTACGAAACTAAGCGCAATTTGCAATTGTATCCATCCTTATATTCCGCTTTCAAGCATGCCCAATGAACTTCTTTTGCTCTTAGACAAGAATAGCGTATATCAATCCTGCCAATCTGGATCGTTCCTCACGTTGATAATTTTTAAAATTTGTATCGATCTTGATTTCATTTAATGAAATGTTACTCTTTGCTGGTTCTTTGTCATATCTGTCTACTACTTAGGAGCACGTAAGCTTCATCACCAGCTTAAACTATATCTACGCCTACATTTTTTTTTGCGTTATATAGGAGATATTGATCACAATCAGTCAATGCGTGTGTGTGTTTGCATTAGTGTACGAATGTAATGACGATGAGTGTGAATTTTCTATGTTTCTCACATGCCTACACTCCATTCTCGTCCAACTCTAGCTCGGACTCGAGACGGAGTGCGAGCTCTCGCATGTCGTCCGCGATTCCTGCCTCATATGAATCTTCATTGTTGTTACTATTGTTGCTATTGATGTTGCTAATGCTACTACTGGCTGTGCTATTGTTTAGGATGGTATTGTTGCTGCTATTTGCACCACCACCAGTGCTGTTGCCGTTGTTACCGTGAACTCCAACCACCAGGTCGCTAGCGTCGGTCGATGGTTTCAGGCCGGACAGATCCAGTAGATTATTCCACAGCGGTGGCATGGCCACCGATGATGATGAGGACGATGATGCTGCTAACACTCCCGGCACGGGCGACAAACCTGTCATCGTTTGCTGGGCCTGGATAAGGATCGATAAAGAAAAATAAAAGTAATGCAAAAATTAGCTTTGTTGATAAGTTTGCACTTTTATAGATGTATTTTATAAACAATTGGAGAAATCATTTAAAATGATTTGTTGACGTTCCTAGACTGTATTGCCCGTTTGATCATTGTCGTTTTTGTGTTGATCGAAATAGTTTCGCCTCCACGTTTTAAGATTAATCTTTGTCCCTATTTTGTCTTCTAGATACATATTAGAGAAAGATTACAGTTAAACTATGTATTCAAAAGCGAAGTAACTGGTTTTCAAATGAACCATTTGCAGAACGTTCTATTCAATAAAATAAAAGAGTGAAAAGACAAAACTCATTTGTTTTTCAAATAATTAATAAAAATCCCAACTGCACAACATACACACTTTCGGCTGTTGGAGATTTTACCGAGCTAGATTAAGTGTGTAAGTTGAAACCACCGACAAACCGACATGAATGACCATGATTTCTGCTCAAAGCACACTAATGACATCTGTCTTCGCTTATCTAAGCCACGAAACACGCATGCAAAATTTATGACTTGGTTCGTGTCTGATCTATTCTAGACAAGTTATTTTTATCTAGATACAAAATGTCTATGGTTTTGACAGATGGGATCGCTGCACATTTTAATCAAGTGGAGGCACAGGCACACTATAAAATAGGTATGCGAAAATAATCTATTCTCAAACATTATTTACAATGTCACGCTATTCTAATGTTGTGTATATGTTCCTAAGCGGACCCTCCGCGCCAAATTTAAATATTTTGGGATTTGGAAAACCCTTGTGCCCTGAGATAACTATTACAATTTCTCCTATAGATCTTTTTTTGGGCCTTGGTGTTAGCTTCAAAACGTCAAACCAATTAGGTTGTTTCATTTCGAAAATCATACCGGTTTTTATACATCATCTTAAAGAGTTTCGTTTTCTGAACACAACTATATTTATATCGATCCCATAGACATTCATCTCAATTTTTAAATCAAGATTTATATTTTAATTTTTGACGCTAAATCTATTAGTTCACAGTTTGCTCCCATACAAAGTCCCACCGAGGGATGCTAAGGCGGTGATTTTTGCTAATGTAATCGCACTTATTTAAAATAGTTCCAGTGTATCCAAATTGATGAAATTTTTGATTTTGGTTCCTTTTTTAATGCAGATTACGAATATATATTTACCTTAATACGCATAAACAACCCAATTTAGAAAATCTACTAGAATATCAAAATCAATTGAAAATAGGGGTTTTTAGGGGTATTGCATATTCGTAATCTACATTAAAAATGGAACCCAAATCAAACATTTCATCAATTTTGGTGCACTGGAACTATTTTAAATAAGTGCGATTACATTAGCCAAAATCACCATCATAACACCCCTCGGTGGGACTTTGTATGTCTACAGAATGTAAAATAACACTAATAATCGTTTAGGGTGTGTAACGTTTCATATTATGTGCTAACATTCAACAAACAACGATAAAAATTAGTATTTTTTTTTAATTTGTTGGACATTATTCATAGTTTTTTTATGCTTAGGATTTCACATAAATATGCATGCTTAGATCTTGACATGTCCTAGGCCCCAATCCTGAGTTTTTTTTTAATTATTGTTAGGTTCATAATTTATCTCAACCTTCTTAAGATGTTGAGACTTCATAAAGTTCGTTGTTCATATTTTTCAATTTCCAATTTTTGAATAAAATCAATACCATGTATTGAACACAATTTCACATCTGCAAGATCAAAATTTATTAAACACAAGATGCTGGACAACAATTATTCTGATTTTTTATGGTACACTATCAAACTGCTAATGTTTCAAGAATTAAAAAAAAAAAACAAATTAGGAAAACATAGGGCTTAGATCTAATTTTGGGCGTACTAAGCACAACCCACCCTTTGCCTCTATTGTTCGAGTGGATTTTTTCACAAAATGGAATGTTTTCACTGCAGATGACTTCTAAATTTATTTACCTTTCCGTACGTACCGTAATATTTGATAAAGAGAAACAAATTGTTGAGATATTGTTAAAAATCTAACACTGCTTCTTGACCCCAAACTCGGTCTACGGATTCTTAATTAGGCCTAATGCATTGAAACGCCATTGAATTCACTTCGGCCTATCGGATGAAGTTCTTTTGCTTTTGAAAAAAAAAATGGGTGTGAACTTTCAAATATCGCATTTTCATTGACTTCGTTCGGTAGCTTTTGAACTAAAGTATCGTACCAAACGTATAATTGACATGAACTCTGAAACAATGGATTTATTTGATGTTTTCTGCTCTATAGGCCCAAAATGGGTGATTCAGCCGAAGTAGTGCATCGCTAAAAAACAAATAGTTGAATCCGATGTTTATATTCGATGTTTATTCGACTGATAAATGTTCAAGAACCAGTGTGGCGAAGAAATTAGAACATTCAACCTAAACCTTGGTTTGGAAAACCTTAGTAAACTGCACAGTGCATGATTTGTGTATAGTTCTAAGAGAGATGAACTAGCCTTCAGCTAAAAATCTCTATAACAAAGATAAAAAAAAAATAGTTCTAATTTATTCGTCAAGTTAGTTCTTGAACATTCATCATTTGAATAAATATCGGATTCATGAATAACATATTAATTTCTGTAAACCGTGACGAAATTTATCGCACGAAGTCTTCGGTTCACTACCAAAGCCTGCTGAACGGACATATGAACACTTGAGATCAACGTGGCACGTGTCACTGTTTGGAGAATTAATCTGAGTTTTATAAGTTATTTACACTTAGAAACTCACCTTCAAATCCTTCAGCTCCTTGAAGCTTGGAATCTTCAAATCACCACTTCCGCCATTTCCCATCAGTTCAGTCAAACGTATGGCATCCATCAGGTGGCTTGGCAACTTGTGCGACTGCAAAGCATGCTGCTGTTGATGCATTTGATGTTGCTGTTGCACAAATGGGTGGTGGTGCTGCTGCTGCTGCTGATGTTGCTGTTGATGGTGATGAGGCTGCTGCTGTTGCTGGTGATGTGGCTGGGGTGAGGAATGATGGGAATGCGCAGCATGTTGCTGGTGATGTGACGAAATGAGTGTCGCAGCCACTCCATGATGCCCTCCAGAAAGTTGCACTGCAGCAGCCATATTTTGAGAGGCAGATGTTGCGTGAGACAAATGATGTTGCTGCTGTTGTTGTTGTTGTTGTTGCTGTTGTTGTTGTTGCTGCTGTTGTTGTTGCTGCTGTTGTTGTTGTTGTTGTTGCTGTTGTTGTTGTTGTTGTTGTTGAAGCAACTGTGCCTCCACTTGATGATGATGTAAAAGCTGTGATGTACTATTTGATTGATTTGCACCACTGAGGGCACTAGTATAGTCCGCTAACTTACTGTCTACCTGGAACAGATCCAACTCCAGCGTATTATTGTTCGGTTCGCTCTTATTACTTGATGTTTGGGACGATGCTGGATGTACTTGCTGCGAATGTTGATAAAAGGACGATGATGCAGATGAACAATTAGAAGAAGATTGATCACCAAGTCCAGTAACATCGTTGTACAAGTGCTGTTGCATATTTAGAATCCAGTCACTATCGAGCAGATTATTTGCAAACGGAAAATCGCCTCTTGATTTACCAAGTTGATTGGTCATCCGCGAAATTGGCCCGAATTTATTGTTGATAGCATTGGAAAAGTCGCTCTCGGACAGAGAGAAGTCGTCATCATTGAGCAGCGAGTCAGACCGGACGAACATATCTTTGTTTGTTCCAGTCAGATTAGCTAGATCGGAACTACCACCTAGGTTGAGCATCTTAAATAATTCGATTGTTTCACTACGACTGAGAGGAAGATGAGGATATCCATTATTTATTGCACCATTATTTCCAGAGGTCCCACTTCCATTGCTTAACAAATTCGGAGTCGTTTGTGAAAGTGAATTATGCAGGTTACTTCTATTGCCATTACCAAACGTTGTTTGTTGCTGTTGTTGCATCGAAGGGGTTTGATGCGGTGGCTGCGAATGAGCATGAGGCATATGCATTCGATTGTTGTTAGGAATCATGGGGTGTTTATCGCGGTATTCACGAGGTTTGTGGTGTAGTGGAGTATTTCCTTGGTAGTATTTGCCACTACTGCCTGGTACAGGATGATGTTGTTGTTGTTGTTGTTGTGATTGCTGAGAAGCCAATGGTGGCATAGAATGCTGCGAGTGAGGTGTCATTGCTGGCGGCGGCATATGATTTTTATTTCCCATCATAGCAGACGGATAAGACGGATTAATACCTGATTTGGGTGCATGCTGTTGCCCAATTAAGTTAACAGGAGGAACTATAGAGTGCGGACCTGGTGCACCAGAAGGTGCATTATTGGGATTCGGAATTGATGGAGGGGGTTGATTTTCCCACGGGTTGAACTGTCGCCTCTGTTCCATCTTATCCGGATAGTCTGGAAACGCTTGATTGCCTACAAATGGTGGCGGTGGTGGTGGTGGTCCATTCATCAATTGCGGATGCACTTGATCCATTGGTGGTGGTTGGTTAGCGGGATATGTAGGATGATTTCCACCGTGTAAGATGTTCATTGGAGGCCCATTTCCGGGATTGTGTTGCATGGGTGGGGGCGGTGGTGGTGGATGTCCC
Source organism: Ochlerotatus camptorhynchus (assembly GCF_037179485.1). Lineage (NCBI taxonomy): Eukaryota > Metazoa > Arthropoda > Insecta > Diptera > Culicidae > Ochlerotatus > Ochlerotatus camptorhynchus. Next base: position 2,519,473 of record NW_027040943.1, read on the forward strand.
ATGTAGCTTCCATTCGGCGGTCGGATAAAGTTTCCTCTTATCGGTCCAGAAGTATGAACCGGAGGAGGTGGCATAGGTGGTGGTGGAGGCCGGTTACCATATGAAAGGTTACCGTTTCCTCCAGCAGGATAGTTTGGATTGAAATTGAAATTTCGTCCATTGGCACCGTGTTGAAGTGGTGTTGGTGGAGGCGGCACGTTCGAGTACGGAGGATGTTGATGGGGTGGGATTGGCGCTAAATGACTATTATGACTACTGTTACTATTACTACTTCCGCTTGCGTGACTGTGACTGCTCATCGGAGATTTGTCTAGATATCTCATCGGTGGAGCTGACTTTGGATATCGCATTGGTGAAGCTTCCTCACCAGATGAATGGTATCCATGTGAACTGGATGGCATGGCAAGATCTCCTATGTATTCACCATGATCTTTTCCATTCGGAGTTCGAATGTTGTTCTTTCGAAGCTTTGTACGATATTTCTCGAGTTCTTCTTCCGAATGCGCAAATGTACAATTCGGTCCGCGCGGGCAGGTTCCTCGGAGATTCAGGTCACGACACAGGCTAATTTTATATTTACTATTATGAGCTAAGTGTCCTGGCTCTTGTAATTTTCGGTTGCCATGATGCTGTACAAAATCGACCAGGCCTATAACGACCCGCTTGACTGCTTCCAGCGCTGTTGAACATTCGCGCCACGTTGGCACATGGTTCTCAGCATTCGAGTCAATGCTTGCGAGATGTTTGAGATGCACACGCAATCCGGACAAATTAGCTGGATCACCTGTTCGCTGGAGTGCTATTATCAACTCCTGCACGGATTGCACGAATGATTGTGGTGTTTGTAGTTTGTCTATAATGCTTTGCATGTGTGACTTATGTGCCGTATCGCCATACAGCAAGGAGGACCACTGATCGGGAGCTATCCGGAGACCGGCTTCGGTTGCAATTTGTACTATTTGTGCATCATGCTCCCGTCTCAGTGCTTCATAAGTACGGAATTCTTCCTTCAACTGCATCAATGATGAATCTCCCTCCCGTTTTGACACTTTGAAACAACTTGCCCTGTACAGGAGTTGTACAACATGTCCGATACTGGTTTTTGAAGCCTGTGGGAAATGTGGCTCCAATCGTTGTACTACAAACATAACCAATACTTTCCTGGAAAGTGCCGATCCATCCTCCAGTGCTAATAGCACCAACTTCAACACTTCCTCCTGCATAGCTGGACCGAGAAATTGGCAGCCACGTGCTCTCACCGCTGCCCACAGATTAGTACTTAGCTGTTGTGGATTTTGATGCTGCAGTATCAGCTCGGTGACCGTTCGTTCGCCTAGCGAGCGAGCGGCACGCAACGATCGCGCACGTCCTTCATCCTCAATCAACTGACAATTGACCAGGGTGACCAATTTGCGCTGCATCGGACGCGAAAGAAGTCCACCGGCGTTACCATTTGGGTACGGTTTCAGGTAGAGGGCTAACTCTTCGATACATCCTCGGGCTGTCTTGTAACACAGCAAATCCTCCGGGCTCAGATTCTGAACACTAGGTGAGCTAAGGTCTGGATCGATTGCGCTGCCACCGGGAGTAACTGTGCCTCCGGTGGATGATCCTGACGAGGAATTGCCGGTGCCATTACCGCTCCCGGGACTGCTACCAGCTGCGTTGCTGGTGCTGACCAACTGTAGTAAGGCATTGTTTACCGGTAGATTATCTAGGTCTGTCGATATAATTGTCTGCAATGGAAAAAAAAACAAATGGAAATGCGGAATTAGTAAATTATTTATTAATCTGCTTGTTATTTTTCGTTTTTACTTAAAACCCTGTGCTGCAATGGCGGACTATTCACATGCAGACCAGATCGCCATTTGAAAGAGATAGGAATAGGGTACGGTAAGATTTAAGGACTGTTTTGGATTTTTCACGAACGACACTAAGTTTATAGTTGAAGATGCTAATTTCAACTATGCTTTGGGTGTATTTAGGTTTATTTTGATGTTTTATTGCATTATGTAAAAGGTTGAATATGCACTTGGAGTGGTGTGAAAAAAGAAAAGTGATACTGTTGGTAAAGTGGGACAAATGCTTCACCCCAGCGGCTCCGATGGTGTAGTGGTAAGCGTGATAACCTCTCACCCCAGCAGGCCAGGGTTCAATCCCAGTCGGTGCCGCCGGGATGTTCTGAGGCATTACATTTCTGATCACGCCTTCCTTCGTTGGTGCCTGGCTCATGAGTTGGTGGGTCGATAGGTAGGGTCCAGGCGTGGGAACTGCCTCCCTGGCGTCGGTCTGAGCACTGGTGCTCAGCACGGAAAACAAGATCGACGGAAAAAAAATCAAGGAAGAAAAAAATGCTTCACCCGTTTGCATGAACATAGTTCAATCATAGAGGTAACTCTAAGACCAGAAGGTCCCGAAGAAACGTGCTCAAATGTTTGGCTCAGCTCTGGTACTGTCTTCGGTCCCAAGCTAATCGATGCACTCTTCGAACCATAGGAAAATCCACGAGCCACTCATTTTATCTGTCAAACTTTCATAGCGAATCAAAACAAACATAGTGTAGTACTAGAATTTCGACTAGAATGGAGTACGCTAATAGATGTACTTGGGACCAATAGGCTAGTCAAGTAGTGAGCTAATTTTAAATCGTTAGTTTCCACCGGTTGGTTGAATCTAGCTAGGGAAGATGTATAAATTAAATAGCATTTTAGAGTGACCAGCCATTGATAAATACGCTACAAGGGGAAGGGGGTCCAAAGTTGGTGCTTCATCAAATGCAAATAAACGTTTAACGTTTGTTTACATTTTATGAATCATCAACTTTGGTCCCCCTCAAAATTATAGCGTATTTTTCTGCGTGGCTGGTCACCCTAAAATGCCACGTGATTTATGTATAATCCCTTAGGATCTATCCCAAGCCGCTTTTGTTGAAAATCATAACTGACAACTCTGTGTAATTACAGCTGATCTGGCAATAACGGAGTAGCACCCGCGGGCGGTCAATCATGCTCATGTTCTAGGATCTTGAGAAAAGTAGCAAAAATGTATGACTTTCATAAAACAACAGTAATGTGTTGGTCCAGTTTTGTGAAATCACTGGTAGGTAGAAAATCACACAAAAACTGCTTGACAAAGTGGTCCACGGTGGCATCTTCACTCGCATCACTATCAATAATACACTCCCGACCTGACTATCAAAGCTGTGCAGCTTTCAGTGAGAGCACGAGAAATCACACATTACACTGAATGCATTGTGTGCTCTTGCTGTAGGCTCTGGATGACGCTATTTATATACAAGTTGTGTAGGTATCATGATGGTGATGACTAATACAATTATTCCAACTATCTGACGTAAACAATTTAGTCTCACTGTCTCCATTTTCCACTCTCCTCAAACCTCGTTTACCATTGATCGTATAAATTTTCTATAGAGTTTGACACAAGCTATTGGCCCCAAGGGACTAAAGCAAATATACAGGACAGACAGGATATGATACGTTTCCCTAAAATATTCAAGGGTTAGTGAAATTAAAATTTCAAATGCTCGGAAGATTTTACGGCTTTCCACCGGGTGCTGTCCTACATACAAATTTCGGAGTGTACAGAAAATCGGAACAAGGAAAGCACCGTAAACTGTTCATCAAATAATAACGGTTTTGCGTGCGACAACGGCGGCAACAAAAATACAGTAAACATTCGAGGCGACGGTTATGCATAATAAGAAAAAAGGGTACGAAACGTGAATATAAAATGACGTCACTGTGGTTTACGTGGACGGTTTTGGTCCATGCCGAGTGTGACGAGAGAAGGATTTTTTTTACTTTGCAGTTTTAGCTTTAACATTCACGTTCCTCATCAATTATAGATTTGCTATCAATCTTTATCCCACAGATCCTTTGGCGATCTTCGAACCTGGTATCCGGATATTGTGCATCATGATGTATGTAGGCATACCTAAATATATATGCATGAACATAGCGCGTAGAAACGGAAGCATAAAATTGGTCGATGAAATTTAGCAATCTGAACTTTCGACGGGTAAAGCTTATGGCTTTAATAGCAACATTGACGGCAATATTACGTACTATATTGAAGTCTGACGTAAAACATACATGCTGTGAATTTTTCATGATTTTAGCGCCCTTAGGGGGAGGAAACATTTGAATATTTAAAAAGCTATGAAGTGTATCTTGAGTGTAATTGAATAAGGGAAACATGGTAGTAGTGAATGAAACATTATGTTCGATGCTGAGAAAATTCACGCCAATTGACGAATCGATTAAATTTTACCCTCTCCGAATTTCATGACAATTTAATAATTGTTCTATATGGTCAACATAATAATGTTGTGCTAGAATTAGGTAATTTTGACACACCTCTAATTTTTCAAAATGGCGTATTTGGAATTAACCATTGCACAAAAATGGCTCATCTAATCGAAATGACGCCCAAGACAAACTTGTAAGAAAATGCCTAACAAATCACAAATTTTGATCAAAGAATAAAAAAAAGAACTGTAAAAATTTTATTAGTAAAAATATGTAAAAATGTATATTTTTTTAAATTTTCAATGTCTGAAATAGAAAACAACGGTAAATACGCAAAACTCTCTTTTGAGGTTGGCATCTTTGCTTTTTAATGCGTTTGGAGCTTTAAACTTTTAGCGATGGTGAGATCTTGTTTGTCTTTTGGCATTTGTATAATAAAGCTTGATACTTTTGCAATTATGGCCTACGAGCTTCAAAAATTTAAAAAATGATTAAATTAATCATATCATATGATTAAATTAATCATATTGCCAAGCGGTTTTGAGACGATTGTTCTAACTTAGCATAAATAACTCCCTATTTTATCTAGGTTCTAGAAGAATGTTTCAAAACGCTTGAATAGCCAAACGAACAGCAAAGCACCTCAAAATGATGAAATGGTTAAAAACGACAAAATCGAAGCGATATTAAAACGCCAAAATCTCAAAAACGCTGAAAATGGTTTTATAAACGTTAAAATAGCCTGAAATTTGTACCGGCCGGATTCGAGACAAACACCATTTTTGCGGGATTGTTGTCCGGCATTCTTACAACGTGTCTCGCCCATCGTACCCGTCCAGCTTTCGCGACTTTCTGGATACTGGTTCACCATAGATTTGCGCCAGCTCGTGGTTCATCCTTCTCCTCCATACACCGTTCTCACATACCCCGCCAAAGATGATCCTAAGCACTCGTCGTTCGAAAACACCCAGTGCTTGTAGGGCCTCCTCGAGTCTTGTACATGGTACATTTAGTACGGGGGTGAAGTTTACCCGACCTCAGGGTCTTGTGGAGTCCGTAGTAAGCACGACTTCCGGAAATTATGCGTCTAGGAATTTCTCTGCTGCAGTTGTTATCCGACGTCACCAATGATCCAAGGTACACAAATTCATCCACCACCTCGAACTCATCTCCGTCGATTGTCACGCTTCTGCCTATGCGAGCCCTATCGCGCTCGGTTCCTCCAGCTAACAGATACTTTGTCTTCGACGTATTCACCTTTATTCAACCTTCTCTGCTTCACCTTTCAGTCTGGTGTATTACTCCGCCACGGCCCGAAACGTTCTTCCGACAATGTGTACATCGTCAGCGAAGCAGATGAACTGGCTGGACTTATTGAAGATCGTGCCCCGCATGTTAAAACCCGCATGTTTCATAACACCTTCTAGCGCAATGTTGAACAGGAGGCAGGAAAGGCCATCGCCTTGTCGCAGCCCTTTGCGAGTTTCAAACGGGTCCGATAACGCACCCGATATCTTCACGCAGCACTGTACACCATCCATCGTAGCCCTGATCAGTCTGGTCAGCTTCCCGGGGAAACCGTTCTCGTCCATAACCTTCCATAGCTCTTCACGGTCAATAGTATCATAAGCGGCCTTGAATTGCGGGATCTCCAGGTGTACCGATATGGGAGGCTATGCTGGAAGTAGGATACTACGTATGGCCATGTTCTTAGAGGCGGCGAAATCGATAAGTCTGAGGCCGTTGGCGTTCGTTAGCTGGTGTGCGCTGAACTTTCCTATAACCGGTCTGAATTCCTCCTCTTGGCTGACCTGATCTCCGTTAAGATCTCCGATAACGATTTTGACGTCATGGTTTGGGCTGCTGCCGTATTCCCGTTTCAACTACGCGTAAAAAGCATCTTTATCGTCATCGTCACTTGCTAAGTGAGGGCTGTGCACGTTGATTATGCTGAGATTGAAGAAACGGCCTTTGATCCTCAACTTTCACATTCTGCTATCGATTGGCCACCAGCCAATCACGCGCTTCTGCATTTCGCCCATCACGATGAAAGCTGTACCCAGCTCATGTGTATTGCCGCAGCTCTGGTAGAGTGTATAACTATCCTTATACGTATGTACCGACGATCCCTTCCAGCAAACCTCCTGCAGCGCTACAATGTCGAACTTTCGGGCCCTCAATAAATTGGAAAGAATGCGGTTACTTCCCAAGAAATTGAGAGTTGCAGTTCCATTTTCCGAGTTTCCAATCGTTAGTCCGTTTTCGTTGCCTGGGTCTATGCCGATTGTTCCGGTCCGTATTTACATTACTAGCTTCCTGTCCTTAAGTTACTTTACGGCTGGCTTGTAGGGCCAGCACCAACCCCCATTGTCTCGCCGGAGGACCCACGCTGGCACCAGGACGTTGATCAGCCGCTCCTAACATAGATAACAGATGCCGTTTTGAGCCGCACCTCCATGATGAACAGACACTCGAAAACTGCACTCTCTGGCAAGCATACCAAAAGTACCGCCTCATGACAGTATTCCAACGGCTGTCGCTTTCTTTTTTCCAACGACAGCCTTGAGATTGAGCTATAAGCGACAGCCCACAGTGAAGGCCGGCGCACAATAGATACGTTTTCTTTCAGAAAATCCGAAAACGTATGCATTGTGCGCCGACCTTGAGGCTGTCATACGACATGCAACGTTGCCGTCTTGGGCAGTACACGATAGCTCGTGCTTATTCATGTATTTTGTTCGTTCGGCTATGACAGCCTCGGATGGTCATTCGTAACGTTCCTCGTACATACAACAAGCAGTCCGTCAAACTGCCGATTCGTTGCTGCTGTCTTTGAAATTTTTTTCGTATGTCGTGAGACTGCTACTACACTACCAGTGTGACGCCGAAGCTCGTTCGGTTGCTATCACGTTTGTGCTACCCATTGCAAAATTTTCATCCGATATTTTTTTTAAAACGCGCGGTCTTGTGCAGATCAGACATTCCGACATTCCGGGGAAAAATATAAGCCTACCCGACACCAACCTGACTTCTACCAAACCCCAACCCGATGTTGGCCCGACATTTACCCGACATAAAAACAGAATTGTCCCGACACCGACCCGACATTTGGCCGACGTCGATCATAAATTAACCTTACATTGATCCGACACCGGGCCGACATGTCTGTTCGGGATCATTTTTCTGGGTTTTTTCCATACTCCACTGCCTTATGGTTCAATTTACTTTGATGCTTTTTCAAAAATTTCAAAAGCATTTTTTTCCGACGCATTATTTCAGATTGCAAAAAGCTCGCACTATTCGATTCCTTTTGATATTTTACACAAAATGACGCGAGGTTTTTGCAATCTAAAATAATGCGACGAAAAAAAAATGTTTTTGAATTTTTAAAAAATGCATCAAAGTAAATTGAACCTTATATCAATTGTATATAATGTCTCGTGACAGCCACTTGGGTAAGCTGAGGGATGTCGTCGGTTTGCGAAGGCTGTCATGACTACAGAAACATTGAAAACCTGGTCATAAATAAATGTATAAATACAGCCCATTCGGGTCACTACGTTCCAAACACGATGATTTTAGCAAAGCGGGTATAGATGCGACTGTTATAATACACCCAACCGGTGGATGTAAGATTCGCTTACAATTATGTGGGATTCATCATCAGAGGATCTAAGTGGAGACCGCATGAACCGAGGATGCGATATACCTAGCTGCGGTCCGATGTAAGAAAATTGGAGACCGAAAAATGTGGAGTGTATTAGTGAGTGAAATTAATTATGTCGAAAAAATAGAAAAAAGGTTGCCGACTGGACTCGAACCACGGACGTTGCGACTATCAGACCTGTGCTTTATCCACTGCTCTCTTCATGCTTCTGAATATGGTTAGCCTAAAAGCAAACATGAAGCGCTCATTTTCTCGCATGCTCGACTTCGTATGCTTTTTCTGCTGGAGAGATTCGAGACAAGTGTGTGCGTCGTTCTACAATGTTCTACAATGTGCGTCGTTCTACAAGCTTACTGGTATAGTCGAAAGCGTAGATGGAACACGAAATAAAAAAAGACAAAAAACCATTACATCGCCTGCATGGTCAATTCCTAACATTCGTTGCGATGTTCATGAACAGAGGATGATAGGAGCTGGAACTAACATTCATTGTAATAGATTTTTGGTTTGCGTGTACAGCTTTCATTTGTTCGTGCGTGCGCTGTTGCCAATATACTTCGAATTCAGATCTGAACGTACGGTAGCAAGCGGTAGTAAAGCACGCAAAGCAACATTCAATTCAGGAAAAACCAACTGTCTCGAAAAGGCTGTACTATTTGGAAGCCTGCTCTCCGGAGAGAGGAGTCCCCTCCCCCCATAGTCGATCTTTCCTATGATTACTCGTAACCCAGCCGGCAGCGCGTGGAGGTGATGGAGGAGATTGGAGTAACTGAACAAGAGACTAAGTGACCACGCCCACAGAGGTGTTGGGGTCTATTTTATACCTGCAGATACGCGAAGTATCGATGGTACGCATTGTCCAGCCGTTTACCAGGTCAAGAATATTCATACTGTCTTTAACAAGCTCAAAATCTCCAATAAGGACTGTTCATGTTATAAAACGGACACACACTTTCAGTCCCAACTTTTTGATTTGAATACTCAACTCAATGCTTTCTTCGGCAAGTTTCAATCTCTACTTAAAAGTAACATAGAAAAAATAATAAACAATATATTCGAAGCAGCATGTAATTTTTACCAAATTTTAAATCAATTGTGCTCTACAATGTATTTTTTATACTGATATCAATATAACTAGAATAGCGGCGCCGGTGGTGTGGTGGTAAGTGATATTGCCTCTCACTTCAAAGGGTATGGGTTTAATCCCAGTTGGCGAAGTCGGGAATTTCTGAGGCATTAAATCTCTGATCACAGGGAAGTCTCCGGTTTATGAGTTGGAGGGTCGATAGGTAGGATCTGCCTCCCTGGCGTCGCTAGCACAAAGAAACAATTCTGACTTTTAACTATCGCGTAAAATCTCCCTCCGTTTAATGTTGAGCTATAGTTGACATAAACAACGAAGTAGTTTACAAGCCTGCATACAACATTGATAATTTATGCGATATTGCGCTTAAATTTATACGAAATAATCGCGTAAATTTACGCGAAATCAAGCGTTAATTTTATGTGCGCTATATCTCGCAGAAATTAACATGAATTTTTCAAACGTTGGATATATTTTGCAATTGTGTCAACCAGATATTTTTTATATCAGCTCTTCTAAAAGATGAAACACATCAACTAAAATAAATATTAATTTTGTAGAACAAAGTGTTTGTACGATTTTGCATAATTTTTGGTATCATTTTTCGTCCCACGTTTACAACGTTGGTAAATTGAGAACACATAATATCTCAAAAATTCCGACGGGTCAGTTATGCAGTTATGCGTCTAATTATCATTAATTTAAACAATGCTTATTTTTGTTTGGATCATAATCTATACATATCCTGAATAAACAATATAAATACAATGAAAAATGAAAAAAATACAAATAATGTTTTATGTCTGTTTTATAACTTGAACAGTCCAAAAAACGCAAAAATAGCCCTGAAACGCCAAAAATAAATATGAGGACACCAAAATAACCCATGCTTTCAATCAATTCAGTTGGGCACTTCTGAAACTTTTTTATTAATTTCAAATTCAAACCGGTTTTACTAGCTCCAATGATTATTTCAACAAGATGTTAAATCCAGATAAATGTTACATAAACTTTTTAAAACGTTTTACCAGGTTGTCAGAATTCTTGCGTCCCATCTAAATACAGACTCATGGATTTAGAAACGCTGTTCTATGGGAAGATGAATTAATGACGTAGCATTTTAGGGTGATCAGCCATGTAGAAAAATACGCTACAAGGAGGGGGACCAAAGTTGGTGCTTTATGAAATGTAAACAAACTTTAAACGTTTGTGTACGTTTGATGAAGCACCAACCCCTCTTCCCCTTGTAGCGTATTTTGTGTATATGGCTGGTCACCCTAAAATGCAACATCATTTATGTGTTTTCCTTAAACGGTTAATAACTTTTTACACAGAATTCGAATCGATTTGCAGCCCTTGACAAAGTTCTTTTGCATAGTTTACCAAATTACACAGTAAGATTATTTAACAGGAGTCTTAGAATTTCTTAAAAAGTTGGTAAAATTTCAAATGACCGTCATCCGCACGGAATCAAATAAATTGACAAATTTTATGTTCTATCATTAAATGGGGTTAACAAAACAAAGTCTGTACAAATTCGGAATAAATTTACAATTTTTTTTTAAATTTCCACAGATTTTTAAACTTTTTCCGAATAGTTCCGCAAATCAAAAATAACTGGGCAGCTAATTTTTTTTTTACTTTATTAGAGAGATTTTTAGTCGTTGGCTAGTTCATCTCTAAACTGGCAGCTAATAAGCTGGATTAGTGTGTAAGTCTCAGGTATGGGCAATATTGAGCAATTTGTGAATTTTTCACAAGCAAATTTACATTTTTGATTATTGATTGATTTTATTACAGATGTTAGGGACCTCAATGCAAATCGAAAAAAATAAGGGGTTGTAAATTTGACCTACCCTAATGTATGTGTTTTAAAGCATTTTGCATCACATGTTTATATAATAAGCTCTTTCTGAGTAATACCTTTTCAGGAGTTGTAAAAATGTGCTATGAATAGTAATATTGTAGTAACACTGGGAACATAGGTTCGGTTTTAAGTACCTGGCAATCAAATAGTACAATTTTTGTATTGGATAGATGTATCAGTTATTACGTTCCTTTTATGGTGTGTTCCAATTAAGCCCTCTAGAATTCCCATATGTCATAGTTGGAACACACCATATTAGGTACGTATATCCATAACTGGTATCTCTACCGTATGGAAATAAGTAACAAAAGTACACTCACCTGATCGAAGGGACACTGCTTTCTGTGCAGAGTCGCCAAACAAGTACGGCATATGGTGTGGCCACATCCTAGACTGATTGGTGGACGTAAATTTGCTGCAAATTCGTTGCAGCAAACCGGACAGCTGAGGAATTCTGTCCATTGGGGCGCCTGAATCGGCATTCTGCAAGAAGCAAGAAAAAAACCACATCGACACCGAACAGATGATTGGCGCCAACAGTAGATATCACATTAGATGTATAGAATGGTTAAGCATGGGTTCTACTAATAATAAATGGATTTGTTGGTTTCTTATTCATCCGTTGCATGATGGTGATGGTTTGGTGGATACACATAGCGTGAATGTTGCACCACTGCGAACTGGCAGCAACAGCAGCAAGGCCGTCCAAGGTCGATCGTATGATTTCTTTGCGAAAGGCAACAGGTATGAGTGTCATTTTGAGCAGTGTATGAGTCAACCGGTTTGAGCTCTGCATCAACTGCCACGTTGATGCTCATTTCAACAACGGACTCAACGACAATTACAGGGAATTCCCGTGATGGTGGAATTAGTTATGTCCGACGACTACGGTCATCTAATACAAGTGTCTGGAAATGGTAATGTGGCTTGCTCGACGGACCGTTGACCATAATAGTGACATTGAGTTTAAGATGGTTTGCGTGCAGCTGGCGAGTTGTCGCAAGTATCATTCACTATTTCTTTTATCTTTCTTCACCAGCATTGCATTTTAGGTAATTCGTCGTAGTTCGTGAAGCTAGAAAGATTAGTATCTACACAACAACTTGCAATGGTTAACGTGCCCAACAGAAAAAAGCTTCTCAGACCCCACTTCAACGAAAGCGCGACTGGTTGTTGTTGTTAGGGTCGGATTTGTTTGCGCGTGGATACTTTTTCGATGCTGGTGTGTTTTTACTCTCTTTCGAGCGCCTGCTGCCGTGTGCCACGTTCAATAAATGAAAGGAAAAGCACACGTCGCGTCACCCGCCTTTTGAATTGTTGTTTTTCCTCTTTCTCTTCGTGAATCGTGCTGGCATATCCGGGCTAATCTTGTGGTAGTAGTTCGACATGTCTGGCAGTGATGTTGAGATGGCATTGGAAGCTCAATTAGAAACGGGTGTGGATCACAGATGGAGAGAAGAGAAGCTTTTAGCAAACGCATTATTGTCGACATAGAACAGCGGAGCCGAGACTTCTTCGAGAGGTGAAGGGTAACAAGATTTTGAGAAAAAAAAGATTCATCTAAGCAAAATGCCAATCAACTTTCAATTTCAGTCGGGGAGCCCTGGGCGATAAATCCTTTCGAAATAAAAACAGATATCAAACATTTTGTGTTGTACTATAGAAATGTATATTTTCTCCAGTAAATAGAAGGAAGTTGACAATTCGTTGAACGAAAGTAGGCTATTATATGGTATGCACTTTGAGCCTATCCACATACCACATACGTGCACAGTTTGTGAGAATTTTAGACCCCCTCTCCCACTGAGTGGACAATCGCTCATACAAAAAAAAAATGTATGGACCGATTACACTCGCCAAACACTCTACTCTCTAAACTGTCCACGTGATGGACAGCCCTTACTGACTGAACACGTCATTAAAGTTTGGAGCGAATCGATGAATATGAATAATGATGCTGGTTGATTCTATGGGAATTCTCGCGTTGATTTTGTTTAGGTATTTAATCTTAAATTCAATATAAGGCTGATGCAAACATTAATTTTATTTTATGTCCGAAATACCTCAAATAGGTCGAAAGAGGGGAGGGAGGGGAGGTTAAATAAATAACAAGGGACGTCCTTTCAATATTTTGTAATTACTAAATAAAAATATTTATAGAGATATAGTGTAGAGTACTATTTCGACCACTTTTGTCATATTAAGCAGAAACATCAAATATATCAATGCTTTCGACGTGAACGAATCAATGATACGTTTGGTATGATAGTTTAGTTCAAAATCAACAAAACAAAGCTTGTAGGAATGCATAATATGAATATTAACATCCATTCTTCTTAAAAAACAAACAAGCGCTCCTAGCGAATCAAATATTTCTTCCTTCGTTCGTATGCCGAAGTGAATTCAATGACGTTTCTATGGGTAACTGAAGCTTCTTGGAATCAAGAAGCAGTGTTAAATTTTTAACAATATCGCAACAATTTGTGACTTTGTATCGAATCTTACGGTACATTTAGATGTCATCTTTGATAGTAACATTTCATTTTTTGTGCAAACCTGTTCGAAAAAGAGAGGTAAAGTGTGGATTGTGCTTAGTGTGACAATACGCAGTAACTATAACGCGGAGAATTTGTGTTTTTATTCCTAATTTTTATTAATATTGATTTATTTTTTTAAATGCTTTTTCCAGTACAATACCGAAGTACCGATACTCACAAAAAAAGGTACGGTACTGACAACCCAAATTACACTATTATAGAAATACTACTGCAACTATACTGCCTATAATCACATATCAGTCATATATGAATGTTCCTCAATGTTGATATAACAACGCTATTCATGGTTGATTTTCGCAACAGATGTCGCTAGTAAAAATTACAGCGATTTATTTTGTATGCAGAAAACCGGAAAATGTTGTATTTCACAAAATTAGAACCTTTTTCAAAAAAAGATATTTGATACACTTAATAGTTTTAATTTTTACCGAACATGACTACTTAGAACACTTTCAAACTTAATAAAGTTATAAAAAAACACTTTTAAACTTGATGAATCGTATGAAGTAGATTAAAGATTCGATTTAATGTTTATCTACAACTTGTTACTCGAACTGCAGTTTACTTGAGCGTATACAATCCTCAGATATTAACATGGTCGTGAGGATGCAAAGATCAAATCGACATAGAGAATCTGTCAATGTTACTTAGGGCCTAATGCAATGTTCAGCTTGATACAACATAACATGCAAGCTTCATTGGAACTGATGTTAACTTGAAAAAAAAAAATAACAGCAAATTTACTGTGATTTTCAACGATTTACATGGGAACTGCACTTCGTAACTTCGACTGACATTTTCTCAATGTCTGCTGTTTTCATATGGAACTGATTATAAGCAGAATAGGCGCAAAGAAGTACATATCTTAAGGAGCATCTATCGTTTTCCGTCATTCTACGAGCTAATTTGAAGGTTCAAATATGTAAATACACTATACTATATTCTATTGACAATTCTCCATTAAAAAAAAATCGGGCTTTCTATCATTATTCATGCCATAACTCCATACCGCAACTATAGGAACACCTACCGTATCTATTGTTTACGTTTCGTGTCTGGTAATTTCACGAATTTTTTGTAAGTTTATGTTTAAGTATTTTTTCTTCTTTATAAACAAAAATAACTGCTTCAAAATATTTTGTTTAATAGAAAGTTAACGTAAAGCCGATACTGTACAAATCAATAGTTCTTAAATTTGGATCGTTGCATTGTTCATAACAAAAATACGGATGTTATTTTGCAACATATGGCTCTGTTTCAGTGGTAGTGAAATCGAATTTCAAGCCAAACAAAGCATTCCGAGTTGAAATGTATACATAGTTATTAATATTTAGTCCCACTACACGTTTCCTAACCATTGGCTTTTTCAATAAAAAAATAACACATTTTCATACATTTCCCTTTTCCTTAGATTTTACTACCATTCTTCCGTAAGCTCGGTAGGTAGGTAGTATCCGAGAGTGATGTGTATGATTGAGATAAATACAAACGAATGTGCCATCACGTAGTGATGCATAGCACAAACTCGGTGCTTTGCCACCTGGGCAGTACTGTGAGCTACCAGCACCTCCTTCTGGAAAATAATATCAATGAGTAAAGACGACGTCCTATACCCTACTTATCGTAACCACATTTTAGATTCCTCGATAAAGACTAGTCTATCGACAGTCAATTATGCAATCCTCAATTGACCGAAATCTGCAACTAACCATCCGTTTCGTTGTGCATGAACAGGTACATTCGTTGCTGTGAAAGACGAAGCAAAGGTAGGAAAATAAATCAAATGGACACACCGCGGTTCTCGTGCTTATCATTATCGCATACCAACCGGGATGGCCTTTTAACAACTGACCAAGCGATCAAATGAAGGAGGATTCAGTTTCACTTTCGGTACAATTATCGATGATAGATTACGTCGGCAACGGTTAAAATGTATTTCTTTTCCTACACAGTGCATGGTTACTGAAACTGTTGTTTTGGGTTTCCTTATGCCTTCACCGACGCGAAGGTAACTATTTAGTGAATGGATTTTCCATGCCAAGTTTTTTTTAAGGAACCGATTGACCGTTTCCAAAAACATCCTGTCTAAGGTGCATGTATCGATGAAACGACGAGCGGCGGTCGAAACTGTACCGTTTTATGGTCTAATCATCGGCACACGGCAGGCTTTGAGGTCGCTCACAGTGGGAAGTTATTAGCGTAAAATTGCTTTATTTTTTTGTTATTGAACTCAGCGACTTCGACCAAAAGGTTTAAAATTTGTATGGAATTTTGTGACGAATTACTAGTACGGGAGCATATATTAAGTACGTCATGCAAAATTAAGGAAAAATGAACTCCTACTCCTTCCTTTCGTCACGTTACATTGCTTGTTACAGATTTTAAAACTCCCCTCCCGCCTGAGAGCTCGATCCAATGGAAGTTTTTCAAATTTTACTAATATAGCATTGATTAATCTAGAATGTCTATAATCGCTATTACAATTGAATATGTGGTTGCTATGACAATGTTCAATTTTTATCTGTTTTCAAAATGAAGCACCCTAAGTAAAACATGGTTTTTTGACATTTTAGTGATATCAAATGGAAACACTCACTCTTTTGTAGACTGAAATTGAAATATTTATGACTACTTACAGCTGTGTTCGATAAAATGGCAGCGCATGCCGATTTTCATACAAAATGGTCAACTTTGACATGATGTTACTTTGTAAATTTATGATAAATTGAGCTGAAACGTTCGTCAAAGAACTACAAATATGTTCAATTTTACGATTACAAAATATTAAATTTTTGGAAGCACCTGCCGGAAAGTGAGTCACCAGGTAAAATTGTTCAAAATACAACTATATTATTATTAGCTAAAGAATTAATGAACAGCCCAACCATACCACAATCTACGAAATGTGTGAACTGTACCCGAGCAAAGTTGGATATCAAAATACTATCAAAATGATATCTTTTTTTTTTTGAAATCATGTTGACAACATTTTTTGATATGCTATTTTTTAAATTTCGGTTGAATTCCTATTTTGATATTGTTTTGATATTTCTAAAAATATTATTTAAAACAAAATTTGATATTTTATTAAAAAAAACGCATCCAAACTTATCACTGAAATCTACATTTATTTTTATTTTTTCTTCTTACGAGTCAATCAGGTTTCTTTATGAACATCACAAAGACAACTATGATTCTTACAGTGTTGTTTTACGACATTTATTGATATTAATCTGCCTGTGAATTGAATTTACAAATCGATATAAAATTCTGTCTGTAATACTTATACTAATACATTGTCGAATATTTCGTAGAATTAGCTCATATTTAAACATGTTGTCATAAATCTCATTAAGTATCAGTTCTCTCCCAATAAAATAAATATCGTCATTGTCTGTTAAAATATGTTCAATGCGAAGGAATTTATCATTCATAATAATATAAGAGTCATCGTAGACTATTTTTTTTTACACAATTCGTGTGTCCTATTCCTATATTGAATATAATTCCACTAGAATTTGTTATGAAAACGAAACCTAAACTTAAAAACTTCCCATCGTCTTTTTTTATGCTATTGGATCTAATAAACTTCAATCGTTCGTCATATTTAAACTTTTGTTATTTGTCTATAATGACAAAAGCGATTCATTATATACATTCTTGTAATGTGTACCACTGGATGATTATTTCCAGTTATGTACTTTAATATGGCTCCATTCGCACTTTTTGACAACATTATTTGATTTTGAATCTTGATATCAACCAAAAGATTTCAAAACATTCAGATATTACTAAATTTGATATCATGATATCAAAATAATAACTAATTTAGTTTTTTTTTTTTTTTTTCCTACCATAGTTATAATAACATATTGATTACTTATTTTGTTTATTATTAACGAAATTACTAATATCAAAACGCATACATGGATTTGTTATCAAGAAAACATAATTTGTTATTTTTTTAATATCCTTCATATACCATTAGGATCTCATTTTTGTTATGATTACTGTTAACCACACGGTAGGCAAAATATGTTATTACGAACGCTTATATCAAAATATCAAATTTAGTTTACATTTTGTTTTCATTCTATGCTCGGGTATAGATTTCCGACAAACTGCATAACTCCCAAGAACAGACAATAACGAAATATTCCGCATTCCCGTATAATAAAGGTCAGAAATGTTTAAGAGGAAAACGAGATATGACGGCTACCCTAAGCTTAAAGTAAAATTTAACCATCTCAATTTGCTGCATAATCTATATCTTGATATCTTGACCACCTAAGAAGTTTCCGTCTTCGAGAAAGTTGTTGAGCTGACCAAGGCTTTCCAATGGTGGGCAGATTGGTTCAGATTTGTCACATGACGTGGCATTAATGTTCATGTGGACTTCATGTATATGATATACCTTGATATCCTGCTCATCTA
Organism: Ochlerotatus camptorhynchus; assembly: GCF_037179485.1. NCBI lineage: Eukaryota > Metazoa > Arthropoda > Insecta > Diptera > Culicidae > Ochlerotatus > Ochlerotatus camptorhynchus. The sequence continues at coordinate 2,537,351 of NW_027040943.1, forward strand.
TCTGGATGGAATACGGTAAAATCTCGATTTTAGCAAAACGTGTTGTATTGAATTTTTTGTATTGGCATGTGACGTTTACCATTTCAAATTGCCTCTCTGTACTCATTTCGATTTATCCCATGCAGTGTAAAATGTGGGGCAAGTTTCCATGCTTTAGATGTTTCGGGAAAAAAACTCATTTTTGACTCTATATTGCCATAATATGTTTCCCCACCTAGTGCACAAAACTGGCTAAAATACAGACAATTTAACTGTTTTGGGAAGATCGAAGAATTGCGAAAAAAAATTTTTTTGCGAATATCACCACTAATGAAAATTAAGCAACCTGAGGGCAAGGTTGCAAAGACTCATTTCAGCTAAAACAATGTTTTTCTAAATTATGAAATAATTAGATGCCATGATCAAATTTTGAATTGGTAGGATACAAGAAGAGGTTGCAAAGAATGTGTTTGACATATTAAACCTGTTTATTTCACTTCATGAGAGTCACAATCAGCGATTTTTCACAAACTCACTCACTCAGCGATCAGCAAATCGCTGATTGTGACTCATAGAAAGCAAAATTTACAGGTTTTATGTTTCCAACGCATACTTTGTAACCTCTTCTTGTATGTTACAAGTAAAACATGCCATCATACCATCTTTTGGTTTTTATTATTCCGAAAAACATTATTTTAGCTGAAATGAGTCTTTGCAACCTTGCCTGCGTAGGATTTTGCATTAGAAACGTTGATCAACCACTAAAGTTCACACTTTTTATGTTGTTTTGTAAACTAGTGTAATCTTCCAGGCCTTTTTTTTAATTTTACCATTCTTCTCAAATGTTTCTCACTATACTCAGACGACTGTCTACCGAAGTGTGTTCGATTAATTTGGCGATTGCTTCGTTGGTTATGGTATAGTGGACTAACCATAAAAAACCACAACTATGCGGTGAGAAGACCACCAAAAACCAACCCCCAGTCGAAAACAAAATAACATAACGAATTGTTTTGTATTTCATTTCATACTCAATTGGCAGCAAAAAAGACCTTGCCAAGGTATTGCGTGAGACGCAAACGAAAGAAAAATCTGTTACGATACCAAAGTTGTATAAACGGTAAATAGGACACACCGGCGCGGCAACAGCACAAGCGAGACGCTCCGGCAGATGTGGGCCACAAGAAAGTGAAATGGTTTTACCTTGTGGTTACAGTCAGTGCTATGCTGGGATCTCAACCTTGCTTGCTTAAGTTAGAATTTATTTTAAATTAGATTTTCCAGGATGCGGCCTGGAAAATGAAAGCTGTCTATCTAAGAACGAAGAGGAAATTTTCGTTGCTTTGTTGTTTTTTTGTAATATTTGATTTTCTAATGAAACACAAGGATTTTTTTTATAGAAAAATTTACTTCGAAAAATCGACCCTCTTTGCAAACAGCGCCTTAGCTCTTGTGTACATAAAGAGTTGGTTTTCCGAAGCCACTTCTATTAAAGCAGTTATCAAAAAACGTCCTAAATATCAATTTATCTTAGATTTAAGAATGATGTAGAAGGACGGCCCCGGCATAGTGCTTAACATCCATACCTCCCACGCCAAAGTCACTAGTTTAAATCTCATCGTGGAAATGTCACGAATGACCCAAGAGTGTTAAGGTGGTTCAATATTTAACTGTTATATGCGTGACACAGGTAGCAAACACATCATCACCCTCATAGGAGTTAAACAATTACCAGTGCCACAACACATGTAGTCGAAAATAAAGCAGGAATCACCTTAAAAACATAAACAACAAAATGGCTTCACATACTATATCATTAAAAGCAGCAAAATATAATTAAAAGCAGCAAAATGGTAAAATTACTATAAAAAAAACTAGAATAAAAACTCTAAACTGCCAAATAAACAAACAAAACGCTTTCGGGACGATTTTCTTCACATATTTGAAGTATTTTTTGTATAGATTGAATTTTTTGTGTGGTTTTTACCGAAAGTCTTACAAAAACAGCAAAATATCGACAAATAATTTGTTTTGGGATGTTCTGTGGCACCCAAACTATCCTGGAGTGCTTATTCTTTTTTATATCGCTAAAATCATCTAGGGGGCTGTTCATAAACTACGTAGATTGTTTAGAGGGGGGGGGGGGTTGAAAATTCTAGATAGAGCTGGAATTAGGGCCTAACAGCTTTTGTAAACAATGACTTCTATCGATGATTTCTAGAAATTCAAGGCTCGCCCACGCAAACCAACATCCTCATCGGGTAGGGAAAGACTTCCACTATCCGATGGTTATGTTGGTCTGCGTGGGCGTGCCTTGAGTTCCCAGAAATCATCGATAAAAGTCATTGTTTACAAAAGCTGTTTCGCCCTAATTCCAGCTCTATCTAGAATTATCCACGACCCATACAAATTTTAAAATTTTTGTATGGACAGTTGTCTACGCAGGGGAGGGGGGGGGGTCAAGAATCCCAAAAAACTGTCTACGTAGTTTATGAACAGCCCCTAGGTACTGGCCTTTCCTATGATATGGTATTTAGTCATATTCATAATAGGGGAAATAGATGTAATGTCAGTCTAAATGCCCCTAATTTGGGCCCATACATACATTCAACATTCGACAAAATTTTCATTTGCGACCAAAAATATCCATTAGTACCGTCCCAATGACGCGTTCATCTAGATAAAATTGATAAATAGCTGATTTTTAACGATGGACCCAATTTTAGATCCATAGGCCAACATTAGAGCCATTTCCCCTATCTAGATTTATCTTTCTAGATTCATTCTAATGGCCATACAATATTCTAAGTCTCCTAAATCGTTCCAGAGTTCAGATCATATGATCTACTTGATCAACCAGGGTTTGCACAATATTCTTAGTAACATATTCATGGTGCCTATCAATTACGACCATATTACTTGGTTTATAAGATATTCTAAGTTCTTCAAATCGTCCTGGAGTTTAAATCATTCGATCTATTAGATCAGCCAAGAGTGGAGTAATACGCCATGATCCCTTTCTATATATGCATATCAGATATTCTAGGTTCTTCAAATCGTCCTGGAGTTCACATAAAATGATCTTAAAGTTTAACTAAGACATAGACAATGGCAATAACATCGAAACATGACCATGCAGATTAATAGAGTCTATACGTATCATTTGCGATCCATTTACATGTATAAGATGTGCTAGTTAATCCAAATAGTCCATGAAGTTCAGATCGAATGATCTACTGAATCATCCACGGCCTAAGCAACGAAACAGGTTCATAGTGTATGCGCATCATTTACGATTTAATCACATAGAGGAAATGGCTCTAATGTTGGCCTATGCATGGGCCCATCGCTAAAAATCTGCTATTTATCAATTTTATCTAGTTGAACGCGTCATTGGGACGGTATTAATAGATATTTTTGGTCGCTATTGAAAATTTAGTCGATTGTTGAATTTATGTATAGGCCCAAGTTAGGGGCATTTAGGCTGACATTACATCCATTTCTCCTATGTAAGTTGTTCAATATTCTCCACATCATCGTGTAGTTCAGATCGTTCGATTAAATATTTCAATCACAACTGGGACAATGTCCCTAGCAGCAAAACATATCCAAGAAGATTTATAGTGTCTATGCGCATAGCTTACGATCCACTTCCATGTATATAAGATGTTTTAGGTCCTCCAAATCGTTCTGGAGTTCAGACCAAATGATCAGACCATGACTGAGACAATGTTAATAGCAACGAAACATGTCCAAACAATGTCATGGTGTCAACGCACATCTCTAAGATGGATTTTCGTGTATTTAAGATCTTCTAGTATCATGGAATGCTCGAGATCCTCCAGAACTTTCACGATAACCTCAGGAGCAATTATCTACGCAATTTTATAGAGTTTATGCACATGTTTTAGGTTTAGGTTAGGGTTAAAATATTTTCTAAGTTCTCCAAATTATCCATGAATTCTGATCAATTGTTTTAGTATATCAACCATGAATAAGACGATACTGTTTGAAACGTATTCATAAACAAAAATTGCTTACGTTTTTTTTTAATGCAGCAATTGTGATAAATAACACTTTTAATAAAACAATGCAAACATTTGGCCTTTTTGTACATAGCAAATGGTAAAGAAGCAGTTAACAATTTTGTTTTAATGGTGAAGGTAGATTTTAGACAAGCAAATTCAGCCGAGTAGGGGGTAGAATATTCAACGTATTACTTTCATTTCGTTCAAGTAACCGTAAGCACAGCCAAAATTGATTTCAACCTTTTCTCGGCCATCCTAAGGATAATCATAAGGTTTTTTTTCCTCTGTTCGGGACATAACACCACTGCGACCAGTAATTTGATCTATTGTAGTATATCCCGTGTCCTTAGTTTAGTGCATGTCGTATTACTCCATCTTATTGAGAAATGATGAAGTATTCGGTTTTGATACAGTTATCATTCTTGCCTTCATCGCACGGAATCGATTCTAACTGAAAGGTTCCGCTATTTATACCCTTCGGAGTGTTGAAACACCCTCCAAAGCCCCTTTGTCAGTCAAAATTGGATTCCTTAACAACATAAACAAGCTATGAAACCGATAATGACCATGCATCAGAACCCTAGTCTTAACCACTTCAAACTAGGGAACAACGAATAGAAGATTAGAAATCACATACATAGGTGAAGACTACACACTTAGAAATTTTCACAGAAATCTGTAAAATTTTACCGAAATCTCAACAGCTGAACGTTCGGTAAACAGTTTCGCAGATTTCCTGTAATTTTTCACAAATATCTTTGAATTTTTCACAGATATCTGTAAATAATTACTGGAAAACTGTAAAATTGTTTACCGAACGTTCAGCTGTTGAGATTTCGGTAAAATTTTACAGAAATCTGTAAAATAATCTTAGTGTGTAACTAACTCATTTTTTCCTTTTCAAGATCATCCTCGGTCCATGCAAACCGGGGACTTATCACTATCAACAATTGATTGATTACTGAAAAAAACCTGTTTCCCTAGTTTGAAGAAGTCTGGACAAGGAATCGGTGGTAGATCTTACATCCCATAACGTACCACGAAAAGGTGATCTACCCACGTTACGGGGCATCATAAGTCAGAAATCCAGGACGATTTGGAGAACCTAGAACATCTAATATACATAAGAATGGATTGTAAATTTTGCGCATAAACTCTATGAATCTGCTGGGACATGTTCCGTTGCTGAGGGCATTGGTTCAAACCAATCGTGGTTGATCTAGTAGATCTGAACCCCAGCACGAGTTGGAAAATATAGAACATATAACATACATAAAAATGGATTGTAATTGATGTGCCTAAACTCTATGAACTTGTTTGGACATGTTTCGTTGATAGGCATTGTACCAGTCGTGATTGATTTAGTAGATCATTTGATCTGAACTCTCGGACGATTTTGAGAACCTAGAAAAACTTATATAGGTACATGAAAATGAATCGTTAATGATGCGCATAGACTGTATGAATCTGATTGAACATATATCGTTGCCGAGGACATCGTGCAAGCCTAGACAATTTGGAGAGCCTAGAATATATTGTGGTCAAGGAAACTTATGCTGAATTATGAATTCAAGCCAAGACATGTATTGTTGCTAAGGATATCGTCCCTATCCAGGTCAAGTCCATGTTCTCAAAAAATAAAAAAATAAACTTCTGAAGGTTTTGAATATCAGGCCATCAACTTTGGCTATAAACTTGTCCTTGCACATTTTTACTGTAAAGTTAATGTCTGAAATTATAACTTTGCCGAAGAAAGTATGGGTTCAACAATCACTTGTGATTTTATACAGCCAATCATAGGAGGTGGGCATTAATGACCCATCCGTTCTGAAAGGGTTAACACAATAATTTAAAAAAAATCCACAATTTTTCGTCGATCTTGTTTTTTATGCTGAGCAACAATCCTACAAACGCCAGGGAGGCAGCTCCCACACCTGGACTCTACCTATCGACCGATCAACTCATGAACCGGGGACCAACGGTTTTACTTCCCTTCCGAAGGAAGGCGTCATCAGAGATGTTATGCCTCAGAACATCCCGGCGGCGCTGAATGGGATTGAACCCAGGCCTGCTGGGGTGCGAGGTAATCATGCCTACCACTATATCACCGGCGCCGCTAAAAAAAATCCACAATTGCCCTCAAAATGTTACACTGGTCTAAAAACTGCTGGAACCACTAAAAAAAAGTCTTTAAAGTGTGTTTAAATGTCTAAACATAGCATAAATGGTCTTTAAAATTTACGGGAAGAAAAAACAAACAAAATCGCCTAAAATCGCAAAAATTGTGCATGGCCATAAAAAGCAAAAAAGACCTAAAAATTCAGATATGTTCTAAAAAATGTCAGAATCACAAAATAAAATGTACCGTGGACACCCGGAATCTGACCGTTTTTAATCTAAACACTTTTTAATTTATATTTAATTTAAACACGCCGTGCAAATTAAAAATTGCTCAAACGTCATTCATGTCATGGAAGGAGTAAAGCAAAATGGAGCATTGTGATAAGGAACGCATAATCAAAACAAAACAATAAATAAAGCTATGAGAAGCACGATTTTCTGATGCTCATAAAGTTACTAGAAGTTCAAATTAAAAATGGACCCCGTCAATATGAATAAAGTATCGTTTAAATTAGCACTTATGCTAACACGTTTTTTAGCTGATGGTAGTGCTAGTATGTGTGAGCGAGATACAAAAGCAGATGCGTTGATTTGAAAAGTTGCGCTTGATCAATAACCGAGGAGCAACTCCGAAATGCACAGTTGAAGAGTTTTTGAGTGGGTTGAGTTATTTCCTTCTAATTCCGTTATAATTGCTTATCTTTTACAGATACGCGTATTTCGTCCTCTACTTGTAGACTTCCTCGGTGCTAAGTACTCCAGCACCACTGATCTTCCATGTTGTGCCTTTTTTAGGTAGTATGCTAAAGAGTCTCGAATACCCGTTTCCTTGATTCTTATTAAGCAATAGTTGGATGGATTATGTATCCTTTGTCAAATTGTGCCCTTTAGATAAAATATGTTCTATAACCTTAGATCTGAAGTCTAGATGAAAACCTTTATCAATGTCTTTCTTAGCCTTGTTTACCTCAGCGATGTGTTATTTGAACCTCGTTTTGTCCTTTTGGTTTGATCAACGTAGATATTATTACAATGTGGACAAGAAATTGTGTAGACACCGGTTTTCCCAAGACATTTTTTGGGCCCGTATTAGATATAGCAAAATAAGCTACGAGGATTTATGGATGTTCCATATGAAGGTTTTATGAGAATAATCATTGTTCTTTGTTATTTACGCAATGTACGGTTGTTGTATGGGGCCTCTCTTAGCTCAGTCGGTAAAGGTGCAGCTATAAAGCAAGATCATGCTGGGGGCCTGGGTGCGATTCCCAGACTAGTCTAGGGATGTTTCGGGTCTGAACATTTCTCGCCTTCACTGGGTATAGAGTATGATTGTACTTGCCACACAATAATACTTATGCAAAAATAGTAGGCTTATAGAGCTCTCAATTAACAAGTGGGAAAGTGCTTCAGGAACACTAAGTTTGAAAGCTGGCGTAAAGTAGGGACTATTAAAGCCAAGAAGAAGAAGAAGAAGAAGAAGAAGATGGTTGCTACCTGTCCTTACTATTAACGGAAAAATTGATAGCAGCTCTAAAGAGATTTAAGGTATGAACTTTCATCTTAGTGTTGTTTTTGTAATTATTTTTGAGAAAAGTTCTTTCTAACCATATCAGTGGCATCCTGTACCCTGTAACCTAACTGTGCACCAACTTTCAAAGCCAGATTTAATGCCATATTCATACTCGAATCGGTTGAAAAATACACTTAATCTTCTAGTTTACTCGATATCTATCTATTGCAAGCAGTATTTTGATAATTGTTTATGTTTTGAGAGTTGGTGCACATGTAGATTGAGGTTAAGGAAACGCCACCGCCAATTTTAACATTAGTTTAATCAAAAGATAACTCTGTGCCGAAGGAATTCGAGCAGCTTTTCGACCAGAACAAATCTTCGACAGCGTCGCTCTACAGCAGTGGTGCTCATACCCTTTTTGCAATAGCTGCATCTTTGTTTGATGGTCCGATTTTAAGATGAATTTTGTGTATTTCTCAATGATTTCGGCCATACACAAGTAATGCATACAAAAATTCAAGCTGAGGTTGTTGCATCATAGAGATCCAAGCACGAGCCGAACTTTGATCACAACTTTAGGCATGTATATCTATCAGTGACATATAAGTTGGTATCAAAAAAATTTAAGTGTGCACATCACATCTACCCAATGGCAATACTCTTCAGTCTTCATTGGAAAGTTACTTTTTTTATAACCTTTTGATATGCGAAAAGCAAAAAGAAATCCAATTTATAGCTTTCTCTATTGGTCTGCCCAAATTCCCACATCAAATAAGTACAACATACCCTAGCTTTATTCAAACAAGTTAACGAAATTCCCCTACCTGCAAAGGATCGTCTGATAATTTTGTCACGGCGGCATACCTTTCCAATTATGTATTGTATTCTAGTCCAAATAGCTCCATTCGGACCACTGAACCGACATCAAAGTCAGTTGATGGTACACCTAGCAATTTTTTTCTTCTTCGAACTATTTCATACTATGATTCTGATGAATCCATGCGAAAGAGAAACACAAAATAGTAATAGCGCGGGTACTCGTAACAAGTTAGACATTGCTGAATGCGTGTCCCATCAACAAGTCGCTCAACGTTGTCGCTCTCTGCACAGTAAATACCGGGTGTACAGAAAAGGCACACAAAAAGCGACTTTATAGGGGCAAACTATAAGGTGAAAGTTTCACTGCTGCTCTACGGTCGAGAGATTTCGTACATATATAGACGTAACCCGTCCGCCACGCAGTGCCGGTCTAGCTGGCTGCTACCTGAAGACCTTCTCTAGGCCGAATGGAAATATTTCATCAAAAAGCCTGCTGAAGTTTTGTTTTCCGTAACAACACATAGTGCGGTGCTTAGAGTGACTATGTAAGATACAAGATACAATGTTGCTGCTATTAGGTGGAACCAGTTGGCAATAATATTTTCTTATACATTTTGAGTTTTTCATCTTTTAACGTACATTTGCCAACTGGTTCCGGGGCTCATTGTATCTCATCGAAATTTTTATTTCACCACAAGTATCAATAAGTGATTGGAGTAGAAATAGGGGAAATGACGGCTTCGGCACTTCTTTACCTATTATCGTCAGGAGGGTTCATGAAGTTATTTTTTTTTTTTGCAAAACGAGGCTATGGAATATGATGCACGTTCATGCAAAAAATCAGCGCTCACGGATCTCATTTACCCCTTGACGATGATAGGTAAAGAAGTGCCGAAGACGCCATTTCCCCTATGAAAACAACTTGTTTAATGAAAGTTTAATTGTCAATATCAACAATTGAAAAGTCCTCATCAGCTTTTGTGAACAAAACTATGCAAACCCAATACATAAAAACTTCCCCTATCCGATAATGCTGTTGTTATGCGTAGACGAGATTCGATTCACGAGAAAAGGCCGCAAGAAGTTTTATTTACAAAAGCTGAAAAGGCCTTTTAAATTGTTGATCTTGAACTATGCTCTAATGTCGTTTTCGTTTTTGCGGAGTAGCTACACCAAAACTGCAGCACCGTACACCAAAATTATCCAGGGTGTAGATATATGGCAAGTATCTACGGTCCTTACACATTTCTAACAACAAATATGGAATAATGTGTACGCGGGGAAAGGCGCGGGGGTTTAAACCTCTCAAATACTATCTACGTAGTTTATGAACAGCCCCTCAATGACTCGCGCTTGTTTGCCCATACACTACACCGTAAATACAAAAACGTCATAAGTAACATCAAATTGTTAAATTTTCAATGGTTTCTGTCTTTGTTTATTTTTTGGTAAAAATCTTCTCAGCACCCTACAGTATAAGAACAATGCACTGATGGAACAATGAGAATTAAAGCCAATTGCATTTTTATTTTATTTTTTGTATTATCACTTTAACTCATGACCTAACCACTACACCGGGCCCGTCCCGAGCAAAATCTGTGAACAAAATGAAAGCAAATCGATACTAAACCTCACTTAAATTTTGATTTCAATTACCGAAAAATAAGTCTTATATCATATTAAGCGGTACATATCATATAAAACCGGAATAACCCACTAGCGACTATCGATTTTACTCCCGTTCTGTATTTTCAACATAGTGTCGGAAGTAGTGCGCTGTATAACGCATCATTGTGCGTTTACAGCGCACTACTTCCGACACTATGTTTAACGTACAGAACGAGAGTAAAATCTATTGTCGCTAATGGGTTATTCCGGTTTTCAACTGTATGATAATAATAGTTAAAAGTGACAGACTAAATGCTATCCGAGCAAAATTAAATAAATATATCAAATACATCGATTCATTTTTGGTAAGTGAACATGTATACTGACGTTATTAGGTAGCGTTGTTTAGAAGGATTGACCGGCCATGTATTAGGTATGGCAAAATACGGTACGAGGGGATCTGAAATTGATAAAAAGCAAGGTTGTTAATCGATAACCGTTGATAACGTTTGCGTTAACGTCTGCAATATAAATTCACCATTGCAGACGTTAACACTGACGCTATTGACAGTTATCTATTAAGAACCCTGGTCAAAACGTGTTACGTGTTACGTCATTTATGGATGTTCCCTAATACTATCGATCCATCATTACCATTCGCCAATTTTTGATAAATGTTTCTTTGTTCTTTTCGTAAATCAAAGTGCTGCAATGATACATAGTTTTTTTTTTCGAACTGCCATGGTATGTTTTGATGTTCCAATTTAAAAAATATATACGTGCCGCATAAATCCCGAAAACCGAGTAAATTCCAAAATCCGCTGTGTATTGTGTAAATCCGACAAACCGCGTAAAAAGCGACTCCAGTTTACTTTGACCAAATTCAAAAATATATTAACAATTTAGACCTGTTCATTGTTACCAGAGGTGGGCACCTAAAGCACTAACCGCTAAATCGTACATCCATAAATCGCACGGTCAACCAAGATTATTGTTTCTCAAGTTAAATTGAGCTTCTGTTCAAATTTTCAGCAAAATCGGTGATTATTTATAGTTAGTTTTGAGGTTTTAGGTAATTTATGGCTTATAATATTTGTATCTTGAGCCTGTCACTACGAAAACTGCTGTAACAATTTTCATAACAAAGTACAATATACTGGCCCTTATTACGAGTGTCACTTCGCGGTGAAAACGAAGTGAAGTGACCAGTTGTCACTCACGGTGTAGTGATTGCCGTGTGAATCAAATGGGAATCACTTCACCGTGAGTGATAAGTTGTCACTTCACCGTGAAGTGACATCGATAATAAGGGTTACTATCTACCTATTTGAAAATAGTAATTATTTTAGATTACACAGTTTCCACTTATTCCGGTGTACCTTACAAAATTATTATAAACATAACGATTGACCAAATTTAATGTTCCTCCATTTATTTATTAAATGGCAGCTACGAAAACGTAACATTAATACGATAAAATTCTCCTTAAACCTTGATAGCTGCGTAGATATTCAATTGCAGGGCTGTTAAAATATTTTCTTAATTTGATCCGCGAAATCCGCGATTTCTCAAAAGAAATCCGCGACTTCAAATACTAATCCGCGACAAAAAAAAAACTGTTTTCATTGCCTAAAAATACCATTTGTATACTACTACATGGCATTTCAAGCTTATTGCATATAGCATATTAGATTTTGTCTGCTCTGAACTTAGTGTTCTTTGAAGTACCTTCACATTGATTTGAGAGCTTTCTATGCCTGTACCATTCTATGCCCAAGGAAGTAGAGAAATTTGCCAACCCGAAAACATAAAAGACCGAACGGGAATCGAACTCAGTCGCCTCCAGCATGGCCTCGCTTTGTAGCTGCGCCTTTACCGACTGAGCTAAGGGGGGAGTATCGTTTGTATCTTTTGAAAAAAATCAGTTATTTATGAATGTTTTTTTTTTTATTATTATTATGGTCACTTTAACACTCTTGAGTCATTCGTGACTTGTCCGGGGGTGAGATTTGAACTCGTGACTTTGGCGTGAGAGGTATGGATGTTAACCACTACGCTGGGGTCGCCCCCTAGCTTATGAATGTTTCTATTGAATAATACAGGCCTAGATTTGATGAAGCATTATTTAAAAAAATTAATTTTCATTTGAAATACAAATTTTCTTGAAAGTTAATCTTTGCGTCTCTGACGTATTTTGCTGTCGTAAATGTTGTAGTTAATTTGGCTCTAGTTTTCTCAATTTTTGACCGATTCAAACCAATCGAGAAATTACCAGAGTTTCATAAGTCACACTTGTTGGTCACGTCGCGGTTCTGTATTTACAGAGATATTCCTTGGGGTCTGTCCAATGGTGAGACATTGTATTTTCGTTGGCAAATCATAACCGAATCATATATATGTGACTTTGTGGATCATGCACGACTTATTACTATGTGTACTGGAAATTATAGGTTTTACAAATTTGATTTTTTCTACTAGATCAACCAAGACTGCAATAATGTCTGTAGTATCGAAAAATGTCCAATAAGTTTCAAAGTGTCTATGTGGATCAAGCATGATCTATTTCCGAGTAAGCCAGATGTAAATTCTTCAAATCGTCCTGGAGTTCATATAATTTGATCTACTAGATCAACCGAGATTGGGACAATGTCTTTAATATCGAAATATTTCCAGACAGATGCATAGTGCCTATGTGAATCATGCATGAACTATTGCCATGTATACCAGATGTTTTAAGTTCTCCCAATCGTTCTGGAGTTCAGATGATTTATTTTACTAGATCAACCATGACTGGGATACAGTCTGTAGTATCGAATTATGTCCAAACAGATTCGTAGTGGCTATATGGATGATGTTTAATTATTTCCACGTATACCAGATGATCTATGATCTGTAGTATCGAAATATCGATATGGAAATCCTTAGGAAATATTTGGCATACACGAATATAGGTTGGCATGATCCACATAGACACTGCAAATTTATTTGGACATATTTCGATACTACAGATATTGAATTAGGCTTGGGTGATTTAGTAGAAACATAATCTGATCTCCAGAATGATTTCAGAACCTATAACATCTTGTATACGTAGCAATAGGTCGGGCACAATCCACATAGACACTTTGGATCTGTTTGGACATATTTCGATACTACAGACATTATTGCAGTCTTGGTTGATATAGTTGAACAAATCAACTGAACTCCAGGACGATTTGGAGAACCTATAATATCCGGTATACATGGTAATTACCCGCATATATACGATTCGTTTATGATTTGACATCGAAAAATGCTATGTTCATATTGGAAATAAATAAAAACATGAAAATGTCTCTCATTGGACAGACCTCACGGAATTTCCGTGTAAATCCGGTGTGACTTATGGAATTGAGATCATTTCTCGATTATTTGCAGGGTGTTTGGTTTGAACCGGTAAAAAATTGAGAGCCAAATGAACAACAAAATTGATGACAGCAAAATAATCCGGGACGGAAAGGTTACAATGAATTCCACATTTTTTGTGACAGCACATCAGTCCCTTCGCGATTTTCGCGACATCATTTAATGTTTCGGTGATTTTCGCGACTGAAAGTTCAAATCCGCGACAAATCCGCGAAAATCGCGAAATCCGCGAAATTCGCGAAATCCGCGCCTGTTGTTACAGCCCTGCAATTGTACTGTCCTGCCTGGGTTTTTAGTCAGATTAGCGGAGCGACGGGCAAGCTTCTAGAATAACCTTCCAAAAGAAGCTTTTTTTGAATCTTGTTAAGAAAATATAACATGCTGCTTTAAGTTTTTAGTAGAAAATGTTGACCAAATTCTTGACGGTATATTGGATTCAGAACAAAAATATTCCCTTCTGCAATTACGACTATACCATCACAGGCAATATATTATGTAGCTTCATCGGCAATCTAGATGCTCTAAAAATCTCTCTTAAAAATTCTCCCTGCATCTTAGCTAGAATTGTTTTCCTTCGACTTGACTTGATCCTTGCTAACACACACACAGGTATTTTTTTACACGGGGAATATGTACCTTGTAAAAAAAACCAGCCAAGATTATGATTTTTCACATACCTACTAAAATATTTAAAAATAAATTGATTTTGATGCCAATCGTAATTATAGCATGCTATGGTCCATATTTTTTTTCTTTGATTTGTTTTCCGTGCTGAGCACCAATGCTACCGACGCAAGGGAGGCAGCTCCCACACCTGGACCCTACCTATCGACTCATCAACTCATGAACCGGGGATCAACAGCTTTTACTTCCCTTCCGAAGGCAAGCGTGATCAGAGATATTATGCCTCAGAACATCCCGGCAGCGCCGACATATAGACATATTTAAAAAAAATCCGTATTTACACAAAAAATGGGACTTTTTAAAGTACACCATTCTATTACCTACCTACATACCTGACTTGAAACGGATAATGTGATTTGAATTAAGTCGATTGGTTGTATCGTTATCAAGAAATCGTTAAAACCGTACCGTGTAAATGGCGAATGAGCGTTACCAACCGTGTAAAAAAACGCGTAAAAAAGACTTGAGTGTATTGTGGAATTAGTCTTGCGAGTGCTGCTGCTAATCGTATCTAGTTTATGTGCGAATTTGGATTTTCTGCAATATTGCAAATGAAAACGATAGAGTTAACTACACTAGACGTCGAAGTTGAGTATACTATGATGGGTAGTACGCTGAACAGATGGCGATGGTGTGTAAACGTCAAACGCAAGGGTTATTGACTATGCGCGCTACAGGTGGCAGTACTACCAACTAAAAACATTTAAATTGACCGTTAAATGCGTGTTCGATGAACGAATTGCCAGTATTATGTCTGTTTATCTGTGATATACACTTACCCCTCTATTATGGATCAGCAAATAACAATTATGCTGGATGTTCCATACAAGCTAGCCTTTATATGTTTAAAAATACACACAGCAAAAAATTAATTTTAATATCGCATCAAAGTGGATGCGCTTCAATCGTGTCGAAAATATCGTGTAATATTACTTGCCAAAAAGGACAAAGTTATCATTAATACAGTGCATTACGCTGCTTTTACTGCATTTGTTTATTGTTGCGGCCATAAAAATTACATGAGATTTTCGACATGATTGAAGTGCATCATTTTGGATGTAATATCAAAATTTATTTTTTGCTGTGCAATGACAATTAAATATTAGTTCCTTACTGCTAGAATTTGCGACACAAAAATATGAGATGCAATGCAGTAGACTTAATAAAAGGGCTGCAACAAAGTTACAACGCGACAACTATGAGCTCTTACAAAGCGTGATAATCTTGTTTGGTTTCGTCACATTTCTCCTCATTGTTACGCGAGTGTGAGTTTCAAAATGTTGTTCACGCCATAGGGCACGATTTTTTCTACTCTATCACTAAGTCTTCTTTGTCAAACTCAAAGCATCTACTTCTTAACCGCACACGCACACTATCTAATGATAAACGAGTGACGATTCCCAGGAGAAATTAATCAATCTTGACCCACTACTGTCTTGGCGAACTGAAGGACGGATTCGTGGCATTTAAGTCACCAAGAGCGAAAAAAAAACCTCGGCAACTCTTTTCTCGTCCATACACATGCAACGTTGTGTCTTTGAGTGATTGCTTCCTATTATGGCAAATCCGAGGTGGCCAAGCAAGCAACCAATCAACCACCCAGACTAGCAGAAAGCGAAAACAGCAAAAGTGGAATTTCAAAAGGGTAGGCGTTCGTGTCTACGTGTTGCCAAAAAACAGTATCATGTCATGGGCTATATGGTCTCCACAATTTCCTCTTGTAGTTATAGCCGAGCGAAAGGAATTTCCGCTTTGCCACTGTGCTCAGCCCCCAGGGGAAGGAGATGACCCTCCCCACTCGTTGGCCACAAGGTTTCGCTTTTGCTTGATTTGGTCGTGGGAATCCACACCGGGAGCGCCATCAGAAGAGACAGATATGGGAAGAAAAACAGAGCACAAAATGGTTCATCTAATAGCAATCTTCTCGAAACCGCAGCCAGAGCATGTCTTTGCTAGTACCTACGTTCCACCAGCTGCTTCGGATGAAGTGAAGTACACTCTGTTCAGCACAGCACAGACCATTGAATGGACCGAATCGAGCAAGAGAAGAAGTACGGTCTTGGGTGTGAGTGTGCCGTGCCGGGTTTCCATTGGAATTTTTTCACTTCCACTACTTCTGACGAAAGGTTACGATCAAACCGCCAAGAGGTATATAGTAAAATGGTGTAATACGCCCCTCTGGGGTAAAATAGCCTCGCACCGTTTTTCAGCGCTTAACCGTTTGTAATTCATGAATTTGACGAACAGCTGCATTGCTAGCTCAGTATGTCAACTACTATTTCTGCATACAAAAACCCACAATGAAGAATGGAAAAGGGTTGAACAACTATGCGGGACATTTTACCCCAGGGGGAGGCGTATTACACCATTATACCCTATGAATCGTGGAACAATTTTTCGCTTTTCATTCGCATATTTACGAAAAAAGACGACTGAAATAAAATATTAAGTGAGTTTGTTAAGATAAAAAAAACTTTCGGTAAAATATGCAAGCTTTTCACAGCTGATGTGCTTTTATTTCAAGCAATAAGCATATAATATAATATACTACGTAGAGCGCTGACTTTTACATGTGCCGGAATGGAAAGAAAATTTGAATGGCGCAATCAGTCGAGTTTTGCAAAGAATGTACATGGTTTTTTTAACATGTTAATAATTAAATACTGTTTTACGAGTGCTAAAAGACACCATTATATAAATATAATAACGGATGATAACTAAAAAATGGTAATTTTCATTTGGGCTCTTTTTTTTTATCTTTTCTGATCGATAGAACGGAAATGGGCGATTACGACGAAGTAGCGCTTTACCCTACTTATGTTTAAAACTTTATCACACAAACGTTCATGTAAAGTTCCATAACCATTTCAGTTAAGGTTTAGCAGATTATAAGGGCCTCCCTTAGCTCAGCCGGCAAAGGCGCAGCTACAAAGCAAGACCATGCTGGAGGTGGGTGGGTTCAATTCCCGGTCCGGTCTAGGAATTTTTCGGGTTGGAAAATTTCTCGACTTCCCTGGGCATAGAAGTATGATTGGACTTTGCCACACAATTATACCAATGCAGAAATGGTACAGGCATCGAAAGCTCTCAATTAATAACTGTGGAAGTGCATCTAGAACACTAAGTTGAGAGCACGCAATAAGCTAATATGCGATATGCAATAAGCTTGAAATGCGAAGAAGAAGAAGAAGAAGAAGAAGGGATTATAAACAATTTTTAACCATTTTCGGTAAGGTTCACATTTATGCGGGTCTAGGATCAGTCTCATGGATTTACCACTCCTTCCGGAGGACATTCCCATGGCCATTTCCGAATCTTCCGGGTGACGGTTCCATAGCCATCCGAGTCCATGTTTATGTCACGACCTCAAATTCTTTCTTATATCACAGTTCCACGTGTTTTTTGAGATTTTTAGTTGTAGGCTAGTTCATCTCGTAGTTCCACGCGTTAAAAAAAACTACGGATGTCTAAGATCAGTTTCATGGATGGACTACTTTTTTTTTTCCTTTGGTTTGTTTTATCCGTCGATCTTGTTTTCCGTGTTGAGCACCAATGCTACCGACGTGCCAGGAAGGCAGTTCCCACACCTGGACCCTACCTATCGACCCATCAACTCATGAACCGGGGACCAACGGCTTTACTTCCCATCCGAAGGAAGGCGTGATCAGAGATGTTATGCCTCAGAACATCCCGGCGGCGCCGACTGGGATTGAATCCAGGCCTGCTGGGGTGAGAGGTAATCACGCTTGCCACTACACCACCGGCGCCGTTAGGATGGACTACTTTAACGGATGTTTAAATGTACCATCAAAAAATTCATAGATTTAAGCTATAGTATTCTAGCTATGATCGCATAAACGTCCCAAATTAATAAGAAAATATTATTGACAGAATTCTCCTGAATTAACTTTTTATCGCCCCTTCAATATTTTGTAATTGTTGATGGAATTGACATAAAATATAAATGCAATTTGTATCAGCCTTATTTAATAATTTATACAATATAAATTGTAGAGATTAAAAAAAGTCTTTTCTAAAAACAGTCAGAAGGACATAGCGTAAATTCTTTTCCATACAGTTTCCTGTAGAAACTTCAAAATGAGCAAGCCCAATAACATTTTGAATGAATCAGTCTAGTAGAATAATGCTACAACTGAGCATGAACGATCATCACACATCTGTTTGTATCTACAGATTTGATAGAATGTACCAGCATTTCAAGTATCTCTAATTTAAATGAAATGTAAATGACTTTGACTGACGCGACCAATGGACCAGTTTATATGAAATAAAAAAACTAAATAGTAATCGCCTCCCACTGACGGAATCGCATCAACGGTACTAAGGCAAGTCCAATAATTAAAACTGACACCCGGTGGAAAAGAAGCCAGTAGCCCCAATAGGGCCCAGCCGAAAACGAGAAAGAGCAGGAAGGAAAGATTATAATTACGACTACGTTGCCTTTTTGCTTCCTATTGTGCAATAGCTATTTTCACTTTCTCGGTCGCAAGAAGTTTCTATGCATGCATTCAGTGTGTGCCAAAACGATGATTATAGTGATAAGGTAAAACTAGTGCAGTTAGATACAATCTATTAAGCGGAAAATTATCTAACACCTGGTGTTACTGCATGTGAAGGATAGTAATTAAAGTGAGATTATGTTATACATAGTTGGAGATTAAAGTAGTGTGGTATGCATACCTTTTTTTTTAAATAGGTTAAATCGATTAAACATTCGTATATGAAGAGACTATTGCGTTATCAATATTTAAAAATTAGCTTTTTTCTTGCATAAGGATTCACTGAATACCATACAGATGAATTAATGATTCCACCGGGTCGTAAATATAGTCAATCGAATTATTTTCTCTTGCCGAAGCACTTTCTACCACATACAATTTTAGAAGTACTACATTGACTATGTACTATAAGTTAGGTTTTTGATACTAAAATTTAAATGGAATTTAATACCCGTTTTTTTTTGCCGCCTCACTTTTCCGGTAATTTCATAAAAGAAAATTAATACCTTAATATTTGTAAAGCTAGAAAAAACTGAAGTATAACAGACATATGTCAATCAAACACTCAGCAATATCAATGATAATGAAAAATAAAACCATATACGTTTGTGCATGATCACGCCAAAAAAATCAACAGAGACGCAAGCATGGGATTAGTCATCACTAACGATGACGACAGCCCGTTCTGTCGCAGGCGAATTCATTTCGGTTAGGGTGAATTATAAAAGTAAAAAAGGTGGAAGCGCTTGTAAATACAATTATTCTGCTATATGACACATTCTACCAGGATGTATTCACGATTATGTCTGACTTTTTGAGTTTTTGTAATGTAACTGAAAAAAATTAAAAATGACCCTTCATTATTGTTGCAGATTTGGAAAGAGTTATAACATTATTATTTGATATTTTGTTTCGTTCATATAATCTAGCTGTGGGGAAAATTTCATAAAATTCTCCAAACCTGTCTGATAATTAAAAAAATGGGCGTTCTGAGCTACTCAAATCAGAAACTCTTGCTCAATTCTTATGGGATATTTAACGCAATTTCCAAATCGGCAATAATATTAAGAGGTTACTTTTCATTCTTTTCAGTAACAGTACAAAAACAAACAAAAACATGCAAAACCGTTGTAACATCACGTAGATTATGTCATATGATAATTTATTCAAAGATCAGTCAATTGATAGGTGATACTAACCACTTTCATAATGATGATTTTTGGTATTTCATGAACCAGAAAATACTTATAATTTCCGTTTTGATGACGACGTCATTGGCGCTATAGAGTTTCTAGTTTTATCGCACCCACACATAAGCATTCAGAGATTTATATTGGCCGTTCCCACTTACCCAGCGGTCTCACTTGCACTGATGTACTTTATTGCATAAGTATGGTGATTTACATTTGAATGATTTAAATGAAAGTATAGGAAAATCTCCCTTAATCGCTATTCTGTGATTCGATATTATCCCTAACTCGATGAAATTCAAAGTCCCTTAAATTTTGCAAGTACTGCACTCTCTCTAACTCGATGTTTTGATGAACCATTTTTTTTTAACAAATATAGCAGCACAAAATCAGCCAGATAGGTCCAGAGACGCAGAAACAGCTTGGAAGCGGTAAATGTTCAACAAAATAGTGACTTAAACGACCAAATAAAGTCAACTCGATAACCTATAAGCGATACATTTTCCGATGTACCGTACTCTCCATAAGTCGATATATTTTTACACGTCGATGTTCTGTGTAGTATTATTAAGATTCCAAAACTCGATAAGTCAAAGGGAGAACTTATAGAACGTATTGGTTGTCATAGAGTCCCTAAATGCGCATTGCAAGCAATATCTAAGTATAGATCAACACGGATCCATAACTGGGCGTTCCACAACTACGAACCTGCTGTGCCTAACGTCTTACATCACTGACAGTTTGATTGCTCGGACCCAAACGGACGTTATCTACACAGATCTTACGGCAGCCTTCAATAAGCTGAACCACGAAATTGCGATCGCTAAGCTTGATAGGCTAGGGATCGGTGGAAATCTTTTGAGATGGTTTTGTTCATACCTCACGGAGCGCCAATTGACAGTAACTTTGGGTACTTGTCGCTCAGCAAGCTTCTGCGCAAAGTCCGGTATACCTCAGGGTAGCCATATGGGACCATTGGTATTTCTCCTTTACTTCAACGACGTTCACCATGTTATCACAGGGCCACGATTATCGTTTGCAAACGATCTGAAAGTTTTTCTGCGCATCTGCTCACTCGATGACTGCCTTTCTCTCCAAAATCAGATTGACATCTTTGCTGACTGGTGTAGTCTAAAACGGCACAGTTATTACTTGCTCACGCAAGAAACAACCGATTATTTTCAACTACAAACTACTAGGCACGACTATCGAACGGGTGAATTGCGTGAAAGACTTAGGCGTTTCTCTAGACTCAAAGCTGACATACTCACACCATATATCGTATGTCGTCGACAAAGCCTCCAGAACTCTTGGCTTTGTCTTCAAGATTACTAAGAACTTCACAGACATTTACTGCTTGAAATCGCTCTATTTTTCTCTCGTACGATCTACGTTGGAATACTGCTCTGCAGTCTGGAGCCCGAACTACAATAACGGGGCCGAGTGAATTGAATCAGAAAAGATGTTTTCAGAGCCTTAACCGTCGCCGATACTCTGCAAGGAAGAATCGACTGCGAAGCTATTCTGCAACAACTGAACATTAATGTTCTACCTCGATCACTACGCAACAGCCTTATGCTGAGACTTCCACTTCTTCGAACTAATTATAGCTTAGGGAGCGCTATTTGCGGCTTGCAGCGAGTGTTCAACCGAGTAGCTTCGATGTTCGATTTCCACTTGACACGGAATATGCTTCACCGAAGATTCTCTGCGTTTTTTGGCGACCGTGTAAAATTTAAGACTTATACATTTTTAGTAACTTGACAATGCTTTCCTAGTTATTTTCGTTTGTAACTGTAGTATATGTAGTCTGTATAATCTGTACTTTTTTTCACAACACATCATTGGGACTATTTCTAGTCTGTTTCTGCAAACATAACAAATACGTTCTGTGATTCTGATGTTAAAATCCAAAGACTTTAAAAAAATAATAACTGATGCAGAATGATATTGAGTACCCAGGATCCAACAACATGGATTATTCGGGTAAATGGTCCGTACCTTTAATTCATACCAGAACCTATCATAAGACACATTATATCAATTTTAATGAATGCTCAGGATGATATTGCTACGTTCAGAAATATACCAGA
The DNA here is from genome assembly GCF_037179485.1 of Ochlerotatus camptorhynchus. Taxonomy (NCBI): domain Eukaryota; kingdom Metazoa; phylum Arthropoda; class Insecta; order Diptera; family Culicidae; genus Ochlerotatus; species Ochlerotatus camptorhynchus. The sequence goes on from NW_027040943.1 coordinate 2,559,314, forward strand.
TACCTCCAGATAAGATCAGATAAGACCCGACTTATGAAATGTTCAATAATTCAATTATATGCGATTATATTGGACGTCTAACATTTATGTGGTGTAGACTGGTGAGGCAATGTAAAACTGTCCTTTCTTTCGTTCCCCCACTGTTTAAATAGTTTACGGAGAGTTTCGTCTAACTCCGCTATTCATCACCTTTGTTAATATTGCCGGCCGGATCCGGATAGGGGGTATTTTCTAAATCTCCTACTCAGAACTTTAATAAAATTTATTTTTTTCAAATTCATATGTGTAATTAAGGTCAGGTATTACAGTATCATTTCTGGAATTAGATGAACATAAACATTTTTTTTTTGATTCTATAAGTTTATTCTTTAATTCTATAACTTCATGTTCCTTTCAATATCGAGTTCTGAAGAGTTGACTGTAGTTTGAAAACGTGACTTGTCAAAATAAAACCTGTATTTATCCACCTATGGTGAGATCACCGACAAACCGACATGAATGACCATAGCAAAAACAATAAAATTTCTGACCAAAGCACACTATTGACATCTGGCTCCGTGTTCGCGGGAAATATTTAGCTAACCCATGAACCCACTTGCAAAAGTAATGAATTGGTTAGTATCTGATCTATTTTGGAAAAATTATTTTTATCTAGATAAAAATATCCTATGGTTTTGAAAGTTCGGATCACTACACATTTAAATGGGCCGTTAACGATTTTCGGGCATAAGTCAGAATTAAGCGTCATGTCAGTTTGTCGGTGGTGAGATCTTACAAATAAAAAAAAATGTTATTGCGAAATTTTTCTCACATTATGTCGCATAATGGGTTTCACTCCAAGTCAGAAACTGACAACTTCCTCGGGGGTACCCGGAAGATGTCTGAATGTGGCCAATGAGATCATGTGCACTTGATATGACTACTAAATTTTGAATTCTCGTGTGATTTGAGGTGACGCATGACGGGTTTTGGACCAAGTCAGAAAATGTACATATCCCCGGAGGTACCCGGAACATGTCCAGATATGACCAATGTGGTCCTGGGCACTTGATGGCAACCATTGAACTATTTCTTGAATCCTCGTGTGATTTGATGTATCACATGACGGGTTTTGGAACAAGGAATTGGTCACTTCCCCGGGGGTACCCGTAACATGTCCGGATGTGGCAAATTGGTCCTGGGCACTTGATATGACTACTTTGACATTTTTTTATTTTGAATTTTCATGTGATTTGAGGTGTCGTATGATAGCTTTTGGTCCACATAAGAAACTAGCCACTTCCTCGAGGGTATCCGGATGTGGACAATATGATTCTGGGCACTCGGTATGACTACCATTGATCTTCTTTTCAAATACTCCTGTGATTTCAGGGGTCGCATGGTGGTGGGTTTGGCACGTTTGAGGACGCTTCTAGTCTCAAGTCCAATACTCACCAGAACATGTTCAACATTAGAGCGGAGTTGATGGCCAGGTGACATCAGGAATGGTACACGGTGGAGAACGGTAGATACACACAGGCTAATACCTATTATCTTGACCTGGGTGAACAGAAAGCATTGATCATTGGTCATGGTTACTTTAGGCAGTACCTACATCGGTTCGGACACGCAAGATCACCCCTCTGTACGGAGTATGGAAATGTAGAGGAAAGACCCGAGCACGTGGTCTTCGACTATTCTAGATTCGAGGTAGTGCGCAGGGAGATGCGTACCCTTAGCGCGGAGAATGTCGTCGCTGAAATATGTAGAGAGGAGGGTACCTGAAATGCCGTCCACAGGGCAGTAACGCAAATTCTGTCGGAGCTGCTGCAACGTGCGAGCAGTGATCTAGCAATGTTGAGAATTATGAAAAGTACATGAGCACAGCCCTAAAGTGTGTGGTGGGTAAAGTGGTTTATGAACAATTCTTGATTACAAATTACTTTTGTAGCCCAGTCCACAGCATAGCCTTAACCTTCTACTGCTCAAATTATGGTTTCGGTCCTTCTAGCATTTTTGATTATACAATACACAATACAAAAACATACATTATTTTGTCCTAGATCAATTTAGCTTATTAGCTTTAGATCAGTTTTGTAATGTTTTTAGACAATGCTTGAATACTTTACACATATTGAAACGTTTGATCTCCTCTAGCTGAGTCGATTGATATATGACAATTGGTCTCATTTCAAAAGTTGGGCATTCAAGCAAAAAATGATTAAAAGCGTCTTAAATTCCTGAACTTGTGGCCGAATTATTTTAAAAAAAGAATTAAAAATAAATTTAGAGTCTATTTGGGTACGTTTTCGTGCACAAAGTTTCATTTAAATTTCTTAATTTACCTAAGTAGACTGATACAAAGATAGTTGGGCATACTAATTTTCAGAAAACACTTACAGTACCCGTTCTATTTTGGCAAAACACAATTTTTAAATTCTTAGCCTTCCAAAAAATTTAATAAATGCAAATCTTATTATTTGGTGACGTCCAAGGCTTCACAATTATATTGACAATCGAAGAAAAATATTTAACAGAGCACAATAACGTTAAAAACATTGAGGTCGTGTTACCAAAATCGTATTTTGGTATTTTCAATAATACCATGGATAACACCGTTAAAAATACCTGCTGGTGGACGCATAATTGTCTCATGTGCTATGGAGTTTCATATACAATTATGCTTCCAGCGGCAGTATAAAAAGGTAGTAAATTTGATTGAATAGTAAAATTTAATGAAATTCTTTTCGGAATAGGAATACATATTAAACGATCTCAAGTATTTTTGCTCGTGGATTTTATTTCCGATTATCACTTTTCATGATCACGGATTTTTTATCCACAAGGGAATTGTCAAAGCTGTTATATTACATAGAAAAGATTAATATATAACTGTTTGTATGCTACCATACACATACCTTATACATATGGGAATGCAGGTTTGGAGCTTCATACAATGAAGTATATTTTACTTTATTAAAAGGCGTTCAGCCATTGGCTGGTTCGTCTTTGGTAGTCATACAATGAAGGCCTGACTCGCTAATTTGTGTTGATTTTAAAAATATGTTTTATGGATCTTTTTTTTATGTAGCTCAAACTCTTGCTAACACCCCACCAGCCATAATTGTATACGTGTAAAGCGAAAACTTGACGATCTTACACCACTGCCCAGACGACTTGACTGTCTATACCTCTATACGATCAAGAGAGCTCACTTTTTTGCTGCCGTTCTCCTTCTGCGTTTGCAGTGCTATTTTGTGAGACCACTATTCGTGTCTCGTGTACTGCCCTCAGCCAGAGAAGACTGGGGATACAGGAATTTTCCTATATTTGTTCATGCCACTGAACCTCGATACGTGATGACGACACCTTTTCACCGATGAAAACTGCAAAATACTGCTCTGCGGTCACAACTATATACTACGACTCCAGGAATTTTCCACTAGTGCCCACGAATGCCCTTTTTCGTGGCTTGTCAATCAGCCAACTTTCCATCCGGATTTCGGAAGTCATGATTCACTTTTTTTCCTGACACACGCACCGTTCACTACATTTTCTTCTTCCTGAATCATTTTTGCTCTTTTTTGGTGCTCTTTCTTCTCCTTCACCTGTGGCCTTTTCCCGAAGTAGCTAGCCAGGCGAGATTTTCACATGATTTTAGTGCTTGCTTTTTCCAACCAAACCAAAACCATCTTGCATCGATTACACCGAATTTAGATTATATTCTATGTTTTACTATGGTTTAACAATAGATTGAAGCCCATTTTTCACCTTGAACAGCGATTTTATAAAACATTACACATTTCCTAATTGGCGCAAGTAAAAGAGTGATTTTTTTCAAGACATTTTTTTCCTTCGCACACTCGCACTCACGACGTCTCGCACTTCTACTTGGTTGCTAGGCTCTCCTGGCACTGTGCGATCGCCTTCACTTTTTGCTGTCTTCCGACGGACTGACTTTTCGTCTGTCGTTGCTTTTTTGACGTATGCGCGATTTTCCCGACTTTACCGTGTTGCCAGACCTTTACGGTTTTACTATAACTGAAATAAATACAGGGATAAAAGTCATAGCATAAAATTAATCATTATAGCGCATCCCTAATAAATAAAAAAACATAAACGAATGATAACCCAAATGATTGAACTATTCCGCAAATGATTTGGATGATACCCGAAACACGTCGTTAAGCAAAATAACCATTACAATTTTATTAGGGATTGCACACATTATAAATCGTTCGGCGCACTTATTCCTTTATTCATGAAGAATAATTGCACAGAAGACACCAAGATGATACAACGGAAAAGCGCACTTATTCACGATTCCGCTCTTTTGAGGAGTCCAGTTAGAAATGCAAAATACCATAAATTAAATTTTAATCCTAGGATGTATTTTTTAATAAATAATATTTAATTATGGCATGGTTTTTACGTCCCTACTGAGCACTAAAACCTGCCCCGTGGGGCATAACAACATAAGCATTTTTGGCGAAAATGAGTTATACGTTGGAATAGATTGTCAAGTACCATCACTTTACAATGTATACACGAAAAGATTCTTATTGTGTAAAAAAAGGTTGCAAAAAATATCAAACTATGTTGTCTCATCCACAAGAGCCCACAGAAAAAAAATTTTGATCAGCGTTTTTCCCAGCTTGCTATTTTCATGGGATGGGACAATTCTAGCGTCAATTTTCAAATAGACCAACATTGGTCGATTTTATTCATTGACTCCTTCTTTCGTTAATTACTCGGCCCCAAAAACATCAAAAGCTTTTAACAGACTATGTAGAAAAAATAGCCCGAAATATAGATGCAACCAAGTTATTAACGTTTCCATTTCCGTTCTATCGATCAGAAAAGATCAATAATATCAATGATTTCACCGTGCACAAATCAATAATAGCTTTGTTCCGACGCGTTAGTTCATTAGCTACAACATAAATCCTATTAGAGCGCATTGTATGAATATTTACGCTCATTGTTTTCAAAACAAAAGAAGCGCTCTAGCTAATCTCCTTTTTCTACGTTTATCCGTAGGACGAAGAAAATCTAATGGCGTTCAATGCGTAGAACGAATTTAGAATCAAGAAGCAGTATTAGATTTTAAACAATATCTCAACCATTTGTGACTCTTTATCAAATCCAACGGTACGTATGGAAAGGTGAATCAATTTAGGTGTCATCTGTGAGAGAAATCTTAAATTTTTTGTTCAAACCCGTTCAAAAAAAGGAGGTAAAGCGCGGGTTGTGCTTAGTAGGACGAAAATTAGATCAAAAACCCTAATTGGCAGCTTTCTAAGCCATGTGACAATTTCAACGATACTTTACGTTATGACAGCCGAGAAATTTTCCAACTTGAAATCAGCAGTCGAACATGGTATACTGCACCGTTACTGACCGCGTTCTAAAGTAGGGTAAGGGAATATAAGATTTTGAGACAAGCAATGCATTAGGTATAGGAAAAACGAGACGAATGGAGGGAGGGGTAAATTTTTCCTAAATTTAGCGGGACATAATTAAAGTAGGCCGCATAGGGGTGATACCAAGTCTCTAATCAAACAAAAAAGTTCCACAAGAAGTGCTTATCAACGTGTTCGGGTGAATTGTGGAATAGTTCTAACGTTAGGGTAAACATTTGCAGTACTTTAGAATTAGAATCAGCTTTCCTTCAATCAACATATTTGTTGCGTTGCTTACAGATAATAGGTCGAAGAACGAACTAACATGGCAAAACGACATAGGCAATTCAAGGATGAATTTTCAAATGGGTATGGTAAAGCTTCCCAAATATGATGGTGGTGTAAGTTTGCGTGAGCAAGCTAGAATTAATTACTTAACATCCGAAAAGAAGTTAACAATAAAATGTTAAACTTTTCCATTTTACCAAACATTTCAAACTTGCAAACAAATCAACAACTTGTTAAAACAGCCACTGAGTCAAGCAGTTATGGGTGTCTTTTTACCAATGCTATAAAAAAAATAGGGCAAACATTATTTTTTTAAAATGTATACATATCCAGATTGCATGTTGAAATGTTTGATACAATGGGCCGTATGAATAAAAAGAGTTTACTTTACTTTCCCGTGATTTTCTTACGGGAAAAGTAAAGTAAACGCTTTTATTCATATGACCTACACGCTCGTCTGATTTTACTCTAAAGTGAGTAACTTTGACTCAGTTTCGTATTTGTATGCTAAATGTCAAAAACTGAGTAACATTAATTTAACAAAGTGAGTAACATTTACTCTAATTAAATAAATATGGATCTCTACTGTATTGAGTAAGATCAAATGTAATAAACGTCCGAAAATTTTGAAGTCCTGGGCTGAAAGCAATTTCCCCGAGAAATTCCCACAAAGCGTTCAAAGAGTGAAAGTTTCAGCGTTTTGTGAAACTTTTTTGGACTAGTAACTAGCGTGAGTAGCAGTTGGTGTTTTCCCTTAGATAAACTTTATTTCAGCCCAAATTTACACAGGTTACGTGAACTTCTGCAACAACTTTTGGTTGTGAACTTCAGAATCCCAAGCTCGATCCAAAGGAAAGTTCACTATGAGAGAATTACAAGTAAGTTTTATGAGAAAATCGGGAAATAGCAATATATTCAAAAAGAAATTAATTTTCAGAAAAAAATGCTGAGAAACTGATCCGTAAGTTGTGCCAGGAAGCCGCTCAGTCCATTTCGAGATGTTCAATATGTTACTTCTCGGAATGAAAATAGCATCTGGAGATGATAGTTGCAGTGGTCTTCGGAATCGCTTAATAAGCAGAATTATTATCAATTTGTTAATTAGAGTTTATAATTCTGTTGCAATAAAATAAATCGTTTTTATTATGTTTCAAAAAAAAATCGACAAATAATTTCCTGTCAAAATATAATATTTACAAAACTGAGTAACCTTTACTCAGTTGTGCTAATATTGCGAAAACCGAAACTGAATAAGTGCTACTCAGATTTTGACAAATTCATACATTACTCAAAAGTGAGTAAACATGGGGTTACTCACTTTAGAGTAGTTCCACTTTTAACGAAAGTGAGTGGAATTTTACTCACTTTAGAGTAAATTTGAACGAGCGTGTAATGAAAAAAGTTGATTTCAGTAAAGATGTTTTCATGATAAAATTATCACGAATTAAAATAGGTCTGGCAACGCTGCCCTTACGAATTTGTTGCGTATTCCGATTTTCCCCGTCCTTTCTTCTTTGCACACCTTCACATATTTTCGCGCACGCATACACTTGCACGTTCACTACTTTTCAATAGTTCCTGTCGACCGTCTAAATTTAAAGGATAAAACGTGACACTATCCTTCTTTTTTCATGTCACTACCATCGGATCCTTGCGATAATTACCAATATGAAGCTCTTTTAGCGGATGAATAACGATTATAAGCAGGAGGAATTTCGCTGACAGAAAATATTATGAGGAGGAAAATCGGTTTTCCTCTTTTGTCACACCACAAATTACACTCGAAGGCGAACGATGAATGAATGAACGCGGTTGTGTGTGTGCGTCAGCTGTCATTTGTCGAGTTGTCATCATCGCGTGCGTGTTCACACACTAACACATACGTGATCACGAAGAAGATGGCTCGGAAGATGCTAAAAGAAAACGTCAACAATTCTTGGCTTGGAGAAAAATGAAACGCCTGCTTTATCGACCGACGATATTGTATTTTGCAGCTGACACTGGACAGTCCGAGGGGGGCGACAAATCTCACTTCTAGATACTCGAAAAATCTCGTACTAGCGAATGAATCTTCGAACAATCTTCTATCATTTTTCGCATCTACTTGCATCGCGCATCAATTTTTTGCAGGAAATCTTCAGAATCGTCATCAATCTGCTTTCTATCTACTCAGCGTGCGCGCAGCTAACCACAGCAAAACAAAATTTTCCTACATCGTAGGTAGAGTCACCCCCCTCGGTGAGAAAGCAGTCACGCTTACCACTACACCAGGGTGGCCAGATTCCCGCATAAACGCGAACCATCACTAAGACCTTACCGATAATGGTTATAAATTGTTTATAATCCCTGCTTAACTTCAACTGAAATGGTTATGGAACTTTACATGAACGTTTGTGTGATAAAGTTTTAACCTTATGTATTATGGTTTTTTGGAAGCGGACCTTACAAATAATGGGTTGTTAAGAACCATTACCATTCCAAATTCTTGTTTTCTCCCTACATTTTAGGAAAGAGAACTATATTAGAACGTTTTTACTTATGGTTTGAGAACATTAATGGTTATGGTTATGGTAGTCAGTAAGGTCCATTAATGGTTTTGTATTATCACTCAACTTTACGTGAAATATATCGTGAATTGGTAATCAGTAATTTACAGGCAACCAATTCTCGATATATTCCACATAAAGTTGATCGATGTTACAAAACCATTCATGGACCTTACTGGTTACCATAACCATTACCATTAATGTTCTCAAACCATAAGTTAAAAGGTTTTAGTATAGTTTTCTTTCCGAAAATGCATGGAGAAAACAAGAATTTTGAATGGTAATGGTTCTTAACAACCCATTATTTGTAAGGTCCACTTCCAAAATACTATAATACTTAAGGTTAAAACTTTATCATTAAACGTTCATGTAAAGTTCCATAACCATTTCCGTTGAAGTTTAGCAGGGATTATAAACAATTTTAACCATTTTAGGTAAGGTCAATTTATGGTTCGCGCTTATGCGGATTATTTTTTCCATTATCGGTAGCTTCTCAAAGCTTTTATCGGTAGTTATCGGTAGGCCGTCTTAAGAAGGCTTCCCCGACACTTGAAACACAGACAAACAGACGTAACTCTTTGAAAAAGTTTTTCTTGAAAACATAGTATCTCAAAACATATGACCTCAGTAACGACATCTCTTGGGCTTCTCGCGGAAAACAAGCTTGCTCGCTAGCTCGCAAACAATATTGCATAAAAGTTCTATAGAATGTTAGAAACGTCAAAGTGATCCGATGCCAGCGCTGCGGCGAGTAGTTCGCGGAACTGATAATATTCAAATCAACCGTTAAATGCTTGAACGAAGATACACAATGAAGTGTTACGTCTGTTTGTCTGTGCTTGAAACCTTTGTGAGTGTGGGGGGGGGGACTGTGCTCCAGAACAATACACTGTCCTTCAGTTCTTCTGCTTCAAACGTGTCGAAATCAATATTTCTAATTATAATTCTAATTCTGACGACACGGAAAACAATTCATAGTTATTGAAAATTTTTCAAAATTACTAAAAATCTGTGATTATCGGTAGGAAAAGTGAAAAATCGGTAGTTTTTAACTTTTTTTTATGTGAATCGGTAGGCATCCCGAAAATCGGTAAGTCTGGCCACCCTGCACTACACCATTGGCGCCGGCTATAAATATGGGATAATGTAGTTAACCAATTTTGTTTACTTTTGTTACATACGACCTAATTAAACAGGAATCCTGTGTTTAAGGAGTCACCGGATTCCTGTTTGGTATTGTGAACCCTAATAAAAATAACCATAAAAGAGAGCTTAACGACGTGTTCGGGGTATCATCCAAACCATTTGTGGAATAGTTTACCCATCCGGGATACAGTTCGTTTATGGTATTTGTTTATTAGGGAAGGTATTCAATAAATCTTGAAATAAATTAATAAAAGTGTCTAGTCCAAAAATCACATTTTTTCACAGTGAAAAAAAAATATATTTCGGACACTTTATTTTATAGGAATGTTGGAAGCGCGTTAATAGCCAGAAATGTTATTATTCAAGTGATACCTATACAAATGGTTGTAAAATTGCGGGTTGATTAAATGAGCATGCGTGATATATTTTTAATGATTAATAGGTTTTATTTGAAGGTTTCTGATACAAGAATTAGATCGGTAAGCGAAAGATTAAACGACATTAAACACGAATTCAAATATAACGTAGGTATACCCGCATAAACACGAACCATAACTTGACCCTACCGTAAATGGTTTAAAATTGTTTATAATCCCTGCTAAACTTTAACTGAAATTGTTATGGAACTTTACATGAACGTTTGTGTGAAAAAGTTCTAATCTCATGTATAATGTTTTTTTTTGGAAATTAACCTTACAAATAACGAGACGAATAACGATCCGGATCTTAAGGCCGGCGCACAATAGATACGTTTTCGGGTTTTTTGACAGATAATGCATGGGCTAACTGTCAAAAAACATGAAAACGTATCTATTGTGCGCCGGCCTTTATGTGCGTGAACCTTAAATGGTTAGTGTTCGCCGCAACAGCCCCTTGTACCGGTTACCAGTAATGGTAGCTAATAGTACGTTCAGACTACAGAGTTATAACATGTTATAGTGCTATCTTGATGGTGTTTTCTGTGTTGCAATTATTTGACAACCGTTATGACATGTTATAACTCTCCAGTCTGGACAGTAGAGTGATGCAAAATTTGAAATTTTCGCTCCACAGTACTTAAACGATTCCAAATCGGATCCTGACTAACTTCTCAAAATTTGAACACATTTGGTGAGAAACTGAGACGGCACAAACCATTTGAAGTTTGTATGGAAATTACTATAGTAAAACCTAGATTTTTGTTCATGTCTATCTAATAATTCACCATATCAGTCTACTTCAAAAACTTGCCACTGTGCTTGTTGGAAATTTTAACAGCTACAACTTTGCTCAAGACCACATTTTGATTAAATGCAAGGATCAAAAGTTATCAATGGTTCAATGCGCTGATGTCTTATGATCATGCTCAATCAACTGCTCAGCAGGCAACATTGGTATTTCTGGGGCGTTGAATAGGACACACAAATCATGGCTACTATGTCACACTGCAAAATACAGTGTTGCCTACAGAGCAGCTGCTTGATCATGTCATAAGTTTACCAATCTCTTAAATAATTAAAAACTTTTTCCCATCTCGTTTTACATAGAAATGATTTTCAGCAAAGTTGTAGCTGAGAAAATTTTCTATAAGAATTATTATCGAACTGTTTCGCAGCTCAATATGGAAAAAGACTAGAAGGCAAAGAACAAAAAGTTGAGATTTCCCATAGTAATTTACATGTAAACTTCAAATGGCTTGTGCGAAGTCTGTTTCTAACCAAATGATTTGTATCTTTGGGAGACTAATCAGGACCCGATTTGAAACCATTTAAGCACTGTGGAGCGAAAAAGCCAAATTTTGCATCAGTCTACTGGACAGCGTTTAACACGCCACATCACATCAAACGGTCGATGCGGGAAGCACAAGCCGTCAAATGCGATGAGATGAGGAATATAAAGAGAGGGACAATGAGAAGCATTGGTATGCGATATGAGATTAAGGAGAACATAAACAAAACTGATGGATAGCTAATGATAGTGTTGTTTGAAAATCTTCGAATTGATATAGTAAAATTACAGTGAAATAATTTGAATTTATGAGGCTGGATATTATAATTTAAAGTACTCTGTTGTGACCAAAAAACCATAAACGGAGACTGAATTGTAAGTAGAAAGCCTAAAATTTATTAAAAAACCTATCCTAAAATAAAACTAATTTTTAGCTTTAAGCTGATACACACTAATTGCTGAGTGGTTTATTGCTGGAAGAACTCCGAGAAAATCTGTCGCAACAGTTAGGGATTGAAGTAATGGATGCGAGAGCAAATGCGGAAAAGTTTTGAAGAAATTTGCTGGATTGTTTGCGAGATATAGGCTTTCTGATGTAGTGGTGACCGATAATGATCCGCCTTTTAATTTGAGTTTGTTTATTTCATTTCTTGAGAAGAAAAAGGTTGTTAAAAGTCCCCCTACCATCCCCAATCCAACGAACAAGCCTAAATGATGGTAAGAATTACAAAAGAGGTCTTGAAGAAATTTCTGCTGGACCCTCAAATGCTTTCCTTAGATCTTCAGGACAATGTCAATTACTTTCTTTTCAACTATAGAAATACTTGTCTCGAGACTGGTGATTCTCAATAGACATATAATATAGAAAAAATAATTTCTTTTCAGATTTTTAGGTGTATACATAGATTTCAGTTTTTCTACCACTGTAGCAGCAACCAAATTTAAATAAAATGCTCAATTTGCAAAATAAAAGCATTAAATTTTTAAGATTGCACTCGTATACCTCCCCGTGGATAATTTTGAAACCATCATCACATAGTTCTTCTATTCTCCACGAGTGCCAACTTTGATTTTCCAATAAAATTGCTTAGTTTGATTTTGATCGTTAACCTACACGATAAGAAAAAATTACCCAACGGCCAGTTCACTTTTACCTACTTTTGACTAGTTTGTCTCCATTTGTCCATCTAATGTTGTCAAAAATTGAGGAGCAAAACCACCCAACAGGGGTAATAAAGTGTGGGAACCCAACGTTGAGTATAATCATATTTACCTACTTTTGGGTACAACTAACGTATTTTTGGGTAGAAAGCGAGTGGAAAACCCAACTAACATTTTCAGCTTTATAAGCCAACTTTTCCAGCATTGTGCTGTAAAGTAGCTGAAACAAAGCTGCAGATACAGCTACAAGCAGAAGCTAGCAAAGTAGTTTTGGAGAGCGTTTTCTCAACTTTCTCACAATCATTATTCAATTTGTCATTCGCACTGAATAATATCAGCCAATAAACGCTAATGCCACTTCTATACACACACTAATCAACTTTCAACTTGTAGCTGCAAAACAAAGCTAACAAAGTGAACATATTACTCATTTGATGGCTTCTACACAACCAACCACTCTTGCTGAATAACATAAACATCAAAAGTGCTTTTTCAACAACTAAACAACCTGTACTCAGCTAATTAACTGTGTTGGTGATACTTTGGAAACATTTTTACAGTCAACTAGGTTTATTTTTAGATGCGTGCAGTTTTACAGTTTTTACTCTCCTTCTTTACAAAGCTGAATTAACTAGTCGTGAAAAGTGATTCATGTTCACTAAAGCCTCTACTCAACGGTATTATTGTAGAAAGTCATGTATATTTGTTTACCTCAGTTCAACTTGGTGGCATAGCGAAGATGGTAGTGTCAAGGTTCGCAATACGGTCGTCTCGAGTTCGATTCCAGGTTCCGGTGCAGGGTTAAATAATTTGGTGGTGTGCTTATAACTAATTTCGAATAATTTGATTCTCGCAGCAAAATAAACTCAATCAATTGCTCCAAAAAGCGTAGATAATATTTAACTCGGCTTCAAGAGAAAGCTGTGTAGTGATTATTGCATAATCGGGTAAAGGTTGAGTAAGCGCCTTTCAAGTTCAGGATAACAGCTGTGTATACAAGCGTAAATAGACATGCAATAAGAGCTTGTTCCAACCGTCACAACAACTAGAAGTAGCTGACTAAGTTCACCAGATTTGCTTGTAAATGGTTGTAAAGGTTTCCTCATATCGTATAACATTTGAATACAGCTTGAGGCTGTATAAATGAAATGAGTTAAGCGTTTACATTGCGAAAATTGTTAGTTGGGAATTCCATACAAATTGCATACAAGTAAATGAAAACTAATTTGACCCGCTTTACCTACTTTTGGGTTCCTGCACTATAGAGATTGCTAAAGTATGATTGTGTCAGTGATTTGTTTTTATCGGGAAAATTTTCCGCTATGAAGTTTTTTTTTTTCGATGAAAACATTTTGCGTATATACGTAAACGTGACGTACACAGCAAAAAAAATGTAATATCGATCAATGTAATTCAAGCTGATGTATGAAATGTAATGTAAATCAGATACAATATTACATCAATGTATGTAATTTTGTTCGCAAAATCAATGTACATCGTACAACGTTATATTACACAACCGATGGATTGACCTGGTTGCAACAGTTTGGATGTAATATTCAACAACTTTTTATTTCTGTGTATTGTGCGTGCGATATAAGTCAGCAATCTCTATAGTGCCTAGATGAGTGAAAAGAACTTACTTTTGGGTACTTTTTCTAACTGTGTAATTAGAAGTGTTCTATATTGAATTGGAAGAAGGACATAGAGATTGCTGACGTTTATCGTACGCACACTACGTCACGTATACGTATACGCAAAATGTTTTCATCGGGAAAAAAAAACTTCATTGCAGAAAATTTACCCGATGAAAACAAATCACTGACACAATCATACTTTAGCAATCTCTATATTAGATATGATAGTGGTTTATCACTCATTGTAGCACGGAAACTAAGTCCGATAGCAGTGGGCTCTCTTCTCTGTTTGTCTTGATCAAGCTTAATAACGTTTGATTATCCTAAACATGTCACTGTATGAAGGAAAAACGGATTGGGTGGATCAATATGCAAAATTGCCTATACGCACTTACGGGACAGTAAAGAATCTCCTTCCAGCAACATGTTCGCACAATTGGTCAAAAAAATGAGCCCTCAAACAGGAAGATGCCCCAATGAGTAGGGTGAAGAGCCCGCCCTTTATCCACGAAAGTTGGGAGTTGGCATTCCCGCTCTCCCCGTCCAAAACGCTTTAATCGGGTGCCCTGTTGGACTCTTCCTTTGTTATATATAATGAATCATTACTTATGCAAGTCGATTGTTATGATTATTGTCAATAATATTTACATTTCGATGAAGATTATGCTACCTGTTTTACCTTTTATGTGATACTTATCATCACAGAATCCAACTTTGAATCTTAGACCAGGTCCATTAACAATACACTCGTTCCGAGATTGGGCTCATGGTTCCACTCATCCTGTATAGTCATCTTCTTCTTCTTCAGGTTCGCACACCACCCAGAATGAATACTCGATTAGTAATATCGAATACTGTTACATGCAAACGAAAAAGAGATACAACCAGGATTAGTTATTTAAAGTAATAGTTTCATCTGAATACCCAACTAATCATATCGTATCTCAGTGACATTGACTCTGAACCGAGCTCTGAACCTACATTTAAAGTTATTTTGTGATTATATGATTACATTGGTACTCTCATGAAATGTTGTGCAAGTACCACACGTTCAACAACGCCCAACTATGGACAGCTTTATTCCATATACTCTTTGAATCAGCCAACACCAACATGATTATCTGCTTAGGAACACCAAAAAATATATAGAGATAAAGCTCAAAAATACAGTTTTAACTGATAGTACTTTATAAACATCAAGCTGTCCCATATTGGACCCTGTCAACCCACAGCACCTACACGGTAATGTGGGCCATCAGAATGGAAGAAGCCATCAGTTATCTCCGAAACCGGACCTCTTTTCGTAATGCTGTGCATTTTGGTTTTTTTAAATTGCGTGGATTCTATAGATCCTGTGGAGATCTATCTAGCCCTGATGTATGTGTTGGTAGAGGGAAAAATGTAAACTTTGCGGGAGACGATGTCTTAACACTCAGAAGCAATTTTGTGAAATATGAAGTAAAACAAATCCTAGCTAGTTCTGCATGATGATTTTGTTTGATTTTATTTATTTGTAAAGTCGCCGGGAAATACCAGCTGGTGATTTGTTTTTTTTTATGATAACTCTTTACTTGAAAACAGGCAAAAACTCACAAACAGGCTGCTTTTTCATGGTACACAGTGTGATAATTCAATAATCAATAAATTATCTCAACATTTAGTGGCAAACCATTCATAAATTTTGGTAACATACAAAAAATTCTATAATCCACATTAAATTTCATATGTATGCGCCGATTGAAACAATCTTTTCGACGTCACTACAAGGGTGATTGATTAAACGAAAGAAACGAATCGTGCGGAATGAAAACCGAGGAAAACTAATTGCACCAATATATTCAGGCTTACAATTCCACACCTTCTATAGACAGGTTGAGCCTTGATAGCTAGCCGCTTGCGGGAACTGATGACCTTGACCAATGTCCAAATAATACTCTTTAAAAAAAATGGTGGTCCTGAAAAGGACCGTTTTGTAGTGATGGTTGAGTAATTCTGAGCTGGGTGTTCAACACAGATGAGGCTGTCGAGCTGTATGTCGTTTGGAGCGAGGGTGACACGTTTGGCATACATGACCGAACCGCAGCGACTCAGGAAGAGCTACTGATTCCGATCCATAGCATAGCGGTGCAGCTTCTTCTTCCTTTGATGGTTGCTTATGTGGGCTCTGCAGCTCGCTGCTTGCAGGCAGCCTTTCGTTGTTACTGGAGAACAATTTTCAACGCCACACGCCGAAAGCACTACTACTGCTGCTACTGCTGCTACTAATTTCGACGACCGAACACCACCACACAGTGGTGTGGTCGTTGGGAGCGTGTGGTTCTGAGCATGGCGATGACTGTGCAAGATATTACGCAATTCCATCCTCCCTATTTGCACGTGCCCGAGGATCGGAGGCGAATGCCACTTCGACTTGTTTCGTCTACTTACTACTCTCTGACGACTGTGCTGGGGAAGCAGCATATACATGTAGGTAATTGGTGCATTTGTTAGTTAATTCGACGCTTTTGGACAATGCTGGACATTTACCAGTTTTTCAATAGTTTGTTGTTAAAAATCAACATTCGGAAGCATTGTTCGATGCGTAGCCATATTTCTGATCGATTGGTGATACAATTATTGAAATTGGACCAGGGGCAGCTGAGTTATTAACGTTCAAAATCTCCAAAAATTCCATTTTCGGTTTTCACAAAGTGTATCCCCATATAGAAATCAAAGACGTAGTCCTACGTCAAAAACATTTAAATTGACCGTTAAAAGCGATTTCGATGAACATCTTAAAAGTATTATGTCTGCTTGTATGTGATCATATCTTACACGCTCGTTTTGTTTTACTCTAAAGTGAGTAACTATGTGTTTACTCACTTTAGAGTAGTTCCACTTTTACCGAAAGTGAGTACTTTTGAGTAAAATTTAATGAGCGTGTAACTATCGACACTCCGACACTTTTGATCTAACTGCAATCACTCTCTCATACTCGAAATGTGCCACGACTAAATTGGCACAACGACGCCCTATACGCTCTCTGACCAAAGCGCAGGGCGTTTGCGCTGTTATTTGTCTCTATAAATTCCAAAGAGTGAAGGGGGTGTGAATAAAGAATACCATCAAGCTCAGCTTTGGGAATGGAAGTGCAAAACTCAGCATGGGTGAAATTGTTATTTTCGTTAAGGCTTACGCACAATCCTTATGATGGCATTATTGGCACACTTGACCTTAGATCCCCTAAGCAGGTACAAAAAAATGTGTACACGTGTACAACATAAAACGGAATAAAATAAAACTTTGAAAAGAGGAATTTAATTTCCCATGCACATGACTACGTATGCGTAGATATAGAAAACATTAGTTTAGGATTTCGGATTTTATAAAATATTTGTACCGTCATCACATTGAATTTTACATTTAATTTACGTACAATACCACTGTCTCTTCAGATTATCGCTTGTCGTATTATAGTTTTAACTGACTCATTTTAGATGGGTTTCCACATATAAATTCCTTATGTTTAAGTAAGAACTTGTCTGATCAATTTAGAAATTTATAATAGCTTTTTTTTCGTTCAAGTAGGTATTGAACTATCTTCTTTGATTTCGTGTTTTCGTTTTTGCTTAAAAAATTATATGGTCGTTCCCTTAAATAGTTGATATTTTACTTGTAGTTTTAGACTAAGGATTGCGATTTTCTGGGGAACACGTAAGTACACATTAGGTACATTGAATAACTTAGATAGCAGTAGATAAGTTACGGCTTGCTTTACAACGATTAGACATTTTTCGAGCTCAACTGGTAAAACTTTAGCTGTAAGTTTCTGTATAATTCGGTCAAACATTTTGTTTAGACAGTTTAATGTTCCGGAGAGAAAAAAAAAACGCTATGGCACCTACAATTCATTATGGTGCCGTTCGTTTATCTAATTTGATCTGAACCACGGTTATGGAAAATATTTTCCATAATTCGAATTGTGATGAAGATACCACCAAATCCACTAAACTCACTCACCGCATATAATTTGTTAAAAATTCAAACATATGATATATAAAACAACATCTGCTATGGAGGGTGCTCGTCTTGCCCCGGAGTAGGTGCTAGAGCAGGCTTGAAAGAATTAGGGTAGACAACGATTCAGTGTATTAAATGCAATAATTTCATATAAAAAATATGGTGGCCATCAGATTGATGCCTAATTTGACATTTTCGCTCCACAGTACTCAAACGGTTTCAAATCGGGTCCTGATTATCCTTCCAAAATTTGAACTCAGTTAGTTACAAACTAACTGTGAACAAACGATTTGAAGTTTATATGGAAATTACTATGGGATTTTTTGATTGCCTTTACCCTTTTCTATATTGCTCTGGGAGCAAAATCATTAACAATTCTTGTAGGAAATTTTCTCAGCTTTGTTGAAGATCGTTTTATAGTAAAACGTCAAATAAAATAATTATTAATTATTTAAGAGATTTGTAATATTATGACATTATCAAGCAGTTGCTTTGTGGGAACCACTGTATTGTGCAGATCCTTTCACTGTGAGATCCTTATTCTCGTAACCACTTTAAGTTCACAAATATGAGCTTCTACGATACGTACTACAATGAAACTGTTACTTCAAGTTAGCTGTACAATCAATACGAAACTATCGATTTTAAATTGGCTCACTACTTGACTAGCCTATTGGTCCCTAGTAAATCGATCAACGTACCCCATTCTTGTAGAAATTTTAGTACTACACAATGTTTGTTTTGATTTGCCATGAAAGTTTGACAGATAAAATGAGGGGTTCGTGGATTTTCATATATTTCGCGGGGTGCATCGATTAGCTTGGGACCGAAGATAGTACCAGAGCTGAGCCAAAAACTTGAGCACTTTTCTTCGGGACCTACTAGTCTTAGAGTTACCTCTATGGCTAGTAGTAATTTCATGTGAAATGGGGCATTTATTTCCGAGATGTGTGTAGTTGAAAATTCTAAGTGGAAGTGTATGTATAGTAGACTGATGCAAAATTTGAAATTTTCGCTTCACAGTGTTCAAACGGTTTTAAATCGGGTCCTGATTAGCCTCCGAAAGTTTAAACTCATTTGATAAGAAACTGATTTGGCACAAACCATTTGAAGTTTATATGGGAATTACTACGGGAAAACCAAACTTTTTGTTCGTGGTCTTCTAGCCTTTTTCCATATTGTACTGTTAACAAGCTCTATTTCTGGGGGCGACCCCGGCGTAGTGGTTAGCATCCATACCTCTCACGCCAAAGTCACGAGTTCAAATCTCTCTCCCGCACAAGTCACGAATGACCCATGAGCGTTAAAATGACTATAAAAAACTAAAAAAAAAAAAACAAAGTTCTATTGCTATTCTCATGGGAATTTTTATCAGCTACAACTTTGCAGAAACCAAACGTTAAATTAAATAGTTATTAATTGTTTAAGAGTTTGATAATCTTATGGCAAGTTAAAGCAACTGTATTGTGGGCAACACTGTATTCTGCAGTGTGACATACACGGTTAGAAAAAAGTATCCAAAATTAAGTTCTTTTCACTCATCTCGGCACTATAGTGCAGGAACCCAAAAGTAGGTAAAGCGGTTCAAAGTAATTTTGATTTACTTGTGTGCAGTTCGTATGGAATTTTCCACTAGCTTTTTAACCAAAAGTAAGTTAGTTGTACCCAACAGTAGGTAAATATGATTATACCCAACGTAGGGTTCCCACACTTTACTACCCCTGTTGGGTGGTTTTGCTCCTTCTTTTTTGACAACATTAGAAGGAGAAAATGAGACAAACTAGTCAAAAGTAGGTAAAAGTGAACTGGCCGTTGGGTACTTTTTTCTTACCGTGTAGTAGCCATGATTTTTGTCCTCTAGCCATAAACACCAATGTTGCCTGCTGAACAGTTGATTGAGCATAATCATAAGACATGAGGAGCTTGAATCATTAATAATTTTTGTTCCTTACATTTGATCGAAAAGTAGTCTTCAACAAACTTGTAGCTAAGAAAATTTTCGACAAGCGCAGTTATCATTTTCTAAAGTAGATTGAACTGGTGAATTTTAAGAAAGATATGAATAATTATGGTTTCCCCATAGTAATTTCTATATAAACTTCAAATGGTTTGTGTCAAGTCAGGTTAACTAAATGAGTTCAAATTTTGGGAGGATAATCAGGGCCCAATTTGGAACCGTTTGAGCGCTGTGGAGCGAAAATTTCAAATTTTGCATCAGTCTAATGTTTAGCCTACGTGGTGGCCATTTATAGACTCTACAAGGAATCACCTTAAGCCATTAATAACTTTTGTTTTTACATTTAAGGTGTTTCGTTGTGAGATCACTATCCTCGTAACCACTTCGAAACATTAAGTGCACACACATCAGCTTCTACGATACGTACCACAATGAAACTGTTACTCCACGTTTGCTGCATTGCAGCATACATGAAGTAGCAATTTCAAGTGAAATGGGGCATTAATTTCCAAGATTTGTGTAATTGAATATTCGAAGTGGAAGTGCATGTATAGCCCACGTGGTGGCCACTTGTGGACTTTACAAGCGCCTTAATTGAAAAGTAGTCTTCCCTTACCCCTTATACCCTTCTTTATTTAAAAAATCACCGGAAGAACTTTTTCCATCTTTATTAAAATATTCGAAGAAGAAAGTATTGACTTCCTTTTCAAATCAATATTCCCTTCTTTATCAAAGTATTTTTTTAAATTAAGTAACCCCGTCTTCATCAAAGTATTCATACCTTCTTATGTAAAATATTTTAAGAACGAAACATAATTGAAATATTAAAAAAAAAAAAGGTTTTCCGGAACAGATTTTTTTTCTGAGAAATTGATCATTCTTCGAAATGTAAAATTTCGGAAAATGACTTTCCACAATACATCCTGTAACTCAGTTCCACGTCAAATGACGAATAGATTTGATGCGATCGTCTCTGGTTTGGATGAAACTTTGCATAATTGTTTGTTATCGTCAATCATTCACATTTGAGCTAAAATTCTTTCGCAAAAAACTTCAAAATGGCGTATACGAAATTTTTTAACAAATTATAACACGAAAACGTCAGTTCCAATCGAAATGACGTCTCAGACAAATTTGTAGGAAAAATAATTCCATATATAAGGACACATATACACAGTAATTTAGTTGTTGTTGTAATTTTGGATAAACAATCAGAAAGTGGTTGAAACTCAAATAACATAAAATTTGCCTATTCAATATATTTTTCATTAAATAGCTTATGGAAAATGCTTTTTTATTGTGAACTTTACAACATTAACAGAAATACTATTGCACATTAAACTATTTTTTAGACAAAACGTTCAATAAATTGACCAAAAGTTGTTGTACTATGATTTTTGTTAATTTTTAGGCGTCCAACATGAAATTTTCACCGATGATAGCATTTTTCATAAGCTTATTGACGAAAATCAGTTGCATAATATTGAAGAGGCTAATTTTTTGTTATAAAAGTTTTGGGGTTTTAACCTAAAATTACTTAAAACTATTTAAACCTAATTTTTTTTCTTCATTTCACTGTTAAAAAGTTCTATAGCTATTCTCATGGAACGACGACTAATTAATCCATCTGGCGACAAAGGAATGCAACCGAGACGCACCGTAGATTGTGATTAAAGTTTTTCGTTTTGTGATGAACTCCTTCGCATCCAGGTTCTCACTAATTTCCCGAAGCATAACGAGGTGGCTTCGTTATATTCTACATTCCAGACGAATGGTTTAAGTTCTCAACCGGGACGCACCGCAGAAAGTATTGTATAAGCCCCGGGTTCCTCTATCTGAGTCGTGCCGATTCCAGCCATCGTTCATCATAGCCGTCCCGGCCCTGAGTTTCGATGTGGATCGGGGGTCTTCCAACTTGGTAAGTCAGGCAAGTATAAATTCAATGTTGATCATTCACTGCCTGAAGTCAGTTCGAACTTCAGCGTACTAGATTCTGCTAATGGAGGAAACGTTACAGCTGTTTGGAACCCGGAACGTATCGTAGAAAGCACTTCGGAATACCCTAATCCCTCTGACCCAGCATACCCTAGACCCTCTGACTGCATTGCGGAAATTCACAAAATATAGGTTCCATTACGAGTTAGTCGTCGATGCGATATGTACGAGGGATTCAGAGCAAACTCAAATCTTTCTGAAAGTATGTAGATGGGCAGCGCGGAGAGTCCGGCATTTTATCGTCAATTGTGTTGAACGGTGAAGTCACTTCAATCCCGTTTGTTTTCTTGGATGGATCACAAAGCTCACTACTCTTCCGATGTGTATTGAGTCCCCCAACAACGGAACAAAATTTGAACGAATTTGGTTCTAATCTGGATTTGCGTGACAATATTTAATTTTGTATGGGAAACAAAACGAACCTATTCATTTGCTTGCCAAAAAATGCTCAAATTTTACCAAATCTCGGAAAAAGATTAAGAATACTATGTAGAACAACTTTGTAGAAGACTGCAAATCGATTAGACTTCTGAGAAAAAAAAGTTATAAATACATTAATTTAGACCTATTGCTCTGCTCATACCTACAGGCTTTATATATGAGCTTATAAGTTGTAAGTACGTGTACAACACTTGGTCTAACGTAAAAGATTAGTAGCTTTTTGTACAAAGATCAAATCGAGTTGCAGTCTTCGACAATGTTATTTTGTATAGTATTCTCAATACAAGTCCAAGATTTGGTGAAATTTATTTGGATAATCAAATAAATAGTACAGACAAACAGACGTAACGCTTTGAATAAGTTTTACTTGAAAACATATTGTCGTTTCAGTGAAAATAATTCGACACATCTGACACCCACAGCATGCTATTAAAGCTGACAATCTGACGCCAAATGCTAAACCATTTGGTGGATTATTTTAACTTTTGGTTAAAATTTGACAGATGGAAAGTTATCGATTAACCCTGCTATCCGAGCGTGGTTACTTCTGACAGACAAGAAGTTAAATTTTGACAACTGTGGCTGAGTTCTTCTCGAAAACCGGTCGATCGACAGCACAGGGATTTTCGAACGTAGAAAACAACTTTCGAAATGTCACTTTTAACCACGCTTTAAATTTAACACGGCAAATGGTTCACAGCCTAAGTTTTCTCTGAATTGGCAATAGTATCTAAAAACATAGAACCTCAGTAACGATATCTTTTGGGCTTCTCTCGGAAAACAAGTTTGCTCGCTAAGTCGCAAAAAATATTGCATGCAAGGTAAACAGAATATATAGAAACGTCAAAGTGATCCGATGCCAGCGCTGCGGTGTGTAGTTCGCGGAAATGATAATATTCAAATCTATCGTTAAATGCGTCAATGAAGATCCAGAATGAAGAGTTACTCCTGTTTGTCTGTGTCAATAGGATCGTTCTGTTTCCCATACAAAATGTAAAACCAATACCGTATATCACGGAAAGTATGACTGGCTTAAACAGTCGTCATATATACCGACTTGTCAGCAGCCTTCGATAAGCTAAACAACCCCGTTGGGATTGCAAAACTACGTGCGATGGTTTCGCTCATATCTCACTAATCGTCAGCTGATGATTGCAGTTTTGATATTTTCCCAGCTATATCGGGGATATCTCAAGGAAGTCACCTAGGACCATTGATCTTCTTACTTTTTTTCAACGATGTGAATCTGGTCATCGAATGACTACGACTCTCGACGATGCAGATTATCTTAAAATCTATTTCCGGATCTGTTCGATTGGTAACTGTCACTTTTTTATCAGTTCGATGCCTTGCCAACTTGTGCAGTGTGAGAAGTGTTCAGTAATCAAATTTTCTCAGAAGCGGCGCCGGTGGTGTAGTGGTAAGCATGATTACCTCTCACCCCTGCAGGCCTGGGTTCAATCCCAGTCGGCGCCGCCGGGATGTTCTGAGGCATAACATCTCTGATCACGCCTTCCTTCGGATGGGAAGTAAAGCCGTTGGTCCCCGGTTCATGAGTTGATGGGTCGATAGGTAGGGTCCAGGTGTGGGAGCTACCTCCCTGGCGTCGGTAGCATTGGTGCTCAGCACGGAAAACAAGATCGACGGAAAACAAATAAAGAAAAAAAAAATCCCAGAAATAAAAGAACCGATTCTGTATAGTTATGAACTGTACATATGGGAGTTATTCTGGATTTGCAGCTAACGTACAACCAGCATATCTCGTATGTTGTCGAGAAGGCGTCAAGAACATTGGGCTTTTAATCTTCAGGATAAACATTTCTCCGACATCTACGTCGCAAAACACTGTACTGTTCGCTGGAGCGGTCTGTTCTGCAGTCTGGTACACGAACTACAACAATCGTGCTGAGAGAGTTGAGTCCGTTCAACGTCGTTTTCTTCGATTCGTTTATAGTAAACACCAGCTGATCGATTTAAAGCCGTTTTGAATTGGTAGAGATCCTTCTAGGACTTTGTTCGGACAGCTTACTGGGCAGAATAGACTGCCCCGCTCTCGTGGAGCAGATTAATGTAAACGTCCAACCACCAGCACTGCGGAACAACGTTATGTTGGGATTGTTACTTAGTCGCACTAACTACAGCATGAACGGTCAAGTCTCGCCGGTAGTCGACTTCTGCCTGCCACGACAGATGCTACGCAGAAGATTTGCTTCGTTTTTCGTTAAACCGTGACATAGGGGAAATGGCTCTAATGTTGGCCTATGGATCTAAGATTGGGCCCATCGCTAAAAATCTGCTATTTATCAATTTTATCTAGATGAACGCGTCATTGGGCCAGTAGCACTCACTAATGGATATTTTTGTTCGCCATTGAAAATTTAGTCGATTGCTGAATTTATGTATGGGCCCAAATTAGGAGCATTTAGGCCGACATTACATCAATTTCCTCTAGTCATTCTAATATATGTAGTTTATTCATTTGACCTTACTTTTATGTTAATCTTTTATGCCGTCATTGGAGCCAGCCTGTTGCTGTTAACAATAAATATGTAAATATTGCATTATATTGAATTTGTTTATAAGTACATACTGAACACTTAATATTGGCATGACACTAGTCGACATGAAAATCACGTATGTTTTATCAGAATTTTATTTGAAATTCAAGTGACGATACGTAGATCGTACGTTGGTCATGTAGAAATTATTGAAGCGGGATGTTTTAGGAGTTACGTGATTTTTCACGTAACACTAACATGAAGATTTTTATGAATGTTTCGTAGCGCTGCTGGTCATACTTTTTCAGTTCGTTGTTTACGCCAGGTTTACACTAGTGCTGGTTCTTAATGCTGATTAACCATAATTGGTGTTTAGTTTGAGCTAATTGAAGACACGGTGAATCATATTTTTTTCTTTAAGGATTTTGGTAAATTTGTTGCACAGGAGCATCCCGTCCTACAATATAAATGACAATTCAGCGGCAAGCTCATTTTCAATTCTTTAATGCTTGTTGTAGCAAAAGACGTGTGGCCTCTACCGTACTACTTAATCCCACTATAAAACCATCAATGTTCGCAGAAAATTACATTTGTTGTCTAATCGCAATCCTTTACTGCTGCCATCTATCAGCGGTTCAGGAGAATATATTTATCTAATGTTCAATTTCATACAATCAATGATGACTAATTAATGCTAGACGACTACTTTCACTTCGGAAGGGAAAGGAAGGTGTTAGGTGTTCGTTTTTGTGTATGAGTTGTGTTCCATTATGGAATGTGGTCTGTTACCTAATTGATTTTGATTGATTATTTACAGGAGGGATTTCAAACTTCTGGGGGAATAATTGATAATATACGTAATCTCCGATGACATTTATAAGAACAACGGTAGTGAAACAATACCAAATGTAATTATTGATTAATTGCTATGTCTATCCATGTTTTGTCCAGTATCAAAATGACTTTGAAATATAAAACATGTAGGTGTAAAAAATCAACGAATAATTAATCATAACAATTTGCGAAAATAACAATCAACTATAACATAGGTAGTTAAAAGCGAACTTGAACCTACTAAACGTTAGTTAAAACCACTAAAATGAAAATAAATGCTACACGGGTGTCCCTGGTAGGATAACATTATTATAAAAAAATAAGTATCGCTTAAATACCCACCAACGAAATCTTACGTGCACTTGTTTCGTTTGAGGCTAAATTCAAAATGTTGTATCGGGGGTTATTTTCCATAATTTTTCTTTATCTTCAATGGGAGTTAATTTTTAAACGTGATTTACACTGAAAAACAATTAAAAATTGTAGACCCCCCGACAGAACATTTCCATATTAGTCTCATATGAAATGGGTGACCCTAAGCTTTCGTTTGGTAGGTATTTCAGCGATACTGATTTCTTTTTTTAAATAAGTGTTTCTTCCAGAGATACCGCGGCTATGGAAGCTCAACTGAAAAAAAGTGATGTGATATAACTGAAATAAAACAATAAATAAAACGAAATAAGAGTTAACATCTCTTATTATTTAAATGATAGAAGTTTTTTAAATAAAGTTTCTTCTAAATTTTCTCTTCGTGTCTTACATACACACTTTAATCATTAAATATATGTACTTTCGCGCAATTTCCTAATAAAAATGAAAACAAAAAAAAAAGAATCTACTGTGAACGGGGTAGAGTTTTCCGGTCTCTACAGATAAGTCCCTCGTGAGTGAATCCAGTTCTGTCCGATTTCCACATTTATAAAAAAAAAACAAAATCTAGACTTTGCTATTAAAATATAAAACATTTCCTCAATTCAATAGTAGTATGCCGCCCGGCAAACGTGCCCATTGATTTATTGCGACCAACGAAGATGGCGGATCTCTCGGAGCTGCGACGAATAGTACTTATTCTCTATACCTCTCACTTTTAAGGTACTTTTGCAGCCTTAATCGACCCAATCCTCGTTTCCCTTTAACCACGTCGAGCCGGTCGCAATTAGAAAATTAAAGGTTATTGAGTTTCATCTACTATCAGCATGATCTGATGTGTCGCTTCCTGCGTACTTCGCACGCACTCGTTTTGATGCGTGATCCAGTCTTTTCGTTGACAGAAGGTCGAACAGTACGGCGTCCTCCGGCAGAGTGAACACTCGGCCAGCGCTTCCCGGTTGCAGTTGGCACACTGGAATAGGAATGAATGGTGATTAAAATAAAGTAGGAACCAAGGACCAAAGAGTATAGTATGCACTATAAAAAATGGAAAATTTCTCATACAAAATGTATGAACACAGACAAACAGACGTAGCTTTTTGAATAAGTTTTTCTTGCAAAGATTGTACCTCAAAAAGTAGGACCTCAGTAACGACATATCTCGAGCTTATCACGCAAAACCAGCTAGCTCACTCAGTCGCAAACAATGTTGCATGCAAGATAAACAGAATATATTTAGAAACGTCAAAGTGACCCGATGCCTCATTTAAAAAAAATGGATAATGATTCGACATTAAAAAAAAACTAGCACGAAATCGTCTCCTTTAATCAAAATTACGTCTTAAACAAAAGCTGTGATTGTAATGTAATGATCCCCACTCTGGCCACCCATATACACTTGTCTATGTGAAGACTTACCAAGCTTAAGCGTTAACACATTTTTTTAACTCTAAATTTGTTCCAAATTCAAATTATTAATTTTAATGCAGGTCCTCCAGCTACTACAATAACTTACCAGCTTTATGTGTTGTGATATGATTCTGCTTTGGAAATTCAGTATTTTAAACAGGTTTCACTTTGTCAGTATAACTATTGTTATCTTAAACTAAAAACTAAAACTAAATCTAAAACAACCTGTTACAACTCTGCATTTAACAAATTCTAGAAAATTTGTTTCGCTTAGCTGTTTGTAGCAATGCAAAGAGAAAATCGATGTCGAGAATCGATCTGTATACGCCCTTATGCATGCTCACTGTCGATTTTTTCTAAAGTCTTAACATTCGAAATTCTATGTACTTCGGTAGTACTGTACCAGGGAGGCAACTTCAAAATCATCTTCAGAACTTTGTTCTGAATCCTTTGAAGTGCTTTTTTCCTGATCGTGCAACAACTAGACCATATTGGCACAGCATAAAGCATGGCCGGTCTTAAAACTTGTTTAAATATTAGAAGTTTATTCTTCAGGCAAAGTTTGTAAGTATTCACTGTTTATACGAGGATACAAACATTTTATATATTTGTTACATTTGGCATGTGATCTTTAAAAGTTAATGGTCAAGTACTAATCCAAGATATTTCACTTGACTTGACCAAGAAATTGGAACTCCGTTCATAGTGACTACTACTACACTCATAAAATAACATAAAACATTTTTATTGGCGAATTTCCATTAAAATTCCACATGATTTTCATGTGTCCACACATAAACAGAATCCACTCAGAAGTACACATTAAGTTTATTAGACAAATGAATAATATCTGTGGTTTCACATGAATTTTATGTGTACACATTAGAACTATGTGTCCGACACATGTCATTTGTTTATCACATTGCAAAATTTCATGTGTGGGACACATGAAAATAATCATTACATTTTTATTAGTGTAGGTTTCAAAAAGGAAGCTCTAGGCTTATGTGGGAATATTATAAGTAGAGTTTTCAAAGCGTTCCCCTTGGAATCACCAAAAATATTTTCCCGAGAGAACATATTCAGATAATCCAACATTATTTTCAAAAGTTGTGTTCCTCAGGGCAGACAATCGCTTTTTAATTTTGCAAATCCCGCCAGATTACTTTCATGACAGGATCGAATGACATTTATCCAACGGATCAAGAGCTGCAGATCGTCGTCTATTATAATTGATTAGAATTTAACCCCGCATTTTGGTACTGAGGCAGCTCTTGCTTCAACTATTGAAGTCGTCAAGTTGGTTTCAAATGAAGAAATAATTTTATGTTTGATTCGTCTATGAAAAATGATGGCAACGCCACCACCGGCTCCATAAACCGATAAATGAAATAGTTTGCGTCCCTTTTAACCTTATTGTCAGGTTTAAGAAACGTTTCAGTTATAACGGCGATATGCACGTTTTGAACTATCAAAGAGTTAAATAGCTCGTTTTCATTATCTTTAAGAGATCGAGCATTCCAATTCAAAATATCCAGCATAGTTAGCTCCATTTACTTGCTGAACATTGTTAGCATAGATGTAGATAAAGGTATAGATGAATAATTTTAAGTCTTTAAGCTGTTTGTACCTACGTGTACGAATGTAGAATTTGTTCCTCGCTGGCCGTTGTTAACAGCAGAGAAATTAGTAGTCGGGAACGTGGAGCGTTTCTTACCTATTGCTTAGAACGAGATTGTAGGATCGCTTTGCAAGTCTTACATTCCCAAAAATTTGATTTTTAGTTTTCACCACAATTTGAACATTTAAATTTATAAGGATCTTCCTCGTCCTTTGCGTAAGAGGAATCACCACAATTCATGCATTTAACTGGCATGTAGCAATTTTTTGTTCCGTGACCCTATCACTGGCGCTTACGGCACTGGGTGAGGTTTTGGAAGTTTCCGCTTCACTCGGACATGGAGCAGAAGGCTAACTTTTTCTTAGGCCTTAAGGTTGTTTAGTTTACTAGACTTAAAGTGAACTAAATAAAATGCGCGAATCACCAGGACGGGATTTGATTTTCATTTTGATTACTTTTTTTTTCCTCTAATCGGGACCTAACACCACTGCGACCAGTAATTTGATCTATTGTAGTGTATACCGTGTCCTTAGTTTAGTGCATGTCGTATTACTTCATCACTATTGAGAAATGATGAAGTATTCGATTTTTTACAGTTGTCATTCTTGCATTTATCGCAAGGATCCGACTCTAATTGAAAGGTCCCGCTATTTATACCCTTCGGAGTGTTGAAACACCCAGCGCGCTCCTTTGTTAGTCAAAATTGGATTCCTTAGCAACAAAATGGCACCGATAATGACCATGCATCAGAACCCTAGTCTTAACCACTTCAAACTAGGGAACAACGAATAGAAGATTAGGAATCACATAGATGAAGACTAACTAACTCATTTGTTCCTTGTTTCAAGATCACCTTCGGTGGACAAAGCCGAGTCTTGTCACTATCAACAAGCCATAAAAAGTAACAAGGACTAAGATGCGTTCCTTTGATCACTGAAAAATCCGGTTCCCCTAGTTTGAAGTAGACATGACTAGGAATCGGTGGTAGATCTTACATCCCGTAACGTACAACGGAAAGGTGATCTACCCACGTTACGGGGTGATTACTTGGATTGGCGCAACTCCAAGTAATTTTGCCAAATCATCTTTGATCTGATCCAAGAATTCACCATTGGGCAGACCTTTCAAGCATTGGCGTCGCCTTAACCTCAATCTACCTGTGGACCAACTCTCAAAACATAAACAATTGTCAAAATATTGCTTGTAATGGATAGATATCGAGTTAACTAGAAGATTAAGTGTGTTTTTCAACCGATTCGAGTATGAATATGGCAGTAAATCTGGTTTTGAAAGTTGGTGCACAGGTAAAAAGTGAGGTTACGCGACGCCACTGCTTTCAAGACAACCTTAAACGGCGCCGGTGGTGTAGTGGTAAGCGTGATTACCTCTCACCCCAGCAGGCCTGGGTTCAATCCCAGTCAGCGCCGCCGGGATGTTCTGAGGCATAACATCGCTGATCACGCCTTCCTTCGGAAGGGAAGTAAAGCCGTTGGTCCCCGGTTCATGAGTTGATGGGTCGATAGGTAGGGTCCAGGTGTGGGAGCTGCTTTCCTGGCACGTCGGTAGCATTGGTGCTCAGCACGGAAAACAAGATCGACGGAAAAACAAACCAAAGGAAAAAAAAAAAAAAGACAACCTGTTTTAGAGTCGTAAGTGAAAAATTGGTGTTGCTTCTCAGTATACTTGAGATACTTGAGAAGACGTTTGGATCCTTCAAAGTTATCATTCAATAAACGACATTCACCCCGACGACCGATTTGGAGAGATATCTTGAATTTAACGAAGGTCAAAAGTTCCGTGCGAAGATCATGGAAATCAGAAGCGGTTATCATAATAGGGGGGACCTTTGCCTTCTTGGCACCGGGAATGTTTAATGGAATTTTGCTTGGATGATGGATCATTCTCATCATCCGTGATCATATCAAATTGATTGTTCAAATACATTTCATCAGAAGAGGGATCAAGAGATTGCCCCTTTCTTTTGGGTTTAGGTGCCATGGCGCCAGAAGAATCGATTTCCAAGCAGATTATTATAAGAATCCGAGGGATCGAAGAGGAAATTTCAAAATCGATGTCCAAGCAGGATTATATCGGGTAGAGTCCAAACAAAATAGAAAATTTGCAGGTAATTTTGAGCGCTGAAAAGTGCTATCTAAATTTGTTGTAACTTTAGGTAGCAGTAACACCGTAACACTTCCTTCAGCAAAAAGCAAATAGATCCACGCGCCAAGAGAGGACGATGCGGACTGGACACACAAAACCTAGTTTTTCCATATTAAGAAGGGAGTACACTTTGATTTTTCAAAAAAAAAAATGCATTTTTTTTTGCGTTAAAATGTTTCTTGGGATGTATCCTTTAATTTAGAAAAGACTCCAAGTCCGCCAGAATATTCCTTACCGCTTTACGAAGCGATTTCCTAAAACATGTACCGGCGCGCTGAGAGAGCAATTTTATCTTTAAATGCGTTTATCTCGAAACGGGGTTTTTCAAACTGGCGTGGGAGAGTAACCAGTTATCATCAAATTTGGATATCGCCTAGGTTTTCTTGTTCAGAATTAAATTCTGCTTAGAAATACGTATCCACATTTTCGATGGATTTTTAATCCACGATTTTGTAAGCATTTTTAGGGTGAAAAAATGGACTTTTTTTTCCTAAGGCTACAACTTTTGAAAAAATTAATTTAAAGAAAAATCGGAATACGTATTTCTAACCCAAATTTCATTACTAATCAGGATTTTTGTTCGATTTATGTTCCAGGATCACATGGAAAGGAGTATTTTCCTGGTGCA
Organism: Ochlerotatus camptorhynchus; assembly: GCF_037179485.1. NCBI lineage: Eukaryota > Metazoa > Arthropoda > Insecta > Diptera > Culicidae > Ochlerotatus > Ochlerotatus camptorhynchus. The sequence continues at coordinate 2,591,095 of NW_027040943.1, forward strand.
CCGGCCACGGGGAGACGCCAATCGAGTTCAAAAAAATACAAATTGTAGTTTGAAGGATGACTAATAAATGGGTTATAACATATTTGCCCTCCCTGAGTGTTTTATTGCTTAAACAAATTAACGAAAATGCCTTACTTTTTGGACGTTTAAAGTGTACTACCCCCTTAACCAAATGGATAGTTTCAAACCCTATTTACATCATGAATTCAAATTGGGCCTCCCTTAGCTCAGTCGGTGAAGGCGCTGCTACAAAGCAAGACCATGCTGGAGGTGGCTGGGTTCGATTCCCGGTCCGGTCTAGGAATTTTTCGGGTTGGAAAATTTCTCGACTTCCCTGGGCAATAAAGATTGTACTTGCCTCAGAATTATACTAATGCATAATGGTACAGGCATCGAAAGCTCTCAATTAATAACTGTGGAAGTGCATCTAGAACACTAAGTTGAGAGCATGCAATAAGCTTGAAATGCGAAGAAGAAGATACAAATTGAATATTAAAAGTAAACTTTTGAATCTTAAGCAAGAAGATTTAAAAAATGTTCGTTTTGTAACTGTAATTAAACCGTTTTGGTAAAATGAGCACCCTGTTGGGGTGGTATGAGCGACCTTCTTATAAACAACTCTTGAGGTTTTATGAAGGGTCAACAATTAACAGTTTTAGCATAAAAGATTTAACAGAAAACTATTTTCTGTAGAATAAATTAAATTTCGAAAATACTGCCTATTTAAGGATATATTTTTTCAGTCTTGTGAATGATGGATTTTTATGAAAGGAATAATGCAAAACTGAAGAATTTAAGTTGAAATATCAGTTGTGCTCATATTGCCCCGAATGAACTTAAGTAATATTTTGTTAAAACAATCTTTAATGTTTATTAAAATTGAGAAAAACATCGTGTCATATAAGAAACCAATGATAATTTATAAAGAAGCCTAAGGAATATCAACGATAAGTAATAAGAAACTACTGATAGACCTTATTTTCTGATTCATAAATCTTATAACAGTTTTGACATTTTGAGCTAGTCCAACAATTTTCGAATATTTGCTCTAGAGAAAAGTATTTTGTTAGACTTAAGGTGATTTCCTGTAGCGTCCTTTTGCGTGTTAAATATTAAGGTTTCTGTGAATGTACGTAGCTTAAACTACTACTTATTGTTTGCTGCGGAGAAGCAAGCATTGTCTGAAATTTGCAGATGTATAAACCTCGTAGATCTTGAGTTGTGTGCTCTTGAAATTGCGAGGTGTTATTGGAAAATTGACTCTACAAGGAAACACCTGAAATGAAATGGATAGTTGAAGTAGGCAAGCCAAGCATTAAGCCTGCAACATATTTTTTGTAAAATATGTTCAATAAGTTGGTTTTTATGCGGGTGACCACATTGCCCCACTTTCCCCTAAGTATGGTCTTGTCTGTTCACCGCTAAACCTCTATTCACCACTCATTTTATTCAAAACTTGCTGAAAAAGTTCACTAAACAAGTTTCAAATATACATTTAACAGACTAATTCACTAATTTAGGATGCCCCCTAAGTGGCATAAGGACGGCCCCTTAAATGGTTGAAAAATGTCGAAATTACAAAAATTAAATACGGCCCACTCTCAACAACTCGATATCGAGTTACCATAGAAAAAATGAATTATGAATTTCATAACTCGATAGTTCCTTCAATTACGAGTTGTATTTCCATTATGGAATGAGCAGCACATTTATTGATAGCATTTTTTGGATGTTTTATATGTTTCCCGTATGCTTATGAAATGACCTTCAACTTCGTCGGTGCTTCAACTTCAAGATAACTTAAAAATATTCTAAATTGATTGACGAACGTTTTAGTAGAATAATTGTTTACCTGTAAAATGGAAAAACAACGTAAAAGGTGTAAAAATATTCGCAATACACTCATTTCTGTTTTATTTTTGATCGTGTGTTTTCAATTTTCAACCAACTTGTTTCAAAAAATCACAAGAAACTCCGGTGGTATTGAAAATGCCGTAGGGGTAAGAGGGGCATAGTGAGCATCCCGTGCACCAGCTTGGACTTCCGGTCGTTAGGTACAAATTAATTGGTAGTAGGATCAATATCATAATGATATTGAACCTACTACCAGTTGATTTGTTTCATGCAGCTAGAGATCCAGGACCAAACTGCGGGATGTTCACTATGCCCCTCCTCCCCCTACCTGGGGGCCATGAGGGCAAAATAAAAAAAAAATCAAAATCACGTAAAAACAGACTTGAGTTATTCTAACGTTGTAAACGTAATTTTGCTCTAAAGTGAGCGGTAAACGGGCACCACACGTTATTTTGCAAAATTAAAAATATTAATCTTTCAACAAAAATGTTTACTCAATTGTTTTAGAAATGCAGAGCAAGCTAATATCAGACATCCGAAAATATGTAACATGTGGTTTTCAGAAGATAGTAAGAATGCAAACGTTTTGCAGTGTTGCGAATATAAAGGTTTAAACAGAAGGTAGTCGCTTACCTATTATAACTTATCGATTGATAAACTGAATAATTACCTTTTTGTTGGCATGAACCGAACCGGGTGGTAATTGACTACTGATGTTGTTCTGCTCTTCCAGTTGCGTCACAGTCAGGATTGCAGCGTCCCGTTCACGCTGTAACCGTTCCAACTGGCGATCGTGCACATCATGAACTTCTGCCAGGCATTTATTCATTTCCTGCATCGCCTTGGACACTTGGGAGCAAAGTGCTTTCAGCTTCTCGAATGGTAGATTCGTTTCCGTAATTACTACAAGGGAAATAAAGTTGATTAGAATAGGAGACCATGTGGCGTGCATGTGACGTAGGAAATGTCAGCTATTAAGACTGTTGATATGATTATTCATCATGCTCTGCGGCCTTTACCTGCTACAGGGCGTAAACTTACACTGAGTCGATTGGTCGACGTATTCTGTGGCACTCTCTATTCCTTCGGTTAGGGTTTGCCATGGTTCCTCTTTGGTGGTGATCGCGAGCTCATTTTCAATCTCTTGCTGTTCCTGTTGGACCACCTTCACCGTTGTGGTCGTAGTTGTGGTGCTGGTATTGTTGGTGATTATCGGTGTTGCATTGATAGTGGCTGCTGCTTGATGAATTTGTTGCTGTACTTGATGCTGTTGAACCTGTTGTTGTTGTTGTTGCTGCTGCTGCTGCTGTTGTTGAACCTGTTGCTGCTGGACCTGTTGTTGCACTTGCTGTTGCTGTTGTTGTTGTTGTTGTTGCTGCTGCTGTTGCTGTACCGTATGACTAACGGTGGTATTCTGGTGGTTTACGGCGGTTGTTGTAGTACTCGTGTTGCTGATGGCGCTGTTGCTAATGTTATTGATGTGGATGTTGTTATTACTAGTGTTTGTGTTGTTATTTACAATAATTCTCTTCTTTTTCTCCGGTTGCTCGGGTTCTATTTGATTTCGCCGCCTCCGCTTGTAGGGTGTAAACAATCGTACCGGTCCAGAGGCAGCTATAAAAGAACATAGTATATTAATTGAGACAATAAGGTCAAAGAAAACAGTATGAAGTTAACCTGATTCATCATCACAACAGGCTGAGCAGGTACAGCTTGTGGCGTGAGGCGTTAGGATTCCTTCATCGATCAACGCCTGCAAACTGCGTCCACCGTAACGAATGGACCGCTTCCAGTCTTTACTTGAGCCCCGACCACATATATTCTCAAACTCGCTAGGAGTATACCAGCCATCCTTATGCTTTATACATTTGCCACGGCCACCGGAACCCAGCCGACTTTTGTATAAATCTCCCGTTGTTGTTTTGCAGCGTACCGGTAGAATGTCAAGATTATTTAGTCTGTCGATGACGCTGCTCTCTAGACGGTATTCTTGCTGCTGTGACTGATGTTGAACTTGGTCCAGAAGTGTCTGTTCATCGTGTATTACCTGTTGCTGTTGGTCCGTTCCTTGCTGTTGGATTACGATATGCGTTGGCTTGAGATCACCGCTCAGATCTCCTACAACGGTACTGCCCGATACGAAACCGTTGTTATCCACGCAGATCATCGGTTTGAAATGTTGTATCTGGTCCGGGGTGAGCACATTGAAGGTAGTGCCACCGATGAGCGTCCCGACCGGTAGCGATACCGGCACTTGGACGACCGTATTTCCCGACTGGACATCGGCTGTGGTAACGAGACGAGTACGGGGTGGTAATGCTACCTGCGATGGGTAAATTATGGATTGTTAGCGTTGATGGTCAATATGTTTTGCTGCTTGGCCTGCCGCCGTAGACGTCTACTTTTGGTATCGTGATCCATGTTTAAATTTTATGAATTATTATCGCGATTTGAAGTGTCCACAGACTAGAGATTTAAGTTTTGTATTAAGCGTGTGTGTTTGTTTGGACATCACATAATTCTACATTATTCAGAATGTGCCACGCCACGTAGATCATAAGATATAACATCATTCTACAACAAACATTCTGCAACACGTTGGAATTGATTATACGTAAGTAATTTAATGGGATCGTCCTGTCTTGCCAAGGATATTTTCGGGTTGGAAAATTTGTCAACGTCACTGGCCATATAGTATCTTAGTGCCTGTCACCAGTTACCAGTTTCGATAAAGAGAACAGAAATAACGTCTAACTAATAGACATTTACCTTTCCGGAGATATACGTGAACGAACGTTGTTGCGGTGAACGTGAGTACGTTGGATGGCAAGTAGTGGGTGTTTGCTTATGTCGTTTTCGTTTTTGCGGTGTAGCACCGGTGTAGTGTAAGCAGGAATAAGCACGAGTCTTTGACAGCTCAACATCATTTGTTTGTAAACAAAGGTGCATCCTATATCTACACCTTAAATTATTTCGGTGTACGGCAGTGTAGCACCGGTGCAGCTACACCGCAAAAACGAAAACGACATTAGAGGCGCCGAAAACAAAGCAGATATTAACGAGTGTTTAGCGACGCCTACGTAGGACTAGATGAATAAACGTCTCAAAATTTAAATATATGGCACTTTTTGATTATTTGGGTGAGGAAATCCTGCATTCATATGTATTTCTAGGAGATGAAAACAAACTTCAGATAAATCTTTCCGACTTCACCATACACTAACACTAAGACTAACACTAAAAAAAATGTATTGGGTGAAAACACAATCAGGGTAGATGGCAACAGTGTCCGTAAGTTGTTATTCGTTGTCCCACCCGGGGATGTAAACTAAATTGAATATCAGGCATAACATTTGATAACGGCACAAAAGCATTTGTAAACAAACTTTCTAAGGCCCTTTAATCGCGAACCAAAGTACGCCCGCGCAAACCAACAACATCATCGGATAGGGGCAACTTTCCACCTTTCCGAAAGTGGTATCGGTTTGCGTGGGCGTATTTTGCTTCGCGTGAAAAAGGCCTTAGAAAGTTTGTTTACAAATGCTTTTGTGCCGTTATCAAATGTTATGCCTGATATAATGCTGAGGATTTGCTGTCTCCTGTTTTGCTTATGGTCTAGTTTATGTGATGTCATGTTTATTTTTTATTGAAAACCAAGGGTGTAGAAGAGATTGCCAGCTACTCGGCCAGTTCTATATCGGTGCATCCATTGATATTTATAAAACAAGGATATTTTTTGCGACGTGAACGCTGGCAATTTATTTTACCTTCACGTTAAAGGTTTGTTATAAGACTTTTTAATAAGAATTAACAATTCAATGGGAATTTTTTAAATATTTCCTTAAGAATTATGAGAAAAAATCCTAACGAAATCCAAAGAAATCCTGTGAAAAATTCCTAGAAAAATCTAGAATGAATTTAAAGAAACTCCCTGGAACTGAGCATTAACATACTGATTTCTGTCGCACGGTATAAAACTTGGAACAACTTCAAGCAAAAGTTGTATGGATCCGTAAGTTGATATAATCATGTATATTAGATCTGAGTCGTGAAGTTAATTCTTATTTAATTTGATTATATTAAGTGATCTACTATCCAGTTTCTTACAATTATTATGTTCCAAATTGATTGTGAAATGATAGTTATAGCATGCAATCGTTTTTTAGAAAATTGTCTTTAGGGTTTAGGGTTCAGCCTTGGAAATGCCTCAGCCATAAACAATTTGATGATCTGACCTTCAATAAACATGTGCATTTCGAAAGAACGATTGGGAGAAAAGTGCCCTTAGGAGTAAATCGATATTTATAGGTATCATAAACAGAAATTCGGTATCATTTTTGGCCTTAATTGTTTATGGGGATGAAGTTCAAAAATAGATAAAAATACCGATTTACCGAGAACAAGGCAATTGATTCTGATACTCTGACGTAAAAATTTACCCATATTCTAAGGTTTATTGATTTTTCCCGGCTCTCCTGTCGAGATTGCGGGATTTTTCCGGTTAGTCTTTAAATTCCCGGTTCACCGGCCACCCTGGGACTGCAGTGATGATAAAAATAATAATAATGAAAATGCTTGAATTGATATTCCAAACACCATCTAAATTTTTGAGGATAGTTAGAAGCCTCCCTTAGCTCAGTCGGTAGAGGCGCAGCTACAAAGCAAGACCATGCTGTAGGTGGCTGGGTTCGATTCCTGGTCCGGGAGAGTATGAGCATGATTGTACTTGTCACACAATTACACTAATGCAAAACTGGTACAGGCATCGAAAACTCTCGATTAATAACTGTGGAAGTGCATCTAGAACACTAAGTTGAGAGCACGATCTAAGCTATTAATATGCGATAAGCAATAATTTTGAAATACAGAAGAAGAAGTTCATTGGGATAAAATTTAGGATTTATTAAGAAATTATCCATTTGGCAGGTTATCTGCTAGATTTGAGTGATTTTTCCTAAGACTTTTACAGTTACCCGATTGTTCAAATTCTCCCCTTCCCAATAGTTTTATTGGTTTGCGTGGGTGTACTTCGGTTCACGAGAAAATAGTATTACACGTTTTGTTTACAAAAGATGATATGCCTTTTTCGAATGTTACGCGAAAACATTGAGCAATATTTCCGATAAATCAATAATCGGTAAACGAGAATAATTATTAAACGCTAGCGAGAACGAGAACGAACAAGTTTATATGTAGGTTTTTAAACATTATTCAACGTAACGACAGATTGTAGCATTATAAGTAAAAAATTAATAAGTAAACGAAGGGAAAGAGATGAGATTCATGAGACACTAATCACTATAAAAGGGTCAAATCCTTCTTTCAGATATGCATTTTAAAAGAAGTAAAAGGGATCTAAAAGTTTATTTCCCGGGATGCTGGAATCCGGGGAAATGTCAAAATCCTGACCCAGCCACTTTCTTCAACAATAAAGTTCTTGATATTCTATTATTGCTTTTGTAGATTAATTTACAACTTTTGTAAGTGTGAATAATATAATAATATAAAATAAATCTAAAAAAATAGTACTACACTGAAAGGCAGAAAGCCTTATTGTGTTCAATGCTGCATTTAAAATTGCATTTACATCACTAATAACAGGTTCATTTCAAGTGTTTCGATTGTCTACACCTTATTCGAGATGTGGCATGGTTTCCACTTCCATCCAATCTTCAAGCTTGAGAGTTGAATAACCGGCATCGTATACACTGCAAACTTTTTGGGTTATTTAACAGCAATAACCTACACGCGTAACAAGGTAGCATTTTCTATTCTCTCTCACTCTGTTTCTGAGTGTTAACCAGAGTCAGCTCATGGGCTTTTTTGCATTTATTTTTTGCTCTATACTTTCATTTTCAAGGATTTACAATGAATGCATCTAGTTGCTACTGCTGCTGCAGCTCACAACTATAGCTGAGCTGTACCTAGCTGAGAATATGTAGTGCTTTGATCGAAAGTGAATTTGTTGCCCCTGGCTAGGCAAACTTCTTTTTGTTTCTCGCTTGATTCAGATGTCTATTTCGGTGCATATGCAAATTAGTTTTAAAATTAAGTCAACTGCCTTGGTTTGTGCCTTCGATTTCTCGACACATTGCATTTACGCTACGTGTACTGGCGGCTTGTTTCTGGCTTCTTTTACGACACTCATACACATGGTGGCAGGCAAGACACAGGCATGAAATGAAAATGTAGATCGCATTGGAAATAACAACACTTAAACAGAGACGAAGCGAATCAAACAAGACAACACTGTAATAAGTGTGCCACTATCGACTGATTATGACCTTATCGAAAAGGAAACTAACCTTTTTAAAGATTCACGTGTGACGAAGACCACAGCTGCTGGCAACTGAAAGCAGGATTTAAAAAATGTAAACAGAAATCCTATTGGACGCTAGCGACTAAACGGACGACTCCTCGTTGAGCCGAATCTCTTCAGTACTTCGGTTTGTTTATTTGCGTACTAGCACCAGGCATGGTGTCGGGAACAATGTTATGTTGTGGTGGCAATGGCAAACAGAAGTAGTAGCAGTCGCGAGAACCCGAACAAAGTCACTATAAAAAACGTAAACAAAAATACTTTGAAAAATATTCGTTCATCATCGACTCCCCGTGTCTCGAAGAACGAAAGATCACGGCCTTCGTCTCGTGTTATCCAACACATATCCACGTATTTCGCGGCGCAACATACAATAAAAGCTTCCTCGAATTCTCCCATCATAACATTTTGGTCGTGCGAACTCGCCCCACTGCGCTCTCGCACACACGCACCGGATTTACCGATAGACAGCTATTCAGAGCAACGAGCGAGCAAGTCGAATGGGCGAGTGAGTGAGCGCTGGCAATCGTGGTCGCAGCCATGCCATCGTCGTCGTCTTCGCTATCGACGTCGTGGACGACAGCGAAAAGCAACAGAGCGAGCGAGCGATACGAAAATCAAATATGGCGTTCGGACTGATTGCGCAGTGCTGCCAAGAACGGTGTCAGAGAAGCCAAAGGGTTGACCACTTTATTTATGATATACATTTTAGGTCAACCGAGCTAATCCGTGAAAAAGTACCACAGAGGTATTGCGCGTTTCACACCAAATTGGACTAATAAGCGCGTTGCAAGTTTACTTTTAATCGTCTTGGTGTCTTTGGTGCACTTATTCCTTATGATGCAAGCAATAAGTGCTCCGAAGACATCAAAACCAAGGGACTGCTAAGCCAGCATTTTTCTGTTGTCTGCTATTTATCACTCACACACATATACCCAACGCAATACAAACACATGCGGTGTAAGCGACAGCTCTAAAATATGCAATACAGTCACAAAGTTCGTATGTGTTGTTCAAGTTTGTTATGGGCTATAAATTTATAGACCAGTTAAGAGGGTACTGTCAAATTTGTGAAATCCCATAGTGGAAACATTTGATGTTAGTCCCGTGATCAAAACCGATTTGACGGAAACGTGCACTTTTATCACACTTTTTGCATTTTTGGGACAGTCCAGTTTCAGATGCAATCAGCAATACAATGATATGTATTGTTACCATACAATAGAATTTATTGTACTAACAATAAATCGTATTCTTCAATGCACGACGTGTAAATATTTACATCATTAAAAATCTCATGTCGTTTTCGTTTTTGCGATGTAGCTACACCGCCGAACACCGAAAAAAAGGGTGTAGCTATCAGTTGCACCTTTGTTTATAATCAAATGATGATGAGCTGTCAATGACTCGCGCTTATTACTGCTTGCTCTACACCGGTGTAGTGTAGCAAAAACGAAAACGACATCAGGTAATGATAACTTTTTGATCTTTGAAACAACGCGAATGAAAAAAATGAGAGCTAGTGCGTCCAGGGTTTGTCATGATAACCTGTTTTTTTTTCAAAAAAACGTAAATATTTACGCTGTGTGCAGCGAAGAATTTTCCACAACGATATAATAACCATACAATTTAATATTACCACAATAGAATCTATGGTCAATAGAGAAATCTACAATAGAACAAGGGCGTTGTATCTGATGTATCTTAACCATAGACAAAAGTACTTTTTTCCGAACAAACTTTAGCATTAATGGTATTGTTTTTCTATTTTTGAAAATTCTTACTATATGGGACGTACTGTAGACCTATTATTATAACAATATGCTAATTTTACTTGTATGTTATACGTACAATAAGATCGGTTGTTGGAAATAGAATTAGTTGTAATTGAATTTTATTTTATGGTAATTGCATGGCTATTTTTTCCGGGCAGAATGAATGCAAGAAGCCGGGTCGTGTCTACAAGCAAAACAAATAATAAAATTAAATGTCCGCTTGGTAATAGATAGAAACGATAGACCACGACCAATTGGACTACATATGTACCTGGCTGTATGCTTAATTTTTACAGTAGGTATCACAAATAAATTAAGTTACGGCATTTGATTCTACCTATATGTTATATATACACTAAACGTTCGACAATCATTAAAATCGTTTACCAACTATCCACTAGAGCCCAATAAGTAAAATTTGCCTGTGCTGATTGACGCAATTTTTGACAGAGATCAGCATTTGGCTACCATATACCAATTTCAAATAGTACATTTCAGTTAGCGAACGTTTAGTGTAATATATTATATTTTGTTTCATTGTAGGCAAAATGCACAGCATTAGAAATAGATTTTAGTCCGTTTTGTTCCCATTATTTAGGGAATCAGGGAGTGTTGACTGTGTATTGTTTCACGGGAGACCTGATGTTGGTTAGGCTGGTTACACTTAATAAAAGACCAGGTCTAGGGGCACGCAATATCCTTTAACTCCAACGCAGGCAACGGCTGAAATTAAATTAATTCTATTAACTACTGCTTTATTTACATTAATTACACAATGTAGAACATTAACTACTTTTTAACTCTATTGATTACAGTTAAAATTTCGTAATTAAAGTACATAAATTACATTTTCAATACTTTTAATTACATAATTATCGGATAGATAATTTTAATTACCGTCAGTACTGCTTCAAACCGCATTAATTACTTTAAGTACTTTTGATTGTATTTTAACTTCATGCACCGGTTCTTTGTATTGCGTGCCCCTCGGACCAGGTGATAATTATTTTGAAACGATTAAAAACTAATGAGAAACTAATTTATTCTAAAACTTTGGATCCGCAAGGAGATCTCAGGAGAGCTTGCCGAGCATCATGTCCACGAGCAATGAAATGACCGCAGAACGGAGCCTCATAAACAGCAATGTCGGCCAGCACTACACGGTAACCGCAAAATACCCAATAATGACTACAAAGAAAGCATTTTCGAGGGAGACTGGGACTACCCATTAAATGAGTAAACAGATTACTTTGCATCGAAATTGGCACTTTTTCACCCATTAATGGGTATTTTCCAGTTACAGTGCATGTCTGAAAAGAATAAAATCATTACTAGTCTGTCAAAATGTACTTCAGAACTATTTTCGCTCAGGCCAACAAAGAATAAAATTATGTCAAAATGTAATTCTGTTGTGTTAGTGTGCACGAAAAGAAAATGATTTTTTATATTGCAGATTTCACATCTCATTAGACATTCGAATACATTAGTATCGCTTGCCAATACTGTTCTAAAACCGCTACTGCTTTGTAATAAGTTGATATCTAAAATTTCTGGCCTGTTCAAAAATATGCATATGAAATTATTTTTTGATTAATAGAAAATTTTATTGGCAAGTGTCTACGGTCCTAATAGACGAGTGCACGGGTGAACTTTTGTTCATCTAGTAAAAAAATGACGTAACAGCTTTACTGTTTACTAAAAATGAACACATGAATAATATTCGCGTAATGTTTGAAACGGGCCTATCAACTTATGTACAAAAAACGTGTTAAGCCTTTTTCGCGCGAACCGAATACGACCACGCAAACTAACAACACCATCGGGTAAGGGAAATACTTTCCTTCCCGATAATGCTCTTGGTTTGCGTGGGCGTACTTCGGTTCTCGTGAAAAGGACCTAGCAAGTTGTTTACAATAGTTGATAGACCCTTTTCAAATGTTACGCGAGCATTATTCATGCGCTCATTTTTAGTAAACAGGGTCCCGATGTTGTGTCATTTTTTTTCAGTAGATGAACAAAAGTTCATCCGTGATTTCTAAAAAATGTATATGGACTATTATTTACACGGGGGAAAAAAGAAGGGCAGTACATCCTCTAAAAAACTATCGACTTAGTTTATGCTTAATAAAAACTGGAGATTTCATAGACTCGTAAACCACGGAAATTCGCAACAAGAACATGAAAATACCATTTCTCTCGAAAATAGGAATAAGTTCACTTCTGTTTTCCAGATCCTATCTACTTTACAATTTTATCAACCAAAATTTATATAAAAAGTTTATGAATAAAATCAAGTATTTCAATAGTTGCTCACTCGAATTCTATAGTATTCAATTGAAAGGAATAAAGAGCACACGAAGAAGCTGATGTAATGATGGATTGGCAAACATTGGACGGACCGGAAAATTATGATTACCTGTGCTATTATTGCAATAATTGTATAAATACAAGTGCATAACAAGATAAATGCGCTCATCATAACTCTTATAATTTTCAATTATCACTATGTTTGTTTACAGCAACTTGTACATTAACGAACGAAATTTTTTCATTAAATAAAAAAAATATTGATGAAAAAGTATCGACCGTTTGATTTTAAGAACGCCATGCCTTGCAATTAATTATCCACCACTGCAAGGATCACTTTAGATTATTAGAAGACTGAAGTAAACCAAATCTACCTAATGCTTTAAATTTGTTATCAATAGGGTCGACCAAAACTTTTGAGCTTTCCATGAAATCACTCCATCTGGCAGCCCTGGTCGTCGTTCCCGAATGGGGCCCTCATTGATGGAATGTTCGTCGTGTTGCGATTCCGAAACGATCCTCGTTTGGATGCTTTTTCACCCACACGAATACACTCTCAACTGGACCCGATATACGGGGCACCATTTTTCCACGTTCAACTTTTTCTTCTTTCCGATGATGGCTATGATGTCCCAATACACACACGCAAATTGCACAAAACATCGATCTCTGATCTTCGCAGATCCTTCGGAAATCCCATTTCCCCATCACTAGACACCATTTTCCGTCAATCACTAGTAGATTTTCCGCGGCAGGCCTCCGAAAGTGACAGCCGAGCGATGGCAGCGCAGTTTTTCCTTTTCTTTCGGATGTAGCCTGCTGGCGCTCGTGCATTGATTACCTCATCGCCATTTTCGAGTTTGACATGTTCTTCGGCTTCGTCGGAAAGTTCCGGAATGTCCGAATCCATCTTTTTTCGGGTTTCGGGAACGCGAGCGGAGTTTTGTTGCTATTGCTAGCGGAAACTTATTAGCTTCCCGATCGCGGAGCGCGCGGACAAAATACCTCCGTAAAATTTGTTCACTACACACCGACGAGGCGACGACGACGACGATGATGATGACGACGACGACGACGACGGCTATTGAACGACCGACCGATGGACGAGAATTGGATGGAGGCAAAAAAAATACGTATACGTACAGGAAAAAGCTCACTACTTTCTTGACACGACTGAAACGAGAATGTGTACGCGGTTCGCCTCGACGACCCGAATTTTGACTCTATAGATGATAGAGGTAGTCCGCTATGAAACTTGCTGCGCGAATGTGCCTTTTCTTTGTACGGCGCTTTGCACGAAGACGATGGATGACTACTAACTGATGGTGAAGGAGAAAAAAATTGTAGCAGTGCAACGGCACACTCTCCGAGCCAGCGTTGCCAGAAGTACTGTTAGTTGCTAATGGTGTTTGCTGAAGGACTCCAACGGTACTGTTTGTAGTGGTGAGTGTGGCGGCCAATAAGCAATCGTGTTGGATTTTTACGTTTGTTTTGGTCGATGTCATTTTTCATTCATAAAGTATGCTTATGTCCTATTATGAAGATGCAGAGGTTGCTGTATAAAATTCACAAACATATTTCTCGCGTAACATTTGAAAAGGGCCTATGTCCAAAATGTAAACAATCCAGAAAATTAATTGTAAATTTTTCCGCCAGTATTTAATTCCTATATAAATAAATTGAAGTATTTTAGGCATTTATAGTGTTCACAATAACAATAGTAACTATATCTCAGTACACAACATCCAAAACATGCGAAACGTTTTCAAAAATACATGAAAATCGATAAAAATTTAATATCACAGTAATAAGCCTTTTTGTGAATCTTTAAATGGTTAGGCCCTTTTTGTTAAGCCGTTGTGCTTGTCATCATAAATTGTAGGCCCTTTGCTAAGCCTTTTCTTAACGTCAAATAAATCATCGGCCCTGCCTCAAGCAGTAGGGCCTAGCTTTGATTTGAAATTTTTCAATCATCGGCCCTTCTACGTCGCTAGGCTTATGAATGGAACCTCATCGAACGAAAAAAATATATGTTAGGCCCGAGGTTAGGCCGTTTTAGCATGAATGATTGGAAAAATTTCGTGGATCGGCCGTTTTTAAAATCAAGTTATTTTTAATGATTTTTATCGATAATGCGGAACATTCCTATACGACTGGTAGCTAATTACCAGTGCTACAGAATGGTATCAAAAATCGGTTTGTTTACATTTTGATCATAGGCCCTTTTCAAATGTTACGCGAGATTTAATCGTGACAGCACTGCCCATAAAAGCATATCGGTTCCATCTGGAAAAACAGCAAGCCGAGAGAAACGCTGTTGGAAATTTATTTGTTCATCCTAGTTTTGGTATTTTTTACGATATTTTCCGAACAAAACATGTAAATTTTAGTACACAGTGTAAAAACAGTAGTTTACAATCAATTCTAATGGATTGCGACTGGCGTTTATGAGGCACAGCTCCTCGGGCCAATTAATCGAAACTCCAACAACAACAACAACAAATTCTAATGGATAACTCATTTCTGGCAAACATTCATATGGGACTGTTATGCTTTTATGGACAGAGCAGTATGAATTCAAAATATGGAATTTATTTTAAACAAATCAAGCTGAACATTGCATTAGGTCCTAATGACAGATTCTTTTCGTCGACTTTCTCTTTGCATCCTCACAGCCATGTTAAGACGTTGCCAGTTGATTTCAGCACACAGATCGACGAAACAAGCTATTATCTACCATTTTATACAACAAACACGGCAAGAAACGGTTCAGTACCTAATTTATTAACGAAACAGAAAGTCGATGATGAGAATCGATCAATGTTATTTAGGACCTACTGCATTGTTCAGCTTGAATTTCCTACCGTTACCTGCACTCTAACATTATAGTACCCATTAATGAGTACAATTTCTCCCATTTTGAAGTAAAGTGGGTTAACCCATTAATAAGTACCCGATAATGGGTATCAATTACTTATTTATCGGTATTAAATACACATTAATGAGTTTTTTTTTTACCCATTAAATTGGTTAACCTACTTTATTTCAATGGGTTATGTTACAGTGTGTACTGTAATTGGAAAGTACCCAAATTAATGAGTAAAGAGCTTGTACGTAAAATCATGGGGTACTTTTTTACACATTTTTAAATAATAATTGCCTCTATAAAATGGATACAAAGTACCCTTTTTTAGAAATCCTAAAGCCGCACTAATAAAATTCCACAAATTTTTATTGACTAGTTTCCATGTGAAATTCCACATGATTTTCATGTGACCACACGTAAACAGAATCCACCCACGCAGATAAAAAAATTTAAACGTAATCATATTTTACGCCAAATTAACAAGAATTTCATTTTGTTTTGGCTGCAAAAAGAAATCATTATTGTTTCAACAATCCAGTATTTTTGTTTCTCAAAACCCATGGATTGTAAAATCAAAAAGAAAATCTTTTCGAATTTACAAGAGCTTTCATGGTTTTGACGCAAGCCGTCAAATTTGACAGCTAAGTAAAAAAAAAAGTTTGTTTTTAAAAGATTTCTTGTTGATTTAATCATATTTATTTTATTAAGCCTGAAAATATACGCAGTAGAAATAAAAATATGTTTATTGATTCAATAATAATTTGCGATTCAATTTAAAAAACCTCTCTGAGGCATAAAATCTCTGATCACGCCTTCCTTCGGAAGGGAACTAAAGCCTTTGGTTCCCGGTTCATGAGTTGATGGGTCGATAGGTAGGGTCCAGGCACAGACAAACAGACATAACACATTGGATTTTTCTCAATGTAAAACATCGTCGCTAAAACATTACCGCCATCTGTTGAGTACACTGCGGTTGGTAGTACATTGAACAGATGGCGGTAGTGTGTAAACGTCAAACGCAAGGGAATTGACTATGCGCGTCACAGGTGGCGGTACTACCAACTACGATACTTTTAAATTGACCATTAAATTCTTGCTCGATGAACAACTTGCAAGTGTTATGTCTGTTTGTCTGTGGTCCAGGTGTGGGAGCTGCTTCCCTGGTGTCGGTAGCATTGGTGCTCACCACGGAAAACAAGATTGACGGAAAACAAATCAAGGAAAAAACAGAAGAAAAAACTGATTATATTTAGCAACTGCAGCATACTTACTTACCTCAAGTCTCAAGATTTTCGGAAATCTTGCACTTATTTCTCAAAATTCACAATTAAAAACAATACTTACGTGGAACGCGGAAAAGAGCTCGGAAAAGATCTGAATCAAACGAGAACAGTTTTGTGTTATTGTTTACATTTTTGTCCGGGTGAAAACGAGGGAATGGTTGGTAGTTATTTTTGCATTCATGGCCTGGGGAATGGACACAGCAAATAAATGCTAAATTAAAATTAACTATTGCTGGCTTAATAAAAGAATATTGTTATTTTTAAAATAGTTGCAGTTGAAAAGAAGCTTATTAATTTTCATTTTCATTTTCAAGCACAGAAGGGGGTCATAGGGCCAAGTCACCAGCGAAAAATCGCTGTCCATACTGCACCAGGGTAGAGGTATAGATTTGGCATCACAGAATAATAACCACAGGGGTCAAATGAATCCTGTTTACGATACCGGATAGTAAGGAAAGCTGTTGAACATAGGGGATAGTCAGAGTAACAGCAATAATAGTGAAAGTTAGGAAAATAAGCAGGTAGAGATGGTTGATTTGCAATGGCTATCGACTCTGTTATATGGCCTACCGTATCAGATTCAAATTTAATGTCGTTTAATATTGCGCTTATTACTTTTATCTTTATTCTAAGCAATCTCCTTTCATACTTGTTTGTTTTAAAGTGAACTGGATGAAATGATTGTTTTATCAAAATTATGTTAAAGTTAACTACTATTCATATTTGCTAATTAATACCTAAATGTAATTTTTAATTTTATGAAGATAAGTTGCTCAGAATAGCAGCCTGTAATTCCGTACCAGAATCCGCCTCCAATTTAATGTCTTTTGTGGATTCGTAGTAGCAAAGTTGTGCTAAAAGCTAAATAGTTACCTAAAAATACTACCTAAATCGTTCACAATCAGAGCCGGGCCACTGATGAAAACCAAAACTACAACCCTGAAAAAACGAATCGATATTTTCGAAGGCGAACACAACCTATTCTTGCTAGTGATTCTGTCCAATTGTTAGGTATCCAAATTATAGTCATTCGTAAATTTATTATTGAATATATGGATGAATTATCTATTATTGAAGAACTATTATTTACGATAATTACATGAAAGAAATAACATATAAACTACAAACAAAACGTGACTACTAAAATCTCAAAAAGATATTCTCACAAGTATATTTCACGCAACCAGGAATCTCAAAACCATTAGACGCTATAATGATACTCTGCACATGTTAGACACAAGAAAAGGCAAAAAAGCAAGCGTCTGACACACAAAACCCGCCAAATCCACTGGCAGTCACAATCAACGATTCTACGAATCACGAGCGCTCACGAATCACTGACTGCGACACTCTGAAAGCGAAATTGACAGGCTTTATGCGTCAAACACCCGCCCTCCAATCTCCTCCCGCATCCAACAACACAAACCTCCATTACAACATCTAACGAATTCAAAACTCCGAAAATCACTCATCTATAGAAAGTGAGTGGAAGCAACCCTGCATGCAACTATTCTTCATGATACGCTTTGTCTGTCTATCTTTCTATTAGGCCTGTGGACATGTGTTAGCTTCGAAACTTCTAAACTAGGAAAATTTTGAAATCACAAAAAAAAAAAAATAAAGGTAATTCAAAGCAAAATACATATTGATTATTTTACGCAAAACCGAGCAAGTAATATTAAATCTCTTGTATTGTATGCTAATGCTAATTGACTGTAACAAAAATAATATGCTTAAATAAAATAAAATATTAATAAAATGATATGCAAAATTTACTAGAAGGTCATTACTTTATTGGTGAGAAGTTTCTAATAAGCCCTCCCAGTTCCTCTGTATACAGAACAAATCTGATACTATAATCAGAATTGCTCAGTCTGCATGAAGCAGCCGATTGCATCAAGGAAGTTCTATTAACAACCAAGAATTAATCGTTTGAGGTATACTGAAGCATTAAGAAGGTGATATGTGTCACTATAGGAAATCATCATCGTTGCAAATATAAAGAAATTAAACATAACCCTTTGCTTCAGTACCGTCAACCTCCATGTCCATGGGGAGGGAGTTGCAGTTGAAAAGAAGCTTATTAAAACAAAAAGAATCTTATTTTGAATTTATTTGAATAAGTATTATCAAAACAATAAAGTGCAATATAATTTCAACCGGAATTGTTTGTTAAAATACAACTAATGTTTTATTTTTTGTTCAATGCAAACAATTTTCTGTCCGTGAAGCACACATGAAATTTATGAATCAAATGAATAGTACGTGTGGTTACACATGGCTTTTATGTGTACACATATTAAGTATGTGTCCGACACATAGATATCATTTGTTGATCACATTGCAAAAAATCAATCTTTAAAATTTTATCAGTGCAGGATTTTTGTTTTAGAATTCGGATGATTTATGGATCATTTAAAGAAAGAGAAACAATGAATAGTCAAGAACACCAAACGTTATTTATATCAATATCTTTATTTTACCATTTTCCATCCAGAAATTATTACCGTAATCGGTAATTTTTTACCAAACTTTCAACAGCTGAATGCTCGGTAATCAGTTCGGTAAACGAAAAGACTACCGAACGATCGGTAAACGGATTTTTCCGATGAACTGTCAAAACTACAGAACAATTCGGTATTTATGTATCGAACGATTCGGTTATTTTTACCGACCTGTTCTAATCTAATCTAATCTTATCTAACATCAACACAACCAGTTCTTGAAAGCATCCTGGAAAATAATGGATATACCTCCACAATTTTTCTTGTCTATTTGATATATGTTTCACATCGAAAATGCGTTACGTAAATCAAAACGGCCAGGCCTACTGTGCAGCATTTAAGGGGCAAGATGATTCAGAAAACATCGGGCCTGTTTAAACCGAAGATTTAAACACGATGCTTCAGAATCCAATAAATGGATGAAACGTGGACATCTCGTACCGTACGTTCCGATTTTGGTAATTATATGATTGTTTGGTTGTTGGAAGCATCAAAGCTAGAAAGGTTAAGTGATACTCCATTTTCTTCTGACGGTTGGGACATGAACACTAACTCTTGTCCTAGCCTTTCATGGCTTATGGCTACAGCGCCACTACTCGCTTTCTGAAAAGAGAAGAGGGAAAGGAAAAGGAGGAGGACAAAGGGAAAAGGATTATGTAAACTCTATGAACATAATCAATATTTTTGAAAAATGCAGAAATGAGAATGCATAACATGGTCATGGTGCATGGTCATGGTGCATGGTCACTACCCAAGTCTTGTAACTGATATCAAGTCATAAAAAGTAAAACGCACTAAAACGTAATCCTTTGATTACTGGAAAATCCTGAATCACTAATTTGAAGTTGTCACGACTAGGGTTCGGTTGAAGGTCGTATAGCAGTAACGCACCACAAAAAGGTGATCTCCCAACGTTACTGGTTTGAAAAGATAAAAATTTACAAAATGAAACGAACACACCAAATTTAGCCAATTGAATATCAGGTTGATTGATTGATTGATGTAGAAGTCCAAATTGTAGACGAAGCTTGACTAGTCCTGTTTATGGTATTTGCGCGGAATGTCTTCCGTCGATCGGTGAATTTGAATTTCAAACCAAGAGTAAATTTTCATTACGTCGAAAGTAACAAAGCCCCAATGGGTCTGGGTTCAATCCCAGCCGAGGTCGGTGGGATTTTTCTGAGGCATAAAAATCTCTGGTCACGTCTTCCTTCGGAAGGGAAGTAAAACCGTTGGTCCCGGCCCATGTGTGTTTGAATGGGTGCGATATCCTACGCAGGTGTGGAAGCTGCCTTCCTGCACATTCGGTTGCCGTCAATGGATGGCAATCGATGTCCGTCGGTGATTGGCACTAGATTGCGGAACAGAGACCGACGTTAAATAAAGGAAAGAAAGTAACAAAGGTAAACAAAGTCGAGCTATCAGTGTCAATCGATTCTCCTGCTATTACACTATATACTGTCCGAATATAGGATCACATCCCATTTTGCTTTTTGACGCAATCACCTTCCGATCAAAATAGTTTTCGATGTTACTTAAGTCACCCGATTTCTATGGATATGTCGTTTGTCTTAAGTAACAGTGAAAACGTTCGTCCTTTCGCTTTCTCATTATTAAAGTGAATAAATCTAACTGTTTGTTGCTAAGATGATTTCGGTGGTCCTGAAATGATGAATGGGCTGCACGTAAGGAGACGTAATTGATAAATCTCTCGAATATCCTGGTAAATACACTTTGACTTAAGTAACAATAGGGGCCACCAAACGACGTATAGTAACTTTTGACTCAAAAATCAGTATTTTTTAGCATGAAAGCTAGCGATTTGCATTTGTATGATTAAAACAAATATAAACATTTTAACCAGGTTTGCAAACAAAATCGAGCTGGTTACAATTACAGTTATAAATTCCTTGTTAAATATGCTATACTGCCCTTTTCGGCATAGTTGTCCCATTCGTTAAAACAGCAAGCTGTGAAAAACGCTGTTGTAGATTTTTTTCACTATGGGCTCTTATGGATAGGACAGCATAGTTTTGGTATTATTTGCGACATTTTCAGATCAAAGTAAGAAACTTATCGAGTTTATTGTAAAGTGAGGGTACTTGACAATCGATTCTAATATATAACTCATTTTCACTAAAAATGCTGATGGAACTGTTCTGCCGCACATGGCAGTATAGACACAAATGAAGTAACAGACGGAGCGGCTTGAAAACTTTGGTGACTAACCTGCTATTGCAATTTTTCAGTGTACCACATGACAACACTACTACTGGATTGTACCACATGGCAACACTAAATGTACTAGAATGTTTTGGTTCTATCTTTTTCACTCTACTCAAAACTGAAATGTATAAAAATAAATGACAAAATGATACACTCTTTGCACACTGTCAAAGATAATTGCATACAAAATCAACTTTGTTAAAATCAAAACAAAAATACTAGCCCATCTGGTGGCTGATGGCACAAGCTTCTTAGACAATTATATTACAGTGAACCACTTTATTTTAATTGATTTCTTCGCCAGTTAGTCGTCTGTTACTTCGTTTGTGGTATAGGCATCAACCAAAAACCGTCTCTTAAATTCTGTTAGTGTAGTTGCACGCTTGATGCGTCTAGGCATCGAATTGAAAACATTTATATCTTTGAAAAATCATAAATTTTATGAAGTATTATTCAAAAGATGTGGTGTTTTTATATCAATCGTGATTCTAGTGTTATATCTATGAAAATCACTTCCTCTTTCAATCCGATCACATAAATATCGAAGCAGCAAACCGTTAACTACTTTAAAAATGAACACCACAATTCTTTGCTTCACTGACAGCCATTCATTCCTTTACTTTATTTAACGTCGGCAATCGAATGTGCTGGAAGGCAGCTTCCACACCTGCGTAGGATATCGCACCCATTCACAACAACACACATGGGCCGGGACCAACGGCTTTACTTCCCTTCCGAAGGAAGACGTGTCCAGCGATTTTTTGCCTCATAATAATCCCACCGACCTCGGCTGGGATTGAACCTAGACCCATTGGGGTGAGAAAGCAGTACCATCATAGAGGTAACTTTAAGACCAGAAGGTTCCGAAGAAACGTGCTAAACTTTTTTGCTCAGCTCTGGTACTATCTTCGGTCCCAAGCTAATCGATGCACCCCTCGAAACATAGGAAAATCCACGAGCCCCTTAAGAAGGAGTAATCTTCGAATGTAAACTACTCTATGATTAAAAAAAGTGTATATTTTTAATTGAGCAAGAAAACCATGAATTACATTGTTTTATATCCCACTCTCATGATTCAGGGAGGGGGTGACAAAAGTAAAAATTATCATTTGTTTCGGCATAAGGGGTCATGAACAAAACAGTTATATTTAACGTTTTCCTGAGGAAACAAGTCCTTGTCCGTTTTACACCGCCTGTCCATTTTACTCCCACCAACCTTATATCTGGTATCTGTTTCATAGAGTATCATTGTGGTTAACACATAGGTAATTTTATAAATCCCAAATAAAGTTTTAATAACAGCTAATTCTCCCCGATCTCGAAATGATAATTCAGCTAAACCAATATCTAAGTACATACACTAACTTTTGTTAGGTAGGTAGCGATTTTCATTTTTTTCGATTTCGTCCTTATTTAAAAAGAGTTCAAAAATGTCCATACTACCATGTTTTTATTTGATTTTTTTTCAGATTTTTTGAAACAAGTTTTACAGAATTGAGTTTACGCCATTATACAAAGTACCTTATGTCTTCACCAAACACAACCTTCTAAAGCTAAAATCTATCGAATACCATATCATACCTATATAGCTTATTTAAGGACTGTGATATGCAATTTCACGAAACACGTTTAGGAAATCGTTAAACTTTATTAGATTCGAATAAGATCTGAAAGCATAGTACCAGCTAGAATATATAAAAATACCTTTCAATTATTTTAAAAACATTCAGAATGTTTTACAATTAAGTTCACCATATTCCTTCTCTTTTAATCCTTCAAACTTATTATCCATGAATTCTACTTAGTATATTTAATGAATTTAAAATAAGGATTCAAAATTTAAGCTTGTATGTGTGTGATTGTGTGTACTTCTCAACCCAGCAAAAACGTACGAACTACATTTAACATTTACATTTTTGCCGAACGGCGCAGCTTCAAACCTTCGGTCAATCTACGTCCGAAATCGGCATCGACCTGGGAGAAATTTTTAACCGCGCGTTCCTGGATGAAGGGCGAAGCGTTGGACATGTGACCCACCATGTTCGAAATCATACGCTCACGAGCGGATTCGTCTAGCACGCGACGATAGAAAATTGTCGGTTGGGCAAAGTTGTCTTCGCTATCGCCCGACTCAAAGCGATTAATATCTCCAGTGACAGTATGCTTAGAATTCTGCAACTTGTGGGCAAAACCGCAAGGTTCTGGTCCACTGAAGGAGTTCGGATAATAATTTGGGGCCCCTCCTTGGTTATCAGTAACTGTCATTGGGCCGTCACGTTGATAGTTCCTGGTAGCAACCCGATATGGGCAGTTCACCGGAAGTTGGAGATAATTTGCTCCAAGGCGATGACGGTGCGTGTCCGCATAAGAGAAAAGTCGCCCCTGAAGCATCTTGTCCGGGGATGGTTCAATGCCAGGAACTAAATGCGACGGTGCAAATGCGATTTGCTCAACCTCGGCGAAGTAGTTGCTTGGATTGCGGTCCAGCACCATGCGACCCACTGGAATCAATGGGAATTCATTCTGAGACCAAACCTTGGTAACATCGAATGGGTTGAAACTGATCTTTTCAGCTTCTTCGAAGCTCATAACCTGGATCTTCATAGTCCAACTCGGATGTTCTCCTTTGGCAATAGCATTGTACAGATCACGAATGCTGTAATCTGGGTCGGATCCTGCGAGCTCATCAGCACGTTTTACGTTCAAATTCTTGATGCCTTGGTCACACTTGAAGTGAAACTTACAATACACAGGCTTACCATCAGCATTAACAAGCTTGAACGTGTGCGATCCATAGCCATTCATGAATCGGTAACCGTCTGGAATGCCACGATCAGCAAACAGGAACATAACCTGATGGGTAGATTCTGGTCTCAGTGAAATAAAGTCCCAGAACATATCGGCGTCCTTCAAGTGAGTAGCAGGATTACGCTTCTGGGTATGGATGAAGCTCGGGAACAGGATTGGATCGCGGATGAAGAAGATTGGAGTGTTGTTACCAACCAAATCCCACACACCATCGTCAGTGTAGAATTTCACGGCGAAGCCACGTGGATCACGGGCAGTATCAGCCGATCCACTTTCCCCACCGACCGTGGAGAATCGTACGGCCAGCGGAGTCTTCTTGCCAACTTTTTCGAAGATCTTAGCAGCGCAGTATTTAGTGATGTCATGAGTTACCTCGAAGTAACCGAAGGCGCCGGCTCCCTTGGCGTGGACTGCGCGTTCCGGGATACGCTCACGATCGAAGTGAGACATTTCATCAAGGAAGTGCACATCCTGGAGCACGATTGGACCACGTTCTCCAACGGTGGCAGTGGCCGTTTTGGTGCCCAGTGGAGCACCATTGCCGGTGGTGGCAACAGACTTTTCCTGTAAAATAAATTGGAAGTTAGTAATTTTGACAAATATTTAGAGAAATGTTGAAGAGGTTTCTAACTTTATTGTTTTTATATGCTTAATCAAAAAAGTTAATTGGATTTTTAGGCTGATTTAAAAATTAAATTCCATTAACATTTGTTTTCATTTTCTCTTAAATGTCTCTGGAATTTTCAGTTTTGCACAAAAAGAAAAAATACACATCATCTTTTAGTAACATACTTTAGCTTGAGAGGCGAAGAACCACAGGAAACTTCTTTAGTAAAACAAAAAAAAAAAACTAATTTCCTGTTTTAATAAAAATAAGGCTTGCAAGTAACTTTTATTCAGAATAATACATTACAAATCGCTTATAGCATGTTTAGTAAAGAAGTGTTGGAAAGGATTCATGTTTAGGCATAACCCATATGGCACTTATTTCCGTCATACGAGTAAAAAACAATGAAGACAAACATTATGCATCAAATTATTTGGTCATGTACACTTCAGTTTGTTTGCCGAATCTACACGGATAGAAATCTCCTTATACCTTTTAGCAAATTTCTATTACTGATTATTCCAAGGGGTAAGTCACTCAGCACATTGTGCCGAAATTATATTCGGCACAGCTTGGGCACATCCATCGGCACATTTTCATCATACCTTCGGCACAATCTCATAGGCATTAAATTGTTGTAAATAAAATGGGAGCACTGCTGGACAACTGTCATTGAAGTTGTTCAGAACATTACGTGTTGTTTGACTGTATGTTCAGGGACATCTTCTAATTGAATATACTAGAGGAACTCAGACCAACAGTTCACTTATAGATCTACATAAACATGAAATGTAGGTTCTAGAGTGGACTCAAGAGGAAGAGGCAGTTAATCAGACTTCATTAGTACCCTTAATTCAAATAATGCTGCAACTCACACAAAACAAACTAAAGAAGTCTATTGATCACCCTCTATAGTCGGTCTCCAACAATGCTCCCCACCGGTTCCAACTCTTTCCGACCGAAAGGCTAGGTTTCTGGTCTGCCTTTGAGGATATTATAAAACACTAAAATTCAGGACTTTAATTACCCTATGGATCACAAAACACCAAAATTTCGCACACTCGCCACTTCCCGCGTCATCCTCAATCCGATTTATCCTCGCGATTTCAAACCAAAACATTCAAGGTGTCAGAAATACCGGGTTGCCGGGATCGGTATTTTACAAACAATTGCAGCTTGCTCTATGACTGGCACAATCGGCATACTTGCGGCACACTGACAAAAAAGATGACCCAAGATTGGTGTGCGGAGTGACCTACCCCTTGGATTATTCATAAAATGTAGAAGTCCACTAATAAGCAGGCGCCTTGTAAAAAGTTAATGAAGATCATGTGTCAAATGAAATGTATAAGCGGTCACACATATCTTTTATGCATTCTTATTGGACCTATGTGGTTTGTTTTATGGAATGTATAAGGCTGATGTTTTGGCAAAAATGTATAAGTGAAACACATGAATAAAATAATTGATTTTCGTTTCGTGTAGGCAATTTGTGCCGAAATTTGCAGAGTCAAGCTCCAAAATATTGACGAGATGAGGAAAACAAAACTGGGTTAACATACGATTGATATAAAACAGATTCTATCGGGCTATTCTATGACCGGCGTGGTTCCTGAAAACAAAATCCAGTTTAGGAAGCTGCTGAAAAAACAGCATTGCTGCTGCTCCAAAACATTTCAGGCCTCCATAATGTAACATGTTATTACGACTTATCGAATTCATTTCACGTAAATCACGGATTCTAAACTCGCCCTAACGTATTGAAACGCCAATGAATTCACTTCGGCCTATCGGATGAAGATAAAGATTGATTCGGTCGGAGCGATTCATTTGTATTTGAGAATATTGGGTGCAAACATTCATATCACGCGTTCTTATTGGCTTTGTTCGGTAGCATTTGAACTAAAGTGTCGTACCAAACGCATAATTTACCTGTTAACGCCGAAATAATGCATTTATTCAAAGATATTTAATTAACAAGATATCCCACTAATCAATTCCTCGAAAAAGTTAATGGATACACCACCCTTATGTGATCGCAGTGCTATCTGGTGAGTGCACATTGAAACAACTTCTCCACCAGGGCTCAATAAATGACAGGTGTCAGTGTGACATATGCCAGCGTGGACGTTGATGATCAACCGAGGGAAGAGGATGATCGATGTCATCATTATTATATTGCGATAGCAAGATTTTCACTTCGTTATGAATGCATCGATTTTCAATCATTACCACGTTATACGCATCAGAAACGCTTGAGAAGACAATCACAAATCCAATCTCACTTCATGATTGGGCTTGTAATATGTTTTGCTATCGAGTGAACGAGTTTCCAATATCACCAACGGTCTCAGTAAGATGTATTGTTTACAAATGCAGATACGTCCCTTCGAAAAAGTAATAGAGAATTGATGATTTATGAAGCTGTTGCTCAACAGAATAGAAGTTGCATAGAAGTATACATGGCAAAAACGCAACGTATCGAAATCATTGCTAAACAAACGTAATAAAATATGCCGTCTTCCTTGGCCAACGCTGCACGCTATTGGCTATTCAAACATTACATTGGAACAATGATTACTGTTCTATTTTAAAACGAAGGTATTTCAAGCTGAACATTGCATTAGGTCCTAAGTAACATTGATCGATTGTCTTCGTCGACTTTCTCTTTCGTTAATAACTTGAGCACCTAGCCGTTTCTTGTTATGTTTGTCGTATTAGATTCTAAATAAAAGCTTCTTTTATCGATGTGTCTGCTGAAAATACTGGAATGTTTTTACATGGCCGTGGGGATACAAAAAGAATGTCGACGAAGAGAATCTGCCAATGTTACTTAGGACCTAATGCAACGTCAGCTTGATTTGTCAATTATGGCGAATGAAATCGCAAACTGAAGCTGCCGAAGCTGAGTGATGACGATGAGTGATGACACCGCTTCGTGTTTTGATTTGCGCTGTACCCTCCGCTCAGTGCTGTGGGTTCGTACATGTATAGATGATGGTGTGCGCTTCCAACGCTGTAGTTCAACGTTGTATCGTCACAGACCTATTGGCGCTGTTATCTGTCTCAATAAATTGCAAAGAGTGAAGGGGATGATTTATTTAAAGTTTTCTGCTTGATAGACCCAAAATAGGCGCTTAGGCCGAAGTAGTTCTCTACCTTATCATCTTTCAATGGGTGAATTAGTAGAAATACTCAGAGGGAGAGATAAGCGAAGAGAATGTTTTGAGCCAAATGAACTGCCAAAAACTGCCAAAACATTCCTATTTGTCCGAGGATTTCTTATTCTTACTAGATTATATTTTAAAGTATTGCAATCGAACAGAAATTCAATCACCTTTATGTTTCGTGTGCTTCTCAAATTCAACTAGCTTTTGGAATCAAATACAATATTCTAACTCTATTGATTAATTGTTTAGTTGGTTAATTAATGGCACCAAGAAATGTGCAAAATATTGCGATGCAATCAATTATTATCATGTGAAATGCTGGCTTCTAGCAAGGGTTGCAAGATAATTTAGGTACAAATCCCTGCTGCTGAATTGTTTTTTGTTTTCTCCGCCTATCTCTCCCTCTGAGTATTTCTATGAATTAGTAAATTCGGACATGGAAAATGGAATGTCATTTTTTTTACCAGCATTTTAATAGAATGATTCTAAACGCTGTTTATCTTCATGGTGACACAAATTATGGATAAATTCAGGTGATGTTAAGCACACAATATTTGAATGCCATCGGCTTGTGCTTCTTTATCGACGATGAAGATTGTTTTATACAACAAAAAAAAAAATCAGCCACTTAAATAAAACGACACAAACGTCAATGGAAAAAATACGAAACAGCTCAAAGCTGAAAGTATCTAAAATAAAGAAAAGTAGCACCTGAATTGTAAACACTCTTGAATACGCTTCTATATTTGTGGATACATTTTCAGCAAAAATATTCATCAATCACATTCAAAAACACATCTTCGGACTACTCTGCTGATAATTGAGGGTCTTTTCTCGGCTTTTGTCGACGTCTGCCGGACATTCTAAACTTCCACATGTTCGCCAAAATGCTCGGTAACGTCCTCAACGAAATCCCCGATCTGCGGTCACCGATTATGGACGGTCTATAGAACTAATTCCCTATTTGGATACCGACGCGAAGAATGCAGAAGTCGCGAAAAATTTGAAAAACTTTGTTCTGCTTCGATTGTTTAATATCAACACCACAAAACCGAAAAGAAGCTACGAGAACATAGTCCGCCAAGTGGCATTGGAAGCGATCAAAGCTTTCCTGCCAGTAACCCCCCACCCAATTCTGGGTGAGATGTACACTAG
Organism: Ochlerotatus camptorhynchus; assembly: GCF_037179485.1. Lineage (NCBI taxonomy): Eukaryota > Metazoa > Arthropoda > Insecta > Diptera > Culicidae > Ochlerotatus > Ochlerotatus camptorhynchus. The sequence continues at coordinate 2,619,969 of NW_027040943.1, forward strand.
GGCGGGTAAACTTTACAATTCCCTGCCTCCAACTACTCTTTTGATCTGTATTGAGGTCCCCAAAAACAATGGCAAATTTAAACAAATTTGGTTATGATCTGGATTTACACGAGAACTTTAAAGTTTGTGTGAGAAACGGAACAATACTATTTATTACTTTATCAAACCTAGGACTGAATTGATTCGACTTCTGTGAAACAAATTTCAATCCTTTTACTTTAGACCATTGAACCGCGCATACCTACAGGCGTATATATAAGCTTGTAAAGTATGCGCAGTTCACTAGGCCTAAAGTTAAAAAAAAGCTTTCTGCACAAAAGTCGAATCGGTTAGCGGTTCTCGACAAAGCTGTTCTGCATGATTTTCCCACTCTAAGTCCCAGGTTTGGTAATATATTTCTAGAAAATTCAAAATATTATTTTTTCTGGGGCGCTAAGCTTCCCTAGAGAACGTGTAAAATTTTATTCACAAATGCGGAAAAAGCTCAGAAGCTTGCTAGCAGTTTGAGAGTGTCCATAATTTCAGTTTGGGTCTTACTAGTCCTATTGCAAATCAGGTTGCTCGGAAGGATCTGAATATTTCCACTCACATTTTTGATGATTCCTGGGGAACTGATTTGGGCGAAGTAAGAATTATAACAAAAAAGTTTCAAAATATGAAAGCTCCAGGTGATGATGGAATTTTCTATATCCGCATGAAAAAAAACTCCCAGGGAGTACCTTGTCTATCTTAGTAAAATTAATTACAGGTCCATTTGGCATACTTTCCTGATGAATCGAATAATGCAAAAGGTGTTCCTATTTTGAAGCCGGATAAAAATCCAGCTGGTGCTTCTAGCTATCGTCCAATAATTTTGCTTTCTTCAATAAGTAAACTTTTCGAAAAGATAATTTTGAAGAGAATGATGCTTCATATCAGTACGAACTCATTTTTTGTAGATGAATAGTTTGAATTTCGCCATGGGCATTCAACTACTCCTCAACTCTTATAAGTTACTAATTTAATTCGAACAAACAAATCTGAAGGCTGCTCTACTGGAGTTGCTTTTCTAGACATTGAAAAACATTCAACAGTGTTTGACATGAAGGTTTGATTGCCAAATTGAAAAAGTTTTCCACTCTATATCATGATATTAGTTCGTTCAAAATTAGTTAACTAACAGAACTCTGCAGGTAAATTATATCATTTTTATTTTCGACCTCCCTGATTTGCCTCAGATTTAGCACAAACCTTTGTTCGCCGATAACACAGGTATTTCCGCTAAAGGAATAAGTTTTCGTGTTATGTGCAGCAGATTGTAAAAAAGTTTAGATATATTCAGATTTCTCCCAACAATCTTGACCTAATAATATTCCCACATAAGCCTAGAGCTTCCTTTTTGAAACCTAGTAATAGTCACATAGTCACTATGATCGGAGTTGCAATCTCAATTTCCTTTATAATTAGATAAGCTTTAGGTTAAGTTTATAGTTTAAGATTAAGAATTGTTATACTGACACGCAGGTATGGAAAATCTAATGTAAATACTGAACTGCTAAGGTAAAAACAATGAACGCACACCTAGATATAATTCGTGGAAAATGGCACACACATTGTTTATGTGAACTGTAACTTTTTAACTATTATACAAAATGAAAACAGCGGTTATGCAAGGAATTTCTCTCGTAATTGTTGCTCTTGAATCTTGAATCACTTAAAAAATTTGACTCATTTGGGCTTAACAATTAAAACCTTTCTAAACAAATAAAAACTCTTTTACGCCAAACCAAAACCGTGTTCTTTGTCAAAATTTGAAGATTAATGATCCGTGAATTAATTTGATTGAGTACAAAACATCAGTAAAAGTAAGCAAAATACATTTTTGAAACTGTACAACAATTTTAAGACACCATTTTGTTTTCTTGATTTAAGGTGTTTCCTTGCAGAGTTCATTTTTGCATCAATTTCAAGAGCACACAACTCAAGATCTACGTTTATACATCTGCAAATTTCAGACATTCCTTGTTTCTCTGCAGCAAACAACAAGTACGTGCATTCACAGAAACCTTATTATTTTTATATGTGAAATTGCCAAGTGTAACACGAAAAAGGACGCTACAGGGAATCATCTTAAACTCAAGTCATAGCTACTTAACTATTTTTAACTTATTTATTACTCTCTAAAGCATTATCCTTGAAATTTTCAAGTAGTTTGGAATACTAGTTAAAAAGTAACATCTATCATTTTCCACGAATACACCCTTCGTATTTTAACAGGTAGGGTTGTTGCAGTAGTAGAAGAAGCACCTAGGTTAAAACATGAATGCTAAAACACGTTAAAAAAGAGAGAAAAAAAAAAACGGTTAAATGAGAGTTAAATATTGTTTGTTAACTTCACCAATTTCATTACAACAACAAAAAAACAGGATTGTTGATTATAATCAAAGCAACCACATATTAAATTTTGACAGCTTGAACCAAAGTTAGAGCGATATTAGTGAACTTTTTATATTCCCCATAGCAATTCGCAAAAATCTGCATCAAATCTTTTGCGCGACCCCTAAAACATCGCCAATCTTAACCTTTATTTTTAAACTTCAACAGGTTTGGTTTTCAAGATAAATGTCTGTAAACCAAATGTCCGTGAAGAAAAAAACTGAGGTACATGCAACTCAGACATAGCGTGCGCTTTGCCCTTGTGGTCAAAATTGTCGATAGAGTGTTATGGACTATGTTATACACTGAGGCAAACAGACCTAATAATTTTATAAAGCTCGACTTATGAACAATAGGTATATATGAATTTCATAAGCATGACTTATGAATGATTTTCTGGTAACACGCCAACACGCCCCCCTAATCTTAACGTCCATTTTCCGGTTCCAGTTTGCTCCTATTTTCATAAGGCAAATCAATGAAATTCCATTATGGCTAAAATTCATAAGTGTTTCTTATGGAATTCTCACGTTCCTTTGCCTGCGTATACGATTAAAAATATTCACAGTGTCTGTTTGTCTGTGGTAGTTAGCCTGTACCATTTTAAGAATAAGAATTTATTTCAAGTTTTGCTTCAAAGAACAACTTATCCTAAAAATGAAACAATCAACATTATGATGAATTCCTATAACTGGGAGATTATTGATGTAACTATGCCTAAATATATCATTTTTTTTTTAATATTTTAATTTTCTTGACTTTTACCACTAAACAAAAGTATCCGTAGAACAAATATTGTTCAGCACAAAAAGCTCTAACATTTACATTCATTAGTTATTAGAAATATCTTAATTTTTTCGATGAATATTTGATCATATTTTCTATTTCTATATCTAAGTTGTCTTGCCCTTGCCCTAGAGCTACATTAATGGCGGTAAGCTGCAACTCGGATTATCTTTTAATTCCGACCCTGTTTGGATGATCTGCTAAATGTTTGCTTAGAGTCGTGTTGATTAAATCTGATGGACAATCATTTATATTCATTTGCCTCATCAACAGAATTCCGTAATATTACGTATGAAGCTTTTGTAGGTTTTGATATTAGCTTCAACTTTTGTGAATAACTCAAATCTGTATCTCTTATGCCTTGTATTTAAAATACTTCGAAACCTATATGGCATGTCCTGGTGCACGTAAAAGAAACATTTGTGAAGAGATTTCATTGATTTCATTCACACAGGACTTTAACACGGCCTAACGGTCTGGGGAGCACCGTGGTGTCACAAAATTTGAATCTCATTGATCTAGAATACTTACAAACCAATAATTAATGATACAGTTTTTTCTCTGATAAGACGCAAGTCAAGTGTTTTGTGATATTAACAATAAAATACCAAACAATTAGGAAATCGTTAAACTTTATTGAAACATAATTGATATCCCGAAGACATTAGTTACTAATTGAACTTACCATTTACTTTTGATTATTAAAAATACCACACATTACTTTTACAAACATTAAGTTCTCCTTCGTGTATAATATGGAATATAGGAAGGAAATAAAAAAAAATATCGAAGCTTGCACATATGTGATTATCTGTTAACCCGGTCACAAAATCATTCTTACATCTTAGCAGAGCTACGCAGTTTCAAGCCTTCGGTAAGCTGGCGTCCAAAGTCGGCATCAACCTGAGCAAAGTTCTTAACAGCACGCTCCTGAATGAATGACGAAGCATTGCTCATGTGGCCCACGAGGTTCGAAACCATACGTTTACGAGCAGCGTCGTCCAGCACCTGGCGGTAGAATACAGTAGCCTGAGCAAAGTTCTCTTCATCACCCGACTCGAAACGGTCAACATCTCCAGACACGCTATATTTTGAATTCTGCAGTTTGCGAGCAAACGCACATGGTTCTGGACCTCCGAAGGAATTCGGATAATAGTTCGGAGCACCTCCCTGGTTGTTGGTGCAGTTCATTGGGCCATCACGTTGGTAGTTATTAAGCGAGATGCGATATGGGCAGTTGACTGGCAACTGAGTGTAATTGGCTCCAAGACGATGACGGTGTGTATCTGGATAGGAAAATAGACGTCCTTGAAGCATCTTGTCTGGGGATGGTTCGATGCCAGGAACCATGCTGGAAGGATCGAATGCGATTTGCTCTACTTCAGCGAAGTAGTTCTTTGGATTGCGATCCAACACCATGCGGCCCACTGGAATCAGTGGGAAGTCACCTTGCGGCCAGATCTTGGTCAGATCGAACGGGTTGAAGCTGACCTTTTCAGCTTGCTCGAAAGTCATAATCTGGATCTTCAGAGTCCAGCTTGGGCACTGCCCTTTAGAGATAGCATTATATAGATCACGAATGCTATAATCTGGGTCGGATCCTGCGAGCTCATCGGCACGTTTTACGTCCAAATTCTTGATTCCCTGGTCACACTTAAAGTGGAACTTACAATACACGGGTTTGCCATCGGCATTAACTAGCTTGAACGTGTGCGATCCATAGCCATTCATGAATCGGTAACCGTCTGGAATGCCACGATCAGCAAACAGGAACATAACCTGATGGGTGGTTTCTGGTCGCAGTGAAATAAAGTCCCAGAACATATCGGCGTCCTTCAAGTGAGTAGCAGGATTACGCTTCTGGGTATGGATGAAGCTCGGGAACAGGATTGGATCGCGGATGAAGAAGATTGGCGTGTTGTTACCAACCAAATCCCACACACCATCGTCAGTGTAGAATTTCACGGCGAAGCCACGTGGATCACGGGCAGTATCAGCCGATCCACTTTCACCACCGACCGTGGAGAATCGCGCGGCGAGCGGAGTTTTTTTTCCAACCTTATCGAAGATTTTAGCCGCGCAGTACTTAGTGATGTCATGAGTTACCTCGAAGTAACCGAAGGCGCCGGCGCCCTTGGCGTGGACAACACGTTCCGGGATACGCTCACGATCAAAGTGAGCCAATTCATCAAGGAAGTGCACATCCTGAAGCAGGATTGGACCACGCTCTCCAACAGTAACCGAAGCAGTTTTGGTTCCAACCGGAGCACCAGTGCTTGTGGTGGAAACAGTTTTGTCCTTGAATGGGAAAAAAGATCCTCGTTATCGAAAAGAACGTTGCCGAATGAGAGCCTTTGTTGGTCATCATGCACTTAATACACACAAATGAACGCAGAAAACAGTTATTGAAATTCCAGGATGAGTTACGTTTTAGATGGTTAAGACGGGATCACACAATGTTGTTAAAGTACATGCACGCTTATGGAAATCAGTTAAATGAAAGAACTTTTCGAAGTTTAATGAGTTGATGAATTTTAGATGTTTAAAACGTAATGTATTTAGTAAGTAGGTATTACTGACTGAGCAAATATTTGTTGTATTTATCATATTCTTTTCTATTTTCATTTTACGTACAATCATAAAGTTTAGTTCTGCACTTCTGATTTAATTTTATACGTTGGTTGAAGTTAAACATCTTTCAGCAAATTAGCTTTGATTAATTGCATATTAAGGTCATTGAGGACATCGATAGTTGATGAATGGCTGAGTTCTTTTTGTTTGATAAACATCAAACATCTTAAGAAGATTGATTTTGAAGAATTTACGTCTACATTGCAGCTAAATGTAGACATTAATGCTTTATGGATGTTTCCAATTATTTTGACTGAATTGCATTGTTTTTATGTTGCATTTAAACAAAGAGAATAAATGCAATTCTAAATTGAATACCGTAATTCGGGGGTACATTGATCACATAAAACGAAAATATGGAAATTAATTCTTACATTTACGTCTTTATAATAAAGGATTAAAAGATCTAAGAAAATTGATAAGCTAATTTAAAAAAAAAATCAATAGGCTATGACGATGATATTTTACCGCATGATTACTTATTACATTGAGTATTTTGTTTAGTTTTTTGACATTTTTGAAATCTCAAATTAGATATTGGATGACATTGATAAACCTCTCACATAACTTTCGAGTGACTTTCTATGAGATATTCTTATTAAATTTGGGTTCCCTAAATGTAGGCATTTTTTATATCACATTTTTTTAAATTTCACAGCAAATTATTAATTTCTAACATTGGAACCATTTTCGCATATTTAAAAAAAATGATTGATTGACACTTAGCTCAATGAAAAAACTTACTTTCAAGTTAAGGACAACAATGGTTCCAACCCTATGATTCGTATTTTTGAAAACTGATATTGAATGCTATTGAACGTTAATAAAATAAAAATAAAAATTATACAGAAGAATCTACTTTTGTTTTGTAAATAGAAACTCGTCTACTATTGGAGTCTCATGATGAAATGCTTAAGATTTCTCTTGATATCCACCACCAACCAACCAATTATAAACCGGTGATCAATTTGCACCCGGATCACGGTAGTTAATTTTTTTTCATTTATTTTTTTTGTGACGAAATATTCACATCATTATTTGATTTTCTGTTGATTTTTTAAAAACAAATTTAATTTTTTTTTTCATATCAAGATGATAGGAGTAAAAACACAATCGCACAAAGTTCAAACTTCGAAAGCAGACAATATGGGAGGGCCCTTAAGGATAGCAGCCCCGGCCTCCCATATCCTAAATCCGGCACTGCATAAGAGTGTTGGTTTTTGCCAAAACCAGTTTATAAGGTTTTCACAAAGTAATATCAATAGCGGATACCACGGATGCAGTACATTTGACGCAGGTCCAAACTGGACGCACTTTTGTACTATGCCCACACTCAGACAAGTATTTCACCAAATAACTCCCAATAATCAACTAGTAGTGCTTTATTAACACACTTAACCTTTACATTCGTCGCTAAAAAAAAAAACAGTTTGTGTATAAAGCGTGCAACGGTCAAAAATTGGTCTCAAATTTGGCGATTTTTTTTAATCGTGCATTTAAAAAACTTGAACACCCCTCATTTTGTAGGTCTGTGCGATTCCGTACACGAAACGAAAATCAAATATTTTATTCATGTGTTTCACTTATACATTTTTGCCAAAACATCAGCCTTATACATTCCATTAGACAAACCACATAGGTCATATAAGAATGCATAAAAGGTATGTGTGACCGCTTATACATTTCATTTGACACATGATCTTCATTAACTTTTTACAAGGCGCCTGCTTATTAGTTGACTTATACATTTTATGAATAATCAGCAATAGAAATTTGCCAAAAGGTATAAGGAGATTTCTATCCGTGTACGTTGCCTCTAATTTGTTTTTGCCATTTTCCATTAAGTTGGTCTAAACACATCTCACGTTTGGTTAAATTTGCCCGCATTTACTCGGGTTTTCTGTCAAAAATAGCTTGTTCGACTTTCTTGTCTCAAGGACCTTGACCATCCATTTGATCCAATTTTAAATTTTCTTTATTTTACAGTGAAATGCCTATACAATACCAATTATGTTAAGATTCGTTTTTTCTTGATATTCTGTGAAATCCTCGTGGCCATACTTCAAAATTTAGATAGATTTCAAACTATTAGAACTAACGCGAACTAAATAGTACGACCTGTTTATACGGTTTATACCAACTCGCGTTTGGTGGAATTTGGCTGAATGAACACCAACACAGGCAACTCGAAGTAGGTAGAATGTCTGAACTAACGTCAAAGAGGAGATCGCGAGTTGTTGAGAATTGTTTCGCGACACGACGTACGATATAAAAACAAACAGTTCGTCCAATTTCTTCGTATTCTTAGATATTTCAAATAGCGGCACGCAAAATTTCAAAGAAATTCACGAATGTTGATTTTTTAATAAATATTGTATTTGATATTTCCTTAACAGTGTCAAATATGGTGCCTACGCGGTATATAAACGAAATGCAATTCAAATCAATCGCCTGTTTCGTTTGATAAATATAATTTAGAGTACCGAATTTGCAAAGCAAGTAATGTAAAGTTGGATTTATTACAACTTATGCATATGATCCATACACCAAATGTAATGGCAGTTCTTGCAATGAACTGTAGCGTAGAAGCAAGTTAGTCCAAAATGCATATTGTTCTAAAAAACCTTAACGAGATAATTTTCTAGACGCAATGGATTTGGGGAAATAAATAAGCTAACATAAGAAATTAGAGTTGGTTGGAAATGCTATCTAACATGAAGCTTAAGTGTGATAATCTACAGGCAAAAAAAGTGTGTGTCTGCCTTTGCTCATATACTGTCTGTAGCTGTGGAATAGTTCTAGCGACGAAAGCATTTCAAGCCGATGGTGTGTTATAATGCACTTCTTTACCCAACTCTTGTGTTGCTCCTCTCGTCATGACCAACTTGATCATCTTGACTAAAGAGCCTGAATTTATAAAGAGGCGACATCTTAGGTCTTCTGCTCGATTGGAATGACTTTTCCTATGACTTTGACAGATAATCGATTGTTCTAATTTTGACATGTCGTCTCTTTATAAATTCAGGCTCTTTAATCTTGACGTTTGACTTTGTACTGTCCCATTAATGGCCCTCGCTCATTTTCAATTTCTATTCAAATTTAATACTGCCGTACTCTAAAGGAACTATCTACCTACCCTCTTCTAAGACTAGATAATACTTATAAATTATCACACTAAAGCTTCATGTTAGATAGCATTTCGAACCAACTCTGAAAATAGAAAACTTCGCGTATGAAGTACACAGCAAAAAATTAATTTCAATATCACATCAAAGTGGATGCACTTCAATCGTGTTAAAATTAGGGTGTAATATTACTTGCCAAAAAAGACAAAATTATCATTAATACAGTGCATGAACTGACATTACGCTACTTTTACTGCATTTGTTTATTTGTGTGGCCATAAAAATTACATGAGATTTTCGACATGATTGAAGTGCATCCTCTTGGATGTAATATTAAAATTTATTTTTATGCTGTGTAACATAAAAACACGTTTAATATTAAAAATTACTAAATTATTGTTCATGTCGCGAAACATTGCAAATTCTGCATACTTTTCATGCAAATCTTTAATAGAATCTTAAATTTCACTGTTGGGTGCGGACAAGTTATTTTTAATTTTCAGAGTCAGCATAAATTGTGCCGGTATAAACAACATTTAACTTTGCATTTTGAATGCAAGATCTGGCATGATCCTTTCCCCGCATCAGCACCAACCAACGCAAAAACGCAAGGGATCAATAGTTGTTGCTTGCTTACTTATGTGCAACCGGTTTTTGCTTGAAATGGGCAAAGTGTGTTTACAAGAAACTTGACTTGCTTGTTTGATAGTCTGTACTTTTTCTTTTGCATTGGCCATACCGGTTACGGACGCAAGCTTGATTTTGTATCGGCCAGGATGGAATTTTGAATGCAGTAGCACTAACGAGTTCAATTTATGACTGACTTATATTTCCGTTTTATGAACATGTTACTGATAGATCTTCGTCGTGGTCGTTCAAAGAACTACATTTTCACTTTAAATATCAGATTCTTGGGGTTGCAATGTATGAAAAAAAACCGTTTACTGCAATACGTATGTGAGTAGCGTTTTCGGACAACGCTTCGTACCACCTCCTCTGAGACCTCTCAGTACACAAATTAACAATAGTGAGTTTTGATTTAGGATAAGTGTTTGTTAAAGAACATGTTTGCCAAAACTTGGGACCTCCCAAGTTTTGGCAAACATGTTCTTTAACAAACACTTATCCTAAATCAAAACTCACTATTGTTAATTTGTGTACTTTTTGTACGTTTAAAAATAGGCTATGCACACAGCAAGTTGAATATTAAATCCAAACAACTGCTCAAAGGTCATTCCATTCATCGGTTGTGTTATATTACGTTGGAAAATGTCACAGAATTTACGAACAAATTCGCATACTTTGATATAATATATATATTGTATCTGCTTTTTTCAACCTACATTAATATTTAATACGTCAGCATCAATACTACTATCATATTTGCTGTGTAATTTCGCGTAATGAAACATTATTTGAGTAATGAAAACATCCATGGGTAATACAATTTCAAAAACAAATGTTAAAAAAAATCAAACTCACCGTGCTTTACACCGGAGGGATGATTTTGATCAACCATGTTTTTAAATTCACTTTGCTGTTTTGCTTTCGCTCACAAAGAGGTCCAAGCAAGGCTCAAGACGACAGTTCGTTGACTGGTGTGCCGATCGCGGTCAATCACAAACTTTTCAACAACTTGGTACCTACCTAACAGTAGGTGCATATACGAATCATTTGGATCGCCGCTCTGAAGTCAATGTTGGCGACAAATTGGGCCACAGCGTGAAACTTCACCGCACAAAATAAGTAAAACCAGCCGTGTCGTGTCTGCACTGTCCGAAGAAAATGAATAATGGATTGAAGTTGGACAAAAGCCGGTTTTATTCGGTGATGATTTTGTTGATGGTGAGAACAGTTTAAAATAATATTTTTTGCTGGTCATTCTACGATGTTTACGGAAGTGAGCGATTTACTAGTATTAGTAGGGCAATCGACACGCAAAGAGGATACATTTTTTTAATGACTATTGATTGACTTCATACTAACCCACTATAAATGGAGGGTGTAGGTAGTGCATTATCAAACACTTTGTATCGATTTCTCGTTTCTGGTTCAGTTGCATTATTTACTCCAGAGCTCACCTGCAGAAAGAACCTTGAGGGTCTATGAACATGCAGGGCAGAATAGTGCATTTTTATTTTTTCTTCAGCATCGAGCCGTGAAGAGCGAATGCAAAACTTGTAACAATTTAATATTTCAATGAAGAGAAAATGCTAGTCTTTTTCGCAGTGGTTGGCATCATTGAGGAAAAGGAAATCGTTGAACCTTGTTTAATCATTTATGCACATAGAGGTAGCCATGTACTTATAGGTACGCGAATAAACAACTTAGTAAAAAGCCGGCTAGTGGTACCTAACAGAGTGTCGTGACGCTCCGCAATGGTTGGTGAAAACCTCAAGTGCCCGTAATCGAGGTTCCGGTGGTGAGTGCTTGTCTGACGATTGATTATATAACCACTATGGACAGCTAATGATCAAAAGGGGTTAGTCATTTCAAGTTGTTGAAAACACCTGATGAACCGTTTATATAAAAAGAATTCTAATAGTATAATAAGGTTTAATGATTCTGAATGTATTACGGCAACGAATGCATTAAGTTGAAGTTGGGTGCAGTCACACTAATTTTACAGTCAACTTCGACAGCCTGTCATAAACAAAATCCTGGGGCCACATTATGGAACCAAGTCGAAACGACTGTTTTCATACGAAAACCGCTTCGTTTCGATGTGTCGTCGTCTACTCGTACTAATGAATAATTTATTGCAGAACATCGCTATTCTCTTTTTTCTGCAACCAACTGTTTGTTCGTCTACAGTAAAATTGTTGAAGTTGGTTGAGTGAAGACTTTATTGCAGTGTGCGATGTGGTGAGGTTGTCTGTTTGAATTTGATTATAGCCGTGCCATACATACCTACAACTTGGCATTGAACTTGTTCTGGAAAAGTGCAAGCTCATTCGCTTGCTGGTTCTGGACAATTAAGTAATCGGGCTGTGCTTTAAAAGTGCAGGAATTCGCAATCTACACAGCAAAACAAAAAATAATATCACGTCACAGAGGATGCACTACCACGTTGAAAATATGGTATCATTTTAATCGCCACGAAAGGACAAATTTGGCATTTAGGCAGCGAATGTACTGGAATTAGATGGAATTGAGCACACCGGTTTACTCATCATACCTGCAATATTTCCGTTTGTTGGTTTGTTGTTGATGCGTTGTAGGATATTGTGATTAAGCAGTTGAAATTATTTTTTGCTGTGTACGCATATCAAAGATATAGCTGCATCCACAATAACAGGAAGGCAAGAAAACCAGTCTTCATAAGCAATCTTATATTAGTATATGTACGTAAATATAGAAGGTTTGATTGTCTATATTCATTATTTATATTCATATTTTTATATTTCAGGATCGCAGTCACAAGCAGTCACAGACAGACTACCAACATTTTCAAGCACGTGGAGATAGAATTTGGTTTATGTTGGAATCTAAATCCAGGACTGTTACAGAAACTTCGATTTTTAATCCGCAAAATGTGTTCATCCACTACAGGCGTGCCAAATCCACGCCAATGAAAAATTAATGCTTTTACAAAGATTTCCGAGCTAATCTCGGAGCTCGGATAATACAGCTTGTAATGAAATTGATACACTTCTGGAACGCTGGGAACTGTAGATCCCGTTACACCGAAAACTCTTGTCAATTCTATGATTTCTAGGAATCTCCGTACCATCATAAACTTCGAAAATTCCAAAAACTCGCTAGAAACTTCAGGAACATAAGGATCTATCGGAACTATCAAAATTTACTTTGAGAACTTTCTTAAGATACCTAGAATATCTTAAAGTTATTCAGGGTGTCTAGTTTTCTAAAGTTCTGGTAATCCTGAGATTTACAAAAAAGGGAGTAGCTGGAAGTTTCTAGGATTCTTGAAGATTCGCAAACACGATGAATTAATGGAAAGGCAGATAGGGGTTTTGATTTAAATGCCGCATAATCTTAGCTCACTTTTATGAACGGATTAGGATTGTTACTAACTAAAGTATAGGAACAAACGTATTATTGATATGTTCACGGTGAATTCATTGTTATTTTCGAAGTTTTCTATTCGATAAGACGGAAATAGGCGACGAAGTATCGCTCTACCCTATAGTCACTTCCGCAAGACTTGTGACATGGATGAATCTTAAAGCCAATGTGGACGCATAACTGTTGCGAATCAGTGCATTACATTAGAATAACATTGCGGTACAAGACGATTCTATACAGCTAGTACATAATGTGTACTATAGTTATATTATTATAGCTATAGCTTAAGGTATCTGAAAAATAATCAGAAATTATCCCTTTTGATGTGTTTTCCAGTGAAACTATGGAGATATCTCCTTTTCAAATTATTTACTAACTAGGTACTACCATAGAGGTAACTCTAAGACTAGTAGGTCCAGAAGAAACGTGCTCAACTTTTTGGCTCAGCTCTGGTACTGTCTTCGGTCCCAAGCTAATCGATGCACCCCTCGAAACATACGAAAATCCATGAACCCCTCATTTTATCTGTCACACGGAACCGAAAAATTACCCAAAATTAAGTTCTTTTCACTCATCTCCCATGTTCCGTTCAATAAGCTTATTTTCAGTAAACCGCTTATAGTAGTTTAAATTTGACTACGGCAAAAATAATTACTTACTCGTGAGTATTTTCTACCAAAAATTAAGTTCAATTAACTCAAATTTGAGAATATCTCATATACTCACTAGTAGCTTATTGAACGATAGTCATGAGAAAGTCGAATCTCTCGTTCCGTTTTTGACAACAACAAAAAGTGAGAGTGGGATGCAAAACTCAAAATTACCCAAAATTAAGTAAAAAGAACTTAAATTTGGGGTAATTTTTTTTCTCTGTGCAGACTTTCATAGCGAATCAAAACATAGTGGGGTACTAGAATGTCGACTAGAAATTGATACAAACAATTAAGCTACAACTCGATTTCAAAACATTCCAAACGACTTCAATTGAAAGTGAACGTGTATACTTCCTTTCCCCACATATTTGTAATGTAAATTGTGAAATAAATTTATACCAAAAATCGCAATGTAATTCTTTTTTTTTTATTTCAAACAGATTGATAGCAAAATGTAAGCACAAGATTTTTTAATAAAAAACTTTGTTTTCAACTCTTAACTTAATGTTTAAGGATTTTTTCTCATCCCCGGGATCACTAGAATTCTCGGGACATCTCAATTTTCATTTTCCGATTCCCGGGAATATTGAAAACCCTAGCGGTAAGCTTCACGTTAAGAAGATCGGATAGTATATGACCGAATTTACTCACATAGGGTGTCCCAGAATGTCTAAGCACGATTTTGGAACACCTCTGCTTGTTTCAGATAACGTTTAAATCATTGTTTACAATTCGAACAACAATTCCGTGTATCGCAAGTAGTGTCGGTTCTTTTCATTCCCGTGACAATACGAAGGTGCAAATTGTGCACTATCCCCAACATTTCTCTGCGCCAATTATCAAAATTGGAAGGTGTAGTAAGTATCGGGGTTGTTCGAAACGCGATTTGGAAGTATGGCAAGGAAGCAACTTTCCAGGACAAGTAAAAATCTGTTCGTAAACCGAACCCTGTTGAATCTGGACCGGAAAATCGTGCAAGCTTTCACTCGCAAAAAAAGGGCTTCGGTTCAAGATGTGGCTAATAAAGTGGAATTCTCGAATAGTAACGTCCAGCGGGCCAAGGCAAGAATGGGTCTAAAGACGTATACGAAGCAGAAGAAGCCAAAGCGAAGTGAAAAACAAGCCGAGGGCTCGGAAGTTATACGACCGATTGCTGTGTGGAAAATCGGTGTGCGTAATTATGGACGATGAATCATACGACAAATTTTATTACAAAACTCTTCCGGGTGATCAGTACTACATTGTTCGTGATAGCCGAACTGTTGACGACGCGGATAAGGCGATTTTTACCGTGAAATTAGGTAGAAAGGCTATGGTTTGGCAAGCCATTTGTGAGTGGGGTATGCTTTCCAAACATTGCGTGACAGTGGAGACAATGACAACCGATGTTTACGTGCGTGAAGTGTACGAATAAGCGTTGTTACCCATGAACCGCAAACATGATGCCTCAGTACGGTTTCGGCCTGATTTGACGTCGGTTCATTACTCCAAGGACACGGTAGCCTGGTATAAAGCCAACAAGGTCCAATTCGTACCCAAGGAGATGATTCCGTCAAACTGATCCCAGGCCAGGCTAATCGAAACTCTCTGGGCCCTGACCAAAGCATATTTCCGGAGAACTTTGAGATTTGGGTGTAAAAGCTTTAGTAAACAAACATGGCAATCGCTGATTTCTCGCGAATAAAAGAACAATATCATGAACAAACTATACCAAATGATAGAGGAACCATTCCTCTACCTGTTTGTGTTGTTAGTTTTTGAGATTGAGCTTTAATTCGCGAGAAATCTTCAAATGAAGTGTTTGTTTACAAAAGCAATTAGGCCCTAATCTCGAAGTTCTCCGGATTTGCGGAAATATGTAAAGGCGGCGGATTTCGGTTACAACGTTTGGAAAAGACTGGAAAAAAGTATCCAAAATTTTTGGAAAGGCATCTGTGCTTAAGCTAATGAGTAGCGTAAGATAAACTGAAAGAGAATACTTTAGAGAACATGAATATGAAATAACAATGGAATTAGCTGGAAACTAAGTCATATTAGCATTTTTTTTTAAATATCGTGCTTAGTCAATCTGGGACGCCTTATAAATGGCGCTAAAACGAAAATGACCAGGTTGCGCCATCTTAAATATACATTATATAATGTTATATACAGATCCTGCCAATATGGATGGGCGTTGCGGTAAATATTCTACTGCATTCTTGTTCAATATTCTTCTAGTTCATTGTTATATAACCCGGGTTTCCCATTTTTACGAATACAAACAAGATACTAACTTAAGGCTACTAAATTTCTTGCACACTCAAAAGAGTGTCGAAGCAGTAGAGCTTTTCGGTACTGATATTTTAGTTACGAAAAGTAGGCCGTTATGTTATTCTAAAGTGTGTAGCACTTTTCGACAGGATTGCTTCCACTCACTTCGCTATACTATAAATAATGTTTTTTTGAAATTATGGAATCATTGGATGCTATTTTGATATGATATGTTGTACTTGCAAGTTACAAGAAGGGGTTGAAAAGTGTGTATTTGACACATTATAAACAATAAACAAACCTTTGTAGGGCCTTTTTCGCCGACCAAGGGTCACCCACGCAAACCTTGTAAGTTACAAGAAGAGGTTGAAAAGTTATTTTGATACATAAAACCTATAAATTTCGCTTTTAAAGAGTCACAATCAGCGATTTTATGTCAGCGAGTTAAAATTATTCCTAATGTAATTTTATTGCAATGAATTGTATTTGGGAATTGCTGTAAAGGAAAATATTTCTATTCTATGGAAGATAACTCCTTCATTTCTCATATATAACTATTTTACCCTTCATAAAAAGGAGCGGAAAAATACGCACTAGCAACATTGAATTTAGGCAAACGGTAGAGCTCTTTTACCTATTAATAATTCGTAATGTTTACAAAGTCGCACTACAGAAGTGTTTCATTGTGAACTATCATCTTAATACATAGTTCAACTTAGTCACCTGGGATTGAAATAAAATGCTAAATACACCCTCTTTTTTATCACCTTCACTAAATGAGATAAGGTTAAGAGATAGCACTAAAATTATTGGCCTCTTGTTGATCGAATCAGTCTCCAGGGAGCCATTATACATTTCTATTGATATATCGTAGAACTTGACACAACTATCTGCTGCGTGACCCATTCCTTAAGCACGAATCGACCATAGCGTGACCATTCGTTTTTTCGTTCAAAATGATTGCGACCAATCCAACAAACAACGTTCTAAAAAATACCGGTAAACCAGCTAATGACCACTGACCGCGTGAAAACTACGATGGAGCAGCACTAGTCTTTCGCTTTTTGCATACAAGCAGACACACAAGCACGATTTTTTTTTGTGGTCGTTTGCAATGAATAGGTGGTGTAAGTTCAGCCTACGCAGCTGGGTCAAAAGTATTTTCTTCAGTACCTGAGCCTCACCGTCATCGTGGGTACGTGCAGGGTAGGTATGTGTAGTAAAGTCGGCCGCATCGATCGCTTCTCGACTGGAAGCTGCATCTTTTAAAAAGCTGGCTGCGCGAGGAGAAAGTATCTCAATTTTGATGTGATGTAACGGAGTTTAATCGTTCGCAGGCAGTGGCGAATTTTTATTGAAATTTAAAGGAAAAATGAATGGGCGGGTCATTAGTACTAATCATCAAGTCCGCAGTGTGAATATTTGCACATTTTGAACGGAAGTTTATTTATTGTATATGAGAAGCATTGTTTGCAAGGTAAGCATTTGTGCAATCTCAACTAAATAGACAATATGCGACTAACGACGATGTGCGATTTCCTTCGATAAGAACACGACATTTGTTTGCCATTGTTGGACATAGCTAAATATATATATCATTCAGATGATAATGACTTGCTACTATCATCTACCTATATCTTGAAATTGCAATGGAAATAACATCTAGATCATAGCAAGATTTTGTCAATATAAATTGGTCATATTGTTGGAAAGTTTTGATCAAACGGAAAACAAGCTTTTATCAGCCCATGATGCATTTATTCAGAAATATACTGCCGGGGGACGCATAACTCCATGTTCTATAGAACTCTAATATAACATGGGACAGATATGCTTCCACCGGCCGTATAGGACGTTTTTGGTCAACTTTTCATGAACAGGGTTAAGACATATTTTTCCCGGATTCAATATATGATAAAAAAGGAATACCGACATAATTGATTTCAGCAATTGATGCCACTGAAAAAAAAGTTACGGTAGCTTGAAGAATACTGGAGAAAAACTCTCTGCCTCCCACCTCTCTATTAAATTTTTAGAATTTTGGTAATTTCAGGTTCGCAACAAATAGTCAAATTATGCTCCAGTAATTAGATAATTTTAAGACGTCAGAAATTTGAAATACTCTTAGAAGTTTGAGAATTTTGAAGTGTATTTAAATTACACGTAAATTATAGGAAGGATACTAGGCCTTGATATATTGAGCTAGAATATTCTTCTAGAAAGCAATGACATCCACGAACATTTGAATACTCGGACTGATTGCTCGAAGATTGCTTGACAAAATTATTTAGATTATGAGGTCAGGCAAATTTTTCACATTCTTAAACTTTGCGAAATTTCTTTACAATAAATATTTAGTGTTTTAAAGATCTCATATAAAAAAAAATCATGGCTCTTGAACTTGGATAACATTTTAAAACTCTGTCACATTGGCTAGATAATTATGATGAGAATGCCAAATGAATTTTGAGAATAGTTGTTGACGAAATATAGGGATAATTCTAAAGGAGCATTAGGAAAAGGGAGAATTTCAATGGAATTTTACTAGAAATTTCAGGTAATTTTGAGAAGTATCTCATGAAATTTGTAAGGAGAAGTAAAGGTGAGTTTTAACCTTTCAGTAATCGCACTGGTGCATTGAGTACACGCGCATAGATTTGTTTTTAAACAATTAGCTTGGGAATTTTTAAAATGTTTATACATCACTAGAAAGAGGAAGAGTTCATTTTGAAATACAATGAAAACCCAGATCGCTTGCAAAAATAAGGTTTATTTAACGGTGATTTGACGCGACTGCTCTTGGGTTGAGGTAGTTCTAAAGAAACTATTATGGGGATTATGAATATAATTTCAGGGAACTCCAAAGCAAACTGGGAGGAATTTCAGGGAGCATACTAGGGATACTCATTCCTTCAAAGTGAATTAACCATACGACCAACTTAACTCCAAGACTACAATCCTGAAATTACGCCTAATGATCACCTACGGCTGAAAATCACTTAAATGTTGATCAATCAATCAACCAAAGAAAAGAAAAAATGAGAAGAGCGGCAAGTAATCATGGATTATAACAGCATGGAAATCACATTCTTTACAGAGTTTCATGCTACTGTTTGAAGGTAGTTTCAAAATAATTTCTTAGAGAATTGATAGGAAAATTTGAGGGAATTTCATAGGATTTTTGGGAGGTTTTGGCTACAGATTATGAGTAAATTTCCAAACAAACTGTGAGTAGTGCTCCAAGAAAATCTGAAGAAGGTGAAATCCAAAGCAATTTTGGGAGACAACATTTCTCAATTCTTATTGGTATAGTAAGAGATTTCCGCGAATTCTAAAGAAAATTAAACAAGTTTTATTAAGAATGCGAAGATAAATTAACAGTGTAGGGGAAATGGCTCTAATGTTTGGCCCATCGCTAAAAATCTGCTATTTATCAATTGTATCTTGATGAACGCGTCATTGGGACGGTACTAATGGATATTTTTGGTTGCTATTGAAAATTTAGTCGATTGCTGAATCTATGTATGGGCCCAAATTAGGGGAATTTAGGCCGACATTACATATTCTGAAAGGATTGTGTTCTGAACAGAATTCCGAGACTGTAATGGAGAATATTTGTAGCAAATATCGGACAGAATCATAAGATTATTGAAGGAAATCCTGAAAGTAAAAGTAATTCTTTGTAAGTCTTTTTGGAAAGATCATAAATAAATCCTTGACAAAATTCAAATAATGAAAAGTTTTAAGATTCAGTGCACAGAAATTTAAGATCCAGGAATAACAAAACATCTTAAGATTCTGAGACTTGGATTGAGAACAAATTTCAAATCCTGCACACTAATCTGGTCAGTAAGGTTTAACTGTTTTTTTTTTGTAAATTGCGGAACTGTTCGGTAAAAGTTTTAAAAAAACTGTGGAAAATTCAAAAATGAGAAAATTTATTCCGAAATTGTACATACTTGGTTCTGTTAACCCCATTTAATGATAGAAAATCAAATTTCTCGATTTCATTGATTCCTTACGAATAACGGTCATTCGAATTTTCACCGACTTTTACCAGCAATTCAAAAATCCAGTGAAAAATACTGACTCCTGTAAAATAATCTATGTGCGTGGTTTACGAAAATTATTTAGGATTATGGAGGTGAAAATTACAGAAAATGGTAACAGTAAGATATGTGAGAAAAATTTTCAATGAAATGAAAAGTTCTAAAGGTTCTAAATTATCAAAATTATTGAAAATGCCAGACACTGGAAATTGTTTTTTTAGATCTCATGCTTAATTTTTGGTATCCTGTACTATGGAAAAGGAAAAAAATCCGGACTTTTTCTTTTTTTTTCCTTTGGTTTGTTTTATCCGTCGATCTTGTTTTCCGTGCTGAGCACCAATGCTACCGACGTGCCAGGAAGGCAGCTCCCACACCTGGACCCTACCTATCGACCCATCAACTCATGAACCGGGGACCAACGGCTTTACTTCCCGTCCGAAGGAAGGCGTGATCAGAGATGTTATGCCTCAGAACATCCCGGCAGCGCCGACTGGGATTGAACCCAGGCCTGCTGGGGTGAGAGGTAATTACGCTTACCACTACACCACCGGCGCCGTTAAAAAATCCGGACTTGAATTAATATTCAATATATTGGACTTAAAATGCTTAATAACAGAATTCGATTACGATAGGTACAACAAAATATTGTGTACCGTAAGCAGGCATAGGAAATCATTTACCTTCATTTCGTGCATTCATTTACATTCATTTGCCGCTAACTTTTTTCATCAACATATTTCGGTAAAATTATCCATGAAGGTTTTGTAGGTTTCATGATTAACTACAACTTTTGTCAGCAATTCAAATCTGTATCTCTTATGCATGATTAACTAGAACTTGTTATTTTTTCAGTGAATGTAATTTCCAACAATATAATGCGATGCGTTATTCTAAATAACTAATAATAGTCATAAAAGTCAAATGACCCTTATGCCAAATGGATTTTGTGCTTGAATTCCGACAGCATTCCGTAAATGTAAACATAAGGATCCCACGCAACGCGGGTAGATCACCTTTTCGTGGTGCGCGTTACGGTGTAAGATCTACCATCGAACCCTAGTTCTGACTACTTCAAACTAGGAGAACAGGACTTTTCAGTAATCAAAAGAAACACATCTTAGTCCTTGTTACTTTTAACGCCTTGATAATAGTGACAAAGCTCGGGTTGATCCACCGAGGATGATCTTGAAATAAGGAAAAATGAGTTAGTTAGTCTTCATCTATGTGATTCCTAATCTTTTATTCGTTGTTTTCTAGGGTCTGATACATGGTCAATATCGGTGTCATTCCTTAACTTTGTTGTTAAGGAATCCGATTACGACTGACAAAGGGACGCGCCTTTGGAGTGTGCTCTAACTCTTCGAAGGGTATAAATAGTGAGACGTTTCAATTAGAAACGGTTCCTTGCGATGAACGCAAGAATGACATCTGTATCAAAACCATTTCTCAATAGAGATATATTAACACGACATGCACTACACTAAGCACACGGGGTATACCACAATAGATCAAACTACTGTAATAAATAAAACAGCAAAAAAAGGTTATCTTCCATTTAATTCCACTTAATTAATTTTGGTATCCATGACAGATACGTATATCGACTACAATGTGCAGTCTTCATCAGTCATTCCCACCAAAGAACTTATCAAAATATAACCCCCTTAAGTACTCATCCCCTAGGTTAAAAAGTCAAGATTACAGGTATAAAAATGAAACTACAATGTGTTGATAAGTTCTTTACTGGTCTTTCTTTAAAAGTTCTCATTTTAGAGATTTTTTGTCTGAATTGAGTTAAGGTGTACCTGATAAATTTAGAGCATGAACTAAAATTCATCGGTGCAATCGTCCATGAACACAAAGAGTGGCTTTCAACCATAACAACAAAGGGGATATAATGTGTGGACTACGTTACCGGATGTGTGCTCTGCTATTAGAATTTTTTTAATTTATTTTCCAAAAAATCAGTCATCAACGACGCAGTGAAGGTGAAGGCAGGTGACTGTACAATTTGTTTGACAAGCACTAGTTTAAGTTGATATTTTTGCGTCATCATTGGAAGTAATCTATACTTTAGAGAAATAGATTAATGCTTATTTATAAGCAACAAATTACTATTCTTATAAGCATATTTGCAATGTTAACAATGTTCTTATAAGCATATTAAATATTGTTAACTCTATTAAATTATTGAATTTACGATATTTTTCAATACAAACCATATAGGGGAATTTACGTATTCTCGTCAATCTAAGCAGCTTCCGCACTTCTATTAGCATTTTCTCAGTGTCACGCACACATATGACGTGTCTGTTTGTTTACATTCATCTGCTGCTAGCTACTCTATCAATTCCAATCAACAAAACTGTCCAAAACGGTTTGAAAACGTTATTAAGGCGCTCCAAACTTCTCAGGTGAGTGTGACTATTGTCGGCAGCCTCTTTTACTTCGGCAACCTTTCCGTTTAAACTGCGTGTAAACCAGCTGTTCTATTATCGGCAACTCGAAATCAGCCGTATTTTGATGTGCTTATGTTTCTTTTGCAGAAACACCAGTCATAACAGGTTTGCTCAGTCGTAAAAATGTATTAGGATGGAAGTTGAAAGACTAAGGAATCGTTTAAATACATTCAGCGAAGTGTTTTAGTGAGAAAATACATCGAAATTAACGTTTAAATTGTCGTTGCCGAAAACAGTCGATGGCTGCCGAAGCCATCATTTACCCTAAATCATGATTTTATTTATACTTTATTAGGGTGATTTTTAGCCACTTCTGGGCTAGTTCATCACCATATAAAAAAACATGTGCGTCACAGAAATAAAATCAACACTTTCGTTGATACTACATTGCTATATACTATATCAGAACCATAAATAACCATAAAATTATTTTCAAAATATTTGATAAACTCAAGCTAATATTGAATCCCGAGCAAGACCGGGCACACTCAGCTAGTTTTTATATAAAAATGAATTTCTGTCTGTCTGTCTGACCCTTATAGACTCGGAAACTACTGAACCGATCGGCGTGAAAATTTGTATGCAGGGATTTTTGGGGCCGGGAAAGGTTCTTATGATGTTTCGAGACCCCCTTTTTGTAAGGGGGGAGGGGGGTCCCATACAAATGAAACAGAAAAATTTAGCATGCTTTTTTGAATCGGCCCAAAAATTTAAGCTAATATTGAATCCCGAGCAATGCCGGGCTACTCAGCTAGTAACATATAATTATGCAAAGTTTTATGTAAACCGGAGAAGGTCGAGTCTTATTTTTTTCTATTTGGCCTGTAAGTGGTCAAAAAAAAAAGTTGTTCGAAATTATTAAATAATTAGATGATTTGAGCATATTTTTTACTTGTAAGATACAAGAAGAGCTTGTAAAGTATGTATTTGACACATTTTTTTCCTTTGATTTGTTTTCCGTGCTGAGCACCAATGCTACCGACGCCAGGAAGGCAGCTCCCTACCTGTCGACCCATACACTCATGAACCGGGGACCAACGGCTTTACTTCCATTCCGAATGATCAGAGATTTTATGCCACAGAAAATCCCTTTGGCGCCGACTACGATTGAACCCAGGCCTGCTGGGTTAAGAGGTAATCACGCTTACCACTACACCACCGGCGCCGCTATCTAATTCAGAAAAAAACATGAGTATATATTTGCAATATTTGCTGCAGCAGTTCTTCTTCTTTCAAACATGAGCAACCTTTTTCCAAGGCCTTTAATTACCGTGGAAAAGCAGCCTTTTTTCGAGGCCTTTAATTACCGTGGAAGAACGTGGATATTATGAGAGAACGAGCAGCAATTAAAAGAAGTAATAATCATATATTATTTAACTGTAACTTAAATTAACTGTTGGTTTCAGAAATATGTCGAATAGTAGCAATTATGCCAAATATCCTTATGCCAAACGTATCAGACCCGTTTTGAGGGGTTTTTGTTAGGACGACGCCACTATCAGAATGTTAGCAATTTATATACTTAACCAGAGGACTGTTGTCCAAGATGGATTTGCGCCTATGATGATATATAAGTATAGATAAGCAAAACAAAACATCGCGACTAGTCCTCGCTTATCAGTGAACTCTTATCGT